>NC_142106.1:28930000-29530000 GCF_056152115.1 Neolamprologus brichardi | reverse complement strand
TACATTGAAGATTAACACCATTTTCAATGTATGAAATGGTATGAAAGACTGTGTCTGTTTCATGTGACCTGGTTTGGATTTTCTTTTGAATCTTCGAGGGAAACACTTCTCTCACATCTGCTTATTTAGTTCAAATCCACTGTCAACAAAATTAGTTAAAACTATAGTAAATGTTTTAAAGGTTCATTATTTAATTGAAGAGACTAAAAGTAATTTTCTTCACATTATACCTATTCCAATTTTTTATTATGCTATGGTAGGCTTAATTTTTTTGATTGGTGAGCTTGTTGCAAACTATACAGATCATGTGTTTTGATTAAAGAGAATCTGTGAATATTTTTATGCTCTTCTAAAGTAGGTTTCCATAGTTCACACAAATTAGACTTTTATTGAGCCCTGAAAACAAACTGTTTAGCTCCCCAGTACAGTATAAACAGAAGGCTCCTTCTGGTGGTGTCAAGTCTTCAGTGTTGGGAAGTAACGGAATACATGTACCGCCGTTACGTATTTAAAATACAAAATATGAGTAACTGTATTCCGTTACAGTTACCGTTTAAAAAGGTGGTATTTAGAATACAGTTACGTTGTTGAAATAAATGGATTACACGGCGGTACTTCCCTGTTTCATATTGTGGCGGGTCAGGACTGTTTGGGTTTTGTTTGACAGCTACGATCTGTTGTTCAAGGTGGCGGCGTTACGGTTGCCATGGTTACAGGGTGACGCTCTCGCTCTGCGTGTTTCCTGGGTGAGAGAGGCCTTTTTGTTGTTGTTTTTGTGCTAAGCTAATAGGCAGAATGCAGAATGTAGCATCATGGGCAGTGTAGTCCGTGCTGCAGGGAGAATGGACTGCCATACACGTTATGTGTCTGTGAGCGCGAGGAGGGAGAAAAGTACGAGTTGTCATCGAGCAAAAACGGGAGATGGAAGCATGTAAATATAATAATAACCACTGCAGCCAAGAAGAGAGTCTGACGAGCCCAGTTGTAAGTAAGCTATTAAAACTCGACTGTGTTCCTGTTTTCCTCCGAAACAACAAGTTCAGTTGGAGCAGCCTTTCAACGCCTCTCTCTGTCTCTCGCAAGCAAAGTTGACCCAGACAACAAAGTGAAGCTAGTTTTCGGCTACGAGCCTGACACAGAACCCACCGTATTAGTCAGAGGTCCCTTTACTACGGTTCGGAGCCGCGGACCTTCAGTAACAGTCAGGGCTGGACTGGGACAAAAAATCGGCCCAGGCATTTTGGCTAGAGACCGGCCCACCAAAAATGTGACGTCATTCAGGGGTAAAACCGCAAAGGATTCTGGGAACTTGTGGCAAGAGGTACTAGCACACGCAGGCTTTCAATTGAATTCAGTTACACAGCGATAAAAAGAAACACAAAAAATGGCAAGAAGCTGTATTATTAACTGCACCAAAAAGTGATTGTCTGCCAAAAACTGATTTCCGGTATTTGCCAAAAACTGATTGCTCGTATTTAAATTGCTATAATGACTTTTATATAACCTTTATTTATGCCGTTAAAAAAATCGAATTAACATTAAAAATGTCTTTTGTAAGAAGTAGTTGGACAGCAGAAATGGCTCAAATATTACAATAGTTCTGTAAAAATATTTAAAGTGGGGATAAAGGACCGGATTGGTTATAATGTAAGTACAATAACACAGAGTTGTAAAGATACTTGAAAAAACAGATAATTTTTTAATTCCATATATAGCCCCTTTGTAAACGCTGTTCACCGAAGACTATTTACCAACATAAGTAAAGATATTAGACATAAAAAATACACGCAAACATTGAAAATCAGTTTTTGGCAGGCAATCACTTTTTGGCACAACACCTGTTGCATGACAGCCACGGGAAAAGAGATCGGTTGTTATCGGATTACGTCGTGGAAGAGAAATTGTTTAAGCCATGTTTCCGAAGTAACAAAGAGCCGACGGCTGGCCTGGATATACCAAATATAACGTCCCAGAACACTCCAGCTCACATGTTAGTCTGCTCCAAGCATTCCCACAAAGGTCAGTGTTTTGTAGTAGTTAATACGTCATTTTCCATAACATAATTGGTGATATAGGTTACAAGCAAGTCTGGCGCTGAACAGAAATTGTTGTGCTATGCTCCTTTGTTTATTGTGCATAAATAGTGAATTTTATCACTAATTGCCCAGTACGATTACAGCATACAATATTATTGTCACTGCTACATTTCTGTAACTTGTACCAGAAATTATTTCCACTACTAATTAATTACTGTTGAGCTTAAAGGTCCTATTGATAAATGGTTAACGAATGTGTATTTATGAAGACGATTTGTGAGACTGGTAAACTTACCTTTGTTCGTACGATGGTCTTTCGTTCTACACGGTGCATTTCAAGGTCCTGTACCCATCTGTCGGTAAACTGTTCCTGGGCTTGTTGCAGTGACCTGAAGTTACTAAACTTCATGAGTGTATGCACTCACTCCAAGAACGGTATGATTATAAATATGAGCGTGGTGAAAGTGGGCAGCACGTTAACGTATTTTGTCCCTCTGTGTGCTCGTAAGGGTCTAATCCTTTTACTCCTTTGATTTTTTCCTCGTATCTTTTCTTTGCCTTTTCGTCGAGTCTGTCTTTGTACGGACCGGCATTGTTCTCCTTCGTTTTGTACATAACTTTTTTGGGGGGCAAAGAAAAAACAAGAATTTATTGGAACCGGAGAATGAACATTTTGCGGTGCTGCAAATGCTTGCATTTGATGCGGTACTTGGATTGTTTTGCCACGAGTTCCCGGCATGCAATGCGCAAAAGTCACGTGGTCTGTCAATCGCTATAGGAAAAACCATAAAGCCTTTGCATGAAAACAACTGCTTTGATGTACACTGCCTTGTTGGTATATATGTATCAATCTAATAAACTTAAACCTACACCATTCTCCCTATTCTGGATTTTAAACAGTACATAGCGGAAACAAAAAGACTGCTTGGTAGAGTTAACCTCCTGAACAATCTACAACACATGGTAGAAACCTAAAATTAAGACCAAGAACACTGAGACATGATCATTAATTAATATTAAAATTAATAAATGACAGATTTAGGGATATTCTCATAAACTATTTATTTACCAAAACAATACAAAACAGCATGGTAGCACAATATATTTTTTAACACAGCAACCTTTAAATATGAAAGGAGACAGAGAAAGAAAGGTGAGAAAGAAGAATGAGAATAACACTTAATTGAGTTTTTGATGGCATTTTACACACAGTACTAATACAGTATCTAGAAAATATGGGAAAATACTGGCATCATATGCATACCACCAAACAATTCAGTTATTTTTACACATTTGGCAGCATCTGCCTGAAGGGCTTGTTTCTTTTTGGCCCTAATTTTTTCTGCACCTCCTTTCCTTTTTTGTTCTCCATTTTCTTTAGTTCGTCTATAAGATTGCTAAACAAAGGGGCGGGTGCATCCGACCTCCTCGGCTGTAATTGGTCCAGCCCAGAGTCGATCGTGACCAATTGGCCAATCCAACACCTTTCATTATTTATACCCTTCCAAAAAAAAAAAAAAAATCAATTGGCCCATAAAAACAAAAAATCGCCAGCGGCCCACCGGGCAAATGCCTGGAATGCCCGATGGCCAGTCCAGCTATGGTAACAGTAATAAATCACAGCAATAGTACATTCACGTAGTTGTAAACAGCATGATAATATATTAAGTAATCCAAAGTATTCAGAATACGTTACTCTCATTGAGTAACGTAACGGAATACGTTACAGAATACATTTTAGGGCATGTATTCTGTAATCTGTAATGGAATACATTTTAAAAGTAACCTTCCCAACACTGCAAGTCTTAATATTTTCAACTTTTCACGCATATCCTCATAAGTCCCTGTAATTAATTTTTGTTCTGTATTGGGGCTAGCAATCTGCAAGCACTACATCAAGCACCAGTCATGCTATCTATGACTCCTGCTGTGCTGTCATGGGGACATCCTGGGCTCTCTATTGATGGCAAATTTGTGAGGGCGGGGCTAACAGAGATAAGATAAGATGACCTTTATTAGTCCCACAGGTGGGAAATTTGTTTCATTACAGCAAAAGTGCAAAGTTATGTAGCAGAAATTAGAAAACACTGGAATGCAATAAAATAAAATACTAGATACAATAGAATAAAATAGAATACAAATGCTATACACAACTGAGTAAGAAAATACAAAAGTACAACTTTGTCAGAAAAAGAACTGCACATATAGCAGTCTTATTGCACATGTGTGTGTTTGATCAGCTGCAAAAGTCTTTGTTGAGGAGTCTGACAGTAGTGGGAGGAAAGACCTGCGAAATCTCTCTGTCCCACACCGTGGGTGCCGCAGCCTGCCACTGAAGGAGCTGCTCAGTGCTGTCAGAGTCTCTTGCATGGGGTGGGAGATGTTGACCAACAGGGATGACAGATTAGCCACCATTCTCCTGTCACTCATCACCTCCACTGGGTCCAGAGGGCATCTTAGAACAGAGCTGGCCCTCCGGATCAGCCTGTTCAGTCTCTTCCTGTCCCCGGCAGACCACACCATAAAAGATGGCTGAGGCCACCACAGAGTCATAGAAGGTCTTCAGGAGTGGGTCCTTTACTCCAAAACCTGAGTCTCCGCAGCAGGTACAACCTGACACCAACTGTCCATAATAAGGATTGTTTAATGTAGGGCTCTGAAGTTTTTAGTCATTATGATATCTAGAAGTGGAAATAAGAACATTTTCACTTGACTAAACACACACACACACACACACACACACACACAGCAGCTACGAGTTTAAAGGTTCTCCTTTTATCTTTTTATTTGTATTTAATACTGCTAAAAGTGCCTTAAACTGTACATTTCCCATCTTTATCGCTTCAGTTTTAGCTTTAAAATTAAATTGAAATTGCTTTTTAGCATAAAACATGAAAGCAGGATCATGCTGTTCAAAACCATCAAACAGAAAATAGGCAACCATGTTTTAGAAATAAATAAATCAGTTAACTAAAAAGAATGAACCGGACATCTGAAGCTGGCATTAAAGCTAAAAACAATCTGGAAGTGAAACATTGTTCAGCAGATATTTGGCCACCACATCATTCAGAAACCTAAGATCTGAATTTACTGGTTTCTGGTTTTAGCCAATTCAACAAGTTAAGACAGATTATTTGAGACTAGGCTGTCCATTAAAGTAACAAACCGATCGTCATGTCTCTGATAAGAAGGGAAAGAATAAAGCCCTCTGGAAAGTGAGAACGCTCCCAACATGTAACAAGGCTGCCACAGAAAGATTCCCTTCACAGGTCAGTGTCCTGTAGAATAAACCAAATCCCACAGCTTCAGAGCCCTACTGTCAGGGTCCTTTCAGGAAGTCCTTGTCTAATTTCTTTTTGGGCAGTTCTTGTTTCAGTTTTTGGTTTTCTTCCTGCAGGTGCGTTATTTCTTTTACCCTTAGATAACACATTTTACACTACAGCTGATCTTCATCCTCGTGCTGTAGACTTATCTGCTGTGGTTGGATCTCTGCTGCTGTTTCAGTAGTGACTGATGCTGAAAAACACGCATACATACACAAAAAGACAAGTTCATTTTATGTGCAGAAACAAGACAAAGTACTAAAACACCACCAAACTTGGCACAACACACTAGTTAAATAACATTTAATTTACATAATTTGACTTTTAAACAAATTAATCAAACAGGCACATTTATATTTTCGCTTTGTTACTTAGTTGAAATAAATAGATTACACGGTGGTCTTTTCCCGTTTCATATGTTAGGCTATGCCCTCTTTATTTTTGGTAATTCCATGCCGGTGGAAACCCAAACAAAACATGCATTAAGAGGCTCTAGTGCCTGTGTCTCAATCTCGCAGCCCATATCACCTCTACTGCGGCCCGCATAATGACGTGCAGAAATATTTTTAAAAATTATTATTCAAAATATGATTTAATATGAAGGCAATAGGCAGAGTGTTACAGGCATAGCCCTAAAGAATGTAGCCTCATGGACAGTGTAGTCCGTGCTGCAGGGAGAATGGACTGCCATACCCATTATGTGTCTGTGAGCGAGGGAGGGAGAAAAAGGAAAAGTACGAGCTGTCATCGAGCAGAAACGGGAGCTGGAAGCATGTAAATATAATAATAACCACTGCAGCCAAGAAGAGTGCCTGACGAGCCCAGTTGTAAGTAAGCTATTAAGACTCGACTGTACACCGTGTTCGTGTTTTCCTCCAAAAACAATAAGTTCTGTTGGAGCAGCCTTTCACTTTGTTTCTAAAGCACTTTAAAACAAACTAACAGCTGACCAAAGTGTTGTACAAAAAGAATAAAGAAAAAAAAATAAGAGAACAAGAATACAAGGGTCACACAAAGGATAAGAAGTTTAACACAGATGACAACTCACACTGGGTTAAACGCCAAAGAGAAAAGGTGTGTTTTTAAATGAGTTTCATGCACTTTTATATGATTGTCCTGACAGATCATGTCAATGATCCAGCAGAACACACTGCTACTAAAATAACAACCACAGTATTTCTTCTCTTTCTTCTTCTGATGCTGCTGCTTCTTCTATTACTTCTTCCCAACTGCAGATGATGTTGGAGTCACCACCACCTATTTGGCTGGAGGTGATCGTACACAACTTCACAATGCAATCAGCATGAGGACTTCCCATTGCACAAGAAATCTGCCCCAATTACAAACACCAGCCTAATGTAAATGGACTGATTCTTATATAGTGCCTTTCTACTCTCCCAGAGTACTCAAAGCGCTGTATACAACATGCCTCATTCAACCATTCACACCCACTCAGACAAGCACTTCTAAACACAAGTGCAAACTAATCTACATTCACACACATTCACACCCACGATGAACGCATCGGAGGGCAACTTGGGGTTACCGTAGTATCTTGCCCAAGGATATTTGACCTTATAATCAGTAGCTGATCTGCTCTACCACCTGAGCCACAGCCACCCCAAATGTATAATGTCTCTTCATTAGATAATAGTGATGGGATTTCCGGCTCTTTTTAGAGATCCGGCTCTTTCGGTTCGGCTCACTAAAAAGAGCCGGCTCTTCAGGTTGTTTTGTTGCTTTAATTAATTTCTTATTAACAATAATATAAAATTATGCACAAAAGGAATTACTAACGTAAAAAAAAGTGGTTTTATTTATATATGTTTATATATAAATATATGCGGTGGCCCCTAGAGACAAAACATGTACAAACTCCAAAACACATTTCTAACATGAACTGAACTTCCAAAGCAGAGCTACTAGATCACTTAAATTACACAACTGAAAGCATGTTTGTGTATTTATACACAGGCACTCATATATATTCAAATATTTTTTTTAAAAAAAGTTCATTTACCTGTTACTACCACACACCAAATCCGGTCGTTGGTACTTGCTGGCTTGTGTAGCCATTAGGTAACAAAAGCTCAACACTGCGCCCAGCATCCTGGAGCACTTCTGTTGTCTTTTGTACGTGTTTTGAGTTTTTACGTGCTTCGGAGTTTTTACGTGCTTCGGAGTTTGTCCGTGTTTTGGAGTTTGTACGTGAATTGAAGTTTGTACATGCTTTGTCTCTAGGGGCCACCGTAAATATACTTTTATTTATTCACTCCACATAAAATGTAATAAATAAATCATATAATACAAAAATCAACTATTCACATTTCAAATTTTAACTATTTAAATTTTCAGCTTTTTCCTTTTACAAATTTAAAGTGAAACAACACAAAACACTGCAAACCACAACACAATTAAATATAAATTAAACTAGAAAAATTTGCATTTCCTGCAAAAATGCAGTGTGAATGCTGTAAAGCTGAAGCTGTCTGCTGAAAACTGCTGAAAAAGCTGAAAATAGCTGAAGAAGTTGAAGTCAGTATCAAAAAAGTTGTTGAAATTGTAATAAATTTGTAGATGAATAACAACTGAGCCAAAATATAATAACTTTGCAGAAACATAAAGCGTTTGCAAAAATACTATATCAAAGGAGAAAAAAGCAGAAATGTTGTAACTCAGCAGAAACATAGTAACTTGGCAGAAATAGTACAGCATGGCAGAAGTGTTATAATACAGCAGAAATGTTAATATGACCTAAAAACTTGGAAAAATGTTGTAAGAGTACAACTTAACATACAGTAGTATAATAGTAACACCTAGTAGAAATGCAACATAGGAGCTGAAATAGTATAATTCAGCAGAAAAGTAATAACTTTAGCAGAAATACTATAATTTAGCAGAAATACTATATTAAGCACAAATACTATATTAAGCACAAATCCTATAAAAAGCAGAAATAGTATAAAAAGCAGAAATACTATAATTTAGCAGAAATACTGTACTATGATTTGGTACAAAAACTATAATTAATCAGAAGTACTATATTTTGCAGAAATACTATATTAAGCACAAATCCTATAAAAAGTAGAAATACTATATTAAGCACAAATCCTATAAAAAGCAGAAATACTATATTAAGTACAAATACTATAAAAAGCAGAAATACTATATTAAGCACAAATCCCATTAAAAGCAGAAAAATTATATTAAGCTCAAATACTATAAAAAGCAGAAATACTATAATTTAGCAGAAATACTATATTAAGCACAAATCCCATTAAAAGCAGAAAAATTATATTAAGCTCAAATACTATAAAAAGCAGAAATACTATAATTTAGCAGAAATACTATATTAAGCAGAAATACTATAATTTAGCAGAAATACTATATTAAGCACAAATACTATATTAAGCACAAATCCTATAAAAAGCAGAAATAGTGTCACGGTTCTGGGTCGGTTTCGACCCAGTGTTTTGAGTTTTGGATTGTTAGTTTATTTTTGGATAATTGTCATGGTTTTGGGCACTATGAGGTTTATTATTATTATTATTAGAATTCTGTTTCTGTTTATTCATGTTAAGGATTTGTTCTCGGTTGTATCTCACGTTTAGTTTAGTTCAGGTTCCATGTGTCATTCTCCGTCTGTCTCTCAGTGTCAGGTCTGCGTCTTCCTGTAGTGTTCTCATTTCCTGTTTTATTGTGAAGGTTTGAGTCTCATGTGAGTGTGTTCAGTTTTCCCTCTGTCTCGTCTTGTTGATTATTCCCAGCTGTGTCCACCACCTGTGTGTAATTCCCGTGTTTCTCTGTGTGTATTTAAGTCGTGTCCTCTGTCATTGTAGTTGCTGGTACGTCTGCGTTCCCACCATGTTTCATCTGTGTGTTCCCTGCTGTCAATCCGTTTCTGCTCGCTCTCGTTCATGTTCAGGTTCGTGTTCTGTTTTCAGTTTGTTTCCAGTATAGTTTAGTCTTTGTTCGGTTCGCCTTTTGTCCATTTTTAGTTTGTGTTAAATAAACCACCATCACACCTTTACAAGTGCCTGCATTTGGATCCTCCTTTATATTCCACACGGCTCCTCTCACTCGCCGTGACAAATAGTATAAAAAGCAGAAATACTATAATTTATCAGAAGTACTATATTTTGCAGAAATACTATATTAAGCACAAATCCTATAAAAAGTAGAACTACTATATTAAGCACAAATCCCATTAAAAGCAGAAATACTATAAAAAGCACAAATCCTATAATTTAGCAGAAATACTATAAAAAGCAGAAATACTATAATTTAGAAATACTATAACACACACACACACACAGAAAGAGAGAGAAGCAAGTTTTTAGGTCAGTCAAGCAGCCTGGGAGCTGCTAAATTTGAATCCACCAATCAGAGAGGCTGTGTACTTTTTCCCGCCAAAACAGGTGCAGCCGTTTTTACACACGCAGCAGAGAGACAGGATTTTTGCAGTCTATTTCTCATAGTGAGGACTAAACTCAAACAAATGACCATAATTTCCTAACCGTAGGGGCTAGAAGACAGAAATCAAGCGTTGATTTTGAACAAACTCTCCATTGACTTTCTATGGAGCGTTTTCCGACTTTGTGTTGGTCTGAGGAGATTTGCCAAAATTCTATAAATCACATAACAATGATAGTGACATTTTCTGAAAGCCAGCAAAAATACCTACGTTTTGATGTATAATTTGTGGAAGTTGAGTGAAAATTGAGCAAGTAGCAAGAAGTTGTTCGGACATGAAGAGAAGACTGCGAAACCTACAGTGGCACAGTGAAAGCCAAGTGCATAGCAACCATAACAACCCATGTATTTTGTGAAAAATCACAATTTTGCAACTCAAAACTTAAAGAGGGATAAGATGAAAACGGTAACAGATATGAAAAAGCTGAATCATACATGAATTGTCTATGTGCACGTTAGCATATGCTACTTCCGGTGCGGAAACTCCTGTGGGGAGCTTTGTTTCCGGTGTCCTATTCGCGCCCTGTTTACGGTCCAAAACAAGTTAAGCAAATGAATGACTCAAGCGGCGATTTACATTTCTATAATAGTCTTGGGCATTTACCTAATATATCTGTAAATGATGTTCATCGACTTGTCGATATTTATCCCCGCGCCTCAGAGCAAAAGAGAAAAGGGATTCAAATGTTATATTTCTCAGCTGTCCCTCGTTTATCACGGGTGTTATGTTCTAAAAATAACCAGCGATAGGTGAAATCAAGTAGCCAATTTTATTTTTTGATTGTGCAAAACGTTTCGTGGACATCGTGGACATACAGCACTGCACTTCAGAGTCACACTGCTAGCGATCGATGCAGCGATTCTGTACAGGAGAGACGTCACGGAGGAGATCGTCTGCAGCGATCAGGACGCGGAGGACGATGTGATGTAAAAAAAAAAAGCATGCAAACTTGCACTAAAAAATCTGCGAAATAGCGAGGTGAAAGGTGAACCGTGTTATAGTGAGGGACCACTGTAATTTTGAAGGTAAGTCACAACATACCCTTCGTAAATACTAATGTATAGAAACCGTTACCAGCAATCGTTCATTTTTTGTGGGGCTTTTTTCACGGTTTGTTAACATGCTGTGTAGGTGTGTACTTGACTATACAGAGAGGTGCTTCTGAATATGGACGATGTGTCTTCTGCTGCAGTAATGCAGTTCTGCTTGTGTTGAGTGATGTAAACAACTGATCGATCTAAACTCTTTAAACGTCAAAATTGATCATTATATTTTTTATGACACAACAGTGGTGAGTGTTCCCACCTTCTGCTCTTTGTAACTTAACGCGATCTTTCCGTTTTCGAGTTTTGGACATGATTTTGGAGTATATCTTCGCAGTAGCGATTGACCGCAAAGTAAAGCTACCGGAAATGTACAACCCCACATCCGGTCTCAAACCAGGAAGCTAGCATTTTCTCGTGCACAGGGTCAATAGCCCAATAATTTGTGAACATTTTAAAGTTTGAATGGTTGTTCTAGGTGAAAGTATGAGGAAGTAGTTAAGTTTCAAAAACAAGCAAGTTTTAGCAGAATTGTGGAAGTTTTCCATTCATTTCAATGGGACAAATTAAAGGAAAAAAACTTAATATTTTAAAAAGTATAATAGCAAAAAATACCAAAAGTCATAGCGATAATTAGCAGAAATAGCAGAATAGTTTAAAATTTGAACGGTGAAAATTGGTTGACCTACAGAGGTCGGTAGGTTATTGTAGCAGCGCATTACATGAATCAGAAACTTGTGTGGCTTATTGCAAATGAATAAAACTACATATTACCTTTATGAAGATGATAATCTTTAAAGAAAAACAGAGGAGAGTTGTTGTATTCCAGCTGTGGTAAACAAAGAAGTTTCTGGAATCCTTTTGACTACAGAGAGTGATGCAGTATTGACTCTAATGCTGATTGGAGTTGTCTGATCCTGTATTTTTGTTCTTTGTCTTTTGTTACACAAAGTGAACAGATCTTTGGTTTTGCCTTTGCTGGTAAGTAGACAGTAATGGTAATGTTTAGTAATTTACTTGTGTCATCTTGCCATTCACTCATGGGCAAAAACAAATAGTCAGGATTTAGAATCTGTAGCAGCAAAGCCCCCACACAGGACCACTGACTGCCCCTGAAAATGTCAATGAAGTTTAATAGCCCATTTTTCTCTGATTTTAATTTTTGATGGCTTATCAAGTCCAAACATAGTTAAATGTCAGAGATATCTTTATGCAGTTGTTTGATTTCTCCTTATGTTTGTGGATTTAAGCATCAAACAAAACTATGAAAGTGCTTTAGGTAAGTATAGGTGGTACCTTAAACACTTAAGAGCACCACAGCTATCGATTTTTATTGTCTCTTTCATTCCACTTATGAATTAGCACGAAGTCGAAACACTAGAAGTATTTTGCCTGACTGACTGTAAGTGATAGCTTAAACGCTTAAGCAATAATAAAATGTAAGAGAAGTACAGTTGTGAGTAGGTATATTAAAGCCAATGTTTTCAAATTAAATATAAATGTTGCCAAAAAGGGATATACTGCAAAACATAAATATTGTTAGCAACAAGTACAATGGAATGACTTTTTAGCGTAATATTTTAAGAAATTTTCATTAGAAAAATGGTGTGCCACTGTTGTTGTTGTGGTTTTCTGTTGCTTCTGATTTAAATAATTAATTTGTATTCAACATTTTTAATCTGAAATGAGATTAAAAGTTGTCGTTCTTCACATGTTATTAGAACTGACTTGTGATAGAAAATGTTGGAGCCACTATGCTTCTGTGTACGAAAATATTTGGTATATCCTCCATTTGTGCCAACAAATATTGGTGCCTATTCTTTGCAATTCTGTAGTATGAATATTTTTATTAAACATGTTAATTAACATGTTAACATCTTATTAAACATGCCATCTGAGACTCTGCAATTAAATTGTGCCCTCTTTAGACTACAGTGAGTACATGGGCTTGAAGAAAGTGAGGATTTAACTAGTTATTTAATGTCACAGTAAATTGGATTGTGTGTGAAGAGGCTCAACAGTCTGAATCATTAAACAGTGATTTGATGTTTTGTTTCCTTTGTCTAGACTGCTGATCTGATCGTCTCAAGTCTGGTAAGTATAGGTTTTGTCTGAGGTACAGTGCTGGGAAAAGTCTTTCTTCCTTGCAGATTTAGTTTGTTTATGCTTTTTTGTCACATGTTTCAAATCTTCTAACAAGGATGACCTGGATAAATACAAATACAAGCAGTTTTAAAGTGATGATTTCATGTATGAAGCAGAGAAAACCAAACCAGAGCTATTTGTTCTCTAATACCCAGCTGTGAAAGCCCTGATAGCAACAACTACCATCAAGCATTTATAGTAACTAGTAATGACTGATTTACATCACTGGGGGATTTTGGTCCACTTTAATTTCAGAGTTGCCTTAATTAAGGTCAAAAATAGTGTTTTGAAATCATTTCAAGGATCTCAATTTCATTAAAGTCGAGATTCTGATTTGTCAGTTGGACTTGTTTGTGTGCTGGAGATTTTAATGAGAACCAGTTACAGAGTGGAAGAAAACAGATTCTGGAGCAGTTTCAGTCGAGAGGGTATTCACAGCTGATCACTTCTGCCACTACAGACAAGAACACCCTGCTTGACCTGATTTTTATTTCTCAGCCACAGAAAAGCCTCCATTCAGGTGTCCTGAGAACATATTACAGTTACCACAACCCTGTGTTTTGTGTCCTGTCCTTGAGCCAATCATGAAGTCCTGTGGTGAGTTTTGAAACAATTACAGATCATGTCTGTTACAGAGTTTACTGATTGTAGAGCATGAAAAAGATTTTTCATTGAAATATTACATTTCTTCATATTGTCTTCCCTACTTTGTCTGTAAGAAGACCCTTTCTTATTGCAATGTTATTAATCATTTCACCAAATCATGGCTGTACTTCATGCAGAGCTGGGAGATCTGCTTTCTGTTATCATGCACCGCAGATCTGAAATATGCTGCAAAAAGTATTAAACTGACATAATTTATTTTTTATTCTCATGTTTTAAATGACTAAATCTACGAATGCATTTTTTCATGGATGTTAATTGTCATCTCCTTTTTTGATACTTTTTTTACTCTGACGTATGTATCTCAACAAATGAGATCTTCCTCTCCAAGGGCTTTCAAATATGAAATAGTAAATAAATAAATCCCAGATAAATGCAGGTATTTATTATGGGTCACATGAATAAATACAGACAATTATATTTTCTTGATTATAGTAGATTTTGTAGAATCAAATGTTTTTGGGATGAATGAGGTTTTGCTTATCATGTTTTACAGGTAAAAAAATGTAAAAGTTTTAAACTACCTTTAGGCTACCAGAGATGTCTAGAATGATACATTATGTAGAGAAAAAACATTTTTACAGATTACAGAATATGTATAAAAACTGATTTAGAAGTACATGGAAAGTTTCTGCATCCATTTTCTGACTTGGCCTTTATCTGGGTGGGTTTGGGTTTGGGTGGATAAAGGCCAAGTCGGAATTCTCTGAGCAGCTGGAAAAAGCTGCTAATAAACAAAGACATCAGAAAGCGGGGGCTTTAGGTGTAGCTCCCGCTTTCTGACGCACTAATTAGATTTAGTAACTGACACCCCATACCAGCATTACATAGACACTTGGGGGCTGAAATGGGTGGGTGGGGAGGGTGGGTGGTGTTAAAAGCACTTTATGTTTTGTAGATGTATTTTTTTCAGACAGGGCACACACAGTCCTGTTTCCTTTGTGGGAAAACCTTCAAACTTCACCATCCTCAGCTGAAACAACATCTTAACACCATCTTCATGAACTGCTGAGCCAAACCTGATCCATCAGTGCTGGACTGCACAGATAACTACATGCCACACAGAGACTGCTGTTTTATGAACTGCCATATCAGTGTGCCTTCAATGGAGAAGATGACACACCCATCACCTGACCTCCTGCCTGATCTGGAGACCATCATCATGCTGCCACACTACACACCTCTGAGACCATCAATGATGACTCATACTGAGGAAACTGTATTTCCTGTCAGAGATGCTCAGTGATCCTCAGAGCAGAGAGAGGTATGATTCTTTATCTTTGATAAAAATGTCAGTGTTTTTAATTCAATTAATTAATTTAAATCCTGTTTATTGCTTAAATAATTCCACACTCAAATGATTATACTTGTTGACACTTTTTGAGTTTTAATTCACATTATGGATTACAAATCTATGCTTTTCCTACTCTGTCTCTCTGTGCAGGTACTGCTGTCTTCTGAGTTCTTCAGTGTCCCAACTGAGACATTCAAACCTCACTGCAGAGCTCATGTCTTTCCTCACCATCATGTGAGTGTGAGGTTGCTCTGGATTCTGGTTATGTGGCCTGCAGCACCTATAAGGTATTTCAACATTGTTCATTGTATAACTTATTTGTAGTTTTTAGGCCTTAACACAAATAAAATGTTCCTTTTTCTGTATTTTTTAGAACAAGCTTGTACAGTGTGCCTGCATTCCAGCTTCTTAGACTCTACGCAAGTGGACAGAGTATCAGTGTTTGACCACTCTTACAGACACCGACTTCTGTCAACTCACTGCTACTGATCAGGCACCTCGCTCCAGGAAGACAGAGGGCTGCAAGCCTGTCATCGTTTCCAGTGTGGCTTTGTATTCTTGGGGTAGCATCAGATTTTTCCCACAAATATTCAAAGGTAACACTTATTTTAAGCTTAGTTATTAAATCAAAAGTCTTCCATTGTGTAAATTATATTTGATATGTTTTTGTCTTCTTTTAGA
Source organism: Neolamprologus brichardi (assembly GCF_056152115.1). Lineage (NCBI taxonomy): Eukaryota > Metazoa > Chordata > Actinopteri > Cichliformes > Cichlidae > Neolamprologus > Neolamprologus brichardi. The sequence goes on along the minus strand of NC_142106.1, from coordinate 29,514,341 downwards.
TTTAGATGCAGTGATCGGATGTGCTGGAGCTTTGTTAACTGTGTGGAAAACATCTGTTTGTGATGGTATTCAAAATGAGGCTTTAAGGTGACAGTTTCCTTGTGATTTCAGTCCTTTTACTAAACAAAAACAGTTTTAATCAACATATTTTTTTTAGCAGCACATCATTGTTCAAAGGTAAATAGAGCCACATGTCACACCAACAATGAATTTTTGACTCCGTTTGTGTCACCAGATTTAAGAAACAATATCGGACATATAAAACTAAATTTTGGATTAATGTGCACATATATTGTTTTGTAATTTTTGATTGTTGAATAATTATGTTGTAGAAAAAACCCAACCTATTTACCCAAACAACGTAACTTGTTTGGGTAAATAGTGGATTAGTGTAATTTTAGTCTATAAGTATAGCAACCTGAATTCATACAAACACACAGCTCTAAATCTTGAATTGTAGGATGCACAATAAAGATCATTTGGTTATTATGGACATTTAAATCAGATTCTATTGAACCATTACACATATTCTTTATAGAGATTACACAATCTCAAAAAAGAGAAAGTGTTTAAAAGGATAAGTAAAGAAAGCTCAAAGTGTGTTTGTATGAATATTGTCTTAGTATGGGGTGTCAGTAAGTACATGAGTATAGAATAGGTGTAACAGTGGTTTTCCACATCTGTGCTTAGACTGCTCTAATATATATAGATAATGGGTCAGACATATAGTTTGACCCATTAAGTCTGTTTGAAAAGTTCATGAAGGTGTCATCCAGTGCTATGTGTTTCTGTTTATCATTTTATGAGGTCACACAGCTGACATGAGTCAGAGTAGAACCATAATATTCATGTTAATGAGTCTACTGTTTACAGCTACTTCATGATGACTTTCATCCTGGTCACAGTACTATGTGAAAAGCTGTAAGAGGTAAAGTTAACCCAAATAATATCTGATCATAAGTCACTCTCTAACATTGACTATTTTTCAGTTGTTCAGCTGTGTGACTCTCCATACCTGAAATATATCACAATGTGAACTTCATTTCAACAGTATTCCTTAGTTTGGTACCATATTTATCATCAAATCAGGAAACTGTAAACTAATTGAAAAAAGAAGCTTTTGAAAATTTTAATGTGGCATTTGAATATGTTGTTTATCGTTGCCACACGGTATGTGCAAAAAACTCCAACAAATCAGAGAACATATTTTGTCTCTCACTTCCTATGTATAAATAAATATATGTATATGTATAAATTTTTAAATTAATAGCCTGTGAACATAAACATGGCAAACAAGGATATATTCACAATTCCAACGGATGCTTCAATTGTTTGTATAGATTTTAGATTATTTGTTCAAACATCTGTTTGAAACTGTGGTTATCAGAGTGTTGATAAGAATGCCTTGAAAAGTTCATGACAGTCACATTCAGTGATATGTGTTTCTGTTTATCATTACTTTTGAGTGACACAGCTGACTTGAGTTTTGATCAGAGTAGAACCATAAAGCTGTTAGTAGTAAAGTTAAACCAAGCAATAACTTATCATAAGTCACTCTCTAACATGGGGCAATTTTTTTAATTATTTATTAATTATTATTCAATTAATTTTCAATGTTATTTATTCCACAACTTTAATGTTCTTTATTTTTTTCCCGTTTCTTTAAATATGCACATGTGAATGTCTGTTTTAATTCACTGCCTGTAAATGCCTTTAAAAAAAGCTTCAAGCGCCGCTCTGAGCTGGCAGCCAGTATCAGCAGCTCCAGCCTGACAGACCCCGTTTTTCCCTTTAATATTTGTTTCTTTGTTGTTCTTGTGAATCTTGTTTTTGTTTTTCTATTGTGGACTGTGGACTGAGCTCCCACTTAGGACTGTGGACTGAGCTTTTCTGTTGTGGACTGATCTCCCACAATGGAGCTCAGAATTTTATGGACAATCGTTTTTCTTATTGCATTTTTTACGGCATCTGTGTCCGGAGACCGCGTGGAGATCCAACCTCGCATTCTTTACAGCAGGGATCTGTTGTTAGCCAGCAGCTGTTAGCCCTCGGCGCTTCCGCTGTTCTGCCTACCACCAAGCAAGCCAACATCCCCCATGAGGTGAGAAGGGAGAGACGCAGTACTCGGGCCGGGATCGGGTGTCGCAGCAAGGTTAGAAGGTACCGGCCAGCAATTCCATCTGTTATTATGGGGAACGTGAGATCTCTCCCCTACAAAGTGGATGAATTGGCAGCTATGACCCAACATTAGCTGCACACTGTAACCAGCATACTCCAAACACAGCACCCTTTGGCCCTTTTCATGAACTCTGGCAATTTTAATCACATCTCCCTGTCCTCCCTGACATCACATCTGATGAAGACCCTCGGGAGGTTGGTTCTAAACCATCTGCGCCCCTTGGTGAGGTCTTTATTGGATCCGCTGCAGTTTGCTTACCAGCCTGACTTTGGGGTGGAGGATGACATCATCTAGCTCCTGCACCGAGCTCTGACTCACCTTGAGAAGCCTGGATGCACTGTGAGGATCATGTTCTTTGATTTCTCCAGTACTTTCAAAAACATCCACCCACGACTTCTGAGGGACAAGCTGGAGCTATCAGGGAAGACCACCACATGTCCCAGTGGATACTGGACTACCTCACAGAACGCCCACAGTATGTGAGGTCACAGGGCTGTGTCTCTGATACACTGGTCTACAGTACGGGAGCCTCACAGGGAACTGTGCTGGAACTGTTCCTCTTCACCTCCTAGACTGCAGACTTCTCCATCCTCTCCCCATGCTGCCACCAACAGAAGTTCTCTGACAACTCTGCCATAGTCGTCATCACCACAGGTCTGTACTGAGTCCACTGTCCACTGTCTGTACTGAGAGTACAGACAACTTATTGGGAGTTACATGTCTACTTTTTAATGCACAAGTACGATACACAATCTGCAGTTTTCTAATTATTCTAAATATTCCTAACTATTTAAACATTTTTCAGTATCCTGCACTGTTTGCACCCGATCTTTACTTAAATTTTAACAACTGTACTGTATTCTGCTTTGGTAACTATTGTCCATGATGTAAATATGTAACAATTGTGTTTCTGTTCTGTGTACTGTTCTGTTTGTATATGTGGGGTTTTTTGTGCTGCTGATACAACCACATTTCCCCTTGTGGTACAATTAAATGATTATTCTAATCTATTCTATTATATTCTAATTGATATCATATCCACCCAGAAATCTCGAGTTCATCATTTTGCCCTTCCACAATTATTTGAATTACAAATTAAAAGAGCAGGAATGTTAAAATCAATAATGAAAAGAATTTGTTGGCTTTTTCAAAAGGTACAAATCAAATATTGTTTATAGACCTGCCCCCTTTATTATCTACAAAATTCAACATTAAGCCTTGATCTGTTCTGTTATTCTTCTTTTTTTAAAAACAACATTATATAGCCTTCCATTGTTCTAAAAATTAAAAACAAACACAAATATAAGATTATTATGTACAATTTTTAATATATAAATACTTAACACTGGAAAATACTAAAACTGTTAACTATAGTACAGAACTTAACAAAATGTCATTACAAATTATAAATATTGATAGGAAAAAAAATTAATTCTTTTTAAGTTATAAAATACAATTTTTTACACATTACATTACACATTTTTGAACAAAGGAACTACATTTTGTTTAAATTATTCGCACTGATATTTTTGAATATGTACAATTTGTTTTCCCTTTATTTTAACAGCAACTTTGATAGCTGCCTCCTCCAGTTCCTTATCAAAGGGACTCCACAGGTCACTTTGAATGTATAGACTCTTTCCATCCTCCAGCAACACCTCCAGCTGGTTTGGGATGTCCGTTGTGGCCACACCAATGATGAGGATGTCAGCTCTCTCCTCGACTTTTGCCTGTTGAGACAGCATAGGCACACATTTAGCCCTGAAAAAGGTTTTTTTTATCCAACAAGAAAAAAGAAGAGCTGTGGTCATCATGTGGTTTCATTAAGTCGCCAAGACACATACATACACATTATGTCTTGATGCATGCGCAATTATCCAGGTAAGTAAATTCCAGAATGAATATATATATATATATATATATATATATATATATATATATATATATATATATATGTGTGTGTGTGTGTGTGTGTGTGTGTGTAAGATAATATATATAATATTATGTCAAATTTGAAAACCTAGTTCTAAACATTTGTTTGTTTAGCTTCTTCATACCTCAATCCTCGTGACCGTGAATGCCGTGCTGTGCAGCTGCACGCCATATGAGGACTGGCTCCGCTTCAAGTGGGAGAGGCTGACGTGGTCTCCCACGTTGAAGTGGAAAATGGCTGCCTCCCTCCAGAGGCAGACTGTCATCGTATAACCATCCTGAAATCACAAACATGACAGAATTAAAGATTTATTAATTAAATAATAACAACTCCAGTAAATAGGGGGGGGGGAAGCCCACAGCCTCATACATTCTGTAACAGCAATGTCAAATTTGTTACATTAGTTTCACTATTTTCAATATAAAACTTAAATTTCAACATTACCTCCTTCAGCTGGATATTTTTAAGGGGAACATTATGTTTCCCCACCTTCACTTGCTTTACAGCAGAAAACTGAAAAGTAAATTGAAATTTAATGTCAGTAATAGTCAGTGTAGTGATCTGTGATTGGTTTTTATTTTTTCAGTCATCTGTTTAGATTATGTTATTGTTATTGTTAAGTATTCTGCACATGATCTTATCAGAAGCTGTTTTATCTGTATCATTTATTATGATGCTTTTCATCTACTGTGATTATGAAACAGCTTGTGGAAAATCCTTCTATAAACAGTACATTTTGTAACTTAGTTGCATGTTTTAGCAACAACAACTTCAATTAAAACTTTTCCAGTTTCAGATATACAAATTATATTTGCTATGTTTGTTTTTATCAAGTAGAGACTGTTCGCTAGAATCTAGCCTTTACAATACAAGTGCATGTAGACATGATGCAAATGGATTTTAAATCTGCATAAATACCAGAAAAGGTTTGAGGAAAATATATATTTTTCTAAATTGTAGTTAATAACAACATAATTAAGTGTCTGCTTGACAGCAAAAACAGAAATGATCATTTTAAGTGTAAACAATACAAGCAGTAATGACTTATTTGAAAACCTAAAGCTATGTAAATTCTGATGCAACCACAAATACTTACCTCCACCACCTCCCCTTGTGCTGTGATGAGCCCGCACCTGGCTGAACTCATCCTCAGAGGCGTGAGAGGAGCAGGGGGATGGAGGAGTTCATCAGCTTGTTTGTAAAGGTCTTCTTTGACATTCAGTGTGGGAGCCCTAAAAAACTGGGTCTGACTTTTAACATTAATGGAGAAAGGGGGCACTGTGCTCCTAAGTTCGTAGCCTCTCATTATAAAAGACCCCCCCTGCTGGACCTTTGAGGCAAATTCCTCAAAAATTGTGACCTTTGTCACACTCTCCCCATCAGTGATGGCTATGACTTTGTTTATTTTGGTTGTAAGAGCTTTAGCGGTCTCATCTTTAAAATCCCAGCTGAGGACCTTCTGCTGGTCACAGGAATTCAAAATTCGGAAATGCAGCGGGGGTGGCCGGAAGTATGGAGTGTCCGGGCGGTTGTTAAGAAGTTTCGTTAATGCCATTCTGGAAAAAAAGCAACACAAAAACATTATGAAGTTAATACATTTCTGCTATATCCAGTGGTCATATAATATGGTAACACCTGTAGCTTTTGTAGATTCAAAGAAAACTCATAAACACCTTTGTGAGGTACCTGCTTGAAAATGACAGGTATGGCAAGTATTTTTCTGATTTTAAATACAATGTTGGTTTTAAAATAAAGTTAACAGTTCTGCGACTTCATTGAATAAATACAAATATTACAGCAGAGATATGTGAAACACACTGAAATCATTGTTCTATTCACAATTCACTCAATTTGGCAGTCTGTGGCTTTGAATGTGTAAACAGCAGAAATGATTAAACTTTATTTAAATGCCTAAAATGTTCGTTGTTTCATTAAATTTGTGACCCCCCCCCCCCCCCCCCCCACACACACACACACACACACACACACACACACACATACACATACACACACGAGCATAATGCACTTGCATATGCTCTGTGGCTATGGGTCTTTCTATTGGTCCCCCTTATTAATCATTTGAGCCAATCGAATGACAGTAATGTACTCTGCTTTCATGTCAGTCCCACCCTCTGTAACTATGCTGAAAATGACTTTTTTTGATGAGAAATGGCTCTGAGGCATTGTGGGAAATGAAGTTATTCAGAATATGGTTTCCATTAGGTTTTTGTTTAAGTCTTTTAGCTTAACTCCTATTGGTTATTCAGTTTTTGTATAGCTTAATTGAGAAAGTGCTAGAAAGTGTTGTTGCCAGGGCAGAGTGCCAGCCTTAAGCAAATTTAGAGACTCACAGCTCAAACTTAACATCTTAAAGTTTATAAAACTGTTATAGATCTTGAAGATTTGTCAAATTCATTAAGATCTTAATATTTCATACAAAAAATTAGGACTGAAATTATTTTTCATTAATACATTTAGATCTTTTTTCAATTAAATACCCATGAGACAATAAGTTCATCAACTATGACACCCACTAATACATTACTGTCAATAGTAAATGTGAATTTATCAATAATGAATTTCTCTGCAATAGAAACGTAACATAGGAAAAAGAAAGAAAAGTCAGATTAAATTTTGGTACTTTGACAGTCTTTATATTGACAGCAAGTTAAATGACAAGATCTTGTGTCTTGCCCTATATTGTATTATACATATTATAAAGGTAGTAAAAGAAAAAAAACCTCAAAATTCAATACTTACGTTTTACGAAGTTGTTAAGAACAGTAGTATGGAGGACCACAAGAGCCACGCGCATCGAAATAAAAAATCCTATGCTTAATTAATGAATTGTAGAATAAAATCTGCATTTGTAAATTCATTTTTGAATTCCAATTTAATAAACTGATTTTTAAAATGCTTTTTAAGTCTTCATTTCAAAAAACATTTTCGAATTGCACTTTAATAAACTTCATTTCAAAAATCTTTTTTGAATTGCACTTTAATAAACTTCATTTCAAAAATCTTTTTTGAATTGAATCTCTCCTGCATGAAGTCCAGGTGCTGGTTTTCCAGTGTGTGCGTCTGATGGCCCAAAGCTGACTCAGAGCCGTAACACCATCATTGGCTGCAGTATGGAACAGGTGTGGGTGTGTCCTCATCTCCCAGAGGAGTCCAAATTGTCATCAAACAGCCCTACAGACACAAAAATGTGAAAATATAAACAACCAGACTATCAGCAGTGATTTAAGTACTTTAAGACCTCTGTGAAAATCATTTACAGTATATATCACAGAATTTAAGGCCTTTATGATCACAGAGCATACAGAGAAAAGTACTAAACTGAATCAATTTCAGCTTTCGTTTCTCATGACGCATATTGTATTAATAATTAAATTTCATTATCTGTAGCTTTACCACACATTTACCACACAGGTGTAGATACTGTAGGTTCAGTGAATGCTTAGATTGCACTGATTAGAATATACTGGACATTCAAAGCTAAGATTCAGCGCACTGTGTTACAGGCTGGGGTTTGATGACTTCATCATATATACAACCTTTGATCATCGTTTATGTCCAGTTGAGAATGAATCTGTGCACTCACATATTAAATAAGCTGAAATCAGTAGTGTGATCTCCAGTCTTTATATGCTGAATGAGAGAACTGAAAGCTGTTATTTTAATCAGCCTGTCTCAGTTGTTTTAACTCACAAGTATCACAAAGTAATGTGGTAACATCTGGACTGACGAGTTTACTGTCAGCATTTTAATCGCTAGTTTAAAGGCTGTAGGCTGCAGCCGTTGCTTTAACACTGTAAAAATGTAACAGGCCTCAGTGCTGGTTCTAATAGTTTGAGCTGCTTCCAGCTTTATTTGTGAAGAGCACAGCAGCTTACAAAACACGTAGCTAGCTTGTACAGCTGCGACGTAAAACTTTCATAAGCTAAGATGACCTTAAAATAACGGGGCTACGTGTGGTGATGCTAGCGTTAGCCACGTTAGCACGTTACCTTCACAGGTGGTCAGACTTTGTAAACAGGCACTCAGCCAGAGGTTGGGCTCTCCGTTTCGCTGCAGGGTCCCTTCATTCTTCACATATCCTTGTCGAACCGAGTGTAAATCCCGAGGTCGAACGGCCTTTGTACAAGCACACAGGCTTCCTAGCAGGGCGAAGCTATGAGCTAGAAACGTCCAGGCTGGCAGACAGCCTGTGTCTGACCAACCAATCAGAGAGCTCCTTACATCCCACGGTGTGGCTCATTTGAATAGCAGCAGGATTTTTAAAATGAAGTTGTTAATCCAACTGCTAATCCAAATGCTAATCCACATGTTAATCCCTGAGCAAACAGGAAAGGGAAATGGATTTTGAAATGCAGTTTATTAAAGTGCAATTCGTAAAAGGTTTTTGAAATGCAGTTTATTAAAGTGCAATTCGTAAAAGGTTTTTGAAATGCAGTTTATTAAAGTGCAATTCGAAAAAGGTTTTTGAAATGAAGTTTATTAAAGTGCAATTCGAAAAAGATTTTTGAAATGAAGTTTATTAAAGTGCAATTCGAAAAAGGTTTTTGAAATGCAGTTTATTAAAGTGCAATTCGAAAAAGGTTTTTGAAATGAAGTTTATTAAAGTGCAATTCAAAAAAGATTTTTGAAATGAAGTTTATTAAAGTGCAATTCGAAAATGTTTTTTGAAATGAAGACTTAAAAAGCATTTTAAAAATCAGTTTATTAAATTGGAATTCAAAAATGAATTTACAAATGCAGATTTTATCCTACAATTCATTAATTAAGCACAGGATTTTTTATTTCGATGCGCGTGGCTCTTGTGGTCCTCCATACAGTAGTCCCTCGAAGTCTCTTAGAAAGATCAAGAAAGATCAAATAAGGTTCCCGCCGGTCTTTAAATTGCAACTTGTGATGTAATCTGTTGTCACCCGCCCTGATTGGCTAACTACGATTGTGTTTCGTGATTGGACTGCCTTGTGTTGATTTTATGTTATCACTGTTTTGTTTTTGTTTTTTTTGTTATTGTTTAACTCGTCTAATTTTAATCATGGAATTATCATTACTATTTTATAAGTCTCAAACGTAAAATTTGAGATTTATAAAATCAGTTATAGGGCTTTGGAGTTGACGTCACGCCGCAATGCATTGTGGGAGCATGCCACCATTTTATCAGGCCATGAATCAAAACAAACACACTCGTTTGGAAGGAAGATACAAACAGTACTTAAAAGCAACTCAAAACAAAAAGAACTTTATAGACTCAGATTGTGTCGGATGCGAAGAGACGGTACCTGCAAAAAATAGCGTGCATTGGAAACGTGGACCCGTATGAAAAAACGGCAGTGGAGCAGAAACCCCGTAGCCATATATATTCCCGTACCTGTGGAGTCAGCGCAAACACAGCGAACCAGTTTTGCAATTATAAATGTCTGGAGGCGCATATCCGATTAACCAATGGTTGGTTACAAGATTTGGCTATTTTTAGACTCCACGTTGTGAATACGTCGTCATTCAAACAAAGGTAAGTCAGCTTGAGTACTGCCAGTAAAATGTGTTTGATTTCCCTCCGAACATTCAGATTAGTGCAGCATAAATTCATTCATGAGGGGAAATTACAGTGAGAACATGTTGAGGCTCTGTTAGAATAGAATAGAATAATCCTTTAATTGTCCCACAAATTTGGAAATTTGGTTGTAACAGCAGCCAAAAAGACAAATATACAAACAAACAGTACACAGGACACGGAACAGAAACATACACAATTTTTCTTACATATTTACATTAAGGACAATGGTTACTATAAACAGAGAGTACTGTACAGTTATTATATTAAATAAAAATAATTACAGGTAATAGGCAAACCAGGTTGTAGTGCGAATTGGTTAATTAACTAACTTATTGCAGTTACAGCATCGATGTAAACATCTATGTTTGTTGGGAGTTTGAGTGCCATCATCTAGCCCTCTTTGTACCTGGTGGATGTCACAGGCCTCTGCCTCTGAATTATTGTATAGCCATTGTGTGTAAGACTGCCTCTCTATGTGCTTTAGTGCAGACAGAGCAGAGGTTCGGGACCCTGTTGTCTTTATTTCTGATCGGTGTTGGTGTGTAGCTGGCAATGTGTTGTCTGGGCTTACACTGTGCGATTTTTTTTTTTTTTTTTTTTTTTTTTTTTTTTGAGCCGATTTTTAAGTCGTGCGACCGTTTTGGCGATGGCCCGATTTTGGCCTTCATCGTGCGTCGTGTAGTATACGTGGGGTAACGAGAAGCGATTAACACCTCACGACCAGCTCCCGATCATCCATCGCTTGGTCCTGAGGATTTCAAACCTGTTTGTAAAACTTTGGAAAGCTCATCCGAGCCTTTTCGATGTGGCCTCACAAAATTATCACGACCACAACAACCGTGAAAATAGTTGGATAGACATTGCTGCTCAATCACAGCTGCCTGATCAATGTTTTTCATTAGCAATTTAGCAAAGTTGATGGCGGTGGTGTGCGTGTCTGTGTGAGTGAAAGACAGAGAGGGAGAGCGAGCGACAGAATTTCTGTTATAACCTTCATTTTATGGACGCACAGTGTGAGCACTCAGGTCGCATCAGAGCATCGGGCCGTATTGTGTGAGACCCTGCATCGTGACCTACGAACTTCTAACCCCTGCGAGTCAATCGTACAGTTTGAGCAGGAGCTGAATCGCGCGACTGACAAAATCGCACAGTGTGAGCCTTGCTCTTTCAATCAGAAATGAAGCTGCAGGTTGTCTCTTCACACCTACACCGAGACAGAGCAACAGTGGGACAAACCCAAACAGCACTGAGATTCATATTCAGGCCTGACCCTTTAATGTTCTTTTCTAACCTGCAATAAATAATATGTTATATGCTTGTTTGAGAAGTATTAAAAAAAAAAGTTATTGCTTTTTTTCAGGGGTTGGAACCAGGGCCAGATATTAAAGTGGTCATCACCAGACCAAGGCTCAATCGAGTCATGGAAGGAGGAATCAGGTGAGATAGTAAGCTGCTGTTATATACAATATTAGTGTACAACAGTCAGGTAACATGCTCCAAGCACAATAGAAAGTGCAATGTTTAAATATAATTAATATAATTATATATACATCCTATAGCAGCTATTCACAAAAGTAAAGACAAACAAACATAAACAGTAAAACTTGTAAACAGACCAAAAACTGTCAGACGTTGACAATCCAGTTAAAAGTGATGAATAAAGTGCTCTAACTTTAAGTGCTCAGGTGAAAAACTATTGTGTGTGGGGTAGTTTTTAAGTGTATATATTGTTGTTGTTATTATTATTATTATTGATATTATTATTATTGTCATTATTGCACAGATGACTTTAACAGTGCCTCATTTTACCCTCATATTATTATGTGCTATGTGAAATTTCAGCTAACAGAAATAAACTGTACAACAACTTGGCTGGTGACCCACTTCACATCTCCTTGCTAAACACCGGAGAATCATGCAAAGACTTTGATGTAACAGATTGACCTCTAACAGCAACCATGGGCATCAGTGATGAGAAAACCTGTGTTGAGACAGCATTGGTGAGTGTGCTTTCTTACCAGCAGCCCAAATTAGCCACAACATCTGTAAACATTTCCCAAGATCCTCCTCTTTACCTGCCACTGCTACTCTACACTGTGAGTACAGGCTGGACCCCACAGAGTGTGTGCATGTCTGCAGTGAGGATGAACTCTTCCACCTTGAAAGCACAGACGACATGGCAAATAAGATTGAGACAGCAACAGGAGAACAGGCAGCTGACCAGGAGTGGCATCAGCTCCACAGGCCAAGATTACATCTTCATGTTTAAGACGTTTGTTATATGAGGGGTGAAACTGTGCAGAGAGAATCTTCAAAGGAACGAGACAGACTGCAGACATGAGCACATGGACAGACATGGAGTTTAACGCAGCTGGAGAAAACTGCAAATTGAAAAACTTTAACTATAGGCCTCATGGCCTCGTTGTCCACCCTGACACTCCCTGGCTTGGTTCCTCACCAGATGGGTTGATCTTTGATCCATCTGCACAGCCACCGTTTGGACTGCTTGAGATAAAGTGTCTTTATGTGAGGAATTATGTTCACTTCAGATACCTTCAACTAAGAATGGCACCTTGTCTCTCTGTAAAAGTCACTTGTAACGACTATGTTGACACAAAGTTAACAGCAGCATCAGAGAGAGCGTGGACTGGTGTTACTTTCATGTTCACACACTGATGCACTTCTCTCTTAAAAATAATTTGATTTCTATTGTGTGGTCTTAAAAGAGTACAGGTGATTTAAAGATGCCAAGTTAAATGTTCAGTATGTTGGTCACACCACACACATGCACTCTACAGTTTCTTCTTCTCATCTAATGCAATCTTAATGGTAAATCAACAGGGTGCTTGGTTGCATAATTAGCTGTGCATATGTTGAAATAAATGTAGGTTTTCTTTATTCTTGGCAGGAAAAACATATCAAAGTGTAAATCAGTGCAATTCAAAAATGTGATTATGTAAATATTACTAAAATAGCCAAAGCATAGTTCCAATATTTACATTTGAGGGGCTACAATCACTAAAATCTGAATTTTATTAAAACCATTTTTTACATTTACTTGTTAAAAATTGTTGTTTGTTATCAATAATTAGAGCTCTAATCATTTACATCATATATAATCTACCTGAACCAATATAAAACTATTTACTATAAAAATAGTGCAGTTACAAGCACTGGTCTGAGCGGTGCAGCTTTTTAAAACATTTTGTTGTATTCAATCAGTGGAATGAATACAAGACTACAGCTGCTGCAGAGGTCTCGTAGCTTTAGTATATGAGGTGCCCTATCTACCAGATGAGCAATCTAAATGCCAAGTGAACTGTGCAACTTCACTGACAGTGAAATCTTTAGCCAAAGTTTTAACCAGGGGTTTGTTTTGATAATACTTAGGAAGCAGACGTGTGCACTGCCAGCACCGTTCAGAGGGATAATGGTGTCAAATATTTTGATCGCCTTGATGCTTCTAATTGCTCTCTCCACATGTATCATTAGACGCGAAATCTTCTAAGTGAATAGTGTGTGGTAATAAATCTTATCATTCGATTCAGGGTAGTGTGGGATTTGTACTGATGAAAACATTTTATCCCGGTATTCAGACATGGGTGTCAGAACACTGAAAATACACTTGGAATCATGGTTCCAATCATCTCAGGAGAAATGCATATCCCAATTGCATTGAGTAAGGTGCACCAATTTCATGATGATTTTTTTTTTAAAGAAAATAAATGTGTTGACATGGTTTTTCTGCCAATTTTTAGTAATGTAGTATTTATGCTTAATCATACTATTTCTATATATTACTGCCAGGTCCCCAGGCAGCCAATCCTCTGTGAGGACTGAGACATTCAAATTTACAAATCAGAGCTTGCACGGCTTCCCAGCCAGCCAATCATATCTGAGGTGTGCCGTTTCTTCTCTTGTCATATCTCCGCGACGGTTGTACAAAGAGCAATGAAAATCGCAGTCAAAGTACACCAAAGTCCGCTGATTCACCCAGTACAAGAATTATGCTTCTAGTCCACCTAGTTTTTGAGTTACACGATGTTTTGTAACTCCAAAAAACTGCGTTTTTTGCCTCTCACCGCGATCTAATTCTGACTGCTCATCACCCTGTTTTTCCAGGCGTTTGCTCTCTTTCCCAGTGGCGCAGTTGGTAGTGACATGGGTCTGCAAGCCAAAGGTCGTTGGTTTTTTCCCTACAAATTAATACACTATCACAGACCAGTAATTCATATTGATTATTTATTACAATTCTGCAAACTTTTATCATTTTACCAGCTTTTCTAATATGGACCTCACATTCTTGTTAACACTCCATGGCACATACTGTTCCCTTTAGGCTCTGTGTATGTGTGTGTGTATCAATATTTCTCCTATTTTAAAGTATTACTCCATAATTGTATTTCTGTTAAATCAAAGTACTTTTACTACATCTTAGTACTTCTGCTCAATCATAGTATTTCTGCTAAATCATAGTATTTTTGCCAAATCCTGGTTTTTGTGCCAAATCATAACATTTGTGTTATGTTATAGTATTACTACTAAGTGGAGGAATTTCTGTCATGTTACAGTATATGTGCTGATTACAGTATTTCTGCTAAATCATACTGTTTCTACTATATTATATTTCTCTTTCTAAATATAGCATTTCTGCTATATAATTATATTTCTGCTATGTTATAATATTTGTGCTAAACCAGAGTATTTGTGCTGAAACATAGTATTAATTTAAAATTACAATATTCATAGTTCATCACAGTGTCTCTGGTAAATCACAGTATTTCTGCTATGTTGTACTATTTTTCTAAATCATAGTGTTTCTGTAATGTTTAAGTATTTTTGGCTAAATATATTCTTTCTGTTATCTTATACTATTTCTCCTAAATTCTTGTATATTTGAGAAGTTATCATGTTTCTGGTAAGTTACAATATTTCTGCCAAGTATTATGTTTCCTCTAAGATATTGCAGTTCTGCTAAGTTATTACTTTTTAGCAAAGTTCCTTTGCTTCTGCAAAGTTTTTACAATTTCTGCAACTTTTCAGCTTTTTCAGCTAGGTTTTGCAGACAGCTTCAGCTTTAAAGCATCCACACTGCATTTTCGCAGGAAATGCAAATTTTTCTAGTTATTCTTCAAGTTGCTTCAGAGTAGTTTAAAATTTGAATGGTGAAAATAGCACAAAAATTGTGGAAGTAGTTAAACAGTAAAAAACGTACGGAAGCAACTTGAAGAATAATAATAATTATAATAATAAAGAATAAAGAGAAACAGGAACTCAATAGTGTGAATGCCTACAGCATTCACACAAATATGAAAACAAAAAGAAGATGCATATTCTCTGTCATATGGGCCCGCATGAATAAACTTTCTGAATCCTTTATCATCTGCAATCAAAAATAGTTGTGGATGATTACTATACCTTTCTAATGTGACGTTGTTGTCCCTGGCTCTCTTTCTCTCTCTCTCACCCTCCGGCTCTGTTCCTGTGCTACTGAGTGTAACTACCGCCCCTTCCCCTCTTCCCAGCGTAAAGCACAAGACTCGGGTGCGGAGTGAAGCGGGAAAAAAGTGCGAGAGAGAGGCTGAGAGAAAGAAGAAAAAAAAAAACCCACGTGACGGCTCGCGATAAGGAGCCGGCTCGCGTCGTTCACGTCAAAGAGCCGGCTCTAAAGAGCCATTTCGTTCGCGAACGACCCATCACTATTAGATAATTAAACTTAAAAGCTTTTCCACACACATCACATTTTAAAGACTTACTACTTTTATCAAAGTTACACACGCTCTCTGACATAGTGGGATTTTCTGTGTCCTTTTCTACTTGATCTTGAATCTGCGTTCTTGACTGTCAGCTACAGCAGAGCTGTGAGCGAGGAGCTGCTCCCTGCCTGCTTCTGGTTCACTGTGGTCTCCTTCCTCAGCAGCAGTCACCATAAAGGTATCAGTTTCCTCCTTCAGTCCCAGCTGCTCCACCTCCTGACTGCACAGTTCCTCCTGTTCCTCTTTAATCTGTGGAGGTTCTGGTTCCTCCTGGTCAAGACTGGAGCTCCTCTCCTGGTTCCAGAGCTGCAACCTCCTTCTCCTTACAGACAGGCTGCTGTGGGATGTCTGTCCTGTGCAGCTTTATTTCGGGTTTCCAGGTGATATCCAGCAGTCTGCGCCGACAGTTGATCTCTTCCTCGTACTGGACAATCGTTTTTTCAAACTCCAAGAATATTTGTTCAGCAGCAGCAGTTAGTCGCTCGTCGATAAACTTTCTCAGACACTGAACTGAAAGCATTGTTACTGCGACAGCTCACACACAACAACACATGTGGGGCAGTAACAGTAATGGCGCCTTTCCTTTCTTTACTTCCGCCTGTGTCACATGGTGAGATTCCGGCAATGTGTATTACATTTTATCCATAGACTCAATTTAGATTTTCTCTTTAGCTTAAAACATTTTCAGAAGTACAGTAATCCCATCATGCATAAAATACCTAAACTTAGCTCCTGTTGACCCTTGTTTCTGTATTTTATCTTGGAAATCTCTCTGGTTCTCCTATGTTCATTACATTCAGACATCACATGCTGCACAGTTTCATTTTCTTGTCATTTCTCTTTTAAGTTTCTCAATAGTTTAATTTAATGGTTAATGGTTGAATTTAAATCATGAGCTATTCTTAGTCTAGAGAGTATGACTACTTTTCTGTTTTTACCAGTTGCCCTGCTCTGCTCGAAAACTCCAATTTTACTAAGTGCCACCCTCACTTCCATCTTGTCCCATTTAACTTCCTCAGCCTCAGTATCTTCCATTTCATTTTCTTTAATGCTAACATGTGCATGTACCCAAATAAACTTTTTTTTTTATGATGATAGACTCCAAAAGCTTTTATTGCATTTTCTTATTTTGCATCATATTCTTTGAAGCAACACTTTTTTTGTTCATTTAATTACTTATTAACAGAACTTGAATCCAGAGCCACTCTAACAGCAGACGGCACAACCATACCAGCAGGGGGCAGTGTGACACTGAACTGTGATCTGAAGGGCGTTACTAACTTTAAAAGTAACCTCAACTGAGAAGAAATCTATAATTAATGGTGAATAAGAGGGATGTGCATCTCTAAGTAATGCACCTAGAGCTGCAGAGGATCACATCCTGTCCTCTGGAGTTTACTTAACAGGATTGCATGGCTTCTTTTGAAATGTTAGCAAAGATGGTGCTGTGACGTCTCAGGGTTTCGACAAGTGTTTTCCTGAAAGGCCTGAAATAAGCATCCGAGCAGCTCAAATGATTCTGCTGAATGATCAAGGACTATTTTTAAATTACTGTAGAGCAGTTTGAAATTGATGTTGGGAATTGTGTGAAGAGAGAAGAGAAAGGGAGTGTTTGTGGTATGAGCAGATATATGAGCAAATAGTGTCATTCTCTCCACTTCTTCATATTTCAAAATAATTAGTTTGTCCTGTGAGACACATGGATTTGTGTACAATGTTTCAGAGCAATATAACCATCAGTGGTTTATTGGCATAGAAATAAAAAGTCAGTACAAATTTGTACTGGGCACAAAGTTAGAAATGGTGAGATATGTGTGCATTGATCTGATAATCAAACATTTCCAACCATAAAACCACTGCTAGCATCACTAACCCAAAATACTGTTACATTTTTCACAGTGATCACTAGTCACTATGTTAGTTTCCTGTGTGAGCATCACAGAGCTATCTGATTGATACATTATGACTTATGTTTAATGCTTGTGTGTTTACAGATAAACACTTTGTTCTGACTTTCATGTGAAATAAAGTTGCAGCTAACCACAGATGACTTTAACAGAAACACCACACTAAGAGCTATTTATATAGTATGCAGAGCTATGAAGAAGCAGCACTTACAAAACGGTTAACACATTTGCCAATGCACTGGACAAAGTTTCACCAGTATCGCTCTAGACCAAAACCATTTCCTTTAAAAACAAGATTGATCATGGGCTCTTCAGGGGAAGAAACGTTTCCCCTGAAGAGAGCAGCATCCTGTCTGTGCACCTCACTGTTCTTTAATATTTATCTGTCGTTTCTTCATGCATCTCAGTATTTACGTGCAGTACACACAGACAGAGTGGTGACTGTGGTGGAAGCAACTTTATTCACCACAAACATGTCAGCTGCAGCCAGTGCTTGATGATCTCTCTTGTATGACAGAGCAAAGCTACTGCTATTTTAAATGTTTAAGTCAAGTTCAAACCAATAAACACCCTCACTCTCCGATTCATTATCTCAGTACATGCTGTACTCTATTGTGGACATGCAGGAGTGAATAAAGTTTAGGACAGCAGTTTAAAATATCTGATGACAGGATGTGGTTATGTTCTTTCTGCTAAAATGTTATTATATAGAAACTCTAATCTCTGACCTCTACATCTAGCTCAGATACAGTTGCTTGTAGCAGTAAATACAGAGTTTGTAATGTTGATGCAGAGTAAAACTAACTATTGTTTCATGTAAACTCGAAATTTCGAGTTATTTTTCTCAACATTTCGAGTTAATAAGTCGAAATTTCGAGTTAATAAATCCGAATTTTGAGAAAATAACTCGAAATTTCGAGTTATGGATCTTTTTTTTTTTTTTTTTTTTTTGTGGCGGAAACTGGCTTCCATATAAATGTGACCAACAGACAAAGCAATAAACAGTACTTGTCTGGATTTAATGAAGTTTGTTCTTGCTGATTGAACTATCCATCAATCCATCTTCTTTCAATTATCTGGGGCCAGGCCACAAGGGCAGCAGCCTAAGCAGAGAAACCCAGACCTCCCTCTACCCAGCCACCTCCTCCAGCTTTTCCAGGGGAACACCAACACGTTCCCAGGCCAGCTGAGAGATTATATCTCTCAGCTGCCCTGGGTCTGCCTCAGGGCCTTCTCCTGGTGGCACATGCCCAGAACACCTCACCCAGGAGGCGCCCAGGAGGCATTCTTGTCAGATGCATAACCAACCTCAACTGGCTTGGAACTCAGACATATGTGATGTAAAATGTGACGTCACACACTTTCTCTCTCCTTCTGACTTCTCATTAGAGCCCATAACTATGCAGCCTGTCATAAAATCAATTCTACCTGGGAGGCTTGTAATGAATCATGTAAAGTTCTGCTGGAGTGCAGCACAACTGCTGATGTCAGCTACAAGTGGACTGTAGGAAAACAAACACTAACTGGTCCCAGGCAACAATACATCATCAGGGAGCAGGATGGAGAGACCAATGTCACCTGCACAGTTTCCAATCATGTCAGTGAGAAGTCTGCATTTCAAACAGTGAAGTGCAGCAAAGATCATTCACTCAGAAAAGAAACAGGTGTGTGGAGAGTGAGGTTGTGAATACAATATAACTGTTCTGTTTTAATAATTTATTAAAATAATTATTATTATTATTATTTTTATTTTTTTTGTGATTTCAGAGTGCAGCTCCTCTTCTCTTGTGATGTTCATTGCTGGGCTGTTTACTGGAATATTGATTAAGCTACTTTACTGCATAAAGCGTAAGATTTTTTGTTGCTACTATTAAAAATGGTCTCTTAATCTCCTAATCCCATAATACTTTTTTCTTACTTTTCTTTTCAGGTCTATGTCACAAAAGGTCAGTGTCATGGTCCTGGGTGTGGAGACGATTTTTTTTCTGGTTTTTTTTCATACTCTTTGATTTTGTGTTTTTTCATGCTTTTGTTTTCTGTATTTCTCTCTTAGTTATTTTTAGTATTTTGTGATTTCTAGTCTTTAGATTTTGTTACTGTGCCTCTCCTGTTTTCTATGTGTCACAATGACCCAGTTACGTTCTTATGTCTGTTCACGTCTCAGGCTTTGTCTCATGTTTCCTGTTTTATTTTGATTGTTCCTCAGTAGAAACAGAAAAAGTGTAAACTTCATCCTACTCCTTTTCGAGCACATACATCGTGTAGACATAGAGATATTGATTAAACCTGTTGGTTTTAAAGTTTTTTTTCTTCTTTTCTTTTGTTGTTTCAGTTATATTTGCATGCTTGAAATAAAAAATTCAGTTGTTTTTCCCTTAGTCTGTTCAGTTTTGCTTCCTTCCCGTTTTTTTGTTTCTGATTAGTATGAGCTCTGTTCCCTCCTGTTTCCAATCCCCCCATTATTCTTGAGTATTTAGTCCCTCTTTTTTTTCTCTTTCTGCTTACCTCTCTCATGTTTTCCAAGTCCCAGGTTTTACCAGGTCTCAAGTTCCTCATTCTCAGTTCCAGGTTTCGTGTTTCAGGTTTCTGTGTAGTTTTTCTATGCATCTTGTGTTTTTATGTTTAACCTTCCACAGTAAGAATATAACAGAATTCAACTTTATTGTTGTGGCGTGGGTGTGGTCTCTGGCCAGCTACAGAGGAGGGGTGACACAGTGAGCTCCCGGGGCGGCGCAGGGGCGGGGTGAACAAGTGTGCTGGGATCTGACATTGATTGTGTGTCTTTTTATGTTGGCAGTAACAGTCGGAGGGGGAGCGGACGTGACAGCACAAAGAGAGCGGGAGTGTCTGTGAATGAAACCACAACTTCAAATAAAAGTTCTGCTGTCAAAATAGTCGCTCCAGCATATGTTTATTGGGTCCAACGCTACAATTGTCATTGCACATCACAAGTACAAGCCAACAAAATGCAGTTGGCATCCATCCAGAAAGTGCTTTAGCCATAATATAGATATATAGATATATCTATATATCTATACGGTATATTATATAGATATATATAGGGATGGGTATCGTTTAGGTTTTATCCGATACCGGTGCCAAACCGGTACTTTTGAAACGGTGCCGGTGCTTAAACGGCGCTCGAACCGGTGCTTAAATAATGGAAAACACAAAATTGGTCCAAAAACCTCTCATGTTCAGCTGGTTTTTTGTAAAAAGATAACAATGTTAGCCTTTTCTTCAGCTATAGGGCATATATGGTATCACTCTTGGCTGGAAGCAGTGCTTAAACAATGGAAAAAACACAAACTTTGTCCAAAAACCTCTCATGTTTAGCTGTTTTCCACTTTTTCTTTGGTCATTTTAGCCTTTTTGGCCAGGGTGAAGGGAGTATCTGCCATCAAACAAGAAGACAGCCGCATGTAGCTATGATGATGTTTGCTAGTTCACCTTACATGCATTAATGTAATAACGTGGTTAAACTACTCAACATAAATTACACACGAACAACATTAAGCTACTGAGGCAGAGAAGAACGGCTGCTGCTGCCATCATCATCCTCATCATTTCTGCTACACTGGCAGGGCTAGGGGCCAGGACTCTCCTCTTCGGGTTCATGTTGCTAACTCCGGGTCCGATAACAGGCACCACACCCACAGTAGATGTGCTCGGTGTGAGGTCTCGCAGCAAGCTATCAAATACGGCGCATTTCTCGGCTTTAAAAAAAAAACGCTATGCGTCGCCAGGTGTTTCATCGGATTTGAGGTGTTACCTCCTTTGACAGTATCACAGTATCAGCTTAAAGCACTTGTTGCAGGCTGCTGAGTTTGCATATTTTGCTGTGAAGTACAGCCAGACTTTTGACCGCTTCACCTTGGGCATTTTTAATCTGTAGCTCTGCTCTAAAAGAACGTACGTACCTGGACCCGCCTACTATCCTCGGAAACGTAAAATGATTGGCTAGAATCTAAAGTGTATCACAGCTCCGGAAAAAAAAGCACCGAAGTAAAGCACCGAAATGTGCGCTGCTTTTCGGTCTGGTTACTACCGTTTATGTCAGAACCGGTGCCATCATGGCACCGGACACCGGTACCCATCCCTAGATATATATTATTATAAGTATTAGGGTACAAAATATGGGTCTATTGTGGGTATGTTGCAATGTACACAGTATGAAGGTATGTTATGAATATGCTATAACTATAAGTATGTACAGGCTGTAGTGAGTGTACAGGCTATGAACAGGATATAAATATGAAAACTACACAGAAATATGAAATATAAAGCTATACAGAAATATGAGCTATGCAAGTTATAAACGGTTGTAAACAGTTGTAGAATTATAATTATTATATTGTACAGAATGATTGTCTATACAGCATTTACAGTAGTGGTGGTTCAGTCCATGTTATTTTTGTGTGTATTAGGGTATAGTTTTCCATTTGTTTGTTTTTGTCCATTGTGTGTGTTCAGTTATAGGTGGTTGTGGGTGTGTGTATGTTCAGTCCATGAGTTTAATGTGGGTCAGATGTCAGGAGGCAGAGTTCAGGAGTCTGACAGCTGTGGGGAAGAAGCTGTTCCGGTACCTGGTACCAAGCTCCTGTAGCGCCTCCCAGAGGGCAGGAGGGTGAAGAGTCCATGTGATGGGTGACTGGGGTCTTTGATGATTTTCCCAGCCCTTTTCAGACACCGCTTCCTATAGATGTCCTTTATGGCAGGAAGTGGTGCTCCGGCGATGCGCTGGGCAGTTTTCACGACCCTCTGCAACGCCTTCCGGTCCGAGGCAGAGCAGCTCCCATACCGGACTGTTATACAGTTGGTCAGGATGCTCTCGATGGTGCAGCGATAGAAGTTCACCAGGATGTCTGAGGACAGGTGGTTCTTCCTCAGAGTCCTCAGGTAGAAGTGGCGCAGGTGAGCCTTCTTTACCAGCTTGGAGCAGTTGGTCATCCAGATGAGATCCTTGGAGATGTGGACTCCCAGGAACTTGAAGCTGCTCACACGCTCCACAGCCGTCCCTTTAATGTAGATGGGTGGATGTGGATCAGCATTCCTCCTGTAGTCCACGATGAGCTCCTTGGTCTTCTCGGTGTTAAGCAGCAGGTTGTTTGTTTCACACCACTCAGCCAGACGATCCACCTCCTACCTGTAGGCGGCCTCATCGCTGTCATTGATGAGGCCAATCACCGTGGTGTCATCTGCAAACTTAATGATGGTGTTAGAACCATCAGCAGGTCTGCAGTCGTGGGTGAAGAGGGAGTATAGGAAAGGGCTCATCACACAACCTTGTGGTACACCAGTGTTCATTGTGATTGTAGATGAGCAGCGGTTATCCAGCTGGACATGTTGGGGGCGGTTGGTCAGGAAGTCCAGTAACCATTCACATGAGGGAACTGATGCCCAGGTCTGTCAGTGTCCTGATGAGTTGTGAGGCGAGGATTGTATTGAACACTGAACTGAAACAGTTTCCATTAGTTTATCGCATTTTCCCATCAGCTTTTCTTTGCTTTCTCTCAACATTCCTCTCCATCTCGGTTGTCTGCATTTGGGTCCACACTCTCTCCAATCCACGCCATCTGCCACAGCAGACGTGACAGTTGTTGAAACTCATCAACAGCAGTAATATAATAAATACTTTTGTTCTACTAATAATAAAATATTTTACTTATTTCAGGCTCACACAGTCTGAAACAATCAACCAGGAAGAAAATCAACAACATGTGTACTCAGCTCTTTCCCACGGTCAGGTCTAACACTGTTACATGCTCTGATCGGTCACATTAAACTCTTAAAGAATGATTAAATGTTAGATCATTTGGAGATGTTATTAACTGTTATTAACTTGCAGGTGATCGTTGTATTTATGAGACAGTGAGAGGATCTGAAGATGCTGGACCAGGTAAAGTATGACAATAATGAGCCATGAAAGTAATAAATGAAAACTCTAGAGATTTCATGCAATTCAGTTGTGACATTCTTAAACTATTCTTGCTGTATTTCAGCTGGATCACAAATACAGTGCATCAAATCAGACTAGACGAGCTGCAACATTTAAGATGTCCAAGAACATGTTCTGAAATTAATTTTTTCAGGATTGTAAATGCCTATATTATGTTTGGCAAGTCATTTATGAATAAGAAATGTATTATCTGATCTCTGCTTTTGTCTAAGTTGGAAATGTTTAATAAACCTGTCTGATGAGATTCCAGTCTTTGTTTTAGTTCTCAGTGCACACTTCTACACAAATGCTGATGGTGAGAAACTGATTTGGTTTTTTTTCTACTGTGGTGTGCATTATTTCCACCACCCCCTCTCTACCCGGATTGAAGATTAACTGTGCTGTTAATATTTATGGACATTTACACTGCATTTATAAACCATATTTATTGTAGTATAATTTTTTTGTTTTGTTTTTTTACAAACAGGAGTTCCTACATATTATATACAAATAGTCATAATCTTATTTTTAAAACAATAACTTCAGCAATATCATGTCATTTCTGTTCTGAGCACGCTGCATAGAAATAATGTTGTTTGTTTGTTGTTTACTTCCTTGTATATCAAGTCCCCACCCAAGCCACAAAGTCTGGTTAAGCTTTGTGCTATTAAAAGCCTTATCATGCAAGCAAGATCAGAAGCACTGCAGACATAACAAGAAAATATGCATTGCTTTCCTTTACATATTGAGAATGAGAAAGCAATACTTAGCAGGGCTGTTTAAATGTTTACTGATACACTGGACAAAGTTTCACTAGTATCACTTTAGACCAAAATCACTTTCTTTAAAATAAATAAATAAATAAAAAATAGGAATGATATGAAACATGTCAGCTGTAGCCAGTGCTTGATGATTCCTCTTGCATTACAGAGCAAAGTTGGTGTTTTTTAAAATGTTTAAGTCCAATTCAAACTAATAAACACCCTCACTTGGCAAACTCGATGGGTTAATCTACTGGATCCATACTGCCCTCTATTTCGGACATGCAGGAGTGAATAGTGAATGAAGCTTGGCCCAGCACTCACATAAATGTCCTTCCTGCTGAAATACAATTAGATAGAAACTCTGACCTCCGACACAGCTGCTTGTACCAGTAAACACAGAAACTGTAATGTTAATGCAGAGTTGGACTGACTAGTAATTGGGGCCAAGGATTGCTATTAGATGTAAGTAGCATTTTGTAGTGGTCCTGAACATTTAGGCCGCTTTCTGTGACATAGTAAAAACAGGCAATGCTATATGCTATAATATTTTTTGTTTAACTTTTTGGTTTAATATTTTATAGCTGATCTGTGTACATCAAGCCAGCTTATGACCGCTTCTTCTGCTTCTATTTAGACTGAAACCTCACCCGCTCTCGGTTATTTTTTTTTTTCTGTGCTTCTTTGTGAAGGCAGAGCTTGATATATGAGAATAGGAAACAGACGTCGTTCCTCTCCCCACAGCGATGGTTGGGGGTCGACTTTGTTATCGTAGCTACTTCATACACAGCATTATGCTGCTTCTCTGGGTCTGCCTCCATTGTAAGTACACCTGTGCTTTCAGATCTTTGGGATGCATGTATTTTGTAAAACTTGTATTTAACTCTGATACATGGTTAGGGTAGAGTGTGTAGGTCAAAAGTGCTTCTGCTTTTGAGAAGTGGCGTGTCTTCCTTAGAAGAGGCTTGCACTGTATTTCTCATGTGTGTTTCCAAATGCAGTATTACTAAATTCAGCGGGGGCTTTAAAGCTATAATGATAACATGAGCATCAATATTAAAGAAATATTTAAAGAATTTCATGTTATCAACACCTAATTATTCTGAACGTCAAAGTTTTCTCCTAATTAAAAAAAAAGTTACACGTTCACCATGGTCAACATTTGTTACAGGTCTGTTCTCTCTGCTTGAGTATTTATAACTTACATCCACTTACAAGTGGTTTTGCATCTTTGCTACATCAACAGAGTTCCTGCTGCTTCTGTTTGGAAATCAAATCAAAGCAACTTCAGGATTTATAATTCTTTATCTTTCTCTTGCTTCTTGTATATTCTTAAGTGCTGGTTTTATGGTATGCTTTACCACATATTTATAACCGTATGCATATATATAACTTCCTTTGATAGTAATGGAGAGAGTTGGACATTCTAGAAATTTAACAGAAATATATGAGTTGATCCAAGTGTTGCTTTTCTTCTATTGAGAGTAAACATTATAAATTGCTGCTAAACTACTAATCAAAGCTATTGTATTTAATATTGTAACCGCTTTTAAAGAACACTTACTTTTTAACAGCAACATTTTTTTTATAATTCTGTGTTTTTCCATTATTATTGTTTTTCCATCTAGTAACAGCAACATAAAATTAATGTTATTGATGGCATATTATTCAGTTACCTGTTTAAATGTTAGTCACCTGACATATTTTTCTCATTCTGTGATACATTTTTTAAAATGATCCAAATCTGATATTTTAGCATTTTTAGACAAAAGAATAAGGTTGAGGGCAATGTGGTCTTGTTTTTCTTCACTCACTTTTCATAAATGTTATACTTGGTATTTGTATGGGTTTTTTTTCAGATGTGGAGACTTCCAGTGGAAAACATGTTATTTATAAAAAAGTTGGAGATACTGTGGAGCTTTCATCAGGCTTACCAACTGAAGGGGTGACTGCGGCAACATGGAAATATAAAGAAATAATAATTGCAGACAAAGACATTGAAAACAATATGGGTGTTTCTAGAAGATCTCCATTTAAGGACAGATCAGAGCTAAACCATCAAAACTTTACTTTAACAGTAAGGAAATTGACTCTTCAAGATTCTGGCGATTTCATTTTTGTCTCAGCAACAAAAGAGAAACAGAGGGATTCAGTCATCATCACTCTGCAAGTTCATGGTAAGATACTATATAAATATAAATTTATTTCTAATATTATTATTACATTGTAGATTGTGGTGCATTTTTGTGTGACTCTATATAACTATATACACTATATATTTATCTGTACTGAACATATATATTTCAACTTTCACATAGAGTCTTAAGCACATGGTTTATTAAGATGGTACAGTAACAGGGTAGTTAATGTAAGGGGAGAGTTCTCCTGAATAACTCACTCTCCAGCTCCGGTAACTAACCTCCCCCAAGTCTTTTATGCAGCACAACCAAAACAGTAACACTAAACAGAGATCCTGAAAACATCACGATTTCAGTATCATACGATATAATCACACACACACACACACTCACTATGAATCTACACTTAAGTTTTTAATGTTTAAAAAAAACCACAATGATTAATGTGCAATGTTTTACCGTGTCACAACCTATTGCAGGGGTGCCAAACTCCAGGCCTCGAGGGGACTCTGTCAACACACCTGAATCACATGATTAGTTCATTACCAGGCCTCTGCAGAACTTCAAGATATGTTGAGGATGTCATTTAGCCATTTAAATCAGCTGTGTTGAATCAAGGACACATCTAAAACCTGCAGGACACCCGCCCTCGAGGCCTGGAGTTTGACACCTGTGACCTATTGTGACAAGTCAAAGCTAAAGGGTAGCCAGAGTCCTGACAGGCCGCTGGCCAGGACCTTGGCTGCTACCTGACCCTGCAGCTGTGTTTGGCTGGAGGACAGGTGGGAAAGTTATCCAGCAGCAAGTGGCGTTGATACAGATGACACTCCAGCACTTTTTTTTACTACTGCTACTTCTCCATCTCTGTGTTACTCTGCTGTCTGTGCTTAAGGCTGTACACCCCGGGGTTTTGCTTTGCTTGCTTTCTGCTATGTAACTCTCTTGCTACATGTATGCATGTAGTTTTCCTGCTGTTCATATGATTCAGTGTAGTAAACTCTGTTCCAAGAATTCTAGTCTTTTTGAGTGCCTTGATTTTAATCGGATCTAATAAAGTTGGATCTCGACATCGTTGGTGGGAGAAGGTTATCAGGATGGCTAAAAAATTGTGACCATAAGATACATACTGAAGACATGAAATATATGAAGCAATATATATGAAATCATGTAGGAAAAGACTATTGTCCTGCTAAACTACCTATCACTGTCTCCTTCTGTCCTCTTTTTTTCTCATCAGAGCCCATAACTAAACAGCCTGTCATAAAAATCAATTCTACCTGGATTTCCTCCAATGAATCATGTAAAGTTCTGCTGGAGTGCAGCACAACTGTTGATGTCAGCTACAAGTGGACTGTAGGAAACCAAACACTAACTGGTCACAGGCAACAATACATCATCAGGCAGGATGGAGAGACCAATGTCACCTGCACAGTTTCCAATCATGTCAGTGAGAAGTCTGCATTTCAAACAGTGAAGTGCCGCAACAGTGAACAACAAGAATCAGGTAAGTGCAGTGTACATATTTACTCTTTCTTTCTTTTGATGTTTCTTTAAATGCTTATAATAAAGATCAGCAATGATGTGGTAGAAACTGTGGAAGAGAGCTGATGTATTTATATTATGCTGATGATATGCTGATATTTTTATTTAATTATGGGCTGTTGTTAACGAACATTGTGATAATTTTCAGAAAAACACATTTTCCTTTTCCTGGGTGCAGCTGGTGGCTGTTTGATACTTGTCATTATATCCAGTGCAGCTCTGGGTGTTTGTCTCTGCAATAAAAGACATGCAGGTAAGAAACTCTGAACTATGATTACTGTTTATTATTGCAGGGTTAAGTTCTTCTTCTCTTATCATGTTCATTAGTAAAATATGTTTTTAATATACAAATGCAAATAATATGCAAAATTATTATTTATCTGTTTTTTTACAGATCTGTGTTGCAACAGGTTAGTGCAACTAATTAACAGCAGTAATGTACAAAAATACTTTTGTTCTACTGATAATAACATGCTTTTATTGCATGAATATTAATGTATTTGAATAATTTCAGGCTCAGACAGTCTGAAACTATCAACCAGGAGGAAAGTCAGCAACATGTGTACTCGGCTCTTTCCCACGGTCAGGTCTAACACTGTTTAACCAGTCACATTACAGTGTTAAAGAATGATGAAAATGTTAGACCATTTACACTTTATTATGATTTTTGACTCAACTGTTGCTAACTTGCAGGTGATCTTTGTGTTTATGAGACAATGAGAGGCCGTGAAGATGCTGGACCAGGTACAGTATGACATTAATATGATATGAGGTGATATGAGGTTCTGCAGTACTTGTCACGGCTGTCGAGGCGAGCCGTGTGGAATTATTTAAGGACCCAAAACGCAGGTACTTCTGAAGTGAGGAGACTTTATTAAGGGAGGTGGAACAAATACACAAGGCAGGGGAGGAAAGAAACAGAACGGAGAAACTAAACTGGGAAAACTAAAAAGCAAACCTGAAGTGATAACCAAACGTGAAGAGGAACAGAGAGATGCAGCGAAATCACTCAGGGAGCCGGAGGACATGAACGCAGACGAACCAGCAGCAGACAGGAGAACACACAGGGCTTATATACACACAACAGTAATCAAGGGGATGAGAGACAGGAGGGCAACACACCTGGGAGAAATCAGAGCTGACAGGACAGGGGAAACGTAAACTAAACACACTCACATGAGAAAGAGACTTTCAGAATAAAACAGGAAACTCGCAGACACAAAGAACTCGA
Organism: Neolamprologus brichardi; assembly: GCF_056152115.1. Taxonomy (NCBI): domain Eukaryota; kingdom Metazoa; phylum Chordata; class Actinopteri; order Cichliformes; family Cichlidae; genus Neolamprologus; species Neolamprologus brichardi. Next base: position 29,485,387 of record NC_142106.1, on the reverse strand, counting down.
CAAGACACTGAGCTAAACAGACAGATTCACAAGCAGACCGTGTGACACCATAGACCAGGGGTGGGCAATTCCAGGCCCCGAGGGCCGGTGTCCTGCAGGTTTTAGATCTCACCTTGGGTCAACACACCTGAATCACATAATTAGTTTGTTACCAGGCCTCTGGAGAACTGCAGCAGGGCCGTGCAGAGAGGTTTAAAGGGGCGGGTGCTCAAAGTTAAAAAGGGGCACATTGAACCAGGCTGAATAACAGCAACACACATTCATCAAGGATCTAATATGGGAAGGGCAGGGCAGTGTTGATTTGAGACTGCAGACATTAGAAAGTCCATAGGAGAGATGGTAGCTGATTAAACAAGTATCATGAGATAATAACAAAATGCAAAGATTGGTGACAGCGCTTGGAACCATAAGGCAACAAAAAACTGTGAGAAATAATTTAGGCTCTGCCTGTGAATCACTCTTTGCTTCTCTTCTTCCTTCCATCCCATCATTTCATACATATCTCTCCACTTGCTGTCTATCTGAGAACAAGGCACAACTTGCTATTGCAATAAACTATCTATCTAACTATCTAACTATCCACACCTAACAACTCCAGCACTTAATCTATAATAAAATGATGACAGAAAAATGTTATAGCACTGCCTTTAGTAGCCTCACACAGCTCCTACTGTTTCCTCCTCATGTCCTCACCAGCCAATGTTATATCATGAGTAATAATATAAAAAAATCCATATACATGAAACAAACACATGCACGCACACACAGTGACATTTTAGACCTTCTTCAGAATACTGTATATACTATGGGCATCATGGTGCTGATCCAGAATCCTTACATTATTATTTATTACTAGAGCTACAATAATAAAGCAATGAGGGGGGGGAAGTAATAAATATGAAATTATGTATTTATGATGATTCCATTTGTTTCACTATCCACTCTGTGCAGGGCAAAGCTTATTACATTTTTAAACTGTAGAGATACAATAATTTTACTGCTGTAAAAACCAAATTTTGTCTTATTTAAAATATAAATCTAATATAATCTGCTTCTTAATGTATGTTCTTTAAAATACAGCGTGTGTTTTTTAATATATTATAATAATGCATAATTATGTGGACATGCATATTAGATCGTTTTTTAGTGAAATATAATCCCTCCAGAAAGGCAGGAAAAGCCCTGTAACTTACTTTAAAACTAAATATGTTCACTAAAACGGTGGACAAAGCTACAGACCCATGACAGCCTTACCCAGTGAGCTAGCAGTTATGACCAGCGCTACTTGTGTAGTTAATAAAAGGACAGGTAATGTTTGTCGTGCTGTGCTCATTTATTTCAGTTAGTCAGTTGCCACAAGACAGCTTACCAACGTGTACATAATAAGCTAATACTCCTGTGTGCTAAACACTACAGTGTACGCTGTACACCTACTTACTGGTTTTGTCGCATCAGTCTGTGTCTCTGAGTTAATTTGTGTTTCTCCTACAGCTCCGGACCGCTAAAAATGCGCGTGCTCTTTGTGAGCTCGTTCCCGGCTCGTAACCAGCTCGTTCTGCCGTCAAGGGCGATCATTGGTTAAATGTGATCATGTGACTGATGCAAGCCAGATCCTTTTATTTAGCAAAACTGTGATTAATAGTTAAATATTATTGTTGAGGGGCACAGACAGGACTCCGCACGCACACACACATTAAAAAAAATATATATTTTTTTAAAGTTGCCTCAACAAAAGGGCACTTTGGGCACCCATCAGGAAAGGGGCGGGTGCTCAAGCCCCTCTAGCCCCCCCCTCTGCACGTGCCTGAACTGCAGGAGCTAATTTAGCCATTTAAATCAGCTGTGTTGGTTCAAGGACACATCTAAAACCTGCAGGGACACCGGCCCTCGAGGCCTGGAGTTGCCCACCCCTGCCATAGACAGACAGAGGGAACACAGAGAAGTGGGAGAAGGCAGGCACAGAACAAAACCCTAACAAATGGCAAACCTCAAAGGATAAAACAGAATAAACAAGCACATACAAAAATATAAGGAAACACAAAACGCTGACTCGTCAGACTCAGGACCATGACAGTACTGCACTTAGGTAATGTATTTTCCCTACCCAAATTAGACTTTCCCATTGTTTTTGTGCACACAGGTCTTTCTATGCTTACTTCACTGCTAAAGATATTTTGTATTGCATCAATGCATTTCTTATCGGAACGTAACACCTCATCAAAACATTTTGTACTTTGTTAGTCACAGCTCACTTTCCCGACTACTGCCCAGCATTTCATTTCTGTCTTCTGTCAAATTACTTACAATTAAATTACTACGTTTTCAAACATATATATGAAAACCAGTAGAACGCTGTGAGTAGCAGAAATGAAACTGCCCTTCAATTACAAGAAACATAAATAAATATTTGAGAAAGAGGTCTCGTTGCAGCAAATACATACTTGTGTCCACATAACTAAACGCATCAGCTACATGTATACACTACTTAGATTTAGCACGTAGTACTTGTAGTATAGACTACTTTGGGATGTGGTTGAGCTGAAAAATCTACAGCAACTGTGTGATTATATCATATTAATAAAAAAGTAAAATCTCTGCAAAATGGGAAAAAACCTTGCTGAATCTATGCAACTCTAGATCACTCACTGTTCTGAATATTATCCAGCAACGCATCAATGTTTTTAATCAAATTACTTCAAACTTTTTTCAAACATGTATGAAAGAGTAAATACAATAACACCCTGGCAGATATTTACCTTTAACAAATACAAATACAAATTTGTGTCACAGCTGCAGTCTTGCCTGGAGATTTTCATGAACATCAGTCCTATAAAAAATAAATCTGCCATGCTGTCTCATCAGATTGTCAATTGGTGTCATTTATAATTCTGCCACATTTTAACATTAAAGTGTTTAACAATATGGCACATATTCTGCTAGACTGTTGATTTTCCTGGAGAATTATTTTATTATTTATATGCTGTGGCAACACCTTTCTTGTTTTCTTAACTTTTATTGTGTTTGTTTTTTTAGTTTAATTTCTACTTCACAGAAATTAAAGCCAAACCTACTCACAGAAAGCAAACAGCAAAACCAGCAGGGCATAGAAGATGATGAATCACAGCGATCTGATCTAAAGGAGCCACGTTCAGCTGGAAAGGAAGGCGAAAGAAGAGATTTAGCCATGTTAGACAGGGATTCAAACATCACCGGGAACCTGGTTTTGTTTTTAATTTAAAGAAAAAAGGATTTTGTGACATGTGATGTTTAAACACTTTTCACATCTGTATTTGAAACAACAAATAGTGTAAAATAATGACTTCTTGCTATTAGTCCAGTAGCACTTTCTTTAATAAATACATTAATTGACTGATTAAGCACAGCACAGAGGAGTGTTATTTCAACTTATCTGAAGCCAGTTACCACAGTACTGGATCTGAAGTGCAGAATTTCTGCACTTTTCCTTAAGACTTGATAATTCATTGACACTGATGCTATTTAATTATGTTATCTGGGAATGTCAAGAGAACCAGGAGACACCCACAAGAAGATAAATGACTGGATCAGCCATATAGATTACATGATGCAAAACTTGCAGAACCAAATTTTAATTGCTTATGTATTTATTGTTGCAGTAATATTAACCATGCATCAACCTACAGCTCAATTAATACCAAGAAAAAAAGAAATGTGTGCAGGGTTTTGTTCAGAAACATTTTAAATCCATCACGTAATGCCAAGATGGCTGTTAGGAAACAATTACCAGCTTGAACTGGTTCAGAAGAAAAATCTGTTTTTTAGAAATGAATAAACAAAGAAGAAATACCTGTAGTAGAAAATGTAATTTTATTTATTATATATTATATAATAAGTTTTTCTTAAATAAAAAGATTCTCACTGTATTCTGAACACTACATTGTGTCCTTACCCCACATTTTACATGTAATCCACATTTAAATGGCCTGCATTTGTATAGCGCTTTACTCAGTCCCTAAGGACCCCAAAGCGCTTTACGCTACATTCAGTCATTCACCCATTCACACACACATTCACACACTGGCAATGGCAAGCTACATTGTAGCCACAGCTGCCCTGGGGCGCACTGACAGAGGCGAGGCTGCCGGACACTGGTGCCACCAGGCCACTCTCAGCTTGCATTTTTTATTCACCCCTTTAACCTTCAGGTTGCCTCCTGCCTCTGTGGATATGCTGCTTAGGGCCTGTTCTTTGGTGACATAATCACAGCCTCTGTGCCTCAGGTATATTTATGTTGTTGTTGTGAACCACTTCCTCTATTTGTTAGTGATGCATGCTGTGGGCAGTCATCTCTTGTTCCTCCTGATCGCCATTTGTCTTCTGTGTTATTGTTAGTAGAACAAATTAAGAAAAAGCGCAATAGGATAGGATTATTAAAATGATTAATAATTAAAACTAAAGCCCCAGGAAGCTTATTTACTGGTTTGTATTTTCTTTTTGTAATTTGTTGGTGACACAGACCTAACAATATATATTCCTGGTAGAACAAATAGCATAGCTTTTGCACAGAGGTGTTCCTGCATTTTAAATTTAAGTTTTGGTAATTTAGCTGCAGATAGTCAGATCAGCAGGTCAGCACAGTTAGACCATCATCTTTAAAATGTGTCTTGAGCAGGCTGATGGGTAGTTTACTTCTTCCTGTGTTAAGTCTCCACACAAACCACAACCTACACTATTAAAAGCCTCATCATGCAAGCACAGACACAGACTGCAGAAAACAAGAAAACATGCATGTTTTCTTGTTATTCTCCATGCACAACCGTGCTCTTGTTTCAGGGGAAAGGATATTCACACACACTTGTCCATCCAAGTCATTTTTATCTCTCTTATCTTATCCATTCTCATACACTTTTGCACACTGTGATTCTCAGTATGTATACAAAGCTGTGAGGTTGGATATTCAGCAGTCACTGGTGCTTAATGCTTCCTGCTGAGTTGTTAATAGATAGTAACTCCAAACTCTGTTACTTTCACGTCTCAGATAAAGTAAATACAGAGGTTGCAATGTTAATGCAAAGTAGGAATGACTTTTAATAACTAGGATGGCCATTGTTTGATGCAAGTAGCATTTTGTGGTTGTCTTGAACATTTAGGCAACTGTCTGTGATGTAATATATTTGTTACAGTAAAAAAAAAGCAATGCTGTGATACAGTATTATATGTAACTTTGAGGTTTAATGTGTTCTATTTGCCTACTTTAATCTTGTATTTCAGGCCAGTGTATGACAGATTTTTTTGTTCTGTTTCTGTGTTGATAGAAACCTCCCCCAATCAACACACTCTCAGTTTTTTTCTGTGCTAACATGTGAAAGCACCGTTTGACAGAAGGAAACAGACGTCATTCCTCTTTCCACAGCGATGGTTGGTGTTCGGTTTTGCTATCGTAGCTACTTCATGCACAGCATTGTGCTGCTGCTCTGGGTCTGCCTCTACTGTAAGTACACCTGTGCTTTCAGATCTCTGTGACGTGTTGTATTTGTTTGCCTCATTAACTCTAAAATGAGGCAAACAAGAGTGCCTGGAGGTCAGGAGTACTTCTCCTCTTGCGAAGTGGAAGAGAAGTGATGTGTCTTCCTGGGAAGAGCCTTGGAGTGTATTTTTCTTGTTGAGTTTCTAAAGGCAGTGGTGGCTTTAAAGCATAACATGTGAATTTTTATAATCTAATTAAAGGAACTAAAGGACTGATCGCCCCTTCTGCTGCTGTTACTTCCTGATTTTTTTGTTTAGTTACAAGATTATTAGTTATTTTTTGTCCATGTAGAAGTAGCAACATAAAAAATCATTAGTAGAGCCATGTTGTGTAATATTTTTTGCCATATTTAAAATTTTAGTTATGCCAGGTCATTTATATCATAAATGTTACTTTACATAAGTTGTTGTTTTCATTCTATAAGTATACTTTTTTCCTTTTTTTAATTGTGTGTTTTTTGTTTTTGCATTAAGAAACACACTTTCGATACTATAACTGGAGGATAAGGTTATAGGCAGTTTGGCCAGTTTTTTTCTCACTCACTTCTAACTCAAACAGTGGACTTTCACAAAGATATGTTTCTATATATTTGCAGATGTGGAGGCTTCCAGTGGAAAATGTGTCATTCATAAAAACGTAGGCGATACTGTGGAGCTTTCATCAGGCTTACCAACTGAAGGTGTGACCGTGGCAACGTGGAGATATGGAGGAATAAATGTTGCAGACAAAGATGTGGGTGTTTTAGAAAAATCTCCATTTAAGGACAGATCAGAGCTGAACCCTGAAGACTTTACTTTAACAGTGAGAAAACTGACTCTTCAAGATTCTGGTGATTTTATTTTTGTCTCAGGCTGGAATAACAAGCAAAGGCCTTCAGTCACCATCACTCTGCAAGTTCATGGTAAGAGACTTTTTTTTTTTTTTGCTTGTTTGTTTTAATTCTAAAAGCATCCTAATGAAAAGAAACCCCAGTAGCTCTTTTTTAAACTTTCTTTCCTCTTGATTACTTTATTGATTAACTTGTGTTTTCTGTGCTTTCACGGTCACCTTAATGTGTTAATGTTGAATACTAATTGTGTAAAATATTAATTAATACTTTATTGATACTAATCCGTGTAAAATACAATGCAACAGTTTGTAATGGTTAATCAACCTCAGATTTTTGTTGTCATTCTTTTTACTGCACATCTGTTATTGTGTCTTTCCCTGATTTTTTTAGTAACTTGAAAATTAAGATGGAGATGAAATAATTTAGATATTTGCTCAAATAGCAAATCCTACTTGTTTTTGCTCATCATAACCCATCATTGTTCTTGATTTGACTTTATTCTTGTCAATGTCCTTTATTGTGATGCTAGTGATGCATCTATTAGGCATCTGAAGGTTGTGCAAAATGCTCCAGTGCGTCTTTTAACTGGAAGAAAAAAGTCTGAGCTTATTAACGCCATTTAATTTCACTCCACTACGTTTTAGGATCTTAATGTTAAAGTGCTTTATAAATAAATCTGGTATGGTAATTAACTTGGAATAGAATATGTCTTTGATTTTTAAAGTATTTAGTTTATACAAATTGGTTTGTTTTTGAGCTTCTTTTTTTTTTTTGCATTTTTTAGACCAGATGTGACCAACTGGCAAAGCAGTTAAAAGTGCTTATCTGAATTTGTTGTTGTAATGTTAGTTATATATATTATTAGTTTTATATAATACATTTTCAGAACTCCACATATACTTTAAGCTCTGGTGCAAAACGTGGCCTGACACAGACTCTCTCTCTCCTTCTGTTTTCTCATTAGAGGCCATAGCTAAGCCTGACATAAAAATCAGTTCTACCTGGATTCCCTCAAATGAATCATGTAAAGTTCTGCTGGAGTGCAGCACAACTGCTGATGTCAGCTACAAGTGGACTGTAGGAAAACAAACACTAACTGGTCCCAGGCAACAATACATCATCAGGAAGCAGGATGGAGAGACCAATGTCACCTGCACAGTTTCCAATCATGTCAGTGAGAAGTCTGCATTTCAAACAGTGAACTGCAGCAAAGATCATTCACACAGAAAAGAAACAGGTATGTGGAGAGTGACTGAGGTTGTGAATACATGTAACTGCTCTGTTTATATAATTTATTATTACTGTTTGTGATTTCAGAGGACAGCTGTTCTTCTTCTCTTCTCATGTTCATTGTTGGGCTGTTTACTGGAGTATTGATCACTGCTCTGTTGCTCTTTCTGCTTTACTGCATAAAGTCAAAGGGTAAGCGCTTTTGCTGCTACTATTAAAAATGTTCTCTTAATCTCCTAATCTCATAATACTTTTTTTTCTCTACAGGTCTATGTCGCAAAAGGTTAGTGTCATGGTCTTGGGTTTGGGGCCCCAGTGTTTGTGTTTCTGGTGTGTTGGGGTTTTTTTTTGTTTGTTTGTTTCTTTTTTTTCCCCCATATTCTTTGATTTTGTGTGTTTCATGGTTTAGGCTTCTGTATTTCTAGCTCCCTATAAGTTATCTTTAGGATTGTGGTTTCTAGTCTTTAGGTTTTGATGCTGTGCCTCTCCTGTGTACCATGTGTCACATCGACTCAGTTATGTTCTCATATCTGTGTTCCCTCCTGTTTCCCATCCCCTCATTATCTGTCTCTATTTAGTCCTCTGTTCTCCTCTTTCTTCTTACCTCCCAAGTCCCAGTTTTTTTGTTTTTCTTTTTTTCAGGTCTCGGGTTCCTCTTTCCTAGTTCAACGTTTTGTGTTTCAGGCTTCTGTATTGTTATTCAATGCACCTCGGCCTTATGTTTGCATGTGGGTCCACGCTCCATGCCGTCTCCAACACAGACGTTACAGTTGCTGAAACTCATTAACAACAGGAATTTAAAAAATATGTTTATTCTACTAATAAAATTATATTTTAATTATTTCAGGCTCACACGGTCTGAAACTATCAACCAGGAAGAAAATCAACAGCATGTGTACTCGGCTCTTTCCCACGGTCAGGTCTAACACTGTTTACCTGCTTTCATCAGTCATATTATATTGTTCAGGAATTATTCAATGTTAGATCATTTGGAGATGTTAATTATTGTGACTTTGACTGAACTGTTATTAACTTGCAGGTGATCGTTGTGTTTATGAGACAGTTAGAGGATCTGGAGATGCTGGCCCAAGTACAGTACAATGATGAGCCATCAAAGTAATAAATGGGAACTCTGGGATTTCAAGAATTTCATTTGTGACATTCTTAAACTATTCTTACTGTATTTCAGGTGGATTTTTTTGGGTGCCTTATTTTAAATGTAATTATTTTATCAATTATTATATCAAATCATCCTATTTAACCCCTTCGTGCACAGATTATGACAACCTCAATCACTATTTGTTTCTTATGTATTTTTATGCATCTTTAGGCATGAAAAGATGCATAAAAATACTTAAGAAACAAATCTTAAATGAGGTTGTCATAATTCATGCATGAAGGGGTTAAAAAATAATAATTACAATGAAACACGTCATACATCTATAGTACATTAAACAACCAGTGGGTGGTAGGGTATGGAGAGACACATCAGTGTCCAATATAGTGGTTTATGTGCAAGTATACCGTCAACACTGACACACATACAAGAAAACAGCTTTTGAATAGCTTCCACTGTAGTGACCACTATTTTTTTTTTTTTAAAAAAACTGGATGATTTAAGAGGATAATTACAAACAGCTCATTGTTACATTGAAGGTATAACAGAATTTTTAATGTATAAAGTGACATGTAAGCCTGTCTGTTTCATATGACCTGGTTTGAATTATCTTATGAATCTCTGAGAGGAAACAATAAATTAAAAAAAAAAAAAATTCTGGCATTTGCTCACATCTGTCTGTTTGACTGCTTATTTAGTTAAAATCCACTGTTAACAAAACTAGTGAAAACTATAATGTTTAAAATGTAAATTTCTGTAAACCTTTACAAATTATGTAAGTTTGTCTTCTTTTTATAAGCATATGGGTAACCCACATAGACTAACATGAGTATCTACTTTTGTAGCTCTGAACTCGACCAGAGTGGCATACCAGTTTTACACCTATACTAGCACTTATGACATATAGTGTTTGTTATTTAATAATTTAAAGTTTAAAGTCTGTTCATATTTAATTCAATATTTAATTTAAGTGAATCAATGTGATTTATTTTCACATTATACTTATTCAAATCTTTATCTAGTATGCGCTATGCTAGGCTAAAATATGTGATTGGTGAGCTTGTTGCAAACTATAGAAATTGTGTAGTTTGGTTAAAGAGAAACTGAATATTTTTATGCTCTTCTAAAGTAGTTTTCCAAAGCTCACGGGAATTAGACTTTCATTAACCCCTCAAAACAAACTATTTAGCTCCCCAGTTTGATCAAAACAGTTTTACAGCCCCAGGAATTGAGTTGTGACAATAAAGTGCCTCAAACCGAACCTCAAGCTCCTTCTTCCATACTCTGGGACATTTTGGGGTTAAGTGGTGTTCTAGCCGACACACCGGGGTGACCGTAGTGCTAAAGACTGAATCAGTGCCACAATCGTGCCTATCTCTGATATGTCCACTACAATTATAGCATAATAAATACGGTTTATAAATACAGAGTAAATGTCCATGTCTTTATATGTTCAACTTTTTAAGCATATCCTCCTAAGTCCCGGCAATTTATTTTTGTCCTCTGTTGGGGATACCAGTCTGCAACCACTACATCAAGCACCGTTCATGCATGTATGACTCCTGCTGTGCTGTCAAGGGAACATCCTGGGCTCTTTATTGATGCCACATTTGTTGTGGGCTCACAGAGCACAAGATTCTCAAAATTGCAGCCATTTTTCCTCTACAAAAACAAAACCTGATGACACTTACCTGATGACAATAGGAAGGATTGTTAAATGTGGGACTCAGAAGTTTTTAGTCATTTTGATATCTATATGCATTAAACTGAACATTTATTTTATCATTTCAGCTTCAACCTGAAATTGAAGTGAAATTGTTTTTTAGAATGAAACATGAAAGTAGGATGATGCTGCTCAAAACCATCAAACATGTGGTCCTCAAACAGAAAATCATTTTAGATTAAAAAAAAAAAATACATAGATCAGCACACTAAAAGAGTGAGACTGACATTTCTGAAAGTTGGCATTTAAACTGAAAACAGTCTGGAAGCGAGACATTCTTCAGCATATTTATGGTCACCACATAACTTTTAAACCTAAGACGTACACAGATTCTTGGAGATTAGGCAGTCCATTAAAGTAACAAATGATCTTGATGTCTCTGATAAGAAGGGAAAGAATATTGTGGCTCAAGAGTTGGGAGTTCGTCTTGTAGGTTGCCGGTTCGAGCCCCGGCTTGGACAGTCTCTGTCGTTGTGTCCTTGGGCAAGACACTTCACCCGTTGCCTACTGGTGGTGGTCAGAGGGCCCGGTAGCACCAGTGTGTGAATGGGTGGATGACTGGATGTGTAAAGTGCTTTGCGGTCCTTAGGGACTAGTAAAAGTGCTATACAAATACAGGCCATTTACCATAAAACCCTGTGAAAAGTGAGAACACTCTTAAACAGAATGCAACAAGGCTGCCACAGAAATATTCTCTTCACAGGTCAGGGTCTGGTTGAGAAACCAAATCCAACAGCTTCAGAGCCCTTATACAGTTTATACAATACATCTTATCTATAATAGACTCTGGGTGTCGGCATTTTGCCACGCATGATTTGGTTTCTATCATAGGAGACAAAAATGGAAAAAAAGATCTGAGAATAAACATAGGACAAGAAAATTGGCGGGGGATTTTGGCAGACTGTAGAAAGTATGTTAGAGAGGTGAGAGAGGGGTTACACAGACACTATCATACCCTGAGATTATATAGAATAAAAGTGATGAAGGACAACATCTGCTGGAAATGTAAATTAGAATTATGAACCTTCCTGCATTGTACATGGGTCTGAAAATGTGTTCATTGTAACTGAGTAATTTCTTAGGCACAACAACCCCCCTGACTCCTGATGTATGTTTGTAGGTATAGGGTACAGTACTGAATGTATCTAAAAGATGGTAAAAAATGATAGAATTTTAAAACCTCTGTTTTTGTCTTATATACACTATTGCTTTGTATGTTTGAACATGTTTAAATGAATCACTGCACCTATTTCTCATTTTCTTATCACGATATACACAAATGAGAGGTGGTTCAAGACTTTTACACTAAATAACTTATTTTCCCTCTATCAGACTTAATGTAATTAACATTGTCAATCAGGCATGACACAAAGTGTGTGCTGACATTTGTTGCTTTCAAACAGATGGGTTTTCTTTTTATGCATTCTTATGTGATCATTACTGACCCAGCAGAGGGCGCTAAAGAGAAGAACTACTGCATTTACAGCTCTTCTTCGCTTTCTTCTTATTTTCTTCTTCTTCTGCAATTAAAGCTAAAATAAGTTGGTGTCACTGCCACTTACTGAACTGAGTTGATGGTGCAAGACACCAGAATGCAATCTACATGGTGAAGGATCATGATCAACTCTATTAACTTCCCAGCTGTAAATTACTGCTATGCTATGTTAAATCCAGAGTCTTTTCCTGAGTTAATATTGACCTGGGTCCCCTATCGTCATTCAGGCTAACTGGGTTTTGTTTTTTGATCTTTAGGAAAAAGTTTTGGATTTTCCAACATGTGATGGGGAACCCCCCGCGACCCTGAAAAGGATAAGCGGAAGCGTATGGATGGATGGATGGATGGGTGATGGGGAACCATTTTTCAGATCACTATTTGAAACAACAAAATGTGCAGTTGTAACAATTTTATGTTATTATTCCAGTAGCACTTTTTTTTAAATAAATGCATTAATTAATTGATTAATCTATTTAATTTTCATATAAGCACAGTGATATAAATAATGTTGTTTCATTGAGTTTTACTTTGAAATATGTGATTTTGGTGTACACAGCAGTGTAGTATTACTGCACCTTTCCTTGAGACTTGATACTTCCACAACACTGAGTACTACTTGACTGTAGCTTGCCTGGGAATGTAAGGTGGACCAAGTATATACCAAGAATTTAGAAAAGTTTTTGCCACTTTGGAAAATATACTTTTTTCCCCATCATGTTCAAACTTTATTAGAACTTTTGAAATACCTACACATGTAACTGAATAAGTATAAATACAAATATTTACCACTTTTATTTCAATCTAATTGCGTAAATTGGTTTGGTTCCAGTGGTTTCTTTGTTGTGTCGTTGTTGAAAGCTGAACAGCAGCTGAACCAAATTGAGTGGCAATAGCACAACTGTTCCAGGAGGGGGCAGAGTGACCCTGCCCTGCTCTGTGACTCTATCGTCATCTGGGTACAACTGGCTACTGAGTACAATTTGTGACTTTGCTGGATTTAGTTTTCCAATTAAACAAATAAATCAGCATCAATGTCTGCATGTCACTAATCACATCTATTTAAAAAGTACTGATCTAGGACAAGTTTTTGTTAAGGAACGTACAGTGGTTTTTAAATACACGTGATCACATGTAAGATCTTCATAATCTGTGTAATTTATTCTTATTAGCCTTGTGCTTTGCGCTGGGAATAGGGGGGAGGGGCGGTAGTTACACTCGCAGTAGCACAGGAACAGAGCGGGAGGGAGAGAGAGAGGAAGAGAGCCAGGGACAGCAACGTCACATTAGAAAGGTATAGTTATCATCCACAACTATTTTCAGTTGCAGATGACAAAGGATTCAGAAAGTTTATTCATACAGGCCCATATGACAGAGAATATGCATCTTCTTTTTGTTTTCATATTTTAATTTATATTTAATTGTGTTGTGGTTTGCAGTGTTTTGTGTTGTTGTATTTTAAATTTGTTTAAAAGGAAAAAGCTGAAAATTTTAATAGTTAAAAGTTGAACTGTAAATAGTTGGTTTTTGTATTATATGATTTATTTATTACATTTTATGTGGAGTGAATAAATAAAAGTATATTTACGGTGGCTCCTAGAGACAAAGCATGTAAAAACTTCAAAACACGTAAAAACTCCAAAACATGTACAAAACACAACAGAAGGGCTCCAGGATGCTAGGCGCAGTGTTGAGCTTTTGTTTCCTAGTGGCTACACAAGCCAGCAAGTACCAACGACCGGATTTGGTGTGTGGTAGTAACAGGTAAATGAACATTTTTTTTTAATTATTTGAATATATATGAGTGCTTGTGTATAAATACACAAACAATACACATATGCTTTCAATTGTGTAATTTAAGTGATCTGGGTAGCTCTGTTTGGAAGTTCAGTTAACGCTAGAAATGTGTTTTGGAGTTTGTACGTGCTTTGTCTCTAAGGGCCACCGCATATATTTATATATAAACATATATAAATAAAACCACTTTTTTTTTACATTAGTAATTCCTTTTGTGCATAATTTTATATTATTGTTAATAATAAATTAATTAAAGCAACAAAACAATCTGAAGAGCCGGTTCGGAGCCGAAAGAGCCGGTTCTCTAAAAAGAGCCGGAAATCCCAACACTACTGTTTCAAGGGTAACTTGTCACAGGCTGCAGGTAGACTCCTGCCTCTGTGAATATGCTGCTTAGCGCCTTTTCCTTTGGTGGGATGATCAGAGCGTCAGTGCCTCTGGTACACTTGTTGTCAGCCCCTTCCTCTAGCCAGTAGCGGTTTTTGATACAGGCGACACGGGCAGTTGCCCAGGGCGGCATCACGGGCATCGGGCATCACGGTACTCATGCTGCCCCGACATCAGCCAGCGCATATTGGGGAAGTCATAGGCACCGATCGGTTTTCTATCGCCCATTTGCTGGGAGTAAGGGCGCCCTCTGTTTGCGAGGTGTACCTGCTGCTTGCGGCACAGGAAGGAGAGGGCGGGGCAGCGGGGGAGTCTCAGGGTGGCTGGAGCAGCATCTAATAACCAACTCGCAAAATAAAACAAAATAAAAACAAAACAACAAACACGAACAAACACGGGGGGGGGAGTGTTCGCCCAGGGCGCCAAACAGGCTAGGACCGCCACTGGCTCTAGCTGTCAATGATGCAATGATGCTATAGATGGATGCCATCTTCTTCCTCCTGATCACCATTTGTTATCAGCAGCTTGCAAGGTAAGCTGTATGTGAGTAGAGTGATTAAAAAAAAACAAAAAACAAAGAGGACAATTACAAAAACATTTTAGTAAGCATGAAAATGTAATAGGTTTTTGTGTTCGACAATATAATCACATATATTCAAATCTAACTGGGCAAATATAATTGCAATAATGTGGAAACACAAACGGTAGGAGAGAAGGTGCTGCTTTTTCTGTTACACTTTTGGTGTCACAGTATGTTTGTGAGAAACTGACATGAACAAAAGCCCCACGTCTAATTTTACGTTGTTGGTGTGACCTCAAATATAGCTGGCACACAAAAATAACAGTTGCAAAGTGTTTTTCCAGTTTGCAGACTCAAAGTGTGTGTCTATCACAGCAGCACATCTCTTATAGAGGAACCATGAAAACAGTCCTGTTCACACAATGTTGACCAGAAACACACCAATTTAGTGTTGGGAAGAAAAGAAGAAGTGACTGCACTTTAGTGTCAGTGAAAATTCTGCAACCATGTGCACAAAGGCTAATTTGTACACCGGATAGGCTGTTGCAATGTCTAACACCACCACGTCTCGACCCTTTAATTAGACTCAGCGTTGGCGTCGATGAAATCAATCAATAATAGATGCAGTAGAGGGGCAACAATGAGACAAGTCCCAAAACAGCTGGAAAGTGTAGTGGTAACACATTCACGTCTTTGGAGCAGGAGTCGCAAGTTCAGTCCCACCCAGTAAGGGTCCTGGCTAGACCCTTCATGCTTAAAAAAAGGCAGTGGAATGCCGCAGCTACATCTCCAGCATTGACACAAGAACATTTCACTACATATGATACTGTATGTGACAAAATAAAAGCTTGTTTGTTTGTTAAACAGGTATGGTTTTACAGTGGAGGCCATTTTTCCCTCCTCACCTTTTCTGACTGTTTTTCACTAGTTTTGAATTTGACTGTGGTCAGTGTCATTACTGGTAGTATGTGGCAATATCTGGATACTACAGAGGCTGCACAAATAGTCCAACTCATCAAGGATAGCACATTAATATGTGCCATTGCTAGAAGGTTTGCTGTGTCTCCCAGCACAGTCTCAAGGGCCTGGAGGAGATTCCAGTAGACAGGCAGCTACTCTAGGAGAGCTGGACTGGGCTGTACAAGATCCTTAACCCATCAGCAGGACTATCTGCATCTTTGTGCAAGGAAGAACAGGATGAGCACCGTCAGATTCTTACAGAATGACATCCAGCAGCCCACTGTGTGGATTTGAAACAGACTTCACAACAGTGGCCTAATTACCATTAAACCATATGGCCTTTTATTCCTAACACATTACCTAGTCCATGTCAATATAGATATTAAGTATGACTTATTCTCCCTATTGAGTTCTGAGTATAGAGTATAATAACAAAGAAATCATTATGCCAAAATCTTAATTTTGTATAAAATATTTCACAGACAAAAAGACTATTTCATGTGATCCTTTTTAAAGAACAGTAGGTGACGGCTCTGGAGACAGTTCTGAACTAATGAGTGGCCCTGAAGATGCTGGATAATGTATGGCAAGAGATTGTAAGGGTTAATAACTTAGTATTCATTAGTAATTGAATGATGGATTTAAAGTAATTCAATTTGGATTAAAAACATTCTTTTTTTAAGGCAGACCTAAAGCCACGATCATCTTATTCTTTTGTATTCTCTGGTGCACTTTCTGATATTGATAGTTTTTCCATCACACATATAGAAAGCAAGATTTCTGACATGCTAAATTATGGTTGCACGATTTTTCCAGACAAAAATGTATTAAAAGACTCTTTAAACTGTGTTGCTTAAAGTATGTAAGTGGTGCTGCTGTGGGAAGATGTCTCTGCAAGAGGAAATATTAGCATGAAATGCACCCGCTAACGCTGACCAACAGTGTCCTAGTTGGTTTCCTGTGTATCTGCAAACAGCTAGCAGCTATCTTAAGTAAACATAATTATGATTCAATCTTGATTTGAAAATATAAAACAGAAGAAGCTAAACATTAAAACTATAATACGATTTACCTGGTATCACAGAGACTGTTTCCCATGAGCTTGAGTTACCACTGACCTCATGTGTCTATTAATGCAGGTAAGTATTTTTAACTGCGGTTGAAATGTCTGAAGGTTTGAATGAATGAACTACAGTCAGCATCTGAGTACATATATGTGATAAACTTTGTTAGTTAACAGTTTGTAACAGGTCTATGTACACTAATCACAAACACACACACTTGCGTGTGTGTGTGTCTGTGTGTGTGTGTGAAGAAGAGTTTATTGCCAAAGGTTGAAGGCACTGGTATCACTTTTGCTGGTTACCATTTTTAGCCGCGTGGTGGGGCTCTGTGGTTTTGCTTTCTGCTCCATTTTTATGGTGGTTTGCAAGAGTCAAGTGTACAACTTCACTGTGTTTAAATATGTAATATTAGAGGACAAATATGCTTTGTATTGTAATATCTATGTCATTATTTGTAGCAGTGTTCATGCACCTCTGAATTCTAACTTGGTGGAAACTTTATTGTAACATTGTTACAAACTTTTGAACTCATCGGGTTTGTGCTGCAGATCTTTCTGGTAAATATTTCAGGGAGTGTCCTTAAGGGTGTCCTGTGTTGGTTCTGTTTCTTGAATGAGTCATTGTTCGGCCTCACTTTACCAGTACTGTATCACTTCTTGTTTTGAAATGTCGCTAACCACACATCTGTTACACTTCAGGTTTTCACCAGTTATTTTCCTCAAAGGCTGACCAGCTCAGTTGATCCTATACACAAACTAGTGGGAAATGCTTGAAATAAATAGAAAATGACGTGATGCAGAAGGGAAAGGGAGTGTTTATGGTATGATCACTTCTTTAAAAAGCAACTGTGTCATCCAATTCCCCTCACCATATCTCAGAAAACAGGAAACTGTGTAATATCTCAAAGCGGCTAAGAGGCCTCAGTACATTTAGACGTGGTCAGACTCTTTTAAGCATACACAGTAACTGTCTTTGAACAAACATGTCTGAACTACTTGATGCTACAGTTGACATCAGAAGTTTCATCATAGTGATGAATGTCATGGTAATTTGGGGTTTTGAATAATTTCTTTGAACTGTCCTTTTTCCTGGGTAAAATGATTTTACAGCAGACATGATTTATAAAAAGCTCCTCTGTTCTTCATAAGGGGTCACAGCCCTGCGTAGCTCTACAACTCCAAAGGAAAACATGTCTTCTCCCAGGATCATTCCAAGTCAGTTCAGTCTATGAGGCTGTCAGCCATCTAAAGACATATTATTAAAAATTAAAATCTTAAACATAATGGTGGTAAGGGTGATAAACTCCAGCCTAATCTTAACTGACTATGCAGTCAGTGCAGCTACAAAATTCTACTTGGTACAAAGTTATACTGGTAAACCACCAGTGAAATATCTGTCTGTGGATCTGTTAACCAAATGTTTCCAGCCATAAAGCCGCTGTTAACATCATCAAACCAGACTATTTGTAGTTTCAAGAAAAATTAATGATGCTAGTTTTATTTTTTTCTGATTTTGTTTTCTTACAAGAGAAAGATATGCGAGGTCTGACACAAGTAACCTAAACACTGGATTTATTTAAAAGTATGAAACTGAAGCTCAGATGTTTTTTTGTGATTACATGTCAAAACAATGTCGCTCACAACTCATGAAGATGTTAATCTACGGAGAAGTAACATCAGTGGCTGATCATCAGTAGCATAGATGTGGGAGGTGTTAAACACAGTTTGTGTCGCTACGCTTTAAACAGGAAACATCAAAACTTTTTTTGTTTCATCACCAGTGTGTTTACAGAGAGATCATTTTCCTTGAAGTAAACAAGAAAAAAAATTAAATTAAAAGACGTTCAACTTCATGGCGTGCACATACGTGAAGAGACCACTGTGAACACCACACTGTGAGTTTCAGTCATTGCCGGTAAGCTCTCTCTGCTTCACATGAACACGTGACACCAGGAAAACCACAGTGGTGCTGGCCAAAGAGACACTGCAGCAGCTACACAGTTTCAGGTTCTTAATAAAGACTCCCCTCATGACAATATTAGTCCATTTTATTTCTGATTATAGTACAAAAATTGTAAAACGTCTTAACACTATGTTTATTGTATTGATAGATACATAAGCTCTAGCAAAAGCCTTCTCATACAGAATCATAAAGAGTAACTTTCTATACACATATAATAATGTATGTGGCTTTCTGTTGGGTGTCGAATAATATTTGAGTTTCTCTCCAGGTCTGTTTCACTGATTTCCTTCCTTGTATTTATTTTATTCTGTTCTTCTGTTTCCACAACTTTTTCTTTTCTTTTTCTGAGTTTTTGGCTTCTTGTTTTATTTTGGTAATTACCTTTCCTTGTGCATTTCCTGTCATTTAACTTCCTATCTTTGTCTTTACACTTACTTAACTAACGGCTTGCACAGAGGAGATCGGGCCTTTGCTGTAACTGCTCCTAAATTGTGGAACAAACTTCTCCACTTCAAATCAGGACCTCCCCAACATTGGACACTTTTAAAACCCGTCTGAAAACCCACTTTTACTCCATGACTTTTAAATCAGAATGAGTTTGTATTACTTTCATTTATCTTACTTCTTACTCAAATCTTCTAATTTCTCACTTTCTTCTTTCTTTCTCCTAACTTTTATCATGTCTCCCTACGTTTGTATTTCTTTTGATTATCTTAATTGTACAGCACCTTGGTCAACATGTGTTGTTTTAAATGTGCTATTTAAGTCAAATTGACTTTGACTCTTGCTTCCACTTCTGTTTTGTTTTCAGATTTCCTGCCCTTGCCCCCATCTTTGTGTTTGGTTCTGCTGGAGTTTTCTCTCTTATATTGTTAAGGTGTTTGCTTTGCAGTTTAAAGCACATGGAGATGACTGCTGCTATGCACTGACACTATATAAAAATAATCCAACTGATCCGAATCATAATACAAGAAAAGCACTGTAGCTGTTTGTGCAATCAGTCCTAAGTCATCACTGCTACATAGTTGCAGTCTTACAGTTGCCAAGTATTTTAGTGTTTTCATAATTATACCCATTTAAAGACGCAATCTTATTAGCTTACTATTACTTTGAGTTTAGAGGACCCGAGTTCACAGATATGACTGAGCTGTGACATTTTTCTGTAGTTATGTAACCACAGTTATAGTGGCACGTTTCCACACATTAGTCAAGTAACAACATAAACTAATGTCAAACTGAATCAAATATAGGGGGGGAATTTTATTGAAAGGCTTCTGGAAACTTTTAAGGTGGATTGCTCTGTTTCATGAACTGCCATTATGTCAAACGGACAGCTTAATGAGAGATTTTGTTGCAATCATTGCATTAGCTGTGATCGCTTCTGGGCTTTTTTATCACACTCACACAGGCTCTATCTTTGAGTGCTTATGTTTTACCACAAAGCTGACACTAAAGTAGAAAATTGTCCAAAGGCTGCAATTCTCCTTTATGGGTTGTGATACAACCCTAACTGCTTACCAGTGCTTTTGTTGCCTGTGGGAGATCAGGCTTTGGCTGCTTAGCTGCAGTTAAGATGCACTCACCTTTAACGTACACTCATCTGAAGCTAAAAATACAATAGATCAACCTTATTATGTAAAGTGCAAGTGCGATATTTGACTTTCTCTCATTAGGGCTTTGTGATATAATGGTATGTATTGAGTGTTAAAATTAAAAACCTTTATCATTGCAAGAGTGACATTAAAAGCAGCAACACTGACCAAGAGAGCTATTCTCTATATTGTGAAAGTGTAGGCTATACTGGTTGCAGGGTTTGCACATATAGACGCGGATAAGAAAAAAACAGCCCAAGAGGAGATTTCTAGATAAAAAGTAACCAATGGGAGATTCTCCTGATAAAGACAGAGATGGCCACTTGGCAGCGGTATACAGACAACAGTGATGTGCACAGTTTCAACAGGCAGTAATAAAACGTAAACCCCAATGATAGACAGTGTTGAACCTCTTTAGGCACTTGTCTGGGGAATTCATAAAGATGGTGTCCACACACCCACACCTTAGTCCACCGAGACACTTGCCTGACTGCATGTGTCCCTGGGTATGTTAAAAAATATATATGTGTCTGAAAAGTGTTTTGTTTTCTTTTTTTCTCGCAGTTGTATGTGACATAGTTTGGGAGACAAGCTAGCATAGGTTTATCACACACAGTCCCAATATTTCAAAACTGGGAAATGTTGGCTGCAGCGAATCAGATCAGTCAGAACAGACCAGGCAGGTCTGCATGGTCATATATCCTCTTTACATGTAATTTCTCTGAGCAGGCTGCATAGAAATGAGCTTTATCTTGATGATGGGTAGTTCACTTCCTCCTGTGTTAAGTCCCCACAGAACCATAACTTCTGCTTAAGGCATATACTGTTATAGGCCTCATCGTGCAAGGACAGACTGAAGCCCTGCATAGGAAATAAGAAAATAAGCATATTTTCATCTACATAGTGTGCAGAGGAAAACAGCACCTAGCATCAGTGTTGAAATATTTCACAACTTATTGGACAAAGTTCCACCAGTGTTCCTCCTGACCAAATAATTTCCTTATTGTAAAGAAATCTCCAGCTCAGCAAGGAAAAGACTTGTTCAGGAGAGGGAATGCTCGAACAGATTTGTCTTTAAAAATAATTGTTTATTTATTTTGTCCAATATAATTTTTGCGGACTGTGTAACATGTATACATACAGTATATACAGACAGGGTGCTGCAGTGGTGATAAGAAACTGAGTCATAACAGAGATGGTGGTTTATTTAAATGTTTAAATGCACTCTGCAGTTCATTATCTGGATCCATGTTCTCCTCTATTCTGAGGTGAATAAAGTTTAGGACAACACTCTGTTAAGTGTAACATATCTGAAGGCAGGATGTGGTTATGTTCTTCCTGCAGAAAAGTTATTAGAAAAGGACTCTAATCTCTCATCTTATCTTCACATCTAGCTTAGATACAGTTGTTTGTAGCAGTAAATGCAGGGTTTGTACTGTTAATGCAAAGTAGGACTGACTAGCAATAATAAGGGTCCAGTATTGATAATGTTTAATGGAAGTAGGAATGTATATTTATTTAGGCTGCTTTCTGTGACCTAAACATTTTGTTATAGCAAAAATAAGCAATGCTGTTGTACATCTTAACTGTTCCTAACAGTGTTTTAGAAAATCCTCTCAAATATCTTTTTTTAAAAACTAAGTTTAATTTAGTTTTAATGTGTTCTAGTTGGATTTTAAATAGCATGCCTACTTTAATCTTGCTGCATATCATGCAAGTTTATGACCGCTTGTTCTGCTTCTATGTTAATTGAAACCTCCCCCCACTCTCCACCCTCTCAGTTTTTTTTCTGCACTTACTTGTGAAGCCACAGTTTGACAGACAAGAAGAGGAAACAGACGTTGTTCCTCTCCCCACAGCGATGTTTGGTGGTCGACTTTGTTATCGTAGCTACTTCGTTAAGAGCATTGTGCTACTTCTCTGGGTCTGCCTCTACTGTAAGTACACCTGTGCTTTCAGATCTTTCTCAAATGTGTGTCACAAATACAATACTAATGTGTTGTATTTGTTTTTTGTTCTTTTCATAAACTCTGATACATGCTTAGTTAGTACATCAGAAGTGCTTCAGCTCTTGAGAAGTGACGTGTCTTCCTTGGAAGAGGCTTGCAGTGTATTTTTCTTGTGAGTTTCTAAACCTGGTGTTACAAAATGTAGCGGTGACCCTAAAGCTATAATATCATGTGCACTTGTGAACTTGAGAACTGGGCGCATTCATATAAAAGTATTAAGTATTTATAACTTAATGAACAGTGAACCTCTTACATCTTGTATTTCTAAACTGGCAGCTTGGTTTGCATCTTTGCTACTTCAGATTGCATCTGTTTAGAAATCTAATTGAAGAAACTTGCTTGCTGATTTTTTTATTTTGTATTTCTTAAGTATTCATAAGTATAACATGCAAGTGTTATTTGTATTGTATCCTTCTTATGCATAACTTCTCATGCAGTACAGTTCTATGTAGTAATTGATCTGACTGAAATGGGGGTGTGGACACATTTCAGAAGTCTTTTGTACAGACGTAATTATAAATAATAATTGATCTATGTGTTGATTCTCTTCTATTTAGAAACAAAAACAAAAGTAAGGAAAAAATACATGAAAAAACCTCTAGTGACTTGAAAGGACAAATAAACTCAGTATAGCAAATAGGAAAAAGCTGTGAGTCAGATGTGACACTAGCAACAGAAGCATTTCCTGTGTACTCTCCACCAGTTGCAGCAACAGTGGCCGAAAGTGATGAGCTCAGAACACAAGGGGCAGCTGTAAACTTTGTCCACAAATTCTGCAGTTGCACCATTTTTTTTAAATCAAAATGCAGCAGTTTTGGTAATCACACAGACAATTGTTGTGTTAAAGTATTAATTATTGCTATAAATAACCACTACTAATGAACAACTGCCTTCAGATGCCTGCAGTTGGTTTTCTCTTTGTTTGATTATTTATTTTTGTTTTTATTAATTTTTTTATTCATACACTTTTCTATTTATCCTAAAATTACTAACTAATTAATTATTGTTTGTCTATAGAGAAACCAACAACCTAGAAACATTTATGGAGCAATAATGTGTAATTATTTTTGCCATATTTAAAATTTTAGCTATGCAAGGTCACTCATACCATAAAAGTCAATTGACAAATGTCTTCATTCTGTAATAAGATTTTTTGTAATTTTCTCTTTTTTGTGATTGTTTAGTTTTGTTATTTTTGAATTAGCAATCACTGTTTGCATACTAAAACTAGAGGATATGGTTGCAGGTAATTTGGTCTTTTTTTTCTCACTAACTGACTGAACTTTGAACTTTCATGACGATCATACTCAGTTGTTTGTATGATTTTCAGATGTGGAGGCTTCCAGTAGAAAACATGTCATTCACAAAAAAGTTGGAGATACTGTGGAGCTTTCATCAGGCTTACCAACTGAAGGAGTGACTGTAGCAACGTGGAAATATGGACGAATAACAGTTGCAGGCAAAGATGAGAGTGTTTCTAAAAAATCTCCATTTAAGGACAGATCAGAGCTGAACCCTGAAGACTTTACTTTAACAGTGACAAAACTGACTCTTCAAGATTCTGGTGATTTCATTTTTGTCTCAGAGGTGAATGATGAGCAAAGGCCTTCAGTCACCATCACTCTGCAAGTTCATGGTAAGAGACATTTTTTTTTTGCTTGTTTGTTTTAATTAAACAAGGATCCTAATGAAAAATTAGCTCTTTTTTTAAACTTTCTTTCCTCTTTATTACTTTATTTATTACTTATTAAAATTTTCTGTGCCTTTTCAGCCACCTCAATGTGTTAACGTTAAATACTGGTTGTACATCATACTAATTAATTGACTTTTTTTATTTTTTTATTCTGAACTTTATGTCCATGTATCTGTTTATTAACACTAATCCATACAACTCATTATAAAATACAATGCGACAATTTGTAATAGTTTATTAGCCTAAGTTTTTTTTTAACTGCAAATCAACATTGTGTCTTTCCATAATTTTTCCAGTAACTTAAAAATTAAGATCAAGATTAAATCATTTATATATTTCTTCAAACCATGTATATACATATGTATATATATATATATATATATATATATATATATATATATATATATATATATATATATATATATATATATTATTTTTTTTTTAATATATATATATATATATATATATATATATATATATACTAGGGGTGCAACAATACACAAAATTCACGGTTCGGTTCAGTTCGATACTTTGGTAAAGTCGATACAAAAAAAATGTTCATGCCTTTTTAATTTGTCATTTATTACAATTATAAATATATATTTTAACTCAAAAGTACAGTTTTTAAATTTAATGTTGCTGAAACAACAAAGTAATAAAAATAATAAATCTATCTGATTGAGGAATCACTCATCTTTGGAAAAGAGAGTTTATTACAGAGAAATGTCTCTTTCCAAAATAAAAGCTATAATATACGCTTCTTCTGGGCTATATTCTCAGCAGCATATCAAACATATCAGGTCCCCATAAGGAGAATCATGTGCTAACGGCTGTCTAAATGACTCGGGTAAAGTTTGTAGCATGTGTGCTTGTTGTTTTTGTCTGCTTCCACTTGTCTTTGTACTAGGATGATGTCGCGTAAATGTGCAGTCATATTCGTTGTGTTCCCACTAGTGCTGTCAGCGTTAATCTGAAATGACGTTAACACCACAACACGTCAAATCTCCGTTAACGAGCTACCGCGGATCGCCCCGTGCATGGGGCTGGACAACACGTTAACGAGCAAACTGCACTAACGCACTAGTTCCCACCCATGTAATTGAGCATTGTGTGACACATCCAACATATTTTTTTTCTTTAGTCCATGACGCGCTTACCTTCAGGGTCATATGTCACATGAAAACCAAAATAGTTCCAAAGGCCAGATCTGAATGAGGGTGGGGGAGGTTCAATTTGCCATGTTGCAACGAGCTTAACTTCTGTCTCGCTAGCTTGCCCTGCGCTCAGTGAATCTGTGTTCGACTACTCCGCCTAGGCTGCACTGTCGAACGCTGATCCACTGAGCGCTCAACACAGACAGCATCGTCAGAAGGAAAGTTGATAAAATAAATTAAAAATTTTGTATTGTTCGATACATATGCGTACCGAACCGAAAGCACTGTATCGAACGGTTCAATATCAATACGAGTATCGTTGCACCCCTAATATATATATATATATATATATATATATATATATATATATACACACACACATAAAGATTTATATAATACATTTTCTGAAATCAGCACCACATATACTTGACCTGACACACTTTCTGTCTCCTCCTGTTTTCTCATTAGAGCCCATAACTAAGCCTGACATAAAAATCAATTCTACCTGGATTCCCTCAAATGAATCATGTAAAGTTCTGCTGGAGTGCAGCACAACTGCTGATGTCAGCTACAACTGGACTGTAGGAAAACAAACACTAACTGGTCCCATACAACAATATATCATCAGGAATCAAGGTGTCGAGACCAATTTCACCTGCACAGTTTCCAATCATGTCAGTGAGAAGTCTGCATTTCGAACAGTGAAGTGCAGCAACAGTACACAACAAGAACTAAAAGGTATAGGACACATAACAAGTGGATACGTTTATTTATAATATATTGATGCAATCCTCAGATCAAACATGACCATGAATATTGTAAAACTGTGAAATGATATAGCAGGATAAATAGTTTACATAGTATTGTGCAAACGTCTTGACGCACCCTTCAGTTCTGTATATTTTGCAAAGAATATAGGAAACTTGCAGTGATTCATTGAAGCATTTATAAATACAAATGTTAATACACTATATAAGGCAAAAACAGAGCTGAAAGTCAACATTCAGTGTCAACATCTTTATTTTTTAATGCGAGGAGTTCTCCTATGCAAGCTATCTTGTATTTTTTTTAATTGGGCTTCATCGCTAGTTCTCTAGGCTTTTCTGTGTTTATAATTTGATCAAATAATGCTCCAAACCATGATAGATACTATTCATTTGATGTAGATTTTTTAGGCATGCCACTTATTCTTTTTTCCTCCACTTGTCCAGTTTTCTCAGTGTTTTTTAAGGACACATTGCACACCATGCTGAGATATATAAAAAAAACTATTCAGCTAATAGCTCTTTGAAAATAACCTTGTTGGTGCAAAAACACTTTTTTTGCTTGAATAAATAGTATATTTTCCAAAAGGTTGCTGGCCTAAAGAGCCTGAAGGTTCTATGTAAAAATGGTTCTTTGTTATGTGTTTTAAGTTATTTGTTGACACAGCTCAGGGTTATCCCTGGAGGATACAAGGACTGGACTTAAAATTAGTAAAAATTAGTGTCCAAAGCCAGTGTCCAAAGTAAAACCTTGAAAGAACGTTTGGTCTTTTCCAGAAACATGGAGAAACTGTTGCTCAAATCCACTTTAAAAAATATGAGAACATCTGGTTTCTTGAAAGCAAAATATAAAGAAATGAAGGATGATTTGGGACCTTTGCACATTGCTCTAGATGATGATGTTTAATATAAGGTTAGACATTGAAGTCATCATTGTCATTCGACTTGTGAAAACTACTTATCTGCAATAATTTTGCTGGTATTGTTTTGGTTATTTTCATTTAATCGTAGGATGTTCTTAATATAATCAATGTCATCATTTGCAGGAAAAAAACATATTTTCCTTTACGTGGGTGCAGCTGGTGGATGTTTGGTGATAGTCACTATAGTCACTATAGTGGGAATTTGTTGCTGCAGAAAAAGACACATTGGTAAGAAACTCTTGATTATTTCCATTATTTAGCTATCATAATAATAAAATTAATAGTGCCATATTTTAGTAGTTTATCTGTTTGTTTGTTTTTTTCATTTGTAACCAGGAAGTGACACAAATGACCTCACAGTGTATGCTGATATTGGTGAGCTTACAAATGATGACGTAAGTATGCTTATTCACTATTAAACACATGAGTTTTTTTAGGAAAGTTTTGTGTTTCCTAAAAGTTTTACTTCAGTGATTCTACCTGTCTCTGTCCACTCTCAGGTGACTCTATCTACCGTGCAGCCTTGCTCGCTGTACGAAACCATTGATAATAGAGTCACCTCGGTTAAACCTGGGGTAAGAGCAAAACTTTGTTTGAGATACTTGTAAGATTAAATCTGTTGAAGAAATAATGTCAAGTCACTACAGTGTAGTGACCTGCCATTCTTTCTACCTTGTGCTGAGTATTTAGCACTTTTTATACTTCACTTTTTGTAAATACTGGTTAATGTTAGAACAGACCAAGTAACTGTGGATTTGATGTCTTTTTGTCACACTTACAGCCTCAGACTGTCTATGACAAGATCCAGCTTAATCGTGTGAGGAAGGTTTCAGTGTCCCCCTACCAAGATGTTTCCTAGATGGTGCACAGCTTTGTTTGTCCATTTTTGGTATAAACATAAAAAAGGTGGTATTTAACATTTTGCTTCTAACAACAATTATATAATGGGCAGAATAAGGAAATACAAGGTTAATAGGAAAACAAAAGAGGTAACATTTAATATGTGACTTTTGTAATATTGGAGTAAGTGTCTTATTTTCCTTTCTTTTTCTTTTGTAAGCTATATAAGGAAATGTCATTAACATTGTAAATTTTGTAAAATACAGAGTATATTGTGCTTTTTTTCTTCACATACATTGAATGGCATTCATGTGACTGTAATTATTCTCTTAATAATTATTTTATTTGCAATAGTTCTACCAATACTTTTTTATTGATATAAAACTACCTGCACAATCATGGTATGTGGTGCTCATTCTACTACAAATATGTCAGTCCCAAAATATAACACTGAATCAACAGACATCTTAATCAATGAAGTGATAGGTAACACTGAATCAGAGTTTTTGAACCATGACTATCCTCATTAACTCGGGGTTAAATCTTTATAGTATAGCCCTTAATTCTGCTGCCAGCCCCAGACTCCCTACCAGCCAACAAGCTGTTATATCCTGCTAATCAGAGCTATTGAATGGAAGAGTCACATCATCTCCAATCACTCCAATGGACCATTTATTGTGGTATCCACAATGGTGGATGATGGAGACTCACAATAGTTCCATAGCAGCACAGAAGATTGAGATGTACTTTTTAAAAGGAAGATGTTCAAAAATAAAACTCCATTCCATAAGTACACAAAGAAAAAAGTTAAGTTGTAACATACAATGCATGCCTAATGTCTTCATTAGGCGATTTAGGTGCTGTAAAAAAGTACAACTTTAGGATAATGTAACTGAAATTTTACCCGATGTTACAGAATTAGACAATAAATGTTTGGGGCTTTTTATGTTTGTTTGTTTTTTTGCAGTGGAGTTGAAGTTAAAAATAGATAAATATATTCAATTCAATACATTCTTAAACTTATCTAGGTGGCAGTATCTGTTTAGAGATATTCAGATATTTTATGGTTAAAATGCGTGCGAATATGTATGCAACTGCATACAAAATTGTATGTGGTATGTAAATATTGTAACACAATTATAGAATTAAATAGTCTATCTCTCAGTTTAAATTTGCCAGTAATCACTGACAGAACTATTTGAGGCCTCTGTATATCACGTGCCAACCTGAATTCTGAACACCACTGACATGACTCTGACTTGCTCAAGGGGTCTGCTACCAGTGTTCCTCCCACTGTGTAACTCAGTGATCCAACTTAGCATAAGTGTCAACTTTGTAGTGCCATGGAGTGAAGCACATACAAACATTTGATGTATATACACACAACTTAATTATTCTGAATTAAATGATTAAAGTAATAAAACTAGAAGTAGTAATGTGTTGTGACCAATTTGCAACTAAATTCCTAGAGTGGATGGGTTACCATCATAAGTACAACTTCAAAGTAAAGAAAATCCAAGAGAAACAAATATAAATGAATACGTCTTGATGCTTTCCTGTATGATTCTCAATCATCCAGGAAAGTAAATCTCCAAAAGTTGATTCTGTTCATCTGGATGTAGCATTTTGTGGGAGAAACGTTTCATCACTCATCCGAGTGACTTCTTTAGTCTCAGCTGACTGCAGCTTTCCCCAATCTTATAAACAGCACATTTGCATAATGACTGAAACCAGCCCAATGAAGGAACAATGGGCTGTGAGGTCAGTTCCTTAATCAGAATTATGCAAATTCTCATGACCGTTGATCAACAACCACTGACCAAAACCCACTGATCAAAGACCACTGATCAATGGCCATGAGTACCATTCACAGACAGTTGGGGAATGGCTGCAATCACAGCATTGTAAGATGACACTTGAAGAAGTCACTTGGATGAGTGATGAAACGTTTCTCCCACAAAACGCTACGTCCAGATGAACAGAATCAACTTTTGGAGATAGAAATTAATACATGATTTTAACAGTCCTAACGGCATCCAACTAGATAAATCATTTTAAAAAAAATAGTTTTTCTCATTTCCTATATAAAGGTTATACCTTTATTTACAATTACATTACATAATATTATCCAAAACAAATGTACCCAAGTTTGTGTGAACACATTAAAAATTAACTTGCAAGAATGCAAAATTCATATGGTAAAATGATTTGGATTTGGAAAATAATTCAGAAAGAACATTCAGCTTCATTTTGCACAAAGTACTTGTAAACACAACTGAACGCAGCACAAACAAAACAAAACAAAAGACAAACAGGTAGAGTGAGCTGAAATAATATGGACAACACTGGGTTGCTATAACTGTTACTTACTTCTGTACATACTAGAGGTGGACCGATCCGATATTATGTATCGGGATTGGTCCGATAATGACCTAAATTACTGGATTGGATATTGGAGAGAAAGAAAAAATGTAATTCGATCTATTAACTATCACGAAAGCACCTCACAAAACTTGCGACATGGTGTAACTCAGCTCATAACCTAAGCACGTCAGAGTAGTATGCGTCAGGCAATAGAGCAGCTGTGGAGTGCGAGACCAGTCGGCGGTCTGGTGCAGCATTTAGAGCCTCGCTACCAAACTGGCATTTCATCTCTGAGAAAGCTATCCCAGAGAAGTAAAGCAAGTGTGTAAGTTCATCTCTGAATGTTTGTAAAGTATTTCCACATTAAACAACCGATATATGGAACTGGACTGGCCATCGGCCGCCGATGGTGATTTTTTGTTTTTATGAGCCGATGTTGTTCATTATTATTGTTATTATTATTATTATTATTATTATTATTATTATTATTATTATTATTATTATTATGTAACAGTATAAACAATGAAAGGTGGTGGATTGGCCAATTGGTCATATTCGACTCTGGGCTGGAACAATTACAGCCGAGGTGACATGAATGAGTTGAAGGGAAGTTATGAACTGTTTCTGAGAGACAAATAACACCAGGATCCTTTTCTAAATAGTACTTTTCTTTCTTATTCTCATTTAAAATGTCTAGCTTTTAATAAATAGTTATCTCAATCTTACAACCAAAGTTTTTATCTGATGTAAAATGTATAGAAATCCATTATTGTATTTAGTAAATATAAATTCTAATATATACCCGAGTAATAGTAGTACCTATAGTACTTTTTCCTTTGGGAAGGTACCATATGTGCAGTCAGCAGTTCTGTTGAAGAAAGATGTTGAATCTATGTATTTATTGTAGAAAAATAATTGATTTCTCTGCATTTACTTTACATGTGCATTAAATTAAAGCCGATTATGTCGATTAAGCATCACAAGGCGGAGGGTGGGGGGCGTGGTTCCCTATTTTTTTTGCTGGGAGTTGGCAACCCTATTAGTTAGGTTGTTTAATATTTCTGCTAAGTACTCTTTAAAATACCAGAATAGGGAGGATGGTGTAGGTTAGATTGATCAGTATTGTTGAACTATGAATTATTTTGGGTGCATTTTTTGCATACAGGTATAACAGAATAGCTTTTGTGTTTTGTTTTTTAAAACTTGAGTAGGAACTTATACACAATGCAGCAAGATATTTAAAAAAAAATGTATTTATTAGAAAATACACTATCTCGGATTCATATCAGTATTGGCAGATATCCAAATTTTTGATATTCGTATCAGACATAGAAAAGTGTCGTGCCATTTCTAGTACATAAAGTAGCAAAAAAAATAGAGAGGGGGCGAGATTTACATTTAAGATAATAAAATATTTTAAAAAGGCAAAAAAAACAAAAAACATATTTGAGATAATTTAAGAATCCTGACCGCCTATACAATAGTGGGTAATGCTCACCATGTCTGAGTTTTGACACTTGATTTTTTAACTTTATCATTTAGATAACTGATGTTTTCTTAATACTGTGTCCATCTTCTGATGATTCTGCCACAATGCATTCATTCAAATACGACGGTTGTCTTCAATCTGTCTTCAGGTATGTTTTTGAAATCGTTCAGGAATTCTTGTTGAGGCTGTTGTGACATTCTTGAAGCTGTTATGACATATAATAACATAGAAAGGAACTTGGTTATTTTGTCATTGTATTTAAAAAAGTGTAATTAATCCTAGCAACCAGATAAAACTGAAACAGAAACTTACCTTTGGGCTTTGATCACCCAAGTATATTGATTTGATTTCTTTTCTGCTCTTCCTCTCTTGGTCTTTGTGCTGCCACTAAAAATTTAAATGTAACATAAACAAAATTTACAACCTAATAAATTGTATAAAGTGATCCATATTAATTTGAATACCAGCTGCTGCTGGACATAGAGAGGCAACAATATTTTCATTTGTTGCCTCCTGGGTCTGGAGGTGTACTGTAAACACACAATGAAGCACAATTCAAACAGAATAGAAATACAAATCTTTAACTAACTAAAGTAATAAAGTAAATCTGCTCCTTGACAGGGAACTAGCAATATATCAGCAGACTAGTGGCTCTGAAAGCTAAAATTAGCTACTAATCTCTATCTAGCCTATATTAGCTAACATTTATAATGCTGTTTGGAGAACAAGTAAGTAAAAGTTTTGTGTAATCAAATTACTTCTTCATCTTTTTTCTGCCACAGCAACGCAAGTCACATTTTTGAGTGGCAAACCATCCTGTGTGATAGCGCTTTAACATCAAGAACACTGGACATTAAAACATATTTTAATTCCACCGTGTCACCAGTAGACAAGTTGGCAGAACATAACATTAGAAACCAATGATACAAAATAACACTAAATTTTACTATTACAATGTATTTAACATACAAACACACAACTAAAAAATAACAAAAAATATAATCTATTATTTTATTAGTCAGCGATGATCCCACAGTATCAAAACAGTTTGCACTATTGCCATATTTCTGGTAAAGTTTGTTTAAAATCTGCTCCACTGATTTATGCCATCGAATGACCTCTTTGTCCTTTTTGTCTTTTTCTGCTGCATCAAAGAAAGTCTTATTTATCAATGACAAACCAGGCCAGCTGTTGTAGCATCATAACATTCAGAACACTGGACATTTAAACCCATTTTCATTGTATCCTGTCTTCAATAGACAAGTTGACAAAATATAGCATTAGAAGACAACGAGAGCTGACTAGGTTAAAACTTTGAGGGGTGCTCAACCTCCAGTCATACTGCCATATATTCAGTACCTGGTATTTAATATTAATTGAATAATCTGCTTGCACATGTAGTCAACTCTTTTCACGTGTAAACCTAATTTCAGTGAGGTACACATCACTATTTTATCTTCAAAAGCAACTTAAATAGTTGTATTATATAGTGCAGTGTCTACGAGTGATTCAGAATGAATCAAAAAATTAGGTTGGAGGCGAAACCGTTACACACTGTTTTAGTTTTAACCACAAAAAGGGAGTCTACCAAATCATGTGTAATCAGAACAATATGCAGTTTTTCTATGTTTCATGTAAAGTGTTATGGAATTACCTCCTTGTCTTCTTTGTACCAGAGCCACTGCATTCTGAGTTATTAATGACAAGTCACTCTGCAGGCTGTACGATTTCACTGTAACATCAAGAACACTGGACATTAAAACTTGTTTTCCTTCTATCCTGTCTTCAGTTGGCAGAATATAACACTAGAAGACGATGTCAGAAAATAATACTGAAATACATGATTATTATTACAGTTGCTATACTTGTTTTTAGGGGCTGACCACCTCAAAAGGGGGTCTAACCTCACATATGGCTGATGCTGATACTTCACTGCTTTCTAGTGTTCTGCACACAGAGGAGGAAACTGAATAAACATTATCTTCTGGGGGTGATTTTTTTCCCTCTTACCTCGATAACGATAAATCATATAAGATATGATGCCACATATCCCAAGGACGATAATGACAAAAATTACAATATTTCCAGCACAGTACTGTGTCCCTGTTGTTGGTGAAGGTGGAGTCGTACAATTTGAAACTATACAGAGAGAAAAAAAAAACATAAGCATCAAAAATGTGAATTACTCAACTGGTGTCAACTGGTTTGTCTGATTTAGTTTCAATTTAGAGCTCTTACAACAAAGGATGCATTGACACCAGCACTGGTTACTAAAGCTGGATCTTTTGTTTAATCTTCATCTCAGCCTATGTTGTGCTTACATGTTACAGAATGTGTCCCATTCAACAACTTACCACAGATCTTACTCTCACACTTTGGTGTGACAGGTTTGGATGAAACACTCTCTGTATCTCTGCTGGAGATGCAGGTAAAACTGGCAAAGTTCTCTTTGGTGTTGACAAATGCAAAAAGCTGTGCAGAGCTGTCACTGGGATTACTCTTGTTGATGGTGAGCACACTGACTGGTTCAACTCTCCAGGAGAGGTTAACACCCTCATCCAGATAAGAGCAGTTCACCACCATTAAACAGCCACTTTCTACAGATGTGCTCGTAACTATCTTGATGGATGGCTGCTGGAGCTTTTCTGCAAGGATGGAGAGTGAAAATTATAAATTCACACAAAGTAAAGACATGCCTGAATAGCTTAATTGAAACCAAGTAATATATTTGATTGTAGACGGCTAAATTTGATATTTATGCAGCATAGATGCAATCAAAATAAAGACAAAGTCAGTAATAGTCCATAAATGCTGCAATTATTTAAAATA
Organism: Neolamprologus brichardi; assembly: GCF_056152115.1. Classification (NCBI taxonomy): domain Eukaryota; kingdom Metazoa; phylum Chordata; class Actinopteri; order Cichliformes; family Cichlidae; genus Neolamprologus; species Neolamprologus brichardi. Next base: position 29,451,143 of record NC_142106.1, on the reverse strand, counting down.
AGATAAGCAATAGATGATTTAGATGATGCAACACAAAAGTCAAAATATAAAGGATTAACACAGTTTTATTTATACATCACTTACGTTTTGCTGTGAGTTTAATCTGATTTACTTTATCGTCACCATCACTGTTGCGTAATTCTACATTGTATTCAATGGCATCACTTTCCTTCAGGTTGTGAATTGTTAGGTCACCTATAGAATAAAATACATTGAAACAAAATCAAGAAAGAAAGAAAACTCCAATTCCTTTACAATAAAAAAGCTGATAAATGTCACCTGATGTTTTGCTAAGACTGAGTCTCCCTGCGTACTGAGGGACACGTTCAGTGTTTATTTTGTCATTGCGATAAGTGGCAATCAAAGTGATGTTGGTGAATATTGACCACTCAATTTCGGTGAGACTCCATGATGGGTCGACTCCTGCCGGCAACGTGGCATTTTCTCCAAGATACCCAGAGATTTCCTGAGGTGATTTAGCTACTGCTGCTAAATAAATACATAAACACATTTAGTAACACTATACATTATCTCTCAGGTTTAAACATTAAAAAAAGGAATGAAAAGAACTCCTATAAATACTCGCAACTTTAAGCATCAAAAGCTCCAGTATTCTGATCTTTGAACATTTTTACAGGTTATTTCATGTGAATTTTTAAATACAAGAATCATGAAATGTTGTTTGCTTTCATTTCAATCATCCACAAATATGTGATTATCATAAAATGGCTAATGAAAGCTATCTGTCATACAATTACATAATGGTCAATCATCCAGGTAAGGAAATCCCAAAAAGTTGATTCTTTTCATCTGGACGTCTCCCACTGAAAACATGATCCAGATGAACGGAATAAACTTTTAGGGATTCTTATTTTCCTGGTTTTTTGAGCAGCATTTGCAGTAGTTTCAATGATAAGTAGGCAATATTAAACATCTAGTGTCAAGATATTTTTCTTTTTGGTTAAAACTCCCAATGACACCATTAGTCTAGACAGAGAAGTGCTTCCGACAATTTTAATTAATTAATTATTTTTTTAAGTGTAAGCTAGGTTACATACAGATTTAAAATATATAATCTCTCAGGATAAACAAAATCGCACTAAAAATGGTCAAGCTAATAAATTGCACAATACAAATGTATGTTAATGAACACTAAACATAGGGAATTGAGATTGAGTCAAGAGCGTTAACCTCTTAAGCCCCAAGCCTAACTGATCTCCTGCCTTTTGCCCCCGTATCAGGGGGCAAAAGGCAGGAGATCAGTTAGGCTTGGGGCTTAAGAGGTTAACAATGTGTTCTATAAGAGAAACGGAAATGAATGTAACAGCAGCCATTTTGCACACCCGTTAATCAAACTTCCTCCTTTTTTATAATAAGAACAACAGTAAATTGTTCTACTATACTCACTGTTCTTGGCATAAATCTAAAAGTTAAATGATAAGATTCACATCATTTACATCCAGCATGTGAGGCAATTATTTCACAAGTTAGGTTTTGTACCTAAAGAAACGAGTAAGTTTCTTTAGGTACAAAGAAAGATGTGCCAGACCTCAAGTCTGGCACATCTTTCAATGATAAATAGCTTCAGATAATGTACACGGAACATACCTTGAAAGAAAAGAATAAGAAGTGTTGGCAGTCTCATGGTAGCTGACATTAAAGTGGCAGTGACTTCCTGTTGTTTTGTCTACGCTACATCACTTCTTGTTCCTCTTTAGCTGCTTCCTTTAACACCCACCACAACGGATCACCTGCCTCATTCACACCAACCCTTTGCCACATCCATAAACGTTTTTCCTTTATTATTTCTTCATTACAGTTCCATATTCAGCATCCTTTTTCCAATATGTCGACATTCAGAAAGAAATGTTGCTCGCAATAACACATTGCGAGCAAGCACAAATGCAAAAACTGACGGAGAGAGGGGCTACTATTCTGTGTGTATATGGATAATAGCAAACACTGAAATACATTTTTTGCACGCAGCAATGAATTTTTTTCACTCAAATTTAGCTTTTCTTCGCTCAAAATAAATTTCTTCTCAAAATGCAACACTTGCACCTGCAATTTTTTTTATGTGCGCTCAGAATAGTGGCACAAAAATAACACCATACTGCACTTCCTGATTAACTATCTGTCCTCCATCTGTTCTCCTGTCTCTCATTTTTCATCCATCAACTTCTCAAACTACTCCTTGCACCTTCTCAGCATGCTATTTTCCTTCATTTTGATCTCTATCCTTAAATCATCCTAACCTGCTGCATATCCTTTCTCTCTGCCAGGCCAATCAAGATCATATCTATTCAATTAGATTCAATTTTATTTATATAGCGCCAAATCAAAACAACAGTCGCCTCAAGGCACTTTATATTGTAAGGTAGACCCTAGAATAATACATACAGAGAAAATCCCAACAATCAAATGACCCCCTATGAGCAAGCACTTTGGTTATAGTGGGAAGGAAAAACTCCCTTTTAACAGGAAGAAACCTCCAGCAGAACCAGGTTCAGGAAGGGGCGGGGCCAACTGCTGCGACCAGTTGGGGTGAGAGAAGGAAGACAGGTTAGAAGACATGCTGTGGAAGAGAGACAGAGATTAATAATAAGTATGATTCAATGCAGAGAGGTCTATTAACACATAGTGAGTGAGAAAGGTGACTATTGCTGAAGTCTGGGACAAATTGCGTTCCTTTTCAGCTCAATATGAAACGCATAATATTTTCCCTGAATACTAGACGATTCCGGGACAGCTGGCAACTCTAATAATTAACCTTATGAATTAAATAAAGTTCACTATCAGTAACATCATAGCACCCACCCAGCTGTGTAGAAACTCCATCATGCTAGCTAGTACGCAGTACGGGTTATTGTAACTGACTGTAAAAAGTCAGCACAAAGAAAATAAACTACACCTAAACTTGGTTTATATCTGACCCAGATAGACTGCAGGTCATACGTTGTCACCTGAAGTTCAGTTCACCTTACACTGGGACTGGGGGCCACCTCGGGTCTCTCCTCCTCCTGCCTCACCTGCTGGCCTCCACCACTTGCTAATGTTATTGCTAATGTTATTGAATCTGTGGAAGCTCCGCAATAGCCACCACCAAACAATTGAGTTATTTTTACACAACGGCCAGCATCTGGCCAATCCACCAGCTTTCAGTGTTTATACCGTTACAAACAAAAACAAAAAAGACCCATCTGCCCATAAAAACGAAAAATCACCATCGGCCCACCGGGCAATTGCCCTCTATGCCCGATGGCCAGTCCAGCTATGGTTTCCTGGGTGAGAGAGCACCTTTTTGTTGTTGTTGTGCTAAGCTAATAGGTAGAATGCTCGAGAGCGAGGATGGAAAAAAGGGAGAGTAGAAAAGTACGAGTTGTCATCGAGCAAAAACAGGAGCTGGAAGCATGTAAATATAATAATAACCACTGCAGCCAAGAAGAGTGCCTGAGGAGCCCAGTTGTAAGTAAGCTATTAAGACTCAACTGTATGCTGTGTTTGTGTTTTCCTCCAAAACAATAAGCTTGGTTCGAGCAGTCTTTCAACGCCTCTCTCTGTCTCTCGCAAGCAAAGTTGACCCACACAACAAAGTAAAGCTAGTTTTCAGCTAAGAGCCCGACACGGAACCCGACATATTAGCCAGAGGTCCCTTTACCATGGTTCGGCACCGCGGACCTTCAGTAACAGTAATAAATCACACAGCATTAGTACATTCACGTAGTTGTAAAAAGCATGGTAATATATTAAGTAATCCAAAGTATTCAGAATACGTTACTCTCATTGAGTAACGTAACGGAATACGTCACAAAATACATTTTGGGACATGTATTTTGTAATCTGTAGTGGAATACATTTTAAAAGTAACCTTCCCAACACTGACTAAGGGAGGATTCAGGGTCACCTGGTCCAGCCCTAACTATATGCTTTAGCAAAAAGGAAAGTTTTAAGCCTAACCCTCCTCTTGTGTTAGCTTTCTGTTATCATCTCTTATGTTAACGGGTCGGTTTTGACCCGTGAATTAAATCAGTTATAAAATACACTAAAAACAATAAGTGATCATCCAATTTGTTTCTCATCTCTTGGTTATCTTGTTAGGCTTCCTTATCCATGAAAATGTTGGTTTTAATACTTTTGGTGTGGGCCTGTGGGTCTTTTTTTTGTCACTATACCCCTCGATTTCGATTAAAAAATTTTTTAAAATTAACCTCAAGAGAATCACATTAATAAATAAAAGGTTTTTGTGTTACCTGACTATTACTGAGGGGTATAGGACACATCTCTTAAATAAATCTGTTTTATTGATTTTTTTCATTTTAAGATTAATTACTAAAATGACATCTATGGTGTTATGGGTCAATTTCGACCCATAGATATTTACATCAAGAAAAGACAAAAAAAAATTGTTGTTTTTTAGCAGTAGACCTTTAATATAAACTGAAAAAAAGAAAAAGTCCACTCCTCCTTTCTTTTGGTTATAGTCGTGGGTAATTGTGGGCTTTTTATCACTTCCCAATGATACAGCTACATCTTTGTGAAGTTTCCTTTGTGAAGTTCTTGTCCGAGGTCATATCTGGTAAAAAATAAAATAAAATATTACAGCTGATATTGTGATCCTGCAGTCCAGTGGTCATATCGAGGACCACACATTTTCATTGTTTCTTCTCAGTGCCACTCACAGCTTTGACTGTGAAAATCTGTACATTCCAGCCATAGTTGGTTTTTGCATCACAGGCTTCCCAGATTTTTCTGCCGTACTTTCCTGGCTTACTGGGTATGTATTGCCGGTAGGGGCATTTTCCTCGAAAAGTGGACAAGACGTTCATCCACTGTTACCTCTGGCCCTGGGATGAACATCAGGGGAAGAAGCTGCACCCATCTCTCCCAGACATCCCTGATGGGAGCAAGCTTGTCAGACCTCGGTCTGGTCTCAAATCTGAGGACTCCTGAATCAAAATGATATGAAATGTGTGAAGTGACATCGTTGCCCAGAAAATGATCAGATGTGTCTGTGTCTTCTGGATGATAGTCCACATTGTCTTCCTCCTAGAAACCTGCCCATCTGAATCGCTATGCTGCTCTGTGTCCTCTCCTTCATTTTCACCAAAAATATGATGCAGAACTTGGCTCACTGTGAATCTTCTTCTCATTTTTGTATGCTGCAAATTGTAAATGTGCACTCTGGAAGTCAAATGGCCACTCAAATGAGTGAATTCACCTCACATGTCTTGACATGTCCCGTCTTTATTTTGTTTTGTTTTTGTGCAGGTATACTGCAAAAAACACGCAAAATAAGAATCCCCTAAAGCTCATATGATTAGGAGAGGAGCTTGCTGTCAATGTTTTAGCTGACAGTGCACTTATGATTTCAGTTTTGGCTTTAATTATTGCTTTATACTCATAATATTATACCTGGGTCGAAACCGACCCTAACAACACAAAGGTCATAATTTCAACTAGGGCATTTTATAATTTAGTGAAAATATTTTTTTTTTGTTTTATTTTGTAGAAATAGAGGTTCCTGACAAAGTCAAAAAGCCTTGATACAATAAACAAATGTTTGTGATTTGTTTTATGCATTTGAAATTTAAAATGGGTCGGTGCCGACCCTAACACGAGAGGAAGGCTAATCTTAAAAGTAGAGATAGTGTCTGTCTCCCAAATCCAAACTGGAAGCTGGTTCCACAGAAGAGGGGCCTGAAAACTGAAGGCTCTCCCTCCCATTCTACTTTTAAATACTCTAGGAACAACAAGTAGGCCTGCAGTGCGAGAGCGAAGTGCTCTAATAGGGTGATATGGTACTACAAGGTCATTAAGATAAGATGGGGCCTGATTATTTAAGACCTTGTATGTTAGGAGTAGGATTTTGAATTCAATTCTGGATTTAACAGGAAGCCAATGAAGGGAAGCCAAAACAGGAGAAATATGCTCTCTCTTTCTAGTCCCTGTCAGTACTCTTGCTGCAGCATTTTGGATTAACTGAAGGCTTTTCAGGGAGTTTTGAATTACAGTAGTCCAGCCTAGAAGTAATAAATGCATGAACCAGTTCTTCAGCATCACTCTGAGACAGGGCTGAGTACAATAACCTCAGTTTTATCTGAATTAAGAAGCAGAAAGTTAGCGGCCATCCAGGCCTTTATGTCTTTAAGACATTCCTGCAGTTTAACTAATTGGTGTGTGTTATCTGGCTTCATGGATAGATAGAGCTGGGTGTCATCTGCATAGCAGTGAAAATGTATGCTATGTCTTCTGATGATACTGCCTAAGGGAAGCATGTATAATGTAAACAGAATTGGTCCTAGCACTGAACCCTGTGGAACACTACAGGGTGGGCTATTTATATGGATACACCGTAATAACATGGGAATAGTTGGTGATATTAAAGTCCTGTTTGTGGCACATTAGTATATGTGAGGGGGCAAACTCCTCAAGATGGATGGTGACCATGGTGGCCATTTAGAAGTCGGCCATCTTGGATACAACTTTTGTTTTTTCAATAGGAACAGGGCCATGTGACACATCAAACTTATTGGTAATGTCACAAGAAAAACAATGGTATGCTTGGTTTCAACATAACTTTATTCTTTCATGAGTTATTTAAGTTTCTGACCACTTGTGAAATGTGTTCAATGTGCTGCCCATTAAGCAACAGAGGGCTGAGTGCTTAATACAGCCTGCGCCCATTGCAGAGCTTGCCCAGTCATGAGTTGCACCAAGAAAGCAATTTTAGCTGAGTCTGTGGCATAAGCAAAGGGTTGTTCTGTAAACACAAGAAAACATTGTGTGAAAAACCCTGGCTTTTTCCCAACTCTCCGTCAAACTTGTCCGGCACGGGAAGCAAGTGCTCCCGTTGTTGCAGGAGAGGAGAGGGAGGGAGCGGGCAGGTTGCCACCGCATCAGGAGAAGAGACGGGTGGTGGGGGGGCCACATTAGGTGAGGAAATCAACATACCTTTAAGCTCTGTGATGTCTTGCAACAGCACGGCTTGTTCCTTGGAAACATGCTTGAGCATTTCCTCATGTTGCTCCAAAACTTTCCCCTGGAGAGACAGCTGGTGTGAAGCAGAATCCGCTGGCTCCATGAGTGTGGGGATTATTCTGTCACAAAAGTGAGGAGGAAAGAGTACCCAGGCACGGTTCTCTTTAAAAGGCAAAAAAGTGTGTTTATTTACAGTGCAAAATTAAGTCCAACGATTCAACAATAAGTGCAACTCCCGAAGGTGCTCATCCTTTGCTCCCCATGAACTCTGTGGTGTGGCTCCATGTGTGTGTGGTGCTCCCCAACTCTCTTCTCCACCCAATTCTCCTGGAAGAAGAAGGAAATCAAACAAAATCCACAATTAGTAGGCTCACTAGCCAAATTCAACATGCACACTATGCTCACAGACTCTACCAGTTTGAAGTAATAATCCCATGTCGACTGTCGCCGTGTGTTCTGGTTAAATACCTCCAACAGGCAGAAAAAGCTGAAAGACAACAGCTGGCCAAGTGATCAGATGCAGGAGGGCGGGCAATAGCGCAGAGGGAGCTTCCAGGGAGAAAGTTGTATTTCTGTAAACCCAGGCTCTGTGGACAGGGGAGAATGAGAGGATACAAACATACACACACAAGCACACAAGCAAGGTCGTCCGGGGAGGACCATCCGACCGTGACAGTATTTATATTTTGCATTATTGCAGGTTATGTTTCTGTAGTATTGCAAATTCCAATTGACTTTGCTACATGGAATGTTATGGCTATGAAAATTTGTCACCTCATGTTTGGGTGCACACACTACTACTATGTCAGCGTCACTTCCCTTTTTCAGTACCAAAAAACCCTGCCTCTATATGTATAAAAAAAAATTCCCCGCTCGCCCCTGTGGGCAGTCAATCCTTCAAGCTCGGGTCCTCTACCAGAGGCCTGGGAGCTTGAGGGTCCTGCGCAGTATCTTAGCTGTTCCTAGGACTGCGCTCTTCTGGACAGAGATCTCTGATGTTGTTCCCGGGATCTGCTGGAGCCACTCGCCTAGCTTGGGAGTCACTGCACCTAGTGCTCCGATTACCACTGGGACCACCGTCACCTTCACCCTCCACATCTTCTCGAGCTCTTCTCTGAGCCCTTGGTATTTCTCGAGCTTCTCGTGTTCCTTCTTCCTGATGTTGCTGTCATTCGGAACTGCTACATCGATCACTACGGCCGTCTTCTCATGTTTGTCTACTACCACTATGTCCGGTTGGTTAGCCACCACCATTTTGTCCGTCTGTATCTGGAAGTCCCACAGGATCTTAGCTCGGTCATTCTCCACCACCCTTGGGGGCATCTCCCATTTTGACCTCGGGACTTCCAGGTTATACTCGGCACAGATGTTCCTGTACACTATGCCGGCCACTTGATTATGGCGTTCCATGTATGCCTTGCCTGCTAGCATCTTGCACCCTGCTGTTATGTGCTGGATTGTCTCTGGGGCATCTTTACACAGCCTGCACCTGGGGTCTTGCCTGGTGTGATAGACCCCAGCCTCTATGGATCTTGTGCTCAGTGCTTGTTCCTGTGCTGCCATGATTAGTGCCTCTGTGCTGTCTTTCAGTCCAGCTTTGTCCAGCCACTGGTAGGATTTCTGGATATCAGCCACCTCCTCTATCTGCCGGTGGTACATACTGTGCAGGGGCCTGTCCTTCCATGATGGTTCCTCGTCTTCCTCCTCTTTCTTGGGTTTCTGCTGCCTGAGGTATTCACTGAGCACGCTGTCAGTTGGGGCCATCTTCGTGATGTATTTGTGGATCTTCCTTGTCTCATCCTGGACTGTGGTGCTGACACTCACTAGTCCCCGGCCTCCTTCCTTCCCCTTAGCGTACAGCCTCAGGATGCTGGACTTGGGGTGAAACCCTCCATGCATGGTAGGGAGCTTTCTTGTCTTGATGTCAGTGGCTTCTATCTCCTCCTTTGGCCAGCCTATTACCCCAGCAGGGTACCTGATCACGGGTACCCTGCTGGGATTGATGGCCCGGATGGCCCAGATGTTGTTCTTACTGTTCAGCAGACTCCTCAGGACTTGCCTGACCCTCTGCAGGTACTTGGTGGTTGCAGCTTTCCTAGTGGCCTCTTCATGGTTCCCATTTGCCTGCGGGATCCCCAGGTACTTGTAACTGTCCTCTATGTCTGCAATGTTGCATTCTGGTAGTTCAATCCCCTCAGTTCTGACTACCTTCCCTCTCTTTGTTACCATCCGACTACACTTCTCCTGTCCGAACAACATTCCGATGTCATTGCTGTATATCCTGGTGGTGTGGATCAGTAAATCGATGTCTCGTTTACTCTTGGCATACAGCTTGATGTCATCCATGTACAGGAGGTGACAACTGCTCCGTTCCGTAGTCGGTATCCGTAGCCAGTCTTGTTAATGATCTCACTGAGGGGGTTCAGGCCTAGGCAGAACAGCAGTGGGGACAGAGCATCTCCTTGGTAGATCCCACACTTGATGGTGACTTGTGCTATGTGACGTCACTATCTGTACTGTATAAAATGACACCTTTGAATGACAAAAGACACACAATTTTATCCATCATTTCTATCAATAACTGTGTTATTATTCCAGACAAACAGGCTCTAGCTAGTGTTAAAGAGTTATCTTTTCATAACCACTAAAGGTTTACCCCCATATACAGACATAGCACAAGGGTAAATAAGATTTGGCTGCCCATGGTGGTGTAACGTCTGCACCACCTAGGCATAGTGTGCATTTCTAATGCTTCAGTTTCAGAAATGTAACAATACAATCATCCTGTTTTTAACACTGTCTTTTATTGTCATCCTTTAATCTCATCCAGCTGTTTGTAAATATGGCATGTGTCGACCTTTGCTCGTGTTTCATAATAAAAGCCCCCTGCAGTAATGAAGGGCACCTATGCACTGAAACTCTTTAAGGATTTTAGTTTGAAACACATGAAGGAAATTTTTAGTTTTAGAGCTTCTGCAGTTTCAAAACAACCTGATATTAGAGTGTTCCCATACAGGCCTGCTGCTGATAAAGGCCCGACTTTACCAGCATTAATGTATCACTATTATATATATATATATTCCATCCATTCGCTTCCGCTTATCCTTTTCAGGGTCGCGGGGGGCGCTGGAGCCTATCCCAGCTGTCATAGGGCGAGAGGCAGGGTACACCCTGGACAGGTCGCCAGTCTGTCGCAGGGCCAACACACAGGGACAGACAACCATTCGCACTCACATTCACTCGCACATTCACACCTAGTGGCAATTTGGATTATCCAATTAACCTATTCCCACAAACTGCATGTCTTTGGATGGTGGGAGGAAGCCGGAGTACCCGGAGAGAACCCACGCAAACACGGGGAGAACATGCAAACTCCACACAGAAAGACCCTGGCCTGATAGTGGAATTGAACTCAGGACCTTCTTGCTGTGCGGCAACAGTGCTAACCACCGTGCCACCGTGCTGCCCTTATATCTATCTATCTATCTATCTATCTATCTATATATATATATATATATATATATATATATATATATATATATATATATATATATATATATATATATATATATATATATATATATATATATATATATATATATATATATATATATATATATATATATATATATATATATATATATATATATATATATATCCAATAGGATTTTGAAATAGGCCGTAAATGTATTCGTGAGGCCAATGTAAATTATTGAATGTACTATTTTTGCTCATAGAGGAGGACTTTATAAAGTGGGAAGTGCACAGTGCGGTGGTTAGCACTGCTGCCCCACAGCAAGAAGGTTCTGGGTAAAAAATAACCAGCTGTGTAGAGTTTCTCCCCATGTTTGCCTGTCTGGGTACTTTGGCTTCCTCCACAGTCCAAAACCATGAAGTTGGTGGAGTAAGATGTAAATTAAAACAGCTATGAAGACACCTGCTCCAACGCCAACAAAGAAACAAATAGAATTTCTTGCCCTGGGCCGTGTCACTGTTGTACAATTTGAAACTAAAAGGAGGAAAACAAAAAATTTAAAATCAGAAATGTGACTTATTGCGTGTGAGCTGATTTGTCTGATTTAATTGCAACTTCAACATCATTAATTTCAACATATCCTTTGGTTAATCTCTATCTCAGCTGACACTGTGCTTGTTTGTTACAGAATGTGTCCCATTCAACAACTTACCACAGATCTTACTGTCACACTTTGGTGTGACAGGTTTGGATGAAACACTCTCTGTATCTCTGCTGGAGATGCAGGTAAAACTGCCAAAGTTCTCTTTGGTGTTGACAAATGCAAAAAGCTGTGCAGAGCTGTCACTGGGATTACTCTTGTTGATGGTGAGCACACTGACTGGTTCAACTCTCCAGGAGAGGTTAACACCTTCATCCAGAGAAGAGCAGGTCACCACCATTAAACAGCCACTTTCTACAGATGTGCTCGTAACTATCTGGATGGATGGCTGCTGGAGCTTTTCTGCATAGATGGAGAGTGAAAATGATGAATTCACACAAAGTAAAGACAAGACTTGAAAGTGCATTGAACATTTAGGAAAGGTCTGTATTGTGATAATGGTTGATCATCACTTATGTTTTGCTGTGGGTTTAATCTGATTTACTTTGTCTTCACCATCACTGTTGAAGACTTCTACAGTATATTCAACGCCATCACTTTCCATCAGGTTGTGAATTGTTAGGTCACCTATAGAATAAAATACATTGGAACAAAATCAAGAAAGAAAGAAAACTCCAATTCCTTTACAATAAAAAAGCTGATAAATGTTACCTGATGTTGTGTTAAGAGTGAGTCTCCCTGTGTACTGAGAGAAATATTCGGTGTTTATTTTTCCTCGTTGATAAGTGGCAATCCAAGTGATGTTGGTGAATGTTGACCACTCAATTCTGGTGAGACTCCATGATGAGTCGACTCCTGAGGGCAATGTGATGTTTTCTCCAAGGTACCCAGAGACCTTTGGAGGCGATTTATCTACTGCTGCTGTTTGTACACCTTGTAATGCTGTTAAATAAATACATAAACACGTTTAGTAGCACTGTACATTGTCTTTCAGGTTTAAACATTAAAAAAGAAGAAAAGCACTTCTAAAAATACTTTTGACCTTCGATTAGAAAAATGGGTAAACATTTCAACTCTACTGAATGAGCCAACAGATTTTGTTTGGTTTCATTTGACCCATCTCTAAATAAGACATTATCATAAAATGGCTAATGACAGCTATCAGTCACATAATTATGTTTTGATCTTCATTAGAAATAATTGGAAATATTTCTAATATTGAACATCTAACCCTTTGTCAATATATTTTTCTTTTTGGGTCAAACTGATAATCCCAATAATTCCCTCTGTCTAGATATCAAACATTCTCCCTTTAAAGGGTAAACTAGGGTAGTTATTAATACAGATTTAAAATATATAATCTGTCACCATAAACATCAAAACTACAAAATCACACTAAAAATGGTCAAGCTAATAACACGCGTAACAGGAATATATGTTAATGAACACTAAATACATGGGGATGCAGTCCCATTTTGAGAAGAGTAAACAACGAGTTTTATGAGAGAAGCCAGAAATGAAGCAACGTGACAGCAGCCATGTCTGTACACCAATTAACCTTCCTCCTTTTTTCTAATGAGAACAAGAGCAAATCATTCCACTATACTCACTTTTCTTGGCATAAATCTAAAAGTTCAAAGAGAAAATGTGGGCATTTATGTCCAGCATTTAAGGCTATTAATTTAAAAGTAAAGTCATTTTCAAAAAAAACCTGTAAAAATATATATATATATATTTTTATCTCGACATCTGGCACATCTGTGGATGATAAATAGCTTCAGATAATGTACACAGGACATACCTTGAGGGAAAACAATAAGAAGGGTTGTGTATAGGATAAAGGTATAATCATCTCTTAGTTTACTCAGAATGCACAGAGTGTATATTTGTTAATAATTTGAATCATTTTGGATAAGGATAAGTGTAAGATAATGGGGAATTTCAGTTTTTACTTTATAATTTGTTTAGTGTAAGATTTACAGTTAAATTGTATTTTTTCTTGCCTTATTTAATTTTTACATACTGTTCCTTTAACACACGGTAACTGTGCACGGGGGGAGCGTTTTTTGCGACGGACAGTGTGGAGCAACGGGGGCTTTAACTAGCTGTGGAGAAAAACAGTTTCTTACCGTGTTTGTAGTGTATATGAACATTCAAATGGATCACTGTATTTGTGGATCACTGTGGAAATAAATGTTTGTCTGTTTGTTTTTCGACTACAAGCGGACTTTGTGGATTGTGTTCAACTGCACTAAGACACGCGTACGGCCCGACTACCAGCTAGTGCTTCCGCGGTAATAGGTTGGTAGTCTCATGGTGGTTGCTGTGAAACACAGTCAAAGTGCTATGACTTTCTGTTGTTCTCATGGCCAGAAGGATCCACAGAGGAAGCGTACGTTACACCCGGTGAAGATTGTTAATAAATTTCCTTGTGCGCATCAGAATTTGGAGTCCTGTGTGTGAATCCTCAAAAAAGTATTTTTTGTATTTACTACATTGCTTTGTCCTTTTTCCACATCTGCCTCCATCACACCAACCCTCTGCAGGTTGTCCTTCACTACAACCATAAACATTCTTCCTTTTCTCCTCCTTCCTGACAGCTCCATATTCATCATCTTTTGTCCAATATATCCACATTCCCTCCTTTGAACATTTCCAAACCATCTCAGCCTTGACTCTTTAACTTTAACGCTCCACCTGAGCTGTCCTCTGATGTACTCACTTTTTATGCTGTCTATCCTGGTCACGCCCAGAGAAAACCTTAACATTTTCATCTCAGTGACCTGTCTTCACATCAGCCTTGTTCTTGAAGATCAGTCAAAGTACTCTTTGTCTCAATCACCAAACTGTGGTTAAAAAGCCTGTGGCCCTGTCAGGTATGTCATCCAGACCAACTGCCTTCCTGATTCACTACCTGTCGTCCATCTGGGAAGTGTTTAACACACCAATGTCCATCCTTTTTGGAAATCTACAACCATCCGTCTTTCTGTGTTTCCCTCCTTAACAACATACCTGCCCAACACATCATCTCCTACACCTGCATGTCCATTAAGAGAGATAAGATAAACCTTTATATGTCCTCCACGTGGGAAATTTGTTGGCATAGCAGAAAGTGGACTACAAAGTTACAATCATCAAAAATTAAGAAAAACAATAGAATAGAATGAAATAGAATAACATACTATATACAATAGAATAAAATATTATTAAAGTATTATTAAAGTCAGCTCCAATCACCACTCTTTACCACATCATACAATTTACTACGGAAATACTTTACTACTTTCATTAAAAACATTCCTGTTATATCATGTTTATCACTTTTCTTCTTAATATTCCTGTTATCAATGTTATAAACCTCTATTTTTTGGTACAGTTCACATCTTTCTTTCAGTGTTTCTCTTGGATTTATTTTATGGTTTCATCTTCAATTGTATCACATTTGTATTATTGTAGGTTATGTTTCCGTAATATTTCAAATTCAAATTTACTTTAGCTACATGGAATCTCATGACTGTGGAAATTTGTCACCTCGTGTTTGGGTGCACACACTACTATGTCAGCGTCACTTCCCTTTTTCAGTACCAAAAAACACCGTCCACAACTCAAACATATGGTGACACATATGAGGTTTGACTGACATCATTTAATAGTGTTTGACAGTGACAGTGACCTGTAAAGATGAGTGTTAGAGATTATTTGCAGTACAGTGACAGCAAAATACAACTGATAAAATACAAAACTACATTTATAAAAGGGAAACACTCTAAATGTACATGTAAACTGCTCATCAGTAACACGACTATTTGTAGTGTAAAAAAAGACATTTCTGAATGACAAAAGACACCTAATTATAGCCATCATTTAAATCAATACCTTTGTTATTACTCCAGACAACCAGGCTCTAGCTAGTGTTATTAGATTCATCTACTCATAACCATTAAAGGTTGACCCCCATACACAGACATAGCACAGGGCTAGATAAGCTCCGGGTGCCAATGGTGGTGTAAGGTCTGCACCACCTAAGCATAGTGTGCATTTCTAGTGCTTCAGTTTCAGAAATTGAACAATACAATCAACCTCTTGTGTGTTTTATTGTCATCCATACTTGCTCATGTTTCATAACAAAAGCCCCCTGCAGTAATAAAGGGCACCCATGCAATGAAACTCTTTAAGGTTTTTAATTTGAAACACTTACATGAAGTTAGTGTTTCACAGCACATAAGCTGTTCCCTTACAGGCCCGCTGCTAATATAGGCCCGACTTTACCAGCATTAATCCATCACTATTGTTAATTAAATAGGACTTAAAAATAGACCATAAAGACTAAATGTATTCATGAGGCCAATGTAAATTATTGAATGCAGTATTTTTGCTTATAGAGGAAGACTTTATAAAGTGGGACGTGAATAGTGCGGTGGTTAGCACTGTTGCCTCACAGCAAGAATGTTCTGAATTCAAAACAACCATTTGTGAAGTTTCTCAACTTTTGATTCTAAATGTGGTTGCCTCCCTCTTTGTTAGCCCAGCTACCTCTTGATCTATGATAGCTGGGAAAGGCTCCATTCCCTGCTCCTAATTTAGCTTTTTTTTTTTTTAACCTCATCATGTAAGACATTTCTGTTGATGGACCTCTCAGTGAGTGACCAAACCACATAAACAACATATTTACTGCAAAGTAAGCATTTCACCTTCATTCAGTGGAATAAAAAAATATAAGAAGAAATAACTCAAAGATGGTTTCATGTCTCCATATTTAGGTTATGAAAGCAGTCTATAAATGTCAGGCAAACTTTTAGTAAAGTTTTCTGTTTATTCTTTGCCTTTCAAGGTCCGTCTGTCAGGAACCGAAAAAAGTAAATAAAGAAGATGCTAAAGAAAGAAAAGAGAACTGAGCTTAAGTCTGAGAAAGATGAAGTAAAGCGAAGCCTTTCAGGTCTGACTGCACATAAAAAAGGTCATTTTGAACAATAAGAATACTCGAATATTTTCCTACATCGATCTATCATGGGTGGATCTTAGGTAAATGGTGCAATATCACATTTATAAAAATTTCATTTAAAGAGCAAACAAAATGCAACAACAGGAAGTAGAATCACTTAGCGAAGTTAACAGTCAGCAGTTTTACGAGCAAGTAAACGGAAGATGGTCAGCGACCTGCTATTTTTGTGGCGTTGGTGTTTTTCCTATATTCATGTCAGTAAAGACCATTCTGTCTCACACTCTGAAAAACAGTCATGACAATCAGGTTTTAAATACTGCAAAGTAAATAAAGAACAAACAAAATATCCCTTAAAAAAATCCCCCCAAAAATTAGCCCTCAGATATTAGTACATATGATGCGACATCCTGCTCCTCCTCTGCCTTGCCCGGTGCCTCTCCCCTCCTACACAGACGTCTCTGACTGAAGCTTCATGACAAACTTGTGGCTTTTAGGGTCAATGAACTCTTCGGCTATGTGCAAGAAAGGAAGCGGCGTTACTGTCACAATCAGAGAAAGGTCGAGGCGCCTCAGGCTGAAGACGTGGCCTTGACGTAAAGAGGCGGTCACTGGCTCTTCACTCACTAGTGTCCACTGGCGCCCTCTGTTGCTGTCCAGGTACTGCAGGGTGGGGCCCGGGACGAGGTAACGCTCTAGGAAAGCCTTTAATGACAGCAGAAAATGTGCAGAATGGTTTGTGAACAAACTCCATCAGACTGTTTAATTTGGCTGGATGTGATGTCAAAATAAAATGCTGCCACTACTTTAATGCTGGACAATTTCAATGCAAAACTCATAATCAAATGTAAAACATTTATAAAAACATGTTTGGGATTAAAGTCAATAAACTGTTTTCACACTTTGTCTACTTACACAAGAGCAAAATTCATTTATTTGAACGTTTAGCTAGAAAAGGTGGATTTCTGCTTAAAATTATATCGTACTTTTATTTCTACATTCCTGACACAACTCTAAAGGGATGTGTGTCTCTTCCCGCGACTGAACTGGGAAAAATCACGCACACAAACTGACCCTCCTTACCTTTGGTGTCATGTTGTGGGTAATGCAGAACTGCAGGTGGTTGATGATGCTCTCCATGCTGTGGTAAGTCTGCTGCCTAGTTGCACGAAGGTACTTCTGCATGGCCCGCGCCATGGGGGCAAATATGGCTTGAGCTGCCTCCCTGGGGTCCATCACCTCCCGCGGGTGTTTGGGAGACGAAGTGACTGCATCTTCCTGCTGATGACGTTTGATGTGGGTAAAAGCTTCTTCTACTGCCACCACCAGCCTGTGAGGATTAAGGAGACCATGACTCCACTAAATCGATGTCATCTATATTACAATCTTCAAATTCTATACTTCTATGTTTATTACCCCAGCGGAAAAACAAGCATCATTTTAGGACTTTCAGGTAAAAACGTATTAATATGAATTCCACAAATGTAGTTAGTTCATGACAACAAACATCTTAACAACATTTTTTGTCTTTGTGCTTCCTTCTTATCTTTGAGTACATTTATATGATTATCTTTTAATAGGAAAACAACATCCTATCAAGTTTAACCAAGTCTGCAACTTCTGCATCTTTGTCAGTAAGTACTTCTGTATTCACACGCCCGTTAGTACCTGGCTTTTCTTTTGCGGACCTTCCGCTCCACCTCGGCCTCCTCATAGTAGTACTCGTTGTGGGAGTTGTCTCTTCTCCGAGCGGCCGCTGCAATCATGGCTCTGGACTGGCCTGTGGAGTTATTGGTGCTGTTGTCTGTGAACAGAAATGTGTCATTTAATTTGTGAGCAGAGTAACACAGGTGGCTCTGATACTTCCGATGAGCTTATCAGTTATTATTCAATGTCGAATTTGGAAGAAATAAATTAATAGACTCGTGCTTGTGTGAAATTCACTATGCAATCTGAAGACAAATAAGAAGAAAACTCCTGCTTTTTCATTCAGCGTCATTTATTTCACTCGGACTGATAAGGTTTTTTGCTCAGCTGAATTATTACCTTCCCCCAGGTTGTAGACTTTGAAAGCAGACATTTTCTTGGTGAGGATGGACTTGGGGAGGTTAAGCAACGCAGGGTTATAAACCGGAAAGTCGCTGTAGTACTGATCGAGAACCCACGCTGCGGCCCTCTGAATGCTGCATTGCACAACAAAGAGGAAGAAAGTTTGTTAAACTTGACAACACAGAGTTGTTATCAGCGTCAGCAACCTTAACATCCTCGCTGCTTTACTGCCCCTGAAACAGGAAGAAACAGCAACAGTCACTCAGATGGAGCGCCGCTCAAAAAACGGTTGCTGTGGACTAACAACGTACATCAATCATAACAGTGTGAAACAAGAAAAAGTGCACAGCAGTGCAAGAATTATAAATCACATGCAACAACAATCCTCTGCTATGAAGAAGTGCTTATTAAAGCTACGCTGCATTGGCCACCACATTAGGAACACCTGTTCAACTGCATATGAACACAAATATCTGATCAGCCAATCACAGGGCTCTACATTTAGGCATGTAGACATGATCGAGACAACCTGCTGCAACACTCAGATGGTAAGTGTAGTGGCACAAAGAACATGAAAGCATGGCTCCGTCGTGCCTTCATCAACTGTTCAGGCTTCTGCTGGTGGTTTGGTGGTGTGGGGGATGTTTCCTCTGCACAGATTGGGTCCCTTCATAGCAGCTGATCTTTATTTAAACACCACAGGCTGCATGAGTATCGTTGCTGATCATGTCCATCCCTTTGTGACCACAATGTTTACAGCTCCATGGCAATACGCAAAGTCACAATATTCTGATCATGTCAAATTGCTTTCTTTAGCGTGACAATGACTTCACTGCACTCAAATGACCTCCACAGTCACCAGGGCCCTATTACACGAAGCAGGTTCAACAAACTTTGAGTTTAAAAAGAAACTGTGGCTTGAATAACTGTGAGATCGACAATTTTGGAATTTCCTGTTCCAGAAAGGTTGATCAGAGTTCAGTCCACTCTGAGGATGTTCACCGTGAGTTAAGTGCAAAATGATCAGAGCTTAACAGGATCTGGGCCTGATCCCGTCTGAATCTGTGATCCTTATCAGCTCTCATCCATCCTGCTGTGCAATTGGATATTTATAGCATACGTCTGCCCTCCTGAGCTGTCTGGTCCATCAAGAGCTTATTTTTTTCTCCCCTTCTCCAGTGTTGCTGGGCTGTTCCCTTTTCATCTATAACATCTTTATCTTGAAGATGACTGTTACTGTGACTTGCAATCCTCTAAATAAAATCATCACCTAATTATGGCCACATATTTTGCAGTTGTGTTGAGTTTTTAGTCCGATCGCTCTGCTTGCACCACCAGCACATGCTTGCAGCTTCACAGCAGAGACAAAGGTTAAGAGGGTCTAACACACATAGCACAGGCGTGACTTCCTAACCACCCACAGAAAATGAAAGCAACACCATCCACACGATCTTTGCATATTTTAAAAACCACTCACTGCGGTTTGGTTGGTAACTGCAGGAAAACTAGAGCAATGACTAAAACTGAGAATTAGTGCAATGCATTGATGTCAAGAGTCAGAGTCAAAGTTGTAGGACTGAACTGTGGGGAAAACTTCGTAACAAAATCTGGACTTTTTTTTGTGGGTTGATCCACATGCGGTTTGGAGAAAATAATGCATGTGGCGTGAAAGCTTTTTTGGAAAATCTTAGCAGTGGGTTGAAACAAACATGACCCAGACAGATCAAACAGTGATGAAATGCTGCCCCCTACTACAGCGTGGCCAAACTCTGCAGCAAGTATCACTGAAATTTAAGAAGCATTATTTCAGAGAACTAGAAAAAAAAGAGACACAAAAAATAGACAAATACTTCTGATTTTCCACAATTACTAACCTGAGATGTCCCACATTGTAGAAGCGGCTGACTCCATCTGTGCTCCTTACAACCTTCAGAGAGAAAGCAGGCTGCAGGTGTCTGACCTCCAGCAGCACCAGGGCTAGGTACTGAATGAACAACAACGCGTCCACCAAAGATGCCGCATAGCCCACAATCCCCCTGTAGTCTGTCTCTCTGGGCTCCAGCACCCGCACCCCATAGAAGAGCCAATAGGACGCCACGAAGAGAAAGACCAGCGCAAGCAGCAGACAGCGAAACACAAAGAAGCGTGGCAGAGCGGCTCTGGGCGGGCGGAGAAACAGCGCCCATGTGGAGATGAGGAGGATCAGGAGCTTGAAGGCGAGTGAAATGTAAAGGCCTTCACACGGCGTGCCGCAAGGGTCCAGTGAGTCCCGCCACAAGAGCTGTGGGAGGGCCAAGAAGGCCAGTGGAGTGATCAGAGAGACGAACCCCAGAATGACACCCAGCGCTGGGCTGATGTAACGCCGGCACTCCAGCGCTGAAGAGTCGCCTGAGTCCTTAGATAGCTGCGTCAGGTCCTCGTTTGAGATGCTGTCCACAGAGGTGCCGGTGACCACCGTGGTCGTTTCACCCCAGTTGTCATCCTGAAGGAAGAGGTCAGTGTCAGAAATGCTGCGGCTATGAAGAACATTTGTTACAAGACATAAAATGAAAAATAAAAATCTCTCACCCTGTCGTCCTCTCTGGGGGAATCTGCGTCCAGCAGCGACTCCCCCGGAGCCTGGATGACCACAGATTTCTCTCCACGGATGCTGCCATCGCGATTCTTAGAGCGATGCCTGTCCCTTCTCTCCCTGCACACCCACAAGAAAAAAGTAGTTATCATCTACAAACGCACGACATTTAATTCATGTCAGCAGATTTTGATCTGATTCTTCAGAAGCTGTTGTGGTGAAACTTTGCTATTTAAGAAAGAACATCATTTTATATTTTTCCATAATCTACTGCATTGTTATTATGATCATATAATGTAATTATACACTGCTGTTTCATGTAACCAGCGTGTTGACTTTATCTAGTGTCTTTAAAGATATGTGTTACTGTTTATTTACTAGTAAATGCCCGTGCTCTAGAGTTGTTTGTTTGATTTTAGTCAGATGATTTATATGTCAATTAACGGACTGTCCATTGACGACATAGCAAAACAATGTGGTGAAAAAATAGTTGCTCCCCTCCAGATTTCTTAGTTTTTGGCATATTTGTCACACTTACATGTTCCAGATTATCAAACAAATTCTAATATTAGACAAAGATAACTAAAGTAAAGACAAAATGCAGTTTTTAGACAATGTCTTGATGCGTGCTCAGTCATCCAGGTAAGTAAATCTCCAAAAGTCCACTTTTCATATCCTCCCTGGTGAATTTGATGTGTCGGTCCACCAAGTTAATGTGATCCGTGAATTGTGGTACGTCCTGAGATTTGATTTTCACCCAGGTGTCATCCACATATCTGAACCAATACCCTGGTGGTGTTCCAGGGTAGGATAGCAAAGCCCTCTTTTCCACTTCTTCCATGTACAAATTGGCCACGATGGGTGAAACTGGGAACGCATGGCACACCCATGTTTCTGCCTGTAGAACTGACCACTGTATGTGAAGTAGTTAAAGACACAGTTCCAAAAGCAAACACACTTGGTCGATGCTGACAGTGGTCCTGTTGCTGAGGTTGGGGTCATCCTGTAATCTCTTACGAACTACCTCCAACGCTTCCGTGACTGGGATGCAAGTGAACAGAGATGTAACGTCGTACGAGACCATGGTTTCATCTGCCTCCATAATGACATCTCTCACCTACTCAACAAAATCCAACGTGTTCTGGACGTGTTCTCCCACTGAAAACGCTACGTCCAGATGAACAGAATCAACTTTTGGAGTTTTTAGGCAATGATTTCATTATTAAGGGGAAAACACTTATCCAAACCTACAGCCTGCATTAAAATGCAAGTGCCCCTAAAACTGGCAGTGCCAAAAAACTAAAAAAAACTGAGCCTTTCACATGTGGAGGACGTTTTGTTCCACTCTTGAGCATGAGCTGATGGTTGGATATTCTCCTTCAAGATTATCTGGTAGAGAGCAGAATTCATGTCCTGAAGCAACAGAAAAGCCCCAGACCATCACACTACCACCACCATGTCTGACTGTTAGTATGATGGTGTTTTTCTGAAATGCTGTGTCAGTTTAATGCAGATCTAACAGGACTCAAATCTTCCAGAAAGTTCAGCTTTTTTCCCCCAAAAGTCTTGGGAGTCAAAGATGTTTTTTGGTAAATGTGAGACGAGCCTTTGTGTTCTTCTTGCTCAGCAGTGGTTTTCTCCTTGAACTGTTGAATCATAACCTCTGACCTTATCTGAGACACGTGAGGCCTGCAGTTCTTTACATGTTGTTCTAGGTTATTTTACGACCTCCTAGATGAGTTGTCAGTGTGCTCTTTGAGTCATCTTGGTAGGCAGGACACTCTTCGCCACTTTTCAAAGTTTCATCCATTTGTGGATAATGGCTCTCGCTGCGGTTCATGGAATCACAAAGCCTTAGAAATGGCTTAGACATAACTGACTGTTTGTCAGCCGTTTCTTTAAGTCATGGTATGATGTGTTGCTTTTTGCGATCTTTTGTGATTTCTTGATTTGACAGGTCTAGCAGTAATAAAGCCCGAGTGCAATTAATCACAGTTAATTCATGATTTAACAACAATAACAAACAGGGCAATTCTTTTTTTCACAGAGGACCGCGGAGGTGTGGATAAATCACACCTGCATTTCGTATATTTGTCTAATATTAATAGTTTTGTGGATACAAATTAGATGTTACTGTTGTGAAATTAAAATGATTCAGCGGTTTTCTAAGATGTCAGAAGTGTCATTTTCGCTTGTTGTCATGTGGTTGTTAGGCACCATGATGATATGTGATCACAGTACTTGATAGCGATAGTTTCGCTGCTCACCTCCTAATCACAGATTTGGTTTATTACTGTAAGAGTTGTGACATCCAGCTGTAATATGACTGAAAAGTTCATCGATCATTAGAATATAGATTTAAAGACCTCAGCTTGGCCTTTCAGAAATGCTCTGCTATTTTAAAACGGTTGACAGACACAAACACAAACACTAGACAGCCTCAGCTTGCTTCTTCTACCTGTGTTTGCGGGAACTCCTCGAGTGGGATGACTTGTAAGAGTATCCCGAGTACGTTGACTCGTTGTCCATGTCAGTGATCGGCGGTGGGCGGAGTTTCCGGGCCACTCCTGTCCCCAAACCGCCCTTGTCCCAGACCACTCCCAACTGGCTCTTGCAGTTGCTGATGGACTTGGTAGAGAGGGCCAGAGGGAGGCGCAGCAGATCCACTTTACTCCTGAGGGAATCTATCTTGGAGCCTTGGGAGAAGACGGAAAGATGGGGGAGGAAGACAGAGTGAGAGATTAATTATAGATAGGGTGAGTGTTTGGAAAAGGCATGGAGACCAATTGAAAGAAAGCTGAGAGAGAAGAGAGAGGGAGAACAGGGAGAATGAACAGGGGGAGGAGGCAGAGAGATGAATGAAGAGAAGGAGGGATAGGAAAAAGATAATTTGTCATGTGAGACAGAAGTAAAACAGTCTCAGAAGGACACATACCGAGGAATGGCAACAAGAAGAGAGACAGCTTTGTTGAAATGTTGGCACTCTAAGTGTATGGAAGAGCATAACTGAGCCCATTATTCTGCCTTTTTTTTTTTTAAATGAGCAAACTGAGTGATTTGGCTCCAAGTGTGTTCTCAGCCAATGAAGGGCAACCACATCACCTTCTATTCTTAGGCTGCAAGTCTCCAGTGTGCAGGACACACAGGAACAGATGCCCAACATGGCAGCCGCTTGAAAATATTCCTGCTGTCTTATACGTGAAAAACTTGGAAACATGCAGTTTTTAAAAAAATAAAGAACCTGCACTTTGTTGCTTTTTAAAGTGAGCTTCGTTTATTTTGGTATATTTAACCTTCCGTAGAGTTTTGTTGTGGGTCGATCTGCGATCTGCATTCTCGCCCACATTCCCCAACTGTCCCCCGTGGTCTCCTGGGGCAACGGAGCTTAGCTACTACAATGGGGATGAATGGGAGGCTAGCGGTGAGAAAAGACAGGAGGGGGAGCAGTTGTCGTGGCAACCAAAACATCAACTCAGCAGCACCCCATCCTGTTCTCTTATCCCTCAACTGCACACCTCAAGACTTTTTTTAAACTAAGCAAATCTGGCATCATTGTAAGGACATTCCTCTGAATCTACAGACCGGTAATCTGTTTTTGTTTTCATGCAGATAGAGCCGGGTTGTTTTCTCATGGGTACTTTCCAAATTGCCTGCAGAAAAAGCGGACACTTAATCTAATAACAAGCTACCTCATGCTCTCAGTTTGTGCCGTGACCTGAAGCATCACATCTCCACATTAGAGATTTCAGGTTTTACTTAACGGCTTTCATGTGATTCAAACATGGACGTCTCAAGAGGGACATTTTCAAGAAGGCGCATGAGTAGGTTTAAATTTCAGGAGATCGGACCTTCATGTGGAGTTGTCTGACATCCACAGAGGGTCACTGAAAATTTCTGACACTTAAATATCAATATTTCTCTGACACACTGATTTATTTACTTTGTAGAAGCTGTTATTATTTTAATAATGCAGAAATGAGAACCACAGCTTTAAAAGGGAACCTGTTATATTCAACTTCCATATTCTTATTAGACTCCACTCATGGAGTTTTGCATAACTCACAGTTAAATATAACCCTCATTTGTTTTATACTCGGGCTCTGTGCACCCCCTCTCTTCACTGTCAAAAACAAGCAGTTTTAGTTCCCTTCCCCCTCCTTGTTAGACAAGTTTATTCTGATTGGCTGCTCCTAGCAAACAAAATATTTAAACAGCAGATGGGTGGGGCTTCTTTGTTCTCAGCTGGAGATGTGTGCCTTTTCAGCAAACATATTAGGATATCTGCTTGCACTGACGTAATGAAGAAACACAGGTTGAAAGAAAACTGTGAATCCTGAGCTTCTGGTTCACAGCGGACAAACTGTTTCACACCTTCCTTTTTAAGACAGCTTTCTTCTGATTAACTGCCCCTTATAAACAGAAGACTTAAAAAATAAGTTGGAGTTAGTTCTGTGTTTAAAGCTAGAGCTATGTGTGTGAGATGATGATTTTAGTGATACTGGCCTCTTGATACTGATACTGAAAAAGAAAAATGTCCACCTCCAACTGATGGTCTAGAGCTACGTCCACACGTACCCGGGTATTTTTGAAAACTCCTGCCATGGTGGAGATTTTTGAAAACCTGGTTTTGCTTTTACGTGTGGAAGGGATTTTTTAAAACGAAAAATCTCCGTTTTCAAAAATATCCATGCACGTGTGGACGTGGCCTAGAGCTTGTGGCTCACATATAATTGACTGTACATACACTGACCTGATTATTTAGAAATCTGGCCATGTTTTAGAACAAACAGTTAAACAGAGCCTTCAGCTTTCAGGCCCCTCCTCTGTGGAACCAGCTCCAGGTTTGGATTCATGAGAGAGACACTATCTCCACTTAGAAAGTGTGGACTTTTATCACAATAAAAGTCAAATGTCTCCTCAGTTTTCATGTAAAACCTTCTTTGAATGTACATGAGGTAAAAGAGGTAAAAGGGAACACATAAATGAAGTGAAGAGTTTAGCAATGAGTTGCTAAGCATAGCTTTTGTCTGCTGTGTCCACAGGGCATAAAACAGCATTCTTGCCTCCTTAGAGAGAGACATGGCTGTATGGACTACCTGTCACAGCACCATGCTGGGCAGAGCGCTCTGCAACTTTCTGGATAAAAATGGAAATCACTGTGACCTAAGAACTCATATTCCCTGTTGACACGATGAGAAATTATCTTCAGAGCTGCTGCAGTTTGAGCATGATTCCTCTCATCGAGACAAAGGTTTGTTTTGTTTTGTTTTTTCAAATACTGTCTCAAACAGAAAAAGGAGCATGAGAGAGTGGTGGTTACAAACCATCAGGACTGAGTAAAAAAACAGCCCCACAGTTACCTCTGTGTGTTTAGAGAGTGCAAACCTCCATGGATGTCCTTGACTATGGGAGGCATACTGACACATGCTCAAGTAGAATATTTTATCTCTGCAGACAAACACAAACTTAATGCAAAACCAAAATGTCAGAATTTACAGTAAATGTTTCTCACAGATTGGAAACTATTTTTGTGCCATGAATGTGAACAAAACCAGCCCCTCATCTCTCTCTCTCACGCTGACAGGAGACAGTCAATCACATCGATCACACTGATCAGATAAGGCTATTCCACTGTAATCGATTCTCTAGTTGATTTACACTGCAGTCCACTGTCATGTGAGATTTTCCACGTGCAGTGTGGAAAGGGGACTGCCAGCACTCAAACTAATTTTGAATTTAAGAGGCCTGCCTCAAAGTCCTAAGTTGTTGTTGTCAGCGTTTACTAGCGTCCACTTGTGCTGATGCTGAGAGATAACTATCTGTGGATTTGCATTTTTCAAAAGCTTCATTGCCTTCATCACTATGTGTCCCTCCACTCATGTTTAAATAAAATGCATTTGTCAGCAGGTGAAACTTTGTATTTTTTTTTTTTTTAAATCAGTTTAGGATGTTTTTAACTCTCTGTCGCTGTTTAGCCTCATGTCTAATTCTGTGACTCACAGGGGTCTCCTGTCCTCCGGGTGGCAGTGAGCCAGCGAGGTGTGGGTTGCCTCCTGTCCTCACTCCAAGAGTCAACCCTAAACAGAGTAGTTCGATAATCCAGGACTCTACAAACACTCAAACAGCTGACATGATAGATGTGACGGCGCTTCTAGGGAAGGTTTGCACGTAACGCGATTTTACTTTAAGCGTCAAAGAGAATCGGTGTTAAAACAAAGCAGAGCATGCAGGCTGAAGTGATGCTGCTGTGGGCAGCAGACTGGTGACCAACAGCAAATAAGTTGGTCACCAGTCTTTTATTTCATGATAGTGAAAGTCTACCCAGACGCGTAGCGCAAAGTGCGTCCTTAAGCACACTGTGCGTAAAAGTCCACGGATGAGAGGCTGAGCACCAGCTTCTATCAAGTGTTGTGGTGCTGGAGAAATGCATGTATAATAATCTAGTGTAATACCTGCAGGAAGGTTTTTCCAGAGGTCCTACCTTTCTCCCTGAAGGAAAAAGCGGCAGCCTGCAGCACAAAGAGCCGCTGTTAGCAGCAGCGGTGCCAGAGGGCAGAGTGTCCAACAAAAGCGACTCCAAACGCTCCCAATTCACTTTCTCTCATCTGTCCACAGTTTCCTCGCTCGTTTACAGCAGGAGTGAATGTTGAATCCCCGCTGTGCGCACACTTTGTTTTATTTTTCTCTTTAATAAAATCCTCCCAGCGAACATCAACAACAGGCTGCAGGCCAGACCTCATCCCCGATCTACTTCTGCGGTGTCCCGCTGTGAGGGGGGTCTCGTACGCACGTATTGAACCCGCACATTTGGGAGTATATTCTTGGCTTCCGGTAGAGATTTTCATAATAAAACTGAACTTTCAAACTCAAAGACAATGCGAAAATCATCTCGAAAACCTTAAAAACTTCCCTGGGTGTATTTCCACAGCCACCTGATTACTTATTTACAACCTCTTAACATGGAAAATGCATTTTCATATCTTTTCCATATAATACAGAAAAGCAGGTTTACCAAGAAAGCCTTAGAAACTCTCATTCATGCTTTTATTTTGAAACTATGTTTCCTGTCTTGTCCATGAATCTTTTAATAATCTGGTTTCTAAGCCAAAAAAACCGCACTAATCGGACTTTTCTAACTTTTTCAGTTACAATCTATCACAATCAGACCTAAAAGATGGTTTTTTGTTTGTTTTGGTTTTTTTTTTTTTTGGGGGGGGGGGCTCTCCTACATCGTCTCTTCCTACTTTCTGTTAATAAAAGATAGACACAAATGCCATAACTGATGACTAAGGTGGCTGATGTGCAGATACAGGAGAGGTCGAAGTTTAGAGAGAAGAAAAACAAAGCAAGACAGCACAACAAAATATATTTGAATCAAAGAGTAACAATCCACACCAGTCCTTCTCTTCAACCAGTTTCTTTTTTTAATCTCACAAAACACATGAATCTGAGACATGAGCTCTTTTTTTCCTTCTGTGCAGCTAACAATCTCACCAATTTTAAAAACAAAGGAGAAGAAAATAATTTATACATCATTTTTTTTATATCTACAAAAATAAAATCAAATACAATGACTAACGCTTTACAGAAAAAAAAATTAACGTATATAAAACAAGTGGGTTGATCTCTATATTACATGTGAACAAGATTTCTTCTTTTTTAAAAAAGACAAAAATAAAGAATGAGATGATAGTTATTGATGTGTTTATGCATACAGTAGTTTGCACTGTGCAGGGAAGTTTTGTCTGTGCAAGATTTTTTTTTCTTTCTTCTTTTTAAACAATGGAATCAATTCTAGCTTCTTTCCAGCCATTAGGGCTGCGGCGCTGACGTAAAAATGATAAGGAAATCACTAAAAGGAAAGTGTAGAGGTAGGAATTAGAAAATGCTGTGGAGGAACAAAGAGGACAATACACCAAAAGATGTGCAGAAAAGAAAAGATTAGCATTCAACCAGCTCAGACCATTTGGTGCTTTATGTTTGTTTTTTAATTATAAATAAAATGTAGAGTGTGAAAACTGTGTGCTGACAGCTTGATGTGAAAAGGTGTTAAAAATAGTGATTTTAAAGTTTAATAGTAATAATGTCAGTCTCTTGGTCTGAAGTGCTTGAAACTCAGCCACCAAAATGTGAATAAAGAAAAGAAAAAAAAAAAAAACGTGTTCCCTTAAACACCTCTGAAATAAAAAAAAAAATCACTTTGGTAAAACATTTTTACATTTTAGCACAAATTTCATACAGCTGTGAAAAGAAAAATCAGCCATCCTGGCATTACGTAGCGCTGCTTTAATCATCTCTCTTCTTTTTTTTTTAAATTTGCATTTAATGTTTTGTACACGTGTGATTTGACAGTCACACGTTCTCCTACACAGTGTTGGTGGCTGAAGAGCAAAAACCTTCCACTAGGCGGTGAAACATCCGTTCAAATGGCAGAATCTGACAGTGCGAACGACTGAATCTGCTCCTGGTTTTGATCAGTTTAGTGTTAGGATTAGTTATGGAGCTTGTAATCAGGCAGGATTACTCACTCCTCAGTTAGTATTTGAAACCAGCTCAAATCAAATTCAGCGCGGTGTTTCTGCCCAGCGCGATGAGCATTAAAGAGGCAAAAAAAACCCAAAACAAAACAAAAAAATAACACTTAAACTGCTATTTAGTTGCAGTTTAAAATACACATTTTGTCCTGCCGTGTATTAGAATTAGTACCAGACAGATGTAGTTTGAGAGAAAAAGGAAAGAATAGAGAAAAATCACTTGGCTTTAGTGTCAGTCATTGCTGGTTAGATGTGCCTCAAACACGGCGTTCAACAAAAAATTTGAATGTCAGTAGCAATAAAACAATCCTAAATATGTTCCCAAAAATATTTAAAGGAACGGCCTGACTTCTGGGAAACACACCTCGATGGGTAGACCATCACCAGTCTCACGTATGTGCTTTGAATACAGAACTTCAGCTAACAGCTAGCCAGCTTAGCTTAGCATGAGAACTTGAAAGAGCCAGTCTGGCTCCTCCCAGAAGCAACAAACCCACCTGCTAAGCTCAGTGTTTGTTTATCTGTACAAAAAACAAAACAAAAATAAAAGTTTAACAAGGTGGTTTTCCCTACACGTAGGACTTTTCTAAGGCAGGTGCAGGAAATTTCTAGATTTTTACCCACACTCTGCAGTCCTGATGTAAAAACAGAAATGCTGAACTGCTAGTTCTTAAACATAAACCCCGCCTCACGTCACACTCAACACAGGTGAGAACAGAGTAGGTAATTATCCAAATAGTTCACAGTGTGCTAACTAGAGGGCACCACATATCCCATTTACTATATCTGCAAACCAGGTGGCGTCCACTAAGTCCAGACTGAGTGTTTCCAGTTGTGAAAATATCCCGTTGTGCGCTACATGTGAGAAAAGGCAAATGAATTTGGACATCCTGACTTAATTCTCCCAATGCTGTCCTAAGTTCAGATGTGAAAATCGGCTCTTGGAGGTGCTAGCAGGTGGGTTTGCTTACTTTTGTTCAAGCCCAGCTTCCAGTTTTGATGCTAAGCTCCGCTAACCACCTGCTAAGGCAAAGAAACTGAGTGTATTCCCATAAAATGTCAGAAGGTTCTTACAAAGCTTTTAATCTTCCACAATTTCAAAGTGGATGTGTGCTTGGAGTGGGGGTGGAGCGCAGTCATTTTCATGGCTTAGTGTAGGCCTGGGAGGATATAAACACTACTTACGGGTTTAATATTAAATGGGTAGAAGTTGCTGGTTCACAGTATTCACCGTGGTGGGTCACTACACATTTACACAAAACACTAGAGAGGGATGCACAGTTAAACCCTAAAGTGTAGACAGGCGATGCCAGTCTGGTTATTTGGCAACAGGTTCTTGGTGAAAATTCAAGTTTCTTAAGTTTGAATCATCCCAGGTTTGAATCTCACCTCAACATACTGTAAATCTCCCCAAAACGTTCCAACAGCTGTACACGGTCGATGAATCCGCTGAGCACGTAAGAACCGCTGAGATCCCTGTGCGCCCCTGAAGCGGCGCTGAAAATAAAACCTGCCAGCATTTTCAGTAGTAAACAGCGTAGTACTGTTTCCAAAAAAGAAAAATGTGAAACATGTTGCACTGATGAAAGCCTTCCTGTAGCTTCAAAGAAGGCGTGTGAATGAAATGAATTAAGTTTCTTCCACAGTCGGTGTAGGAGATGAATGAGAGTTCGACTATGCTCGCGTGTGTGTTTCCTTACCCAGTGCAAATAACCTGAATTATATAGACACAGTCCTTCGGCCGAGGTGGCAGGTGAAGTCGGTGTAAAGCAAACAGCGAAGGTGGAGGGGGAGGGAGACCCCATCAGGAGGCAGTCTCAGCCCTCCACCCCACCCTCCCTAAATGAAGCCTGAATCCTTCAGTCCCTGATCTGTCCGCTGTAGAGGACGTACATGACAGACAGGTGCGTTGTGGGTAAAGTGCTGGGGTGACGGGTCCCTCTGATTTTTTTTCTTCTTCTTTAAATTAACATTTAAACATTTTTGCTGCTCTGTTCCTTCAACCAGTTCTCCAAAAGCATTACATGAACACTTCTTTCCTTCACAAATATCCAAACTTGCTCACATTTCCACTTTCAATTTTTCCAACTTCTCTCTTCCACAGTCAACTTGTCTTCTGCTTTTTTCCTTCCTTTCCTTCGTATTTATTCCTCAACTTCCGTGGACTCCATTCATTCTGCGCTTACTGAGCTCAGGAACCTCGATCAGTCAGATCACCTTCCTGTTATATCAGGGCAACAGAAACAAAGAAATGGTGACGGGCTTGATGTTCTGCGCCACAGGCTGGTGCACGCGGGGCTGATGGGTGAGTGGAACCGGGTCTAAGGGGAAGCCCCAAAATGGATAGCTACGTCAGACTGCCAATCAAGATTAAGCGACTGCAAATGGATTTACCATGCAGCCGCATCAGAATCCAGTCGACAGGATTTTGGGCTCCGCAGGTCTGCTCTCTTTGCCTGGTGTGATTGAAGGATGAAAGCATTAATTAGTAGCACAAGAGGAGAAGTTGCTATCATCGGCCAACAATATGTAAAAGTTCAAGCTGCAAATTCAGTGCGTGCTCACCATCTCCTGAGCTACGATCCAGAGACGGCGTCCTGGAGACGGTTGCCGAGCGACACTGCTGGTCCTCAGACTCCTGACTGATGGAGGACTCTCTGAGAGTTTTCAGAAGCTTATAGTGGGCCTTCTCTATCTCCTGCAAAGGAGTTAACAGTTTTAGGAAACACACTTATTTCTGGTAGAGAATCAGGTGATACTTTATGATGAAATACTGTGTGTGATGTGTGCCACATTTAATTTTGTATAAAGAAAATTGAATGAATAAATCACTAAGCTTGTTTTTATCTACACAGGAGTCATCATATCAATGTGGCTTTAAAGTAAGTTCACAACTGCTCATAAACAAGTAAGAGAACACTTAAATCACTTAAGCTGAAACTCTTTACTGACATATTGTATAATTGGTTGACAGCAGTGTTTCTCAGTTGGAGTACCAGACAATGACAGCAACCCCCTGCACACTGTGCCAACATAAGGCAGGCACTGTCCTGCACCACGGGCCTCACTGTACCCGCATAATGTCTGATGATGCGTCTAAGAGGTCAGTGTGGTGACCACCAGCTGTGAAGGAACGCTGGCTAGCAAGGGAAAGTCTGTGAGCATCCAAGGGTAGACCAAACTGTCTCCTGACTCTTTCACGTCCGTCACGTGTTCAGGGTGAACCTGCTCTCATCTGTGAGGAGAACGGGCCACCAAATGCTAACTGGCACACGGCTGTGAGCACAGGTCCTACTGATGGTGCTTTTATGCTTTCTGTTCTCTCCCTATTGCATGGCTGTGTGTGACAAAACTGACATCAGTGTACGATCATGTCGGTTTTTAACCACCGTTTAAATGACAGATCAGTAAAGCAGCTCAGAGATCGTCAGATTGCGCAGAGGGATATGCTGCAACAGTTTCAAAAATATGAGACTGAGTATCTGTTTGTTTCCGTTTTTTTTCTTCTTCTCTTCCTTTATCAGTGCTTATGTGGTGATGCTGTGTGAATGGCGACACCTATCTTTCAGGAGAATACTGCAGCTGCTTACTGCGCCTTAACGGTGAGCAAAAATAGAAGTAACTGTGTGATGACACTGTCTGTTTACAACAAGCAAAGCGACCGACTCGGTGGGTATCCTGGGACGTGGAATGACGTTGGGCCCTTGAGTCTCTGCAATATAGTCTGACTAAAGTTTGGTCACAAACCTCCACCTGAGTGACCCCCTAGAGGTCATTATGCAGGAGTGCTGCTCCTATGTTCCTGGACTAACGTCCTTTCACCCTAACCAGCCGTCCTCATGTAACAGCGTACCTCCTGCCATCACCCTTCAGACTGTGCTGGGAGACACAGTTAACGATCTTTGAGGAGCTACACTATCTGTGCACCGGACACAATCTAAGGCTATGACAGGTGTCCTGTCATCACCTTCATTCGCACCAAAGCAAATGAAACCTATTCACAATGATGTATGTTTCTTTACTGGACAGACTGAAGATTAACTGCTGATGATTATGCACATTTTTCCCTCTCTTCAGATTCTTGTTTCTTAAAAGCTTCTTAAAGCATATAATATCGAATCTTCCGCTGTTACTGTGGTCTAATAACCACACACTGAACATGGTCGGGGGTGTGGAGTTGGCAGTTGGCACAGACAGAATAACAGCTTGCGCCGGCTGCTCTTTTATTGCCATCTTTTCCACAAAACTCACCTTCAGGTGGCGCAACTTGGTCATCAGCTCCTCAATCGTGTGAAAAATCTCATCCACGTTTCTGATTACGTGAGTGTGTTGCGCAGCCTGCAAATGGCCTGTTTCTTTTTCCTGTTCTAGTTGCATAGTCTCTGATTGGTTGGCCTGTGGGCCGCGGGTTGCCGGCTCCTCTTCCATCTGCGTCTGTGGCAACGTCATTTCCTCTACAGGTGGAGGGAAGTGGCTGGCGGTGGGTGTAGGGGGGTCGTTGAGATCTTCAGTCATGCTCTCGCCCTGTTCTATGGGCATGACCAGGTAGAAGGTATTTCCTGAATCGCAGAGGTGTAACAAAACAAGACGTGTTTTAGTGAATGAACAGAGAGTAAAATCAAGACCTCTAACATCAGATGTTATATTCTTTATTACACCTATTTAAAAAAAACTACAGCTGTGGACCAGGTCGGTCAGCATTACCCTGCTTTTTGGCCTCGCTTCTTGAGTTGGATGACTGATTGGAGGGGAGGGTGACATCATCAGTGATGTCTTCAGCGACAGAAGAAGAAGAAGGAGGAGGACCCGCAACCACAGCTACGCACACAGAGGATAGACTTGTGACAAAAGAGGAGTGCACTGAAAGGTGTAAAGGAGTGAAGAGTTGAACTAAAGCAACCAGTTTGTCGTCATGTTCTCAACAGCGAGAAGATAAAGTGCGTGAGAGAGAAGACATGCAAAGGACGGCGGCCATTATTCACACCCAGATGTCATATAAGCAGGTGACAGTGACCACACGCCACCTCATTGGGGGAAAAAGGTGTAAATTATAGCTTAAGACGTTTAATTATCTGAGAATTTAGTGCAATCGTGAGTAAGCGGCTGCTGAAACAAATCATGAAAAAACGGGTGCTCGGCAGCCAGGCTGTGTTTACCTTTCCTCACAACCTGAACGCTGGGTTTGGGTGCTTTTGCAAGCAGCAGCTCTTCTGGCTCAGCCTCCCATTCATCGGTGCAGCAGCTGAGGACCGTCTCCAGAGACTCCGGTCGCTGCCTCTCTGTGAATGAGTTGCTTTCAGCGGCCGTCTCATTGGTGGGTGTATCATCTGAATCGTGGCTCCAACAGTCCTCTCCGAAATCTTGTAATATGAGCTGCCGCAGGGTTTCAACTGTAAAAAAAAAATGAAAAAGGGATGAATTTTGGATTTGCGATGATTCAGGTTTAAAGGTTTGATTTCTTTCTTTTCTACTTTTTATGTTCCGCAATCAGAAGAAACAGAATCCAACGTAAAACACTCGGGCGCTCTCACCGTCTTGCAGAGCGGCCTCCGCCACGCCTTGTCCTTTGAGCAAAGCTTCCGATTGGTCCAGAGGCGTACTGTGGGAGATCGCGGGCTCGTCGCTGTTGGAATGAGTCTCCGTGGAGTCTGACTGCTCCGTCATCGAGTTATCTGGGAGAAAGCGAAGTTGGAGAAAGCTTTTTAAAACATCTGCAGACTGTTTACAGATCTGAGGCCGACGATCGCGGCGTGGTCATTACCTCCGTAGGCATTGCTGCCAGTCGAGACGGGGGAAGAACTGCGTAGACTCGGGGACCTGGAGGAGGAATAAAGAGTATTACGCATATTTTTGGATTAAAAATAAACAGATCAAAAGAACATACAGATTATCATATTGTGTTTAAAACAGGGATGTCAAACATAAGGCTTGCGGGCCAGAATCAGCCCACCAAAGACTCCAATCCTGCCAGTCGGACTGTTTTGGAACATGTGAACTTTTAAGTTTGGTAAAGTTTGACAGCTTTCCTGCTTCCACATGACCACTCATACCACAATAACATAAATAAGTGATAGTTACATAATTAAATGACAGAAAAGTTCCCATTTTTTCACTGTCTAATCAGGACATTTCATCAAAGAAATGGTTCAAATCAAATCTACTCACGACATGGGTATCGAGCTGTGATTCATCAGAGGTGACGATCCGCCGGCGGCAGAGATGGCCTTTTCCAGTAAATCTTTCCAGCTGTTTAACAAGAAGTTAAGACATCGTCAAATTAAGTAAAGAGTGCAGCACAGCACAGGTTTCCTCAGGTAAATGTGAATGAATCAAAGAACAGAGCTTACATCTCCTTCTTGGATGTTGTTGCAGCCACCAGCTCATAGATCTGCATATCTGTGGTGCTGATGATGTAAAGAGCTTTCTTGTCTAGAGAAAACAGAAATAAAAAATAAAATTAGTAAAAAAAAAAAAAGTAATTAAATATTATTTAAAAATTACAAAAACAGAGAAACAAAAGGCTGCGAGCGTACCTGTAGCTACTGGGCGAACAAGCAGCGACGCCAGGTTCACTAGAGGGCTGAAAGAGGTCTTGCTGTCACCGCTGCCTCCCCCGCCTCCACCCAATCTGCTGGAATGATTTCGCAGCTGTAGCCGGTCGTCCGGGCCCTTCTGAAGGAGGACGAGGCAGTCTGACAGCAGCAGCGCTTGGATCTCTGACACAGGAATGCAGATATTTGTGGTTAGAAAGCCTGAAACTAAACTGATGAGACATAATGACCACAGCGATGCTCACCTATCAGCTTTTCTTTGTTAACTTTCCAGGTGAGAGGACCTTCATGGATCATTCTCTTCGTGGTGAGGTCCACATTCTGCGTGAAACAAGAACGAAGCACAACATTTACAGATCAAAAATGAATCGTTGTTATTTAAAAATCTGAATAAAAATAAAACGTTTTAAACTTCTCCGTCACCTTGAACTGAGGAGCAGCATCCAGCCTGCACTGGTACTCGCTGAGACGCTGCCGGTGCTCCGATTCCCTAACGTCCTCATTGACGCTCTGCAGTATCCCTCGGCAACATGCGTGCGCTTGCTGGAGCAAGGGCAAATCTGATGAGCCCGCTAAAATCAACAAAACAAATAAGATCATGGTTCCTAGCAACAGCTCAGTTTGTGGTCAGGGTTATGTTGGATCTGCTTTTCCTCACCTTCTGTGTATTTAACGATTTTGTCCAGCAGCAGCGGGTACTTGGTGAGTCTCTGCATCTCTGACACCAGCAGGTCTTTGAGCTGTAACCTGCGACAGTGAGGACTCGCCTCACACTCCTGAACAAATAAAACAACGTGGTCATGTTT
The DNA here is from genome assembly GCF_056152115.1 of Neolamprologus brichardi. Taxonomy (NCBI): domain Eukaryota; kingdom Metazoa; phylum Chordata; class Actinopteri; order Cichliformes; family Cichlidae; genus Neolamprologus; species Neolamprologus brichardi. The sequence goes on along the minus strand of NC_142106.1, from coordinate 29,414,638 downwards.
AAACATAACTATACGCTTTATTACACCTATGACACATATACACGGTATAATAACTATCCTGTACACAAAACTATTTAGTGCACCCTCGAATATCACTTGATATAAAGCGATTAATAACTGTTCCTCAACATAAATCAGTCATCAATCATCCGATCACACGGAAGCAACTCAGTCAGGATGACCTACTGAAGCTCAAACTGATTTAAGTGACATGGTGTGGTAGTTGGAGCCAGACACGCTGGACTGAGTGATTCAGAAATTGCTGATCTGCTGGGATTTTCCCCCCACACAATCATGTCTACACTTTACAGAGGAAAGGCTGAAAAAGAAAATATCCAGTGAGCAACAGCAGCAAAGGAAAATGGACATTCTGCTTTGAGCTCATAGAAAGGCAAAGATATAGGTGCGCATAACAGCATCTCTGAATGCACAACATATCAAGACTGGGAAGCAGATGGGCCACAGCAGCTGCCACTCATTCATCTAAGAACAGGAAACTCGGGCTACAATTCACACAGGCTCAACCCAACGTTTCTGATCAGATGAGTGATCATCCCTCCTTCTATCAATGGTTTAGTCTTCTGGTTCCTTTGGACCCTCAGTACAAACTGATCATCATTTAAACACCACCTGCCTGAATGTTGCTGATGACCACGTCCATCCCTTTATGACCACAGTGTACCTATTTTCTGATGGATGCTTCCAGCAGGATAACAAGTCATGTCACAAAGCTTGAATCATCTCAAACTGGTTCCTTGAACATGACAATGAGTTTACTGCACTCAAATGACATCCAGTCACCACATCACAGTTCAATAGAGCAGCTTTAACAGTGGAAGAACAAACTGAAGCAACTGTGTGACGCAATTATGTCAATACGGATCAAAATCTCAGAAATGTTTCCAGCACCTTAATGAATCTGTGCCACGACGAATTAAAGCAGCTCTGAAGGCCAACCTGAAACTAGCAAGGTATACCTAATAAAGTGGCCGCTGTCTTTTTGATGATAATGACAGAGCATGTTTGCTTTCTGAAAAATTAACGGGAAAATGCAAAGATTTCACAAAGACATAAAAAGCAGCGAGCAGAAAGATCAGCAGCCAGATAAAAACCTGCATGTGCACCACTGCAGCTGCGGCCACAGACACGACCTCCTGCTCGCTGCTTTCTCAGTGTGGTGAAAAAACGAAGGCTTGCTTCAGACTAAAACGGCGTCCTGTACGTTTGGTGTGAACTTGCTCAGGATTATCACAGTGAATGTTTAATCCTGGCAGGAAAGCACAGATGTGGGAGTGTGAAGATGCAGGGCTTCACGAGAGCAAAGGATGTTGGGAAAAATTACATTTAAATCATAAGAGCCTAACGGCGGCTACAAAACTTCTAAGATTCCTCTGTAAGGAGTGTTATAACAGCAATACCAAACAGGAAAGCTTGAATTCTCACAAAGCAAAAAATAGAGAGACTATGAGCTGAGACAGTATGGAAAAAGAAAACGCAGCTGAGAGGAAGCAAAACTCTAGAAATGTACGCAACACTGACCTCCTGTGTGCCAAAAGAGACCATGTCATTAAAAATGAAGGCAAACATACAAAGTATGAAATGTTAAAATATTTTAGTCCCAGTAAACAACAGCCCCTCCGACTGTGTGGCTTCTACTTTGGTCTTTTAAATCTGAACTGTTGAACTTAGAAGTGCAGTTATTGTAAGGTGACACAGTTTTGAACAAGCTGTACACACATGAACACACTTCTGTCGTCAACTGTAAGTAAATTACACACACACACTTTTTTAAAATGATGTGTTCACTGCATAAAGCTTTAATAAGCACAAGGAGCATCAAAGTGTGTGTTGCATGAATATTTTACATGTTTTGTCAGAGGCTGTGTGTGTGTGTGTGTGTGTGTGTGTGTGTGTACCTGGATAATGTGAGCGAAGCGAGGGTCTTTACGCTGTTTGCTCTTAATGAGCTCGAGAGCCTGAGACTGCTGGCAGCACAGCTGGGACGCTTGTTCCTGAAACTCGTCTCCGGCTGCCCCTTCAAACTACAAACACACACACAAACAAAACTGTAAACACACTGAATATGGAGCACAAAAACATTTTTCCACTTGCCATCGAGACGGGAGGAGTAAAACAAACCCTGGTCAGCATCACATCCCCGATGTCCTGAACAATCGGCGATTCTCTTTGCTTCTTCATCGCCTCACACAGACTCGCTGCAAACGAGAGACACAAAAGCAACAAAGAACATCAAAGCCTGGAAATGTTTAAATTAATCATGAAAACAACACACGAGGTATTTTTAAGAACGAGGACAAAGCTTCCCCTTAGTGAGGGAGTACAGTAGTCTAACACTGAGTGTCTACATGGCTCGAAATAAAGGCTCAGCAAACATATAGAAAAGCTGCTGTTTACCTAGCAACACAGAGCCGTGAACACAAAGCAACTCAAAGTACAACACACTGGGTGTACAAACAGGCACAGCAGGACAGCAAAAGGCTCTTAAAAAGGGAGGATTTCCATTTACACAGGATGTGTTTCATATTTAACTCATCTAACTAATATGAAGACATTCAAACATAAATTTTATTCTGTTTTCTTGCTTGTATTGATTAAAATGTCACTAACCAGGCCTGTGTATAAACACTTTCACAGGCCTTTAGCAGCTATGGTGGACAAACACTGACCGTGGAGCTCGTAGACTTGAGGCAAGTTGGGGAAGATGCAGGCCAGCTCGTCAGAGTTCAGGACAGTCCTCATCTTCTGATAGAAAACCTGGTCCAGGACCCGTAAGGTTCGCAGGTGGGACACCTCAGTGGTGAACAGCTCTGAACAGGATGAGGCCACATGAGGAAAGAGGAAAGGGTCAAACTACCTCGCATATGTGAGAGATGTGTATTAGAAAATAAAAGCAAATTAAAACCTGCTGATTGTACTGAGAATTAAAATATCTTCTGTAGCTCTTACCGTATATGACAGCCTGTCTATCCACCTCACTGGGGCTGAGTGTTGCAAGCAGCTGAGGGGTAACAGTCTCCTGCCAGGTCTTACTATCCATCACGTCATCCTCCAGTGCTGCAGCATCGGGTAGCAGGGCCAGCGGCGACTCCACGCTCCTACACGGGGATCCAGAAACACGGGTGGATGAGGCGGACCGACGTGTACCCGCAGAGAGATGGAGCGATGGGCAGACAGCAGTGGCAGACGACACACGAAGAGACAAACAGAAAATAATCAGCCGTGAATCCACGATCATCTCTGTAACTCCATGTCTAAATAGTTCTTTTAAAATGTATTAGTACTGTAAGATGATCAAAGTAAAGATTTTCCTGCTTGCGAACCCAACTTCATCTTCAAATGTCCATATCTTTATTCCTTTGCCCTGTCCATCTACTGTGACAACAGTTTAACTCACCTGCGTCTAGACCGAGGGGTGTATGGGGGTGTAGGGTTCTCTAGAGACCTGAGTTTGAGAGAGTGGAGAGAAAGACGGCACTAGGTGAAAACCTATAATTCTCAGGGTCAAATCAGGGGCAAAAAACTTTATTTACATGTGCTTCAGGGGATCAAAAGTCTCTCCTTCAAATAAAGTGAACTCAGCTCCTGCCTTAAGGCTGCTAAAGTGCGCGTGTTGGTGTTTGAGCACCCCGACAGGTCTGGCTTGGTCAATCTTTACCGTGCAGAGTTGCTGGATGCAGAGGACGAGGCGCTGTGCTGCAGAGGCCTCAGGCCTGGCCCGTCCCTCTCATCCGCGCAGTCCTCCATGTCCACATCGCTACGAGAGCGGGGCACAGACTCGGCTCCTGAGGTGCCGCCCCGCCGTCGCCCTTCTCCCTGAGCCTTTAGTGACTCGCTGCGAGCCAGACGAACTGGTAGAGGGCTGGTGGGGACAAAGCGCACAAAGCAAACCCAAAAGGCTAAATCAGTTTAACCACTTCCAACAAAAACAATAAAGCAAAGTCTGCTTCGCTCAGTTGCTGCCAGCTGGCTGTGAACTTATACTGCAGGCGCAGCTACCTGTCCATTTCATCCCCGAGGCTGCTGGAGGAGAGCCTTTGCGGGTCAGCGCCGTCGCTGACTTCCTCGCCGGTCTCGGTGCTATTCTCAAACTGCTGAATGATGTTCCGCACGCTGCCGGGCCGGACTGCCAATACAAACGTTACTCATTACTTTAATGGTATAATAAAATAACATTCCTTTCTTTCGCCCCTACACACACACACACACACACACACAGACACAAACACAGACACACACTACAAGGAGAAACGGTTGATGAAAAAACAAAAACAAAAAAAATACAAATCCATCACCAGGTATGATTCTTAAAATTAAATTTGCACAAAAGGGTGAAATTAAAAGTGAAATTATAAGTGAAGTACCTTCGGTGGGTGACAGCGGGACATGGAATGCTACAAAATCACAGCGAGCCAAACAGAAACAACAATAAAAATCAGAATAATGACACAATGACAATCCCATAAATCAATGCATGAAACCAGGAAAAGTCAATTAAAAGGCAAACAAAGGACAAAAGGTAATCAATAGAAGCAGAATGAGTGAGAGGGTCACGTGTCAGCATGCTACTGTTTGTTGTGTATCAGCGAACCATCAGCTGACACTGACAGGAGCGTTATTAGACAATATCGAGAGACCGCAGGAAGCATGACCATGAACCGGGCCTGGATGATGATTTAAAAAGCTTCTTCTAAAGTGTCGAAAGTGTTTGTGCTGTTTAATTTACTGGACTGGGATGTGGTCCGGGGTTTGCCGATGTACTTCAGGATGGGATTTCTCTTTTTATCCTCTCCGTCTTTTTCCTTTTTGGTACCGCTCAGCTGTGGAGAGGAGGTCTGAGTTCAGTCACTGAGATCGAGTGCAACAAACAACAACTTTTAAGAGAGAAAATTGGAAAACACACAGTCACATCAAAATGAATATGATGCAATCAATGCAGAGAAACTGGCCACTTTGTTAGGTACACCTGTTCAACAGCTCGATAACACAAATTAGCCAATCATACGTCAGCAACTCAGTACATTTAGGCAGGTAAACATAGTCGGGATGAGCTGCTGAAGTTTGAGCTGAGCTTCAGAATGAGAAAGAAAGGCTGCTCTTTGTTTTGACTACCAGTAAGCTGCAGTTCATTGGGCAAAAGTCCCTCAGTGATGTCAGAGGAGAATGAGTGAGCTGATAGGAAGGCCAGAGTAATTTAGATAACGACTCATTATAACTAAGATATGAAGAAGAACATATCTAAATGCACAACTCTTTCAAAGCTTGAAGCAGATGGGCTACAGCAGCAGAAGATCACACCTGGTGTCACTCGTGTCTGCTGCAACATCTGGATGATCTCAATTTGGCATAAACAAAAGCATCCATCCATCCTGCCTTGTATTAACTGTTCAGCTGGTGGTGTAATGGTGTGGGGGGATATTGTCGTGACAATGACTTGAATGTCAATGAATGTCAACATGGACCAAAATCTTTGAGGAATGTTTCCAGCACCTTATTGAATCTGTGCCATGATGAATTAAAGCAGCTCTGAAGGCAAAAGGGAATCCAACATGGTAGCAGTAGGGTGTACCTAATACTGTGGTAGAAAATCACAGGCCAGGTCCTTTTCACTTTCTCCAAGTTTGTTTGTTCTTTAAGACACCGTCACTTTAATGATCACAGCTGCAGAAGGTGACAAGATAAAAGGCAAATTTCCATTCTTACCTTCTTGGACTTTAAGAAAGTGATCCACTTGTCCTTCTCTGTGGTCAGGCCGGGGAAGACCTTAGAGTCTCTAGGCTTGATCCCAGAATGACGCAGGTAGAGGATCACAGCTGAAGCCAGAGGAGAACTGAAGGAGAGGAGTGAAGAGCAGAGACCAGAAAATAAAGTTTGAAGAATTAGAAAATTTCTAATGCAGGTGTAGCTGTTATATTTCACTCCAACAGGCGAGCCTCTTCTTTTACCTTCTGTCCTCCTCGTGCTTTGATCTGCAGCAGGAAGACAAAGAGACATAAAAACGTTGTTAACTCCCTCCACGACAAAAATCCCTTTTCCAAAGAGCTCCTCAAACTTAAATCCACTTTATTCAGGTGCAAATAAGAACGCAAGAAACAGAGCACCGAGCCACAGTCATGTGACGGGAAGCAGCTTCTGTGTGTGTATAACGTGAGAGGAGGAAATGTCATGTGGTTTTTCCAGAGTTTGTGGCCGGGATAATGACCTTTGTCATGATAGCTTTACTGAGCGCCCTCATTTGATATGTAATAACAGTTTTATTGGACGCCTAACAACTGACGGCGTTGCTAGGGAAACCTGTCTCAGTCTGTGTGTGCGCGTGTGGTGAGAGCCCGAGTAAATAAACTTAAATGGACACAGCAACACAGACACAGAAAGCTGAATCGGTCGATCAAACCAAAACAAACCGCTGCCTTCACTTTGAACTCGATGTGGTTTAAACTTTACAGTTTAGGGCTAAAACACCACAATAAATGCAGACACAGACTCACAGTATTTCCCACAGGGCGGTGACTTGTTTGTCCACCACCTGTTTCTCTTTCACAGTGTCTCCATCAAGGTGCTGCAGGTCTCCTTCTCCAAACAGAGAACCGAGACCCATCATCTGCTTGTTCCTGTTGAAACACACGGACACGAGGTTAATGTGACCCTCTGAGAAACTCTTCTTCAGATTTAAAAACAATGTTTTCCACTGAATAAACAAACAAAATGAATCCTCTGTGATGCACCTGTAGTCTTGCAGCTGGTCCTGGATTTCTGGCAGCACAAGCTGCTGCAGCTCAGACAGAGGTCCCCGGATGTCCTCCTGAGCATGAAGTCGATTTTCTTATGGGACGATGGACATAATAGCAAAGGGTACAGTTAGTCAGCAGGAGAAATCAAACTAATATTTTTAATAATAATAATAATATAGATAATAATAAATAATATGTTTGCTTTGACAAAATAAGATGAACCTTTACATTTGATGACTACTATTTATTTACTCTAGCTACTCTCAAACTGTTTGGCAGGCTCCACCTTGTGGGCAAAAGATGCACTGCATTGGTGGATCACCGGGGGAAGAGAGACACACTGGCCACTTTATTAGGTACATGTTGCTGCTATCATGTTGGACCCCTTTTTTCCATTAAAAACTGCTTTAATTCTTCATGGCACAGATTTATCAAGGAGCTGGAAGCATTCCTCTGAAATTTTGGTCCAAATGATATCCACAGAGACTCATCAGATCAGGCAACATCCAGTCCAGTCTTCTCAAGTCCAATTTTTTTGAGTTTGCATGAATTATAATCAGAGTTTGCTGTTCTCCAATTGCAATCTTCTGCTGATGCACTGTGTGTTCAGAGATGCTCTTCTGCAAACCCTGATTATAACGAGTGGTTATTTGCGTTAGTGTTGCTTTCCCATTACCTCAAAACCTCCTGGCCGCTCTCCTCTGTCATCTTGCATCAAAAAGGCATTTTCACTCAGATAATTCTCTCTTTTTCAGACCAGTGTCTGTAAACCCTAAAGATGGCTATGTGGGAAAATCCCAGCAGATCAGCATTTTTAGAACAGCCCATCTGGCTCCAACAACCACACCACACTCAAAGTCACTTAAACCTTCCTGTGATGCTCAGTTTGAACTTCAGCAGGTCATCTTAACCATGTCTAAATGCCTAAATGTGTTCACTTCCTGGCATGCGACTGGCTAATTTGATATTTGCATTAATAACAGTTGAGCAGGCATTCCTAATAACATTTCCCACATCTGGCACTGAGCAGGAAGTGGGTAGGCGACATGAGACAGGAGTGGCGCTCACTGAGTTGCTGTGAATTCACTGCCTGCACAATTCTTACATCATGACCTTCATTTCGCCAATTTACCTTAATGAACGGTAAAAAATTTGGGGGTGGTAAAGGTTGACTTTTGGAGGCTCACAAAACAGAAAATTCTGTATACGACTGGATACATCAACACAAACATGAACTTGCGCTTTTAGTTCACTTACCGATATCAGCAAGATACTCCTCTCGTACTTTAATTTTCAGGGGCTGTAACCAAAAAAAAAAAAAACATGTTTTCTTTCTTACAGTTACTCTCTGGTAAAAATATAGAGTCAGTCCTTTTTAACCGGAGCACACAAGATAATTGTGGTACCATCATCACCAGTCAGTTAATACAGGGATAACAGGATTAGACTCATTACATACAGCATCTGGTTCCAGGAACAGCGAGCAGATCTGAGGTGCAAGAGTGCGGGCATCTTTAGGAAGGGAGCCGAGGTAAGCCTCCACAGAAAGGTAGAACAGCTGATGGAGAAACACAGAAAACAACCATGAAAGTAAGAAATCAAACACAGACATGCACGTGCGTTTGTGTAACTTAGTGTTGACATGCACCAATTTAATTGAAATATACATAAGATTCTGGATGATCAGAAACATTTTGAACTACTAAAATTGGAGGCCTTGAATAAAAAGCTAAACTGTATTGCCACAAATATTTGCTTATCTGCCTTCACACATATATGAACTTGAGTGTCGTCCCACATTTAACCTCCTCTTAAAGTCTGAAACATGACATAACTGCAATAAAATTCAAATTTTGGGAATATGGGGAGTTTATTGAACCTTGTGCAAAAGATAATATAAACTGACCAGAGGGTTGGGATCCAGAAGCTGGGTAAAGACATATCTCATGAACACTGCCATGTGTGCTGGTCGTGCTTTTAACAGCTCAATATCTTGGTATGGACCGTCCATCTGAGAGAAAGACGGGAAAAATATGAAGGGATGCTCAACTGGAGGAAAATGTACAAAAAAGAAGAGACATCTTCCAAAAAAAATATATTATATCCATCTATCTATGTCACCTCATTAAATGCATAGCCGTCATATTCTTCATCTTCCTCCTCGGGCCCGATGATCTGAGCCTTTCCACCCTTGAACAGACACACACAGATTTCAGAAAACGGAAAATACTTGGCAACACACATGTGCATTTCAATTCACATAATTCATGTGCAGGGATCAATATAAATAATGACTATATTCATGCTGATAAATGATCTCAGCGACTGTCTCGTGCATTTGAAAGGAAAGGGCAAATCAAAGTGCCACACGGCAGAAACAGGCAGGAAACGACAGCCTGAATGTCTGAGAAGGAAAGCAGCTGTTGCCTTGAAGGGTCGGCGTGTCACAGTGAACCATGCAGAACATGCAGGTACGAACGCAGACTCCGAGTACAGACTGGAAATGTTGTGTAATACAGCATTGTATCCTCAGTTACTGACTCTGCTCTATAAAAGTGATTAATAACATTCAGCCTGGTTTGGTAACAATCACATGACACTACTAAATCTCAAATTTCCAAAGTGATACATTAACGTGGTGCCCTTTCTCTGTCACTTTTTTTTCTTTTCCACCTGCATGCCCTCCCTACCACTCCAGTACACATTTATCTTAATCGTGTGATGATGATCCTCTGATTTTTTCAGTCATTAGTCCTGTGTGGCTCCAGCAGCAGAAAGAGGAAAACGTCTTTACAGTGAATATGTGCATCAATCTCACCAAATCAGATAAGGTGGATATGTCGGACGTCTGGCGCCGGTGCAGGGGGGTCCTGAAGGAAAATGAGGGGGAGGAGTGGGGACTCTCAAAGGCCTGGGGAGGAGGACGAGGAGAAGGAGGGAATGAAGAAGGACGAGCGGGACGGGATGAGTGCACATGCACAAGCACACACAAACAAGCTTATTAAAAGAGAGATTGCGGCGCCTACCTCCATGTCTCCTTCACTGGAGTCTATTGATTGTCGCCCTGTGAAAGCAAAGAATCAATGGAAACCAATTATGAAGCAACCAAATCTATCATTCAAGTTTTTAGTGAATAAAGCTTAAAAGACACATAGAGTGCTGTGCAAAAGACCAGCTTCACACCATGACACAGCCTCCACTGTGTTTTATAGATGACTAAGGACCCTCACCTCACGGGTGTTTGCTGGATTCTTAATGGCACGACTTTAAGGCTACGTTCACACTGCAGGTCTTAATGCTCAATTCCGATTTTTTGGATCAAATCCGATTTTTTTGTCTGCTCGTTCACACTACAAATAAAATGCAACAGCAAACGCGCTCTAGTGTGAACGCTCAAAGCGGCCCGCATGCGCAAAAGAAGACGTCACACACAACGCGCTCTGTTTAGACCCAGAGCAAACAATATTGTTTGACTGATGGCCGTTAATATAAAGACTTCGGACTTCACGTTTCCCAATTTTTGCTTTATTTATTATTTGTTATTTTGTTATTTACATAATAATGTAAATAACCTAATAATGATCCTTATTGCTGTTTGAGAGAAGAGCGGTGCTTCAAACGATAGTTGCAGATTTCTGTCAGAATCTGCAGATTATACAGTACAAATAAAATGTTAACGTTTCTCCAACGTTGTCTTCCCAGCAGTTTCACGGGATGGCCAGGAAGCGTTCGCAATGTCTTCTCGGGCGCTTCTCCGGCGCTGATAATTAGCGTCTGTCTTGTGTCAGTGACGTAAAAGACGGATTTAATGCGACATGACCGTTCACACAGCAGTCGCTTTCTGAAACATCGGATATGTATCGGATTCAGTACCACATACGAAAGTGACCCTGATCGGATGTGAAAATATCGGATTTGTGCCGTTCACACTGTCATACCATGATCGGATATGGGTCGCATAGGGTCAAAAAAATTGGATTTGATGCGCTTTCGCCTGCAGTGTGAACGTAGCCTAAGACACTGCTCATCTACTCTAGAAACTTTTTTTAATGACTCACTGCACACAACGCGAAGAATCGCCAAGTTTCCGGCTAATATCTTTGTGTCAGTCAAACTGTGTTATCTTTGTCACTTTTAGTTAGGTTCAGTTTACAGTTAGTTTCCTTTTTCATTCTTAACACAGCTTATTTGTTAAGTAGCTTAAAAAATAAACATTCCTCTGAAAATGGTCAGGTACAAGGACTGGACTGAAAATGAGTGAAAAAGCAGACAATGTCCAAATAGATGATCTGAAAGACTTTCAGAAAACCTGGAGAACTGTTGCTCAACACCTCTTTAAAAAAAGAAAGAAGAAAGATGACGCGTGGCTCGAGACTTTTAAACAGCACTGTATATTGTGAAGCTTTACAAAGACCCACAGATACAAACCTTCTCCTGCTATGAAGTAGCCTGTGACAGATTCTGACCTCGTTCCCTCCTACGAACAAAAATAAAGCGAGTTAAATGGATTTGAAGCGCAAGCTTTAAACAGAAGTTACGCTTGTTTATTAGCTTTATGATAGAATTAATTCATTTTCGGGGGATCGATCAGGGTTTGCAGGATAGGAATTAAACTCTTTCATAAGATCAATACTGCACAGTTAGAGCAGCAAATCAATTTAAAAGAATGACATTGTTTTATGTCCCTGATGCAAATGGAAAAAAGCACCAAGCATGTTAGTCAGATCGTTCTGTTTGATGTTTCCCCTGAAAACATTTTTTTTTTTTAACTTAACTGAATTTACCTGGTCATGTTGCCTTTCTAGTAATTTGGTTTGTTCTTTTTATTGTGTCTTAGTGTATGCTCTGTCCTAGTAAGATCATTAAGTGAATGTTACAGGAGCTTTTCAGCGATTACAGAAACTGTAATAGAGTAAAACAGCCGGGTCGCCTCACCACATCTTGCTGAATCTTGACTCTGACTTGGTGAGCTCTCCTCTTGGCGCTTTCAATTCGCTCCTCCAGCGATGGCGACGGGTTCCTCAGCTGCTCATCCATCAAGTCCTGCAAATCAAGTCAGTCTCAGTCTGGTTATAAACAGCAGATTTTATCCACACAACTTTATCTTAACTAGTACTCCAAAAGCAAAAACAGGCCAAAGGAGCTTAAAAAAATATTTATTCAAGTACACGATGATAACAGGAGATAGCATGCACTAGATTTTTCTGCAACACGGGCAGCTCACTGATATGTATCGATATACAAATAGCACAGGTGGCATGGATACCTGCAGCTCGGCCTCTTCCTGCTCCAGCATTTTCCTGAGTATCTGAGTCGCATGTTTTTGTACTTGTGGGTCCTAAAAAATGAGTGTGACACACAAAAAAAAACAAACAAACTGTAAATCACTGACATTTACTTTGCTGGTAAGTAAGCTTTACCGACTAGATATCAGTCCTGAAAGTTTCATGTACTTGTAGTGGTTTGGGTCCTGTGATCCTTTGGGAGGGGGTGCTGCTCAGTCCAGAGGGCAAGGGTGGAGGTGGAGGAGGTGCGGCCTCCCCAGCCAGAGATGATCTTTGATTAAGAGTATGATCAGTGAGGAGGGGCTCCAAGGGCAAGGAGGTGGTTGATGGAGACGGCCCTTGTAGTGTAAGTGCGACGTAAGATCCAGCTTTGAAATGATAAATGATAAAAGAATGAGGTTAAAATAAGAAAAGCAAAAACACGTAACCATTAAAGCCAAACATATACTCACATTTTATGAGCTTTACCACCTCTTGATGGGACATGGAGGAAACCAACGAGCCGTTCACCTGAGCAGAAAGAGAGGCAGAGAATCAGTAATGTTACTATTGAATAGGAACAAAAAGCACAGATTCCCACATTCAGTGAAATTGGAAAGCAGTACAAACCTTTATGATTCTGTCCCCTTCTTGGACACCAGCCTTCACTGCTGCTCCACCTGAAGAGCATCCATACAAACATACATTCAAACTCATGCAAAGGATAAAGGACGATTTAACTCACACATAGTCAGCACGGCTGTCAACACGTAATCCGTCACCAACCAGATCACGTGGGTCAGACTGCATTTGAACAAGCGTTCTTTACAGTGATGACTCATAGAAATCCACAGTGACATGCCTCATTCACACAAAGTCATACAAACACTGTTCTTCCATCTATCAAAAATTCAATCTCATTCACTCTGATAAGCGAATCAGAGAGCACCTCGTGGTTCCAAGGATACTTTGCCGTCCTTGGAGCTGAGCTACTGCCGCCGTTAAGCCCGAAGTGGTGTTACAACAATAGAACTACTGATTGCTGCTGGCCTATTAGCAAATGAGATGGTCTTATTTGTTGTATCGCATTCATTTAATGCTAGTTAATGTTCACAGATGGGAAACTGGATTCTGTAAACACAATCCTGGCGAGTTTACGGTCTCAGTCACTCGTTTTGGGTCATCATAACAGGATGGCTGTAGCTCAGGTCATGTACTAATCATAAAGGCTGGTGGTTTGATCCCTGCTCCAGTCTGCATGCCAAACATCCTTGGGCAAGATACTAACCCCAAGTTGCTCTCAGGCGTGAATGTGAGTAAATATTAGCCTGAAAACACTTAAGCATAGATATAAAGTCCACTTATGAATGGGTGGGACTGTGGCGTGTTGCATAACATGTTTGAGTGTGTGAGAAGGACTCAGTTTACCATACGGAACAACAAATCTTCACTAAATTATGTTTAAAAAGGGACAATTATCTGCAGTATTATCTGCTCACTCGTTGGCTAACAGCATATCATCACAAGCTGTGAGCCAGCGATGGTGCCGTTTCACAGTCAGACCCGCCTCTCCTCCTCTCTGGGTTTTGCAACTAAGGTGACGATGACAACGATGCTCACTGAGCCTTCAAAACCCAAAAGGTGATGTAATTGCACCTGCGTTCACCTTTTAACACTGTCTACGTTTCTATGACAACGCAGGCGCAGCATCTCTGTCTCACCTGGTCGGACATTCTGTACCAGCTTCACTCTCTCTCCACACACGGTGAAGCCGAAACCCAGCTGGTCTTTTTGCACGACCACACATCTGTGCACAAGTCCAGTGCCTGGGAGAGAAGAAGAAGAAGCCGTAATGAGCGGCGGGATGACATTAAATGAAACAAGAATATAACGGCAACTAAAAATAACCCATCATAAGTCGCAGTTACCTGTACTGTCAGAAATGATTTCTGCCGTTGGCTCTCTCTGCTGAGGGCCAGAGGATTTACGCTCCGAGTCCCCAATTGTCAAACTGTTGATCCTGGATTTGAAAGACGAGAAACAGAAAGAGACTTTAGTACGGCATGATACTGAACAGGCCAATTTAGGAAACGCTCTGGGAGGGACAAGGAAGCTCTGAAGGGAATAAATGAAAAACATGAGGGTCACTGGAGGAGAGAGAGAAATCAAAAGTCAGAGAACAGGCCAAAAAGCTTAGCCAGGAATGCAGAAAATGAAGAGAGAAAAGGAGATTCAATGGAGACACATGGTTATATTTGCTGCGGTATTAACAGTAATAAGTGTATGAATAGCAGAGAAGAGACAAGATAGCAGTTGACAGGAAAACTCACCAAGCGGCAAAAGGGCTGAAAGCGAAGCATGACAGGAAAGAAGGAAGAAACAGAGAAGGGGGGAAGAAGCAGAAAGTCAGAATAAAGAATAAGACAGAGAAAACAACAGAGAGAAACAGACTGAGGGAGAGGGCAGGCTGCTTAAACCATCACTATGCCCTTCGGACTATTACAGACTGTAAACACTGAAAGCAGCCATGACTTCAAGGAATATATTTATATGAAGGGGTGTGATGGAAGAACACACTCCAAAGGTTGAAGGGAATAATTCAAACAAAGGTCATTTTAAATCCAAAGAAATGTGCTGTGATCAGGACAGATAGAGCTCCTCACATAGGCAAGTAGCACTGAAACGATCAGTTACTTAAGGGTTAGGTGATCAAAAAAGAGAAACAAAAGAAATCTGAACGAAAAAATTATCTTGAGAATGTCTCTAATTCTCAAATCAAACTGGTTTTGGCTACTCCAATGTGGGGATTTGCTCCAATGTGGAACAGCTTTGTTTTAAACTGCGACAGTCTGCAGCAGACGGCATAAATCACCAACATCTCGGCTGCTATACTGCAGTTCATGTCCTACTGGAAGCCTTTTGCTTTGTTTTCCTACTCTGAGTAGTTTCACTTGAACACTCAGTGGTTTACATCCTTCCAACCATGCTCTTCTGCTTATCCAATTCAGGGGGGCTGGAGCCTATCCCAGGTATTACAGGGCTCTGGTACATCTATCCTGGGCAAGGTAGCTCACCCAGAACCAACGTGCCTTAGGAGACACTATCAGCATAACCTTGGCAAAGAAAGGAGTTGCTAAGATGATTCGGGTATCTGAACAGGATCCTTCCTGTTAAGGTGTTTTAGGAATGCTCTACCAGGAGGATGCCCCTGGGTAGTCCCATGGACAGATTACATCTCTTGGCTGGCCTGGAAACACCTCAGTGTTCACTTAGTTGAGCTACAGGAGATGATTGGGCTTCTCTGCTTAGGCTGCTGCCTTATGATATGGCCCCAGATAAGCGGTAGAAAATGGATGGATGGATATTTAAATGCACCAACTATGCACATGCACCACATGGTGAACTTCAAATAAGGATAGCATAAATGATATTCGGCTGTGGTGTCTCCAGCTGTCTGTGTACGTGTCCATGACCACATGAGTATAATCGAGGCTTAAGCTACCCAGTAATGCAAGTTCACTCCATACCTGACAAATTAAGAGTAGGAACCCTCTCAATTTCTGATGTTTGATTTGAGACTTCTGCAATTAATCTACGTAGCACCTACAACACCTACACAAGTGATCAACACCATTGCCATCATTTAAACCTGCATGGGTTGGTCAATGGTGACATGTAGTTATATCTCCAGGGTCATGAACATTGGGGCTGTAGGTTAGATTGAGGGGTATCAGAAGGGTTAGCTGTTATAACATAGGCATAGCACAGAGCTATACTTCCAGTGTGGGACAGCAGCGGCTTTGACAAAACAGCAGTATTTAGGTAAAGCGTTCAAAGTGTTTCTTTATCACTTAAAATTAAGTGCTCATGTAAGGATTGTGCTTGCAACAAGGTCATAAAATGTTTTTTTTCTCATATTTTGGGTTCCTAATGTCTCCAAAGCACTGAGAAAAAACACAAGCAGCCAACCGCTGAGAAATCTGCTGCCACAGCTGTACAATCTGTAGGCTTCACTAACCCCCAAACCCTGACATGAGCGACCACCGGGCAGATGTCCTACCTGAACAGTTGGTTGTCTGTCTTATTGGCTGCCCTGCCGTCACATGACACACACAAAGACACAGCAGTGGGAAGTAATGGGCACGTGCAAATCGGGGGAAATAGTATACAGCAGGAGAAAGAGGAAAGACACATGATAAACAACAAAGATGCATCACAAGGACGATCACATAGTGCAGGGATATATGGTGAAAGTGGTGACGAACGGCATTAACAAACAAGACGGGGTGCACTACATCCAGTGTTTTATTAGAGGAGATGCAGATCGAATGACATAAATGAACATTATTGTGTAATCTTTTGCTTTTTTTCTGAAGTCAACAAGCCGTCTGAGCTGTTCTTCCAGTGGCCTCACTGAACATCCGTCAGATAAAAACAATGCTCACCTGGGAATACCACTTTTTTTTTTAGCGAGGCGTAAAGAGGCGTACCTTTACCCACATAAACTGTCTGGGTGTAGCGGATGTGAGGCTCCTACCTGTCCAGCGTGGAGGTGGGTTGGCGGAGACTCATGTCTGCAGCCTTTATAGACACTCCTCTGCTTCCTGGTGCGGGATTCAAAGCTGTCACTGGGCTGCTTTTGTTATCACCACCATGATCTCCGTTTCCTCTTCAACTATCAGTCCGTACAATGAGCCTTTCTGTTGCGCTTTGATCAGATCTCCACGCTACAGGGCTGCGGGTTTAGATCAGACACAGTGGTCTTCATGTTTCACACCAGTGGCTCCAGTTTTAGGCTCAGTAGGATTTAAAGGAAAGTGCTGCTAAAACTATAAACACTCAAATCTCCCCAGGATCTGTCTTCACTCCTTTACATTAGTGGTTAAAATTAAATACAGATCGTTGGTGGCTTGGTGCTGAGGTCTCACATTAGTGGCAAATGGATAGAGGACAACCTACTTCCACAAAGATCATCAATCATAAATGAATGGGCTGATATGTCTGGCTATGCTCCAGGAGGTCAACAACATCCCATCTTTTGGGTTTTTTGTTGTTATTGTTTTTTGTTTTTTCTGTGTCAGGTTTAAAGTAACTGCTTACACATGGATAAATAATGTTCAGAGAATAAACTGGATATTCGGTGATTACGTGCAGTTAAAACAAATACTAATGCGAACCTGACACTCACTTGACGCAGACTTGTTTACATGTGGAGGCTTCAGCAGAGATCCCAGACTAAATAACCCCATTCAAATCAGTACTGCTCATTCACTTTGCTTTCACTAATAATGCTTAAAAATAATAAAGCCACCACAAAGTGAATATGATATGATCTGTAGTGATGTACATGTGGCTATCTAGTGCAAATTATTCAATACACACGTATCAAACTGCGTGTATTAGTTAAACAAAAAATATATATATACGTTTACAAACAGCCTTATCACTCCTACGAGCTAGCTGTAAGCTACAGAAAACAGTCTGTTTTTCTTAACAATGTAAACAACAGCAAAACCAGACGCTACAAATGGCTTTGCATTAACGCTACTGTCTAACTAAAGGGCTAGCCGATTAGCAGATTACTGGGTATTGGCTCACCCCGCAGATGGAGCTTATATACAAGTAAGCACAGCAAAGAAAGAAAGCGAAAGGTGATCTCCACCGTTCACCTGTGGCTTTGTGTAATTAGCTGACTTGAAGATGATTGCAGCGGCCTGCTAGTTGCAGCTAGCGTTAGCTCGGTGAAGTCAGCTCTACGAATCGGCCTCTTTCAACCAGCGGCATGGCGTTATGTCTCACGCAGAACCGAAGCGCTGCGTGCCCGGCTTTCACCTGCCGAGCCTCCGAGCTAGTCTGCTAACCGGCTATATCTGCAAGACGAAAGACCGGCATGACTTTAGCTGCATGTGAGCAGGTGGATATCACAATGAGAAAGGAAAGGGGAGTCAATGCAAGCCCCGGGTTGTTATATCCAGCAGTCTTGTTTTCGTGCAAATTCACACGCAGAGTTGCATATTAGCTAGTTAGCGAGAAGGCAAAGCGATTCCAGTAAGAGCTCCACCTCAGGTCTTCTTTCCAAATACACAGCGGTTACAGCAGGATCTGCTTCCCTCTCGTGATCTGCCACAGAAACCCGGATTTAATTAATAATCGTCGTAGCATATGTTTATCTCCTCTCCAAAGTCCTTGACATTAAGCTGTATGCTGTGCTGTTATCTTGCTGTCTTGTCTGGCTGCTGATCCACCACCATATCCTCAAGGATCACACGACGTACACACAGAGCATAAACAGCGCCCTCGTTTGGTCAGGGTTGTGTACTACAACCGGACAGTAACCAGACAGGATAAGTTTGAATTGCATCCGTTTATGGAAAGAATTTTTTTTAATAAAAATATATTTTTAAATAATTAACATAAATATTTATTTTTTCCGTCGCTATCACTCTAGCTTGTTTGTGCCACAGATTTTATGAAACATATTTTCATAAAAAAAAAAAGTATATCATCATATTTAACAAATTATGGAAAATATATTTTTTTCATATTTCGTTATATTTCTTTCAATGATTTTTCTTTTCCGTGAGCAAGTCAAGGTATTGGAATCATATCACAAAATTGTGAGTTATGCATGCTTTGCTTCAGTAGCAGGTGGATTTTTTAGTAGTAGACAATATGTGAGTGACCTATGGAAAGAAACTGTACAGATGTCTGGTTGTTTTGGCCTGATGTGCTCTGTAGCGCCTAGAGGGGAGCAGTTGGAACAGCTTGTGTCCAGCGTGTCATGGTCTGCAATGTAGTCCCACATGAAGTGCAAGTTGGCACCAATTAATTTTTTTGCAAACTTCACTTTCCGTTGTAGACCATTGTAGTCCTGTGGCTGATCCAAACCAGTAATGGATGAGCAGAGATCAAACTGGATTATTGCAGAGTAGAACTGGATCAACAGCTCCTGAGCCAGGCTGACCTTTAAGCTGGTGCAGGAAGTCTATCCTCTGCTCTGTCCTCACTTAAGATCCTGGGAGACTGTGGATCCCAGAAATCTGAAGAATTCTACAGCACACACAGTACCGTTCAACCCCACATCTTCATGCACGCTCATCACCATCCTCGATGAGTCTAATGACATGTCATCTGTGAACTTCACGATTTTACCAGACGGGTGTTTGCTTAGAGGGAGGAGAGGAGAGAGGACCAACAACTCTGGGAGGATTTTCTGGATGCTTGATGCGATTCTTTCCAGCCTCACTTACTGCCTTCTCTCTGTAAAATTCCACTCAGGAGTCTTGACATTTCTACTCAGAAGTAACTAGGAAATTCGAGATAGTAATAATGTGGGGTTACTGTATCAGAATTTTGACACAATATGACATAACTCACACTTTTGACCTATCGCTGCCTGTTGATTTAATTATTCATTTAGTTATTTATTTATTTACTGGCAGTAACAAGCTTCCACGCCCATCCAGCAGCGCTACACAACTAAGCATCTCTAGTGAAGAGCACGACATGCCGGAAATGACCTTCTTATTTGTTCCTTTATTATGTGAGTTATAAGCCATCTCCGAGAAGAGGTTTTAGCACTTTATCAAATACGGCAGTGTGGGGCGTGGGCAGCAGCGGTTTTTGACACGGGCGACACGGGCGGTTGCCCGGGGCGGCATCACGGGCATCGGCAGAAAAAAAAGAAAAAGAAAATTGCTCGTACTCATACTGGGAATGGCACAGGCACCGATCGGTTTTCTATCGCCCATTTGCTGGGAGTAAGGGCGCCCTCCGTTTGCGAGGTGCGCCCGCTGCTTGCGGCACAGGGAGGAGAGGGTGGGGCAGCGGGGGATTCTCTGGCTGGCTGGAGCAGCATCTATTAAACAACTCACAAAATAAAACAAAATAAAAACAACAAACCCGAAAACAGCAGACATTATGATACAGACTTATAATTTGCACCGATGTTTTTTCGAAATTCTATACGCGAAAAGTGAGCGCGAGAGCCCTCGGTGCGCCTGTTCGCTGCTGAAGTCAAAGTACACTTTGTTGTCATCTCCACTACAGTCCAGTATATAGAGAGACGAGAGTTCGAGGCTCCAGTTACAGCAGTGCAAGTAAACAAACAATAAATATGAGAAGAGTAAGAAAATAAATATACACTTTAGGACTCGGGGTAAAGGGATCAATAACAATTTATAATTTACAGTTTGGTGATTTAAAGTCTCACACACAACCTGTTGACAGGGGAGAGGGGCCTGCTGCTTCCAAATAGAGCACATTTCCTTCATAATGTTGTAAATCCAAGCCCATTATGTATTCATGATTTGAATCCTGGGTTGTGCGAAATCACAGAAATATATCCTAGACAAAGTGAATAATATGTGAACTGAGGTGTAGGTCTATTAGGTTATGTTGTGGTGATCTTTGATATGGGGGATTTGTCTTCATACTGGAGTGCAAAATTAAAACCAATGTAAGATGGACAAGAAAAGTTCAAAGCCATCAGGTGCTCAGTTTAGAAAAAATAGAAAACAAGAGGAGGAGAAACGAGCAAGGGAGTGTTCGCCCGGGGCGCCAAACAGGCTAGGACCAGGAGACAGTTATCGCTGGATAACAGAGGGGATGCGCCGAGGAACTTAAAGCTTTAACATTATTGTGAAATAAAACTCCTGGTGGCTCAGAAATCGGTAAGATCCCGCCTCAGAATAATATGTTGCTCTGAAAGATTTTAAGTAAAACTTAGCAGCTCGTGTTTATCGCGGTCTATACTTGGAGTAGAGCTCATTACAATAGCACCGAGGCGCGGTATGTCCGCTATCTGACATGGAAAACCTCTTAACTACTCAGTTAAACGCTTGATAAACGCGTCTGTTATACAGAACATACTCTTAGAAAAAAACACGCCTCCTCTGGCATGAAAACGAGCATAGATTTCTTTCATAGCTTTATTATCTCAAGAGAGTTAAGAAATCCTGCAATAACCTATTTGATTAAACATAACCTGTTATTTGTGAGAAACTTTCTTTGCCCCCATTTTACAACAGTGTGGGTGGTTCCCTTTAACTTTTAAGCTTTATATGGCACTACTCCCTCGACTGAGTTTTGTTAAGAACCTTGTAAGCATGGTATGCGCGCTACCAAACCACAAGCGTAAACCCAAACCTGGTTTCCTGTCAGCAGAAGAGGCCACATAACCTACACCGCTCAACCGCACCTTTTTCTGATGTCTCAGGCTGTTGCTGCAATATTAACAGTAATCTCTCTCAGTTTAGATCACCATGCATGGAGTGTGTTTAAACAGTGATAATTCAACAGGAAGTAAAAAAAAAAAAAAGTGTTTCTGGATGTTGACCCGTGTTAAAAAAAATACACCTGAAAAGAGTCCTAATATTCTGGCCTGATTACCATTCAGTCTGAAAAACTGCTTCGATGTCGCTACTGTTGCTTCCTGGATACACGCTGTTAGCTCTTCAGAGCTGCTTCTTGAGTCACTTGTGCAACAGGAGATGTGACACCGGAGTTAATGGTAATTGAACGGGATCTATGGGGGCGGGGGTGAGCTAGAGTTTATCTTCTAGTGAAATTCGCCACACCCTAGAAATAAGAAATGTACGTAAAAATGACCCTAAATAACTGTAAAATGGCAACGGTAAATTGCCATTAAATCAAAAAGGGTAAATGTTTGTAATATCTATGTTAAATTACTGTATATTGACAAACGGTTATTTGCCTTTATTTTTACACTGCTAATATGTTGAAAATGTATTAATTTTCAGTAATATGGCACATTGTCTTTGAAAACAACAGGAAAAATCTGTAACATTATCTACAATTAATCACCCTTCAATTTACATAATAATTCTGTATGAATGACAATCTTTCCTGCTTTTTTCATTTGAATTTACAGTTTACAACTTTATGTTAATTACTAAAAACATACCGTGCTTTTAATTTTAACAAAGTGTCAAAACACTGTTAGAATTATTGTGAAACTTACGGTGAATTTTTTCTATATTAACAAGCTCAGACTGTTTGATAAAACAGTATATCTTAACAGTAAATACGAGCAATTACTAAAAATAAAAAGTGTTTATTTCTTTAAGTCTCACCAAGTAACTTGTGAAGCTCTTTGATCGAAGCTGCTGTTTTTAAATGTGCTATATAAATAAATTTTGATTTGATTGTGATTTGATATAAGACAGCTATTTATAATGAAAAAAAAGTTTGTGGGATAATTAATGGCAAAAGGCTATTTTCTATTGTAGAACCAATTACCCTAAAGATAACACCGTCTGTGTGCTTTTACAGTGTTTTTTAACCCTTTAATGCACATCATGAGTCACAAGTGATTGTGTTTTAATCTTCCTTATCATTGAAAAAAAATACATTCAAATTCAGAATCTCAGGGATTCATCAGTTGGTTTGATCATTAAACATAATTTTTCTTATTAGTTAATTGCTTACTCCTCTCCTCGAACTTCGACCATTCATTTCTATCCGTTTATGACCACTGTGTACCCAGGGCTGGACTGGGACAAAAAATCGGCCCGGGCATTTTGACTAGAGACCAGCCCACCAGGTATTATAGGAAAAACCATAAAGCCTTTGAATGAAAACAAACGCTGTTGTGACAGTGATGTACACTGTCTTGTTGATATATGTAGGATTTCTATATGTTGTACATCAGATAAAAACTTTGGTTGTAAGATTCAGATAATTATTTAATAAAAGCTAGATATTTTAAATGAGAATAAGAAAGAAAAGTATTTTATTTGTGCCCCCCTTTCCCTGTTAATGCCCTACCTGGCCCCCTGGCAAAGCTTTGCTAGACCCGCCCTGCACAGTTACCAGCTGTCAGCTACATAAAAAAGGATCCTGGTGTTATTTGTCTCTCAGAAACAGTTCATAACTTTCCTTCAACTCATTCATGTCACCTAAAAGGTAAACCTGTTTCTCCATCACCTGTTCAGCTCTGATGATTCAGTAAGGACATCTCCTGGTTTCATCTTCATGTTTCCCTCTCACCACATATCCAAACCGACATCATGACCAGCAGCTTTTACAGCTGTGGCTCCAGCAAACATCAGCTGATACTAGAAATTAATATTAAATAAATTCTAACAACAGCTGATCAAGCTTAAACGTGCTGCTGTTGTTTAGTGCGGCATCCGCTGGTTTCCTCTTTCTGGCACAAAGTGGGCGATAAACAAGCAAGAGAGAAAACCTGATCAGCTGATCATTGATCAGTTTCACGATTGAATGAGAGACGAAGAGATAGCTGACAGCGTAAAGACAGAGAAAAACTCCAGCTTTGTGTCTTTTTCCATCCTAGCTGAAGTACGGGATAAACTGTGTTCCTTTTCACCTCAATACGAAATGCGTAATATTTTCTCTAAATATGGGACAATTCCGTTTTTTAGGGGATGGTTGGCAACTCTACTAACTAACCTTATGAGTAAAATAAAGTTCACTATCAGTAACATAGCACCCACCCAGCTGTAGAAACTCTGTCATGCTAGCCAGTACGCAGTACAAGTTATTGTAACTGACGGTAAAAACTCAGCACAACGAAAATAAACTCCACCTAAACTTGGTTTATATCTGATCCAGATAGACTGCAGGTCATAACTTCTTACCTGAAGTTCAGTTCACCTGACACTCTGATGGGCGGGTCTCTGCTCCTCCTGCCTCCCCTTTCCCTCATCCACCTGGCCTCTTGTGGCAGCTCCACCATAGCCACCACCAAACAACTGAGTTATTTTTACACATCTGCCAGCATCTGGCCAATCCATCACCTTTCATTGTTTATACTGTTATAAAAAAAAAATCATTGGCCCATAAAAACAAAAAATCACCATCGGCCAGTCCAGCTATGTGTGTACCCATCTTCTGATGACTACTTCCAGGAGGATGACGCACCATATCACGAAACTGTGATCATGTCAAACTAGGTTCTTAAACATCACAATGACTTCACTGAAATCCATCAGACTCCACGTTCACCAGAGCCCAAACCAAGAGCACCTTTGGGATGTGGTGAACAGGAGATTTAAATCATGGATTTATCACTGTTCAATCTGTTTGAGTGTGATACCACCTGCTGAAATTAAAATGAATTGATCAAAATTCATTTTTAATAAAATTAATGAAATAATGTTAATAAAATAATTGGTGTAGCTTGCAATGTCAAGAGCAAAAAACTTAGAGGAGTTGTCTGTGAGGTACTGCAACAGCAGAGGGCACCAATACTTATTGGTGGTGTGTAGTCCGCCAAACCAACGAAGAAGAAGATAAAAGTAGAAGAAGAAAGCGCTGTCGATTGCTGTGTCCCTGTCACTACCCGATCCGTACCGAAAACCCGATCGGTACCCCGCATGCGCGAATGGTGTCTACTTCCGGTCGTAGCGTTTTACGATAGTTATAGGTCAGAGTATCTGTTAAAATGTTAAGAATATTAAGTATATCTTAAAATGTTTGCAATAATGAAGCATTTCAGTACAATGTAGACAAAAACAAAAAATAAAAAGACAGTTACGGATCGGAACTCCCCGATCCTTACTGCGCATGTGCAAAGTCGGACCGTACAAATCGGGTCTACCCGATCCGTACCGCGCATGTGCAGGGGTTTTCTTCTTCTGTTCTTTTAATGGCAGTTTACTCCCCAGTGGACGAGGATACTGCCACCTGCTGACTGAGCGAATGAACCCTATTGTAAACTGAATTGGCGTCATTACAAACGTGTGTTAAATTTGATTTAGTGATAGTCAAGTGTGTTTATGTTTGTCTGTGAGGAGAGGATTGACTGGAATAGTGATGATGATGTCCGCTATCACTGTCAATTGTCAGTAAACACTTAATCTGGCTGATGAATCTTCACGTGACACATTGCTAAGTCAATATTATTAAGTCTGTAATTAGGCGCCATTCTTCTTATTTTACGGCGCTGTTGTTCAATCGGGGAACGCTCTCTGTTGAGGAAAAAAGCATGAATTTGTTTGTATACGGATTCTCCATTGTTTAAATGTCCCGGGCAGTCGAAAAGGAGGCAGAGCTGTTGAGAAATGCTAGGAGCTAACTGGGCGCTAACCGTATCATTCAAATATATTGAATGTCGCAAAGAGAGGAAGTGACGTAAGATTTGCGCATGCGGGGTACCGATCGGGTTTCCGGTACGGATCGGGTAGTGACAGTCCCAATTCGGGGTATGCACGCTTGAAGTACGCATTTTAAGTGCGGTTACGTCACCGCCACGCGACGACGGCTGTCCCAATTCGAAGTGTACTTGAAATGCATACTCCAAATGCGCCGTCGATTTCCCCAAATATCAAGCGTGGTCCGGTGCACGCTTCGTGGTCCCATATATCCCACAATTCATAGCGCGGCAGTGGGTGTGGATAATTTTGCAGCAAGAAGGGAGCGGCTGAAGAGTGAACTGTCAAAAGTAAGTACTGAATATGACCTCACTTATTCATGTGCGAATGTTTAATAACGAAGAACATTAAAACATTGCTGTTGGCCACATGCCGGCAAAGTTGTGTGACATTAGTGATGTTTGTACTTTCAGCGTTAACTTGGTTTTAAAGCCTCTACTTATAAATATATATATAGTCGACCTTAATCTTACAGAGAATCTGATGATTTTATGGATAATTAAAGTCAGTCATAGATAGATAGATAGATAATAATCTGACAATACTATAATATTGGCCATATTATATTTACATTACCATAGTGAGATGACTTTAGTCTCATGAACAACATTAACTAATTATTATTTACTAGCTAGTCTTAAATGACTGTTCAGTACAGAAATGAAGCCCTTGAATCATGTTTTACAGTCCTGTGGTCTCAGCCTCAGATACTCAACTAATCAAAGTGATGTCATGACAAAAATGAATGACCAACAAAACATTTTTCTCCTTCATTTATGTCAAACAAAGCTGTATGTAACGTGTCTCGCGGTTAGTATCATGGTTGCTAGGCAACCTGAACAGCGCGACGAAGCATATACCGTCCCATTTCACAAGCCTCTCACTTCCGCACTTCTCCTACTTATAGTACGCACCGTACGTAGTACGCCTAGTGCGCGTACTTCAAGCGTGCAGACCCTGAAATGGGACACAGCTTGTCACTACCCGATCCGTACCGGAAACCCGATCGGTACCCCGCATGCGCGAAAGGTGTCTACTTCCGGTCGTAGCATTTTACGATAGTTATAGGTCAGAGTATCGGTTAAGATGTTAAGAATAATAAGTATATCTTAAAATGTTTGCAATAATGAAGCATTTCAGTACAATGTAGACAAAAACGAAAAATAAAAAGATAGTTATGGATCGAGACTCCCCGATCCTTACTGCGCATGTGCAAAGTCGGACCGTACAAATCGGGTCTACCCGATCCGTACCGCGCATGTGCAGCGGTTTTCTTCTTCTTCTGTTCGTTTAATGGCAGTTTACTCCCCAGTATAAGAGGATACTGCCACCTGCTGACCGAGCGAATGAACCCCATTGTAAAATGAATTGGCGTCATTACAAACGTGTGTTAAATTTGATTTAGTGATAGTCGAGTGTGTTTATGCTTGTCTGTGAGGAGAGGATTGACTGGAATAGTGATGATGATGTCCGCTATCACTGTCAATTGTCAGTAAACACTTAATCTGGCTGATGAATCTTCACGTGACACATTACAGACTTAATAATATTGATTTAGCAATTAGGCACCATTCTTCTTATTTTACGGCGCTGTTGTTCAATTGGGGAAGGCTCTCTGTTGAGGAGAAAAGCATGAATTTGTTTGTATACGGATTATCCATTTTTTAAATGTCCCGGGCAGTCGAAAAGGAGGCAGAGCTGTTGAGAAATGCTAGGAGCTAACTGGGCGCTAACCGTATCATTCAAATATATTGAATGTCGCAATGTTGGCAAAGAGAGGAAGTGACGTAAGATTTGCGCATGCGGGGTACCGATCGGGTTTCCGGTACGGATCGGGTAGTGACAAGCGCCACTTCTTCTACTTTTGAGTTTTTACGTGCTTCGGAGTTTGTACGTGTTTTTACGTGTTTTGGAGTTTGTACGTGCTTCAGGGTTTGTACGTGCTTCAGAGTTTGTACGTGATTTGAAGTTTGTATGTGCTTTGTCTCTAGGGGCCACCGTAAATATACTTTTATTTATTTCCTTTTACAAATTTAAAGTGAAACAACACAAAACACTGCAAACCACAACACAATTAAATATAAATTAAAATATGAAAACAAAAATAACATGCATATTCTCTGTCATATGGGCCTGCATGAATAAACTTTCTGAATCCTTTATCATCTGCAACTGAAAATAGTTGTGGATGATTACTATACCTTTCTAATGTGACGTTGTTGTCCCTGGCTCTCTTTCTCTCTCCCTCCGGCTCTGTTCCTGTGCTACTGAGTGTAACTACCGCCCCTCCCCCCTCTGCCCAGCGTAAAGCACAAGGCTCGCGTGCTGAGTGAAGCAGAAAAAAAGTGCAAGAGAGAGGCTGAGAGAAAGAAAAAAAAAACCCACGTGACGGCTCGCGATATGGAACCAGCTCGCGTCGTTCACGTCAAAGAGCTGGCTCTAAGAGCCATTTCGTTCGCGAACGACCCATCACTAGTCAGCCGGCTAAGATATTTGAAGTTTACACAGCTACATTCTCACCTGAAAATATGTTAAAAGTTTTTTTGCGACCCAGAAAGAGAAATAAGAGTAAAATTAAAACGAAGTAGCTGCCGCCATTGTTGGAAACTGGAATTGGCTGGGCTGCGCTATGAATTCTGCAATATGGTTTTTCAATTTTGTTGCCCGGGTGGAAAATCGGGAGAAATTCAGGAGAATGGTGACTCCGGGAGATTTTCAGGAGGGGCACTGAAATTCGGGATTCTCCTGGAAAAATCGGGAGGGTTGGCATGTATGGTTGTGGCAACATCACTAACCTTGTCAAACACCTCCGGGTAAATCATATCACAGAATATGACGAGCGTATGTTGAGGCGAACTGAAGAGAAGGACAGGGACAGGTGCTGCTAGGGCGAGACAGACGTCTCTCACGGAGTCCTTTAGTGCTGCAGGCAGACAAGGTGTTCAAATAGAGCACAACTTCAGTTTTTTTTATTTCTATATGATTAACTCTGCATTATTAAGTGATAAGAACAAGTAATCTGATTTCCTGTAATCATTATGACGCTATAATTTGAGATACAATAAATAAAATAAGTTTTTGTACAAAGTATCGGTATTGGATCAGTATCGTCGATACCACCCTGGACATTACTTGGTATTGGAACGGAAAGGAAATCAGTGGTATCGCACATCACTAGTGCGGAGTGAAGCGGTGCGAGAGAGAGGGTGAGAGAAAGAAAAAAACAAACCATGGCTCGCGTTAAGGAGCCGGCTTGCGTCGTTCACGTCAAAGAGCCAGCTCTAAGAGCCATTTCGTTCGCGACCGACCCATCACTAGTTTTCACACCTTGGCTCATGTGATTAGGTAGAGGATCATCAGGGGGTCCTTTGTCCCTCTTTGGGGGGATACTCCCACTGGGTTTAAATCTGGGACTCGCCGCCATTTGACTGTTAGAACTGAAGAAGCTTCTCGGTGTCACGCTGGACAGAGGCCAGCAACTTGAACAGAACCCAAGCGCAGACACACAGAGCGGAGGCAAGAGGGCCAATTTATTGGTGAATATATAATATGGGTGAAAACACAATAACGTGGCAAACTGCGGTGTGGAAACGTAGCCGTGGAACTATTAGCGTGGCATGAACGTGAGGACAACTGGATCTAGGCAGGTAAGTATTGGTCACACTGGGGAGAGAGGAGAGCGGAGTTAGAGCTGGGTTGAAGTGGATTACCAGAGAAGGTAATTATGAGAGTCTCTTCACCTTACTTGCAGGAGGTGGAGGTGTGGTATCGAGGGGGAGGTGAAACGGCTGACCTGGGGTTCGTTGGATCCAAAGTGGTGAGTGAGCAGGAGGGCAGGCAGGTGAGGTTTGGAGATATTTCCCAGTGAGGTGGAAAGGAGCTGAGATCCAAGCGGTGAGACGCAGTCGACACTGGAGAATAGGTCCTGAAGCACAAGAAACAGCGTGAGTCAAACAACTTGAGATTAGCAACATGAACGTGGGAGCCGGTTACCAACATCAGGTAGTTGACGAACTGGCAGGGAGGAGATGACAGCGCAGAGCTTAAATCCCTCTTTGGCCTGATTCCCCCAATTAGCTCCAGATGCTTGAAGCTGAGGAAGTCCTGCTCACGGGCGGAGCCAAGGGTGCTCTGGCACTGATGGAAAATCCCAGCTGCTCACCCAGACCATGACACTCGGATGAGAGGTGAAACGTCTTCAAGCAACTTAAAGAAGTCCAGACGCTTTTCTTTCCAAGCTCCTTAATTTTAAGCATTATATTTTTGATCTAACTATTACAGAAACATAAAGACATATTTTGAAATCACCAATACTGTTAATCTAGGGCAGCTGTTGCATAAAGCTTAACAACAGTGGTTCTGTTCTGTTTTTAAAATGTCACACCTGACTTGACTAATTCAGTGAACGGACATAGACGCAAATTCAGTCCAAGCTCAGATTGAGATATAGCTTTTGAGATTGTTTTTGTTAATCTCTGCAGTCCTCAGTGAGGATGTTGAATATTTAGGTTAATGAAAGTACAAAGAACAAATGTGGAATTCACATATATATATAGAAATATTTATAGAAATAAATAAATAAACACAGTTTGTTAAATTATTACGTTAACAGTAACAGCTGTCTTAACAGTAGCTTAACCAATATTGCATGAATTACATCACTTTTAAATCCAGTAAATTGCCTGCTTCTGCACATCTCCGATAAATTACACCAGTAATTTTGTGGCCAACCATTGCAGACAGGTAAGAGAGCGCAGACTGTCATTAGCATCACAGCGCATTCTTTTGTCACACATTAGGTGATCAGTCAAACAGCTCACAGTTCACACAGAGTATAGATGGATATTAAGAAATATCAAACTTCCTTTCTTGAACGGACATTAACAAATAAATTCAATCGTAACTATAGCATCAAATCACATCCGTCGTCTAGTGTCGCTTTACATCGTAAGGTAGAGAGCCCACAATATTAGAGAAAGAATCCCACCAATCAGACAGCCCACTATGAACAAACAATCAGCAACAGTGGGAAGGAAAAACTGCTGCAACCTCTGCTAGAACCAGGAAATCTGTCAAGACTGGTTGGGGGTTAGGGCAACAGATGCAAGTCTTCAGAGCAGTGGCAGTGTGACTTTCTTTGTATATACCTGAACCTGATTTACCTTTTAATTTTCTTACTTTTCAAAATACAGGTGGTAGGTAAAATACAATCCTTGAGATAGTAATAACACAGTATCCTCAGCAAAGATGAATTAAACAAGTTTTATTTTAATGGAAGTTTACTTCAAGTCTTCAGATTTTTACTGTTTTTTATTTGATTACTTTAAAGTATATGATTACATTAGAGTAATTAAATGAAGACAGTTTTGATGGAGCTCCTGACCCAGCCCAAGCTCTCTATGAAGACGAGGAAAAACTCCCCTGGGGGGGCCAGATTGACGGGAAGAAACCTCGGGAAAGCCCATTCAAAGAGAGATCCCCTTTCCTGGGATGGCTGGGGGGATTACAGGAATTCCAAAACACTGAAATTTAAAGTGGGGCAATTAAAAAAATTATTTCCTGTCAAACAGAAAAAAAGAAAGGTAATTCATATATCACACATAAATGATAATGTCTGAATTGTGTGTGTTTGTGTGTGTGTGCGATAGTTTTATCTCAGCCAAGTGTGATGCTGTAGGCCCTCCAGCGTCGGCCGCATCTCCGGGACTTTGGTTAAACACGCGTCCAAGAAATCCTGGCAGCCTGGAAAGAAAGGAAAGAGAAAAAACATGAAGATGATAGTTCCAGTGGTCCAAGCCATTAGTCAGTCTTGAAGTGTGACGCTTTCTTACTTTTGGACAGATGTCTTTTGAATTTCAGGCGCTTGTTGAGGAAACTCCTGGTGTTAAAGTCCCCCGCATGAAGCGCTTCGTACAGAACCACTCCCATTTGCCACACCGTGGTGGGTCCACACCTGTAGCAACTGCGCTTGTACCACTCGGGAGGGGAGTAAATGTCTGTACCTAATAAACAGACACAATTGCAATTTCTTCTAAAACAAAAGGCGAAAATTGTGACATCTGTGAAGAGCAAGAGCAGAATATGTTACCATAGAAGACGCGGTACTGCGACCGCTCCTTAACAAAGCAGCTCAGTCCAAAGTCGATGATACGAACACGCGGTACATCTGAGCCGGTCTCAATGAGAATGTTCTCACTCTTGATGTCCCGGTGAAAGATGTGTTTCTCCTCCAGGTGCTTCGCAGCATCAACCAGCTGCTTCAAAATGACCTGGAAATAGAGCAGGGCGATATGACCAAAAATATTTATCACGATATACATTTGAAAAGTTGCGATAACGATATAACTGACGATATAATTGACACTAGACAAAATACTTTACAACTCCACAACTTTATTAGTGCAAAAAACCCCATCAACGTATTTTCACTTAAACAAGCAGCTGTTTTTTATGTCCATTAAAGTTATATAAAAATGTAACAGTGCAAATTCCTTGCTGACAGTTTAACCAAAAGGCATTTCCAGCGGAAATCCTCAGCATAACCATGTATAATATCCACAAAACTTAAAAAGAGGTTATACACACACAATAATATAGTAATATAGTAATATAATGTTGAGGCGCAGTACGTATCACTCCGCGAGGCGCCTGCCTACGATAGCCGTAATGCTCCGACAATCCATCGAGCGGTGCGGCTTCGTAGCTTAGCAAAGTCGCCGTGTACATAAAATAGTTTCGAGGTCAGTAAACACAACCAGAATTCATACATAAGGCACACGGGATTATAAGGGGCACTGTCGAGAAAAATCAAAGGATTGATTTTAAGTGTGCAGTATTTTCCAAACAACACGGTAATAACGACGGCCCGCTAGCATGCGCTACCAAAAATTGTGCTTTGTTGTGTATCTGACGGACGAAAGCTAAACCAGTTCCACACCACTGAAGTTGCAGCATTTTTACAAACCAGTTCTGGTTCATCCGTTTCATTCAACGATCCGCTCTCGCTCTTCTCATTCTGCGTCGCCGCCATGTGCGTATGTAAACATAGGCACTGCGCATGCGCATTTTACCCATATTCTATCGCGATATTTCATTTTCCTATCGTTGCCCAAAATTACACCGGTATTACTGTGAACGGTATGATATAGCCCAGCCCTACTTGGAAATGATGAAAAAGACAATAATCAATCAATGGGTTAATGTTTCTCTAATACTCTGTGCTTTGATTGAATGATGTACAGTCTAAGGCTCTTCTAAGGCAAGTCAACTTGCCTTGGCCTTGTCCTCTGGCAAAAATCCTCCGTTTTCTTTTATGTATTTGTCCAGGTCCACAGCGGGGACAGGTCTCTCCATCACCAGGATCAGCTCTCTGCCAAAGTCAAACCACTCCAACAGAGACACTGGGGCTGATGTTACCACTGATCCATCTGCTTCAGCTGCAAGCTTCAGCATGATGGCAACTTCCGCTGACAGATGCTTCCCGTTATCATCCTGAAATATTTCAACAAAGTGGAGGCACAGACATTCCACAGGTGAACGCTGCATGCAATCCACTAATGTAAAAACAATTCAAGTCTTGCACATTTACCGTCACTTTGCAGTACACTTTCTCCTTTGGGATGTGTTTGATGGCCACCTAAAAGACACAGGGCATTGATGAGCATTTCCTCAGTATGACATAATTAAAGGTGTAAAACAGCACACGTCTCAGCTTACGATATTATCCCTTATCTGCATTACTGCCTGTCTTACTACCACCATCTGAACACTTACTGGTAAATGATCCTTTATGCGGTAGCCAGCAAACACTGCTCCGCATCCACCTTCTCCAAGCCGCTGCTCCTCCACGTATCTCGCTCGGAAGTCACCTAAACAGACAAACACAAATTGGGTTTTACTACAGCTGTCACACAAATTACTCTCGGCTGTACCCTAAATGTTCATTTTGCTCTTCACCTGAATATAAAAGCCAAGCTGCTTGCTACTTACGTTTCTGTTCAGCCACTGACTTTTTGGCAACAGTTTTGCTTTTGTCCTGGTCCACGTTCTTTTTCTTAGGTGGGTCCCTGCTGTCTCCCGCAGCTTTCCTTTTGCCAGCCTTTTTGTTTTTACTGCAGCTCTCTGAAATCTCTATGCTGCAGTCTGCAGATGTGGAAAACACCAAAAGCACATCAGCTTAATAGACACAAATATCTCCCAAACACTAATATCTTAAAACTAGCAACCAGATGTACACTTAATCTACCCCTCACTCAACTAATTAGCCTACCTTTACCAGTGTCCAACCAGGAAGATGCCTGCCCCTTGTCACCGCTCATATGGTCAAGAAGTTTACACTTTTTTGCTGTATTGGTTGTCCCCGCTTCATCTTGTTGGACCTTTCGCTTGACTCCTCTGACCACATGAGCATCTGAGCTGGTGGAAGGACCAGCCTGCTCAGTGACCCTCCTTCTTTTTATGGGGGTCTTTTTTTCAGGACTGGCTTTTCTCTTAGCCATCCTGCTCTTACAATCTATAAACAACAACACATTAGTGAAAAAGAGCGCTCGACATCAGGACTAGAAGGATTTTGATGCCATTGAATTTTAAATTACTATCACTTACAATATAATAACAAGTTTATCCTTTTGATAAAAAACACACCAACATGAGTCCATACTAGGTCTACTAAGTCTAGATACTGATGACACTTCTTGCTCTGTTTTCACTGCTCAGTCCAAGAATAAACTTGTCACATTGTTTTACCAAAAGACAAAGTGCCCCAGTAACCTTTCTTTGATTAGACATGTTGCACTTACGCTAGTTTCAATCAAAACTAGGATTTAAATCGTCTAAAAATGAACCATTTTATACACAGAGCCTCAACATTGTTAGAAATGTAGATTTTGTTATTTGGGGGATTTGAGCTAGATTTTCTTTCTTTTTTACTTACTTTGATCTCCTGGATCTTTCTTATCTGCCTCAGTCGTAACTTTTCTTGTTTCCTTTTTCATCTTAATTTTTTGAGAACTTTTAAAATAGAAAATGTCGCCTTAATGAGTGAATAGTCCTTCAAATGTCTGGATGCTTGACTTTTCTTACTAAGCTGTAGAAGTCAGTTCTGTAAGTGAGCTTTAAAAGTAAACTCCGGAGACTATGGCAACACAACATTAGAACCTTGCCTTTTAGTGACATCACTGACTGCCAGTAAAAGTGTCCCAAGTAGTTTAAAGAAAAACACTCAAAGCCATAATATTCCATATAATTCAGTAATTTCACATTAAACTTTCTTTCATTATCCTTTCATTATTTGTTTAAAGACTTGATGTGTGGATGCTACTATGAAGACTTCTAGTTCAGCAAACACTAATAAACACTGACTAGTTTATCTGAGATAAAATATAACACTTTTTTATTAAGTCAGTGTTAACTCTATTTTTTTCTGTTAGGATCATTCAATAGTACAAAGCGAGGCTAGGTCCACGCGGCAGGAAGTGATCATCAATTTCTATCACTTTGTCAAAAGCGGAGCGTAGGGTGTCACCAGTGGAAAATCTTCTGTGGGGCGAATCATCGGAATCGGCGTCGGACAACCCTGTATCACCGCTGAGCGTCACGCAGACACTACACACTACTTAATATTGTGATCAGAACCCCACATACTGCACCAGAAGTTTATTAAATCCCTGCCAACGTGTTCCTAAAATTAGAAGACGCCACAGACACAAACTGACTGCAGCCTTTATTCCATGTGTTTTGTCTGTGAATGCCCCCATGTACACATTTAACCTCCACCCACTGCAACACCAATAATGTCCCGGGGCAAAGCGGGGTTTGGTGAACCAGGAGCTGCGTGCAGCCTGTGTCCACCAAAGCCTGGTGTATACCCCCTTGACACCTTATTAGAATGCTGTACCTGCAGGCTCGGCTCCTTCTGCCCTGGCAACCAGATGATTCTCAGCCAGGGTGGCTTGCTGGTCGACGGCAAGGACCTCTGGGTGGGCCACTTTGTCCAGAAAACCAATGATTGTAGAAAACATGGATGATCTAACAGTTCTCCAAAAGTACATATAGTACTTACCTAAAAAGCAGTTAATGTCATGTTGCATTTATTTATTGTTATTACATTGTCTTACAGCAGCTAATTAAAAACCATCATTTTAACTACATGTTTTGTTTTTTTGTTCTTTGTTGTTTTTGGGGTTTTTTTGCAGTTGTCCTGTAGGTGATGGTGTAGCACAGAGACTGAACTAGTGGCTAGCTAACATAAGAAGCATGTACTTGAAACTTGCATCTCACCTTTGCAGCGTTCACTTTGAAGAGAATGTCTTTACTAGGGGTGCAACGATACACAAAATTCACGGTTCGGTTCGGTTCGATACTTTGGTGTCACAGTTCGATATTTTTTCGATACAAAAAAAAATGTTCATGCCTTTTTAATTTGTCATTTATTAAATTTTCACGGCACATTCTGCACCACATCTCTGTGCGTTCATCATTTGTTTGAAGCCAGCTCACCTCCTGCAACCACTTTTCCGAGAATACGCGCTTCTTTTGTGGTTCGGACTCCTGACATTTCTTTGGAGGTGGAGGAACATCACAGTAATTTCTTAAAGGAGCTTCTTCGACATCTTTAAGAGTTCTAAACAAATGTCTGTCCTCCTCCTGAAAATCTTATGTGCGCAAACACGAGTTGCAACTTCTTATCTTGCGCGCGTTTTTTATCTTGACAGCAAATGCGCACCTGCGGACCACTTATGTGCAGCCCTGGTTATTTAGCTCGTCATATTGCAGCCACAGAAATTCTTTTGTCCATGAAACCATAAAGCTGCACTTTCTTTTTGCCTTATAGTCTGATTTGTCATAACTTTTCCGTTTTGTGGTAAGCTTTTCTTTGGCTGTCACGTCTTCACCCTGACCTGTCTTATTAGGCTCAGCAGAACTAAAATATATATCCTGCTGCTTTTACACACGCACTCACATAACGCTCAGCGATTCTCTGCGCGATCAACCTCTCACATGTTTAAGCTTGCTGCGGGAGATTTCAGTTGTCATGTTTGCATAGTAAGCTAACGATTGATAAGATGATGTCAGAGGAATTGGTGCGCAAATTATCACTCACCAATCAGTGCTGTCGCTCTCTATACACAGTTCGCGATTGCAAAGTGAAAGCAAAAAACAAGCGCAAATTCAAACGCGATTTCAATATGTCATATATTGACAGTGGCTCACCGATGCCAAT
This sequence comes from Neolamprologus brichardi, assembly GCF_056152115.1. NCBI lineage: Eukaryota > Metazoa > Chordata > Actinopteri > Cichliformes > Cichlidae > Neolamprologus > Neolamprologus brichardi. The sequence continues at coordinate 29,378,268 of NC_142106.1, read as the reverse complement.
GACATAATTACCCAGCTACATTTCCGAAAGAATGCAAAAGCATTGACATATATTTTTCCTTCCTACGATAGGCCGACGGGCAGGGCAGAGATAGATTTTGGTAGCCCGACTGGAAAAGTCGCTAGGTTACCCCGGGACAACACGGCAAATCTCCGTTAACGAGCTACCGCGGATCGCCCCGTGCGTGGGGCTGGACAGCCAACACGTTAACGAGCTAACTAAAATGTGTCCCAAATATCTGTATCCCATCAGAGGCTAATTTCTTAAAGGAGAAGTAGTAGCTGCTCCACCATGGGACCAGTAGGACCTCCAGCACACAATGAACACTTAATTAACATTAACACATTTATTAAAACACAATTTTAAACAATAACCCTTTTCTTTTAGTGTGTTTCAGTTTGTTCCTACCGCTCCATTGGAACGGTATACTTATTGGTCTCTCCAATGTAGAGGTCTGGTCATTCCTCGCTGCACTGTACAGCATACACCACATTGTTAAGTTTGTGTTTTGGAGTTGTCTTTCGGGTGAACCATTGACTGTAGAAAACATGGACAACGCGACAGGTCCCCAAAAATGAAGCCAAAACGTCTCTATCGCCCCCTTGTGTCTGGCTGCAGTATAGGTCATAAACCCCGCCTCCTCCATGTTAGCGGATGGGACTGGGGTCGGACTAAAATAAATTAATTCTCCTTAGATAATTTTTTTCCAAAGATTCTTTCTTTTGTTTTCAATAGTTCTCATCACGCTGATTGATGTTCAAGGGGTCTCCCTTCCCATAAGTTTGATTCTAATTCCTACCGCGGTGATGTTAAATTGGGGTGAAACGTCATCATAAGAGCTTTGACTGACAGCTGCAGTGACGGAGAAGCTTGCGTATCTCTGTTCGCGAATAGCAGATACAGCGTAGGCTCTGAGAGGAGGACCAGCGTTTACGCTACGAAAACACGACCGAGTGTTTTAACCTGACAGCCTGAGGTGTTCTTCAGTAAACTGGACTACCCGACAGAAGGACCCGAGGCCCCGCTGCACTTTTTCGGTAAGTTAAATGTGTTTGTAAGCTTATCCGTAACTACCGTCCATAGCTAGCTCCTGAGACCTAGCTAGCTAAAATGAGCACTCGGCTGTCAGGGTTCGTTTAGCTAATCTGTGCAGGTGAATGAATTTACTAAAGAAATCAAGAGAAACGCCCCGGGCTGCTCAGTCAGTAATTACTGTTACTGTACTTTTATTACAAGTATTATACTGTAAAAGCAACAGGCTGCACCCTGCTTCAGCTCCTGTGCAGAGCTGAATATTAAATATGTGCAAACAACAGTATGTTTTCAGTCTCTTGCCACATCTGTAAAGACAGAAACAATTTTTTTAAAAGCTTGTACTTCAGTAACTCCTCATTAATCAGGAACTATGGATTAAAGTACTGTAGTGTACTGTAATACTGAAAAAATGTAAGAGAAGAACTTCAGATCCTGAGTGTGTGAGGACAGAAGAATCAGCTTTATTTCAATATTGAGGGATAAAATTTATTTAAAATTTATTTACTTATATCTGAGTTTGATGGTTCTGTTGTCTTTGTGATTACAGGAGCTGCCCTCAGATTCAGACCTCAGCCCCATCGAGTGACAGCAGACAGATCATCCAACATGTTCATATGTTAACTGTAAAATGAACTGATAAAAACAGTACAAAGGTTAAAGTACCACACGTACTGTAGTGAAAGCTGCAGTTGTTTTATTGATAAAGTTAAAGACAAAAAAACAAAAGGATTAATCACTCATGTAACTGTGTCACTATATATCAGCATTAACAGGACCTCAATTTGGTGTTTCAGAGAGCTGCTGATCTCAGACCTGCACAGCTTCCGTTTTAAACACTTGATGTACTCAGCTGCATGATGAGCATATAAGATTTTGTCTAACACAATTAAATAAAACCTGATAAAGGTCAAAGGTCGTCACTTGTATGTTGAACTACAAACTTGTCATCTGGAATTCTTTCACAGTTTTTTGCAGATAGTGTTATTTACCATAAAGTGATTCAGAGTTATTCATACCAGAGTAACCAGAGAGGATCACATATTTTTAAATATATAACTTTCTACAGGACTGAATATAATATCTTTATGTAAAAGTCCGGAGCCTCTGGGGAGTATCAGAGTATTTATAACATTACACAAAACAAAGGTCTCATCACAGTGTTGATGAAATGCTGGGTTTATCCATCTCCTCGGGTGGGCCTACGGAGGAGTGCTGAAGATTTCCCTGTGAGGGAGCTGCTGGTGAAGATCATGAGTCCTGCTTGATCACTGCCATGAGCTTCAGTCTTCCTGGTGTTTCTTAAATGATGCCTCTTACAGTGGGTCAACAGAACTTATGGCACAGGACAGCTGTGATGAAAGAAGTTTCTCCAAACCTCTGGACCCAGGAAACCCAGCTTGGTCCTGATGGTCTCCCTCACTAGTTTATCTCCAGGGTAAATGTAGCTGTTGATATAATATGGACTCTATTATTAAATGAAAAGAACAAATTAGACTACACTACTGAAACCTGCTGCTGTTTTTAAAGTCTCCATGTTACCAGGCTGTAGAGATTTAAACAGTTTTAGATCCATTACACTCACAGTCTTATGTTAAAATCTCAAAGGACAGCATTATATTTTTGATATTAACAGTAACTCTGGGCCTCTGTGGAGTGTGCAGCTGATCTCATCGCTGTCTAAAAACGGATAAAAAAAACATAAGTGTTGAAGACTATTAAGAGTAGCAGGTGTGTAGCATCGCTAACTAGCTAGCAACAAGCCTTCAACACAATGCGTATGCTAGCGGCTAAGCTAACTAACGAATTAACAACAGAGTGATTTTAGAACTATAAGATGATAAGCTGTGTGTCTTTTTTATAACAGTGACATAGTTGTATTTACCTTAATTAAACGAGTCGTCAGTCGCGGTAAACCAGCAAAAAAACTCGAGCAGCCGGGCTACGTAAAAAGTGTAGGGGGGCGTGTTTGCGGTCACGTCCAGCGGGTGTGTGGGCGGGAGCGTTACACAGTCGCTCCACCTCAAGTCACTACTGCGCAGACTCTGGCTCCAAATTTGCAAGATGGCAGCCTCCACAAGCGGGGTATGTCTGTCGCTGTCACTACCCGATCCGTACCGGAAACCCGATCGGTACCCCGCATGCGCAAATCTTACGTCACTTCCTCTCTTTGCCAACATTGCGACATTCAGTATATTTGAATGATACGGTTAGCGCCCAGTTAGCTCCTAGCATTTCTCAACAGCTCTGCCTCCTTTCCGACTGCCCGGGACATTTAAACAATGGATAATCCGTATACAAACAAATTCATGCTTTTCTCCTCAACAGAGAGCGTTCCCCGATTGAACAAAAGCGCCGTAAAATAAGAAGAATGGCGCCTAATTACAGACGTAATAATATTGACTTAGCAATGTGTCACATGAAGATTCAGCAGCCAGATTAAGTGTTTACTGACAATTGACAGTGATAGCGGACATCATCATCACTATTCCAGTCAATCCTCTCCACACAGACAAGCATAAACACACTCGACTATCACTAAATCAAATTTAACACACGTTTGTAATGACGCCAATTCAGTTTACAATAGGGTTCATTCGCTCGGTCAGCAGGTGGCAGTATCCTCGTACACTGGGGAGTAAACTGCCATTAAACGAACAGAAGAAGAAGAAAACCCCTGCACATGCGCGGTACGGATCGGGTAGACCCGATTTGTACGGTCCGACTTTGCACATGCGCAGTAAGGATCGGGGAGTCCCGATCCGTAACTATCTTTTTATTTTTCGTTTTTGTCTACATTGTACTGAAATGCTTCATTATTGCAAATATTTTAAGATATACTTATTATTCTTAACATCTTAACAGATACTCTGACCCGTAACTATCGTAAAACGCTTCGACCGGAAGTAGACACCTTTCGCGCATGCGGGGTACCGATCGGGTTTCCGGTACGGATCGGGTAGTGACAGTCGCTACCCGATCCGTACCGGAAACCCGATCGGTACCCCGCATGCGCAAATCTTACGTCACTTCCTCTCTTTGCCAACATTGCGACATTCAATATATTTGAATGATACGGTTAGCGCCCAGTTAGCTCCTAGCATTTCTCAACAGCTCTGCCTCCTTTTCGACTCCCCGGGACATTTAAACAATGGATAATCCGTATACAAACAAATTCATGCTTTTCTCCTCAACAGAGAGCCTTCCCCAATTGAACAACAGCGCCGTAAAATAAGAAGAATGGTGCCTAATTGCTAAATCAATATTATTAAGTCTGTAATGTGTCACGTGAAGATTCATCAGCCAGATTAAGTGTTTACTGACAATTGACAGTGATAGCGGACATCATCATCACTATTCCAGTCAATCCTCTCCTCACAGACAAGCATAAACACACTCGACTATCACTAAATCAAATTTAACACACGTTTGTAATGACGCCAATTCATTTTACAATGGGGTTCATTCGCTCGGTCAGCAGGTGGCAGTAACCTCGTACACTGGGGAGTACACTGCCATTAAACGAACAGAAGAAGAAGAAAACATCTGCACATGCGCGGTACGGATCGGGTAGACCCGATTTGTACGGTCCGACTTTGCACATGCGCAGTAAGGATCGGGGAGTCCCGATCCGTAACTATCTTTTTATTTTTCGTTTTTGTCTACATTGTACTGAAATGCTTCATTATTGCAAACATTTTAAGATATACTTATTATTCTTAACATCTTAACCGATACTCTGACCCATAACTATCGTAAAACGCTACGACCGGAAGTAGACACCTTTCGCGCATGCGGGGTACCGATCGGGTTTCCGGTACGGATCGGGTAGCGACAGGGTATTTTGGCTTCATTTTTGCACAATGGTAGGAGGCGGGGTCGCGTCGTCCATGTTTTCTACAGTCAATGGTCTAGACTGAATCGGCTCAGCAAGGGAGGCCAGCAGCACCCTGCACTGAACCAACAACCTTCAATTTCATTGTAATTATATCATTAGACGTGAAACGTATATCAACTGTAACCATAGTTCGCTTGGTCAGTTTTCTTGTTGCATTGAAAGCATTCCTCTGTCACAGGTTTCGCCTTCAGTCCTGTTTAGTTAGATAAAACTGTAGTTAAAGGAACCTTGTTTTGCATGCTGGAGATAATTTGGGCTCACATTGCACTGGTGGCTTCTGCCTTAGTCGTACACATCATTTCTGTAGATACTGTTTAATGACACAATCTGTTTTTCAGGGTGGTGATCCAAATCAGTGTGGAGCAGAATGCACCATAGAGACGCACAACTCTCCTGTTGAACACCTCAAGACTGAAGGTACACCAGATATAGGAGGAATAAAATTTGAGTCAGTTTTCAACTGTTTAAAATATTTTCACATCTGACAGCCAGGTTTGCCATTTTGATTAGGACACAACATTTTTAGGGCATTTTGTCATATGATGTTGTGCTGTTTCTTAAATGTTTTGTGAAAAAAAAAGAATGGTTCACCCACAGTTAAACAGTTTAAATACTCTGACTTTTCAAATACTCTGACTTTGATACCTCTTCAAAGCCGTGTGAGGTCACTCCTCAAACAAACTCTCAGGACAGTTAATACAAAACTGGAAATTTTTAAGGCTGTTGCCTCTCATAATTGGTGACAGAGTGGAATATGGAACCGATGATTTTTAACCCACTGCATCCAGACTGCAAATGAATTGTGCATGTGCGAAGCCACTGCTGGCATGTGATCCGCAGCAGCAGAAGAAAAGGACCTGTGAGGCTCAGTAACAGAGATTTAATTAGAAAAGTACAGAAATTTTGCGCCAAAAAATATTATTTTTTCTGTATCGATATCTACTGAATCAGTCAGTACTAAAAAGGTATCGTGTTTTGGTACCCAGCCCTACTCGCATTTCAGTTCAATTGCAATTATGTCAACAATACAATTCAGTATCCCAATGCATGACGCTAACTTCATTTCAGTTTGTTTGTTTTCATCAACAAATAAAGGAGGTTACATATAAGCTAGAGCAGGGCGATATGACCAAAAATATTTATCACGATATGCATTTGAAAATTTGTGATAACGATATAACTGACGATATAATTGACAATATAATTGACACTAGACAAAATACTTTACAACTCCACAACTTTATTAGTGCAAAAAAACCCATCAATGTATTTTCACTTAAACAAGCAGCTGTTTTTTATGTGCATTAAAGTTATATAAAAACGTAACAGTGCAAATTCCTTGCTGACAGTTTAACCAAAGGCATTTCCAGTGGAAATTGGCCGACATATCCTCAGCATAACCATGTATAATATCCACAAAACTTAAAAAGAGGTTATACACACGCAGTGTTGGGGAGTAACGGAATACATGTACCGCCGTTACGTATTTAAAATACAAAATATGAGTAACTGTATTCCGTTACAGTTACCGTTTAAAAAGGTGGTATTTAGAATACAGTTACTTTGTTGAAATAAATGGATTACACGGCGGTACTTCCTTGTTTCATATTGTGGCGGGTCAGGACTGTTTGGGTTTTGTTTGACAGCTACGTTCTGTTGTTCCAGGCGGCAGCGTTACGGTTGCCATGGTTACAGGGTGACGCTCTCTCTCTCTCTGTGTTTCCTGGGTGAGAGAGCGCCTTGTTGTTGTTGTGCTAAGCTAATAGGCAGAATGCTAGCGGTATAGCTCTAAAGAATGTAGCATCATAGGCAGTGTAGTCCGTGCACTGTCGAGAAAAATCAAAGGATTGATTTTAAGTGTGCAGTATTTTCCAAACAACACGGTAATAACGACGGCCCGCTAGCATGCTCTACCAAAAATAGTGCTTTGTTGTGTATCTGATGGACGAAAGCCAGACCAGTTCCACACTACTGAAGTTGCAGCATTTTTACAAACCAATTCTGGTTCATCTGTTTCATTCAACGATCCACTTTCGCTCTTCTCATTCTGCTTCACCGCCATGTGCGTATGTAAACATAGGCACTGCGCATGCGCGTTTTACCCATATTCTATCGCGATATTTCATTTTCCTATCGTTGCCCAAAATTACACCGGTATTACCGTGAATGGTATGAAATAGCCCAGCCCTAATATAAGCTACTTTTTTATTGCTCAAAACACTTGTTGGTCTACTGTGACGTAGGTGGTTGAAGAAAACAATTTCCTGTTATTTTTAGGTTGTACAGTCCTGATCAAAAGTTTAAGACCATTTTAAAAAATGGCAAAAAAATCACATTTTGCATGGTTGGATCCTAACAAGGTTCCAAGTAGAGCTTCAACATACAACAAGGAGTAATGGGAGTGTGGCAAAACACTTTTTTGAGCATGCAATTTATTAACCCTTTAAAGCTGGTCGGAGCGGGCACGCTCCGTTTTGCGTAACTATTTTTAAATCACGGTAGAACCGGAACCACGTAAGGTAGCGCAATAATTCTTTTTGCATATGAAACTGGAGGAGTTGTACTTACATCTTATGCCATCAGCTTGTCCTAGGTCACAGTTTCCTTCCACATATAGCTTTGGAAAAACTGCATATAAAGCGCTTGCAGGAAAAGAAACATAATATTCCAGAAACACGCTTTGCCGATCAGATCAGCTGTTCATAACACTTCCTACATTGAAATAGACATCAGCGCGAACTATCGCATGTCCGCCATTACCTGCCCGAAACCGGAAGTGACGCCATTTTCGCGAAAAATGAAGTTTTTTACTTATAGGCCTAATAATTTCCCCCAGGGATCAATAAAGTATTCTGATTCTGATTCTGATAATCCTATACTGGTGTTTTTAAAAGTCATGTTTTGATTCATGCTTTTCTGAATAGTTTCTGGGATGCTTAGAACTCAGATTGCACTGCTTTAAACACTTTATTTAGATGCACATGCTGTTTTCTTTGCAAATTTGCATTATAGGATTTATTTTTGTTTTTTCTGCAGTATATAAAAATTGGTGTATCTCAAAAATAAAACTATGAAGACACTCAAAATAAATTTCCTGTTGTTGTAAGCTATGTTTTGCAACTTTTTTGTATTTAACGTTTTGAGGGATAAACCTCTTAAATTTCTCTAAGTAGAAATAGATGTAAAAAAAACAAACGATTTTCAATTTTTTTGTAGTTTATTGCACTTTTTTTTGCAATTTATGTATTTACTATGTACGTAATGCATACATATTATTACATTTTGGGCTATAACAGTTGTACTGATGTATAGCAACTTGAAATGCTCCCAAAAATGGCACTACAGCATGTAAAAGAAGATAATGTAAGCTCTGGCGGACTCGGTTCTATGGTAGGTCTTAAAGAGTTAAAAAGAAAGCTTTAACTGAAACAGGCTGTTCTACAGCTGATCAAGAGATTTTTGGACCACGCCTCCAAAAAACAGAAATCAAAGTTCCAAACTTGAACTCAGTAATGAATAGGTTCGCTGTTATTGTCGATCACTTCATGAAAGCATTTCCATGAGGTGAGTGGGAACATTTTTCCAAGTGGTGAAGACGGCCACAAGACGGGCGTCTACTGTCTGGAACTGTTGTCCATTCTCAGTTGGATTTAGATCAGGGAAAGACGCAGGATGGTCCAAAAGAGTGATGTTATTCTCCTGGAAGAAGTCCGTTGTCCTACGGGCATTGTGTACTGTAGCGTAAACCCAGTCGTTACCACACAGATGAAGGCCCTCAGTCATGAGGGATGCTCTCTGCAACATCAGCCCTATCATTCTTATTGCCTCATTTGTTGGACCTTAATGTTTTAGATGACATTCTGGCTAAAACAGCTGCCAGTAATTTCGTGTAAATATAAACTTTTGTATAAAAAAACATGTTTTGTATTATACAGCTCTTCTGTGCTTTGTCAATAGGAGACAGTAATCAGGCTTATTAAAATTGTATTTTAACAGGTTTACATTACCGTACTTTCTGGACTATAAGCCGCTACTTTTTTCCTAGGTTTTGAGCCATGAGGCTTATACAAAGGTGCGGCTATTCTGTGGATTTTTCTTCCACCACTAGGGGGACTCTAACCAGAATTAGAATAAAAAACAAGATAGATGAAAAATCAATGCAAAGAAGAATACGCTACTTTTTCTTTAGCAGATAGAACACGCACAACAAATTACCAACTGGTAATTATTTTCAAATCCTCGCCCCTTCATCATGGAAACCACACGAAGAAGTTCGTATGATGCAAGTTAGAGAGCCAACTTCACCGGAGGATAACAGTGACACGGAGAGCGAGACTGATGGAGACAGATGTGATGAAGCGCTTCTGAGCCTGTTCAACTCCGACACTGAAGAAGACGACTTCATGGGTTTCAGCTAAGATGATTAAAGTGACTTGTGGTTTCAAATACAGGAAAAATGGAGGTAAATAAATAGCGGTTATTTTCTCTTGGTTCTGTTCCGTTTTAATTAGCAAAGTTGCTGCTTTGTTAAAAGGCATTGTTCGGAAAGAATCTGTTCAGGTACATACATGTACATTTACAGTACAAGATTGTTCTGTACATGCAGTAAATATCTAATTTTTCATCATAGATATCTGCGGCTTATAGCCGGGTGCGGCTTGTATATCTTTTTTTTTAAAATTTTTTAAAAATAGAGCGGATGCGGCTTATATACAGGTGCGCTCTATTGTCCAGAAAGTACGGTATATTAGTTTTTTTATTTTGATGTAATTATAGTGCAAAAACCAAAGTTCACTGTGAATTTTACATTTCTCAACAAAGTATACCGTTATGTATTCTGCATTATCAGTATATTTTCCACGGTGAAATTCTGGCAACCACAGCTGCCAGTATTTTACCGTAATATTGAACATTTTAATATTTATTTTATACAGTTTCACTGTATTTAACAATGCAAAACTGTAATCAGGTTAATGGAATGTTTGTTGTTTTTACATGAGTTACCATGAACAGGTTTATGATTCTTTATTGAGAATTTTACATTTATCAACATAGTATACCGTTATATATTCTACATTATCACTATATTTTCCACAGTGAAATTCTGGCAACCACAGCTGCCAGTAATTTACTGTAATATTCAACTTTTTAGGTATTATACCATATTATTTTATACCTTTTCACTATATTTAACAAAGTGGGTGTGTGCAGCTAGCTTTTCGCTAGCTGCTATTAGGCGATTAGCTTAGCTTAGCTTTTAGCTACATTTAAGATTTAGATATTGGCAAAAACACAGTTCAGTTTATTTTATTAGTCGTTTCTTGTGGTCTGGCTCAAGAATTAAATGAGGATTATTGCCTTTGGTGTTACTCTGGGCTGTAACTTAAAATTGTGCTTTCTGTAATTTAGTTTGTCAGTCCTTCTCTAGCTATTTTGCTGCAAATTGGCCAGTTTCTAAATACATAACTAAATTTAGTTTATAATATCACCATTGTAGGCTATTTATCAATCACTGTGATGCTGTTACTGTTATTTAAATTCTACAATGTGTACATTATTATTGTTATTATTATTATTATTATTATTGTATTTGTTTTATTAATTTTTATTTATAGCCAAATCTCTTTTTGTTTTTAGTATTCTCCAGGTGTGACTGTTGCCCCAACTCCACAGCTGACAGACAGAAGAAAATCACAAGAGTTGTAGATCTGTAAGATGAGGCTCGAGTGGCAAAAGGATAAGATTGATGAGCTCACCAAAGAAAGAGACTATCTAAAGGAGCAATTAGCAGCATGTAAGTCCACTCTTAAAAACATTACATAGCTAGTCACATAATTCCTCTGCCTGAGCACTTGCATAAGCATTTTGTTGAGTAATTTTGTCTGTGTTGTCTTTTTAACAGTTTTACTAGCTCTCAAAGGAACCCACATGTTCTGTCCAGGATTCCAGTGAGGTATTGAGCATATCTTCACTGTCCTCTGATGGGTCTTTTGATGAGAGTTCTGACTCCTCCATGAGCACAACTTCATCAGATAAAGACAGGAAGAAGAGGAAGAAGGGCAAAGCAAAAAAACACAAGAAGTCAAAGAAACATGACCAAAAACCAAGAACAAGAAGTCAAGTGATTAACTTAACAGTTTGCATGTGGTGTGTTTCATTACCACACTATTACATTAATGATTATGCTCTCTCAAATGCAGTCCAGAATCCGAAGCAAGTGGTCAACCGGTATAACAAGATTTTGAGGCTGTTCAAAAGAGGAGGCACCATGTCTGCTGCTGATTTTTGGTTTGAATGTTACTTCATTATTTTACTTTTATAAATTCTGTAGTTTAATTTTAATCATCATACATGTGATACACTTTATGTAAAGAGCTACAAGTCATATAGTTTGCATCCAGCCGTGTTCTGTATTTCCTCAAATATTGGCTGATAGTTTATGACACTTTTTTATTTTTGTATCAAAATTTGTGTGTCCAATCTGTAAGCATTGTTCTCATGTTTTTGTGATTGGCATCTTAAAAATACATTGCGTTCTGGATCTACCCTGTGTGTTGTCATTTATTTTTTGTTACAATGTACTTTAAAAACTTTCACATCTATAAATAGGTTGTAAGGTATATATGGTCCCCACTTCAGATGGGCTCACTCAAGATACTTTACTAACAAGTAGTAAATGGTTTGTAACTTCCTAAATAAGTTTATTAAGGTATTTATGAGCATTTTAGATAATCTATCAAAAAAGAAGTTGGTCGATAGTGAGTTACAGCTTTGGCAGCCTTTAAGTGACAGTTATAAATGTATTGTAAGACATCTGTTAAGATATATATGAGTGATGAAACCCTGATATTCAGTGTTTATAAAACATCTAGTATGAAACTACTATGTGTAGCACATGTAGAGTTTATAGTATTATATAGGATATGTTAACCATCTACTTACCTTTTACCAGTTATTTTGTATACCATTGAACATCCTGAAATGACTGGTTTGTAACTGATGCAGAGTAGCATTTATAAATGATTAATCAATGAGTTGTAGAACATGAAAACATAATTAATAAAAAGTGTTGTACATTAGCTTATTCATCATGAATAAAGTGTTTAAAGCAGTGCTTGAAAACTATTAACTGATTATGAGAAATACTAAGAATGGCATGTGATTTTAACAAGAAATAAGACTAAACTTAAAGGTTAGACTTTGGAAAACTCAGCTACTGTTTTTATGGACTGTACATAATAAAAAGGATAAAATAAAAATACAAATAAATAAATAATACTAAAATATTTTTTTAAATAATTTTAAATATAGTTTTTTAAAAATTCAAAAAAATTTAAAATGTCTAAAATAATTTTGTTTTCCACAGACGTACTGTACAGTTATTCCTTAACTGCATATTAACACATCTTTGCTTCATTTTATTCTGATTATCTTTGTCTTCTTCCTGCAGATTATGAGACAAATGCCAACTAAGTAGAGGAGAAGCAGGATCCGACATTCAGTACAAGACTCGTCTTAAAACTTGCAGGACTATTAAAGTCACTTTCACCTCCTGACAGACTGTAACATCTCATCATGCCATTGATTGTGGTCCCTACTTCCCAGTTGTTCAGGATGCGAGTAGCTGCCCTGTTATTCACCTGTGTGGCATTCAGCGCTGCTGTACATGGAGCTTATCTGCCCCACGGAGGCATGGCTGACTGGTGCATCTTCTGCTGGGCGTTCAGCTTCGCTTGCACTCTGCTGGTCCTGCTGGTAGAGTTGTTTGGCCTCCAGGCCCGGGTGCCAGTTTCCTGGTCCAACTTCCCCATCACTGTCGCCTGCTATGCTGCACTCCTCTGCCTTTCAGCATCCATCATTTTTCCAGTCTTCTTCCTTAGACACCAGTTGTTCTATCATGTAGCTCGTGACCATCGCATAGTTTCCACAGTCTTCTCCTGCCTGGCAGCGGTTGCCTACATGGGGGAAGTGAGCCTGTCTAAAGCAAGGCCAGGAGAGGTGGCAGGTTACATGGCTACAGCTCCGGGCTTACTGAAAGTGTGCCAGACCTTTTTGGCCTGTATTATCTTCATCCTCATCAGCAACCCAGTGATATACGACCATCATCCAGCTTTGAAGTGGTGCATGGCAGTGTACTGCATCTGCTTCATCCTCTCCATGGCTGTGGTGGTGCTGTATGTGGGAGATTGCACCGGCTGTCTCCCCATCCCATTCTCCAAGTTCCTTTTGGCATATGGGCTCCTGGCAGTTATCATGTATTTGACTGCCACCATCCTCTGGCCCGTGTTCCAGTTTAACAAGAGTTACAGGAGAAACGATGACCCAGAAACAATCGCTGCAGCTGTAATCACTGCCATCAATTTCCTGCTTTACGTTGCTGACCTAGTGTACAGTGCCACATTAGTGTTTGTCAGTGGCTGAGAAGTGGAGAGATGTAGCGCTAATTTTGACCCCCCCCCCCTCCTAATTTCAAAATCCTGAAACGTTTTTTAAATCCTTAAAATCCTACAAAGGGATCCCATATTTGCAAAGCCTGGTTTACCTGTGAGTATGTATTTATTTGAATGTGATCAAATAGTTGCCATACAGTATTCTAATTACTCTACCTCTAATGTGAAATGATGGGCGAAGGACACTGTCTCAGCTGAACTCTGGACACACACACACACATACACTAACACTGATACGCACTCATCCCTTTCCCAACGCCTTCGATACTTGTCTCCTCCTGGAGAACACGGTGGGTCTGGGCCCAGCGCTGGAAAAAATTCTGGAAAAAATTCTGGAAAAAATGTTTCGGATTACTCCTCACCCCCTACCCACCCCTGTTGCTTGTCACGTGCTCCATAACGTTGTGCTGTGGACATTTATGTGCGTTCTGTGTAGAGGAGTTTTTTGGTTTTCTGATCTCATGCTGTCCTACCATAGGAGCACAGCATGAGTAGAGGTCTCTTTTTTTCCCCTCTTGGACTTTCCCATTGTATTGTACATTTCAGTGTTTTTCCGTAATACTACCGGTTTCCGACCTGTCTCCCCATGTGATGTCTGTGTTGTGTATGTAAGGTCGGGGGGTCTCATTTCACTGCAGGGCAACTTGCATGTGACAAATAAAGTTTTCTTGAATCTTGATGTGTGCAACACAACTCTTACATCAGCTATCAAAGTGTGAGATTTCACACAATGAAATACATTATGTATCATGAAAAAGTACATTATATACTATTAAAGCCAATAAAGTTAGCACACTGGAACACAGGGGGATGGCAAAATTGGGCACTTGCATTTCAACACGCTCTAACTGAAAGATCATCATCCTGTAATCTTTTGTTAATAGCGCTTTAAAGTCATATCAGTATCAATATCATTATAATACCAACAAAGTGTTCTGATATTTGTATTTGTTGAAGGAATTAAGCTTTTATCATAAAACAAATATATCTCAGACTTTTTACTCACTTGGAAAGGAAATAGAATAAGTGAGATGAGCTGTCAAAGATGACAGTATCAATAATTAGTTATACTTAGTCATAAAACGTACTTTTAATTCAAATAAGGATATACATTCTGAGTCACGTGTTTTCACCCTTTGAATAATTGCTACAATGAACACAAGAACTTTCATTTCATTGGAAATCTATACGTCTTTTTAAATACTCAACACTAATACATGAATCACTTGAGAGGAGACCCTGCAGAGTGGAAGGCACTATTCAGAACTTTATGCGAAGTTTTGATTTTTTTAAAGTAGTGAAATTTGTTAATATTTATTGTTTACACTGTTGGTCTCTGCAATATTGCCGTGTTAAAGCAATTACAGCAGTTTCCAGAAGAGGTTAATCAGTGTTTTGGTGCAACCTGAATAAACGGGAAGTACATTGCAAGCAAATAAAGAAGCAGGTATGGCAATGTGATACAGAAAGGAGGGCTGACAGAAATACAACAAAAAATTACTGAATTTTACAGAAGCAGGGATCAGACGATTTAGTTTTTTGTGCCTTTGGGGACATTTTGACAGGCACTACAAAAACGTGCCACTATTGTGACACTGGGAGAGAACTATTAAAAATGTAAATTATTTTAATAAAAGGAAGATCAATAAAGGTTAACACTTCAAGGTGGCTTTACAGGATGTAATGCAGCAGAAACATCACAGAAAAAAGTGCAAAGAATAAAGTCCAAACTGGTGTAAATGTGATTAAGCCTTTAGGGATACAGACACTTAGAAAAGAGGAATTTACCCATTTTAACATCTGTATGTTTGTGTTATTTCATAGCTGATTATAGTTTCTTTTTTTTGGTTTTCTGAAATTAATGATGTAATAGCAAGATGAATAAAACTAATATTAACATGAAAACGTAAAATCGGACTTAATATTAAACACGTGCTTCTTCTATCCTTTAATATTCAGCATGTTTCTGCACAAAACGTGTGTCTTACCTGCAACCAGTCATGTGTAGCTATATACTGTACTTTCTACCTAAATTACACATTACGTGGCAAGGGCACAAACAGAAAAGAATGCAACATTATACATTTACATTATCCACTTCATGTCATAGCAACATCCCACATAGCAAAATTGGTATTGCCACAATCTGGTTGTAGGAACTCAGGCGCAGAGCGGTTAGACGTCTCCAAAAAACAGTTTATTTACAGCACCAGTGCACAGTATATACAGTGAAGGGAATCCAAAACTCCAGGGAATCACAGGGTAGCTCTCTCACACTCGCTCACGTCTTCTTGCCCACAGTCACACACGTTCACACGGCAGGGAGGTCACAGGTCCGGGGAGGAAGGTCTGAAGCAGAAGAGAAGGGAAGTCACAAACTAAATACAAATCTCAAATTACTAAGCACGAGTTCACAGGAGCTGCGAGAAACACTAACGTCAGTAGTACAATCATCCAGCGACGAGAGGATCTGTGTTCCAGCCTCAAATAGTGCTCCCGGTGATGACAGGTGACTGTTGTCAGGTGTGTGGGCCAAGGGTGGGAGCTCACAGTGAGCTCCGCCCAGGCAGAGAGGGAGAGAGAGAGAGAGAGAGAGAACCAAAACAGCACATTTAGCCTTGTGGGGCCAGCCGGGCAGGCACGGAGACCATGACAGGTATGGCCCAGATCTGGCCCACATAATGTGCTTACACATGGCCCACATACCGCAAAGAATGATGGCCCTTTGGCGGCCCAGATCAGGTTTGCCAGAGGTAGACATGGGCCAGCACAAGGCCAGTTGCAGACATACAGCTGGCTCTGTGCTGGCCCAGATGTCAGCCAAATGTATACCTTAATCAAGCCATGTAATAACAACAAGTGCAGGAACATAAATAGTGCAAAAGTAACATGACAAACCTCTGTTCAGACAGTGAATTAACTGATTCTTTTCCTTTCCCCCTTATTACTCAAAGCACTCTGTATAACATGCCATATTCACCCAATCACACACTTTATGTGTTTTCTAATTACATTCATACACATTCACACTCTTGACATGCAGATTGGAGGGGCCAGAAGTCAAACCACTCACCTTCCGATCAGTAGGTGACCAGCTCTACCACTTGAGCTACAGCCACCCGGAGGTAAACATGAGTAAACCCTCACTAGGTTTTGGATAAAGTGTACACTCACAAACCTGTCATAACTGAATTTGTAACGTTGGCTACCATAGCAGTATAGTATATTAACATTTCACTTTGGGGTTCCAACTAAAATAGGAAAATAGGAACATAAATAGTGCCACCATTGCCAGACCTGGCCCACATCTGGTTGACATACACCCTGCCATGACACCAGTCAGTCAGAAGTGCCAGCTTGATGTCAGATCCTGGCCAGACCTGTTTTCTATGAGCCTGGGCCACATAAACCGAACCACAATCGGGCCAGATGTGGCATGCCAACACACAGACAGTGCCGTCTATACCAGGCCTGGCCCATATCTGGATGACATGCGTCTTACCATGCCAGAAGTCAGCCAGCAGTGCTGGCTTGATACCAAATCTGGGCCAGACCTGCTTGCTATATGGGATGCTATAATAACATAATAACATATAGGGGCTCATAGCAGGACCAATGGAACATTTATCTTATCTGTTCTATAGAAGGGTAAACCTCACATCTGTGTTAAGATATTCTGCAAATGCAGAATTCAGCAACTGAAAACAAACATTCAGCTGCACTTTTTATTTCCACTCAAACCGAAACCCTGAGCTCTCTCCATGCCAATGTTTCAAACAGCAAGTGAAAGTAAACCCACAGGAGACAAGCAACAGTTGTCAAGCTCTGCTCTTCGCTGATTTTCTGCAAGCATGCCTGGTAAGTTATTTTAACTCTAATATTCTGCAGTCATAACGACCATGTGCATTTTGAGAAGCCTAATAAATAATCGAACGAAACGACACTTGGTTGGTGCTTTGAGAGTATTGTGATGAAATCACAATCACAGAAATGTCGGACCAAACCAAGCACGCAGCCTGCTTTTGATTTTTTATGATACATGACTCATCATGTTAATCTGTCAGCCAGACTGCATTAAATACATTTGATATGAATGGCATTTTCTAGCTTTTTATAATTGAATAAAAAACAAACAAACAAATCAAATTAGCTCTTTTTTTGTCATTTCACCTAAAAGGCCGCGCAGTGAATGCAGGAAAAAATGAGACCAAGAAATCAAAAGTGAAACCAACAAGAACGGAGCTTGATGACATAACATTGCATTATATTTCAGGAACCACTAGATGGAGCCAAAACCAAACATTGGTAGAGCAGAGCTGTTGCTTACTGTCTTCCCATTTTCACCTGAAGGTCCCGGTGTTCTGGGAATCCATCCTACCTGACAAACCATCCTACCTGTTGTTTCTACACATGTGCACAACACGAAATTAAGTGGCGAGCCGTCCTACCCTTGTGAATATTAGCTAGAAAAATACTCTGACTGGTAAAATTAAGTGCCTGCCTTTGTGAATGTGACCTACAAGCATACTTTAACAGCTAAATTAAGTGGCAAATCGTCCTACCTTCTGAGCTAGAAGCATACTTCAATAGCTAAAATTCAATGGCGAACCATCCTACCTTTGTGAATGTTACCTACAAGCACACTTTAACAGGTAAAATGAAGTGGCAAACTGTCCTGGCTTTATGAATATGAGCTACAAGCATATTCTGATGGGCAAAGTTTCGTGGCAAACCCTCACACCTACTTAAATCTGTGCTGGAATTACTCTGTGACAGCAGAAATGTGCATAAACTACTTACAGTAGGACATTTTGCCAAAGTATCTTTGATTTTGGAGCTTGTGATCATGCTTTGCCAAACAAACTCGACATGCTGCATGAAGGCAGATATGTTACTTTGATTCCTATTGCGGCTGCACAGAATGCAATGTCACGTTTCTCCTATGCCGTCATTATTTTGTGGATGTTTTTAACCTCTTCTGGTGATTTAAGAATTTTACAAATATGTGCAATTGTTTCAGCAAAAGCATAAATGAGTGATAATGGATTTTCCAGCTACATAAATGTACACTATTAATTAAACGCTGCAATTTATCTCTTCTAGAACACTCTGGAATGCTCCATCCCTCTGCTAAAATCAGGGAAAGCATCTCTAAGCACGTATGGATCAAATTAACAGGCCCTGCAGCTGGATCTCTGACAGAAGCTTTCTGTCAAAATGTAGCAGGTTTGCTGGAAAACATGAGCGCTAAAGTGGTAACACCACGAGAAGCACAGAAAGATGACATGACAGGTATCTTGAATAACTAAACAAATAAATGCAGTATTTCTGTGTCATTTCATCTAATATCATTTTTGCAAAGCATGACCTTATTTCTCTCTATGTAATGTAGCAAATGACCTGAGCTGATATAAGTAAAAAAATTTTTTTTACAGGAATATAATAAACCGCTCTATAAAAACAGGATTATCAAATGTGTTATTTTCCATCGTTTTGCCCTTTTAGTGCCACCAACAATGATTGTCATGGAAGGAAAAGCAGCTGGGGCTCAAAAGTACATCAAAGGTAACAACATCCTTGAGGAGACATGAGTTTGAGTCACTTTTGTGTCTGAGGAAATCATCATCACTGACTGCTCTCTTGGTCCTATGTTTTTTTTTCTTTTTTGAGTCTGGGAGAGGGTGTTAAAATGTCTATTTCATTGCATCCTTGATTGCTTCCTATTTTCTTCTTCTTTCCTTTGTCAGTGTACACAGTCATATCTTCTTCTTCTTTTCGCACAAACCTCTAGTTAACAAACAATCATTCTCTAATGAGTGATGGCTTAACAACAGACACATTTATGAATATTTTTGATGTTTAATCTTCGAGCTCACAATTACAACATATGAGTACTCAAATGCTCTATTAATTTTCTGTCTTCACTTGTTTCCAGTGGAAAAATTATACAGGATTGTCCTACTGGGAAACACTGAAGCTGGGAAAAGCAGCCTAGCAAACACCATGTTTGGACAAGACATGTTCAAGGTTAACAACACTGAATGTCAAACTGAGTCCAAATCTCTCTATGGAAGAAGGATTACCCTGATCAACACTCCTGATTTCTCTGGCCCAGGTAGATCAGAGGACGAGCTGAAGCCTGAAATACTGAGGTGTGTCACTGAGTGCACTCCGGGGCCTCATGCTTTTCTCATTGTGCTCAAAGTGGGGAAATCCACAGAGCAGCAGCAGCAGGCTGTCATTGAGAAAATAAACCAGTATTTCTCAGAGGAGGTTTTCAAATATGCCGCAGTTGTCTTTACTCAGGATGGCCCAGACATAGATGAAATGAAGATCAAACAGTTCATAGATCAGAATGAATATCTGAGTGATCTGGTGAAGAAGTGCAAGAACCGATACCACATCATTAATAAATACAACGGACAGGGTGACAGCAGCCAGTTTAAAGTGGTAGACCTGCTAAACACAGTAGGCCAGGTAGTTAAAGAAAACAAGGGAGTGTGCTACACCAGCAAGATGTTGCCACAAGCAGACACCCGTAATAAGGCTAACAGCAGTGTCTCTAAGAATGAAATGATCAAACTTGCAGGCGCTGCAGCAGAATCCATGGCAAAGGCTTTCTCTGCGTCAGCTGTTGTAGTTTTAACTCCAGGATCAACAAACGCAATAGAGAAAGATGGCACTGAAATAGATGAAAAAGAAGGAGAAAATGTAGAAGGAAAAGCTACATCAAAAAGAACTAACAATGGACAGAAAGAAATGACAAAAGAAGGAGAAGAAGAGGAAGAAGAAGAAGGAGGAGGAAGAAAAAATGAAGAGCATGTCACATCAGAAAAAATGAATGATGAACAAACAGAAATGACAAAAGAAGAAAATGGAGAAATAACAAAAGAAAAAGAAGAAAGAAAAAGTGAAGGGGAAGTAGCAAAAGAAGCACAAGAAAGAAAAACAACTGGAAAATCAAATGAACTAGAACAATTTGAAGGACCAAATAAAACACAAAAAGAAATAGAAGAAGCAGGAGAAAAACTGGAAGAGGACACTCAAGAAAAGACGGAAGGAAAAGGGGAAGACAAGCCACACAAAAAAGTACAAGAGAGTGCAGGGGAAAACAAACTATTAGGGGGTGGGGCATCTGCAGGTGGTGGAACAGCTGCAGGAGGTGGTGTAGCTGCTGGAGCAGTATCAACAGCTACAGGAGGTGGTGTAGCTGCTGGAGCAGTATCAACAGCTATAGGAGGTGGTGTAGCTGCTGGAGCAGTATCAACAGCTACAGGAGGTGGTGTAGCTGCTGGAGCAGTATCAACAGCTACAGGAGGTGGTGTAGCTGCTGGAGCAGTATCAACAGCTATAGGAGGTGGTGTAGCTGCTGGAACAGGAGCAGGTGCAAGTGCTGGTACAGCAGGGGCTGGAATTACAGCAGCAGGATATGTGGCAGCAGCAGCAGCTGTAGTCACTGGAGGAGCAGTAGGCGTAGCAATACAAAAAATAAGAAATGTGATAGAGTTGATAAAACAACATCTTAGAGTGGTATTACTGGTGCTTGTTTTCTACTCGTTGCTTCTGTCATGGTTTTTTCTCAAAGCACCATTTGCTGGGACCCTCCTCTTATCATTTTTGTTCCTGTTGCTTGTTATTATTCTTGTTATCATATAATCACACCATAAATAAGGGCTATGTCCAATATGGCACATAAATCAGAAACACAGAATCTGTGACACAACATCACAGGTTTTATAATTCCTCGTTTCAAAAAGGAGATTTTACAAAACTACCCAAAATATCCATTATTTTCATGCTGCTCTGTAATCAGAATCATTTTTTTCTCTCTGTTTTGTCTTTTTTTGTAAACTCAAGAAATGATTTCTTTATTTAAACAATTATGTTTAATAAAGTAATAATTCATTTAAAATCAACTCTGTACTCTAGTATTTCTACCAAATCACAAAACCTGTTTTTCCAGAGTAATTAAGCTACTCTCTACTTTTAAATAATTATATTTTTCAATAAGAAAATCAACTATGTTCTGTCACACATATTTCTTTGTGTTATAAAATAAATGAATGAATTGTCACTGATATTTTTGGATGCATTTTTCCCCTTACTGACTTGCAAGGTTGTGTTGAGTGCTTAAAAAGAAAGCTCAAGAGGCTTCTTGAGTTCCAAAACAACTAACAGAGTTGTAGGTATTTAAGCCTTAGAGTGGGTGTCTCTTTAGAGATGGTCCTAGTGTTATTGACACATTATTAATCATATGAGTCCTCACATAGGCCAGAGTGTCGAACCTCTGTAAGACATTGCCCTAAATACACAATAAATACATAATACATAAAAAATTTAGAGTAATTGCCAAAGAAAACGATGGAGTGTGCTACACTAACAAGATGTTGTGGTTGATTTGGTTGTGGGTGCTACTACCCACATAGCATGGCCCAGACCTGGCCCACACAATGTGCTTACACATGGCTCACATACGGCAAAGAATGACAGCCCTTTGCTGGCCCAGATCTGGTTTGCCAGATGTGGCCCACACATGGGTCAGCACCAGTGTTGGGTAAGTTACTTTAAAAAAGTAATTAATTACTAATTACTTAGTCAATATTGTATTTAAAATACTTATCTAATTACTGTGTCCGAAAAGTAACTTAATTACTAAATAAGTAATTTAACTACATACTTCTTAAAATCCCTATAAACCTTGAGTGGGCAAACAATAGAAATTAATCATTTTTTTTTAAAGACAGTACGCAGCGGTAGCATCTCTTCCATAATGTAGCCTGCAATCATTTTTTAAGCTCACCTTCAGACGCTTTCTGTGCTGCTGACGTAAAATCAAGTTTTGCCTGCTTAGCAGGAGTTGCTGCAGTGTTATCCATGGATGATGAACAAGAATCACTCAGAAGTGTTCGTCTATGCTTTCGTGTCAGGCGCTTCAGTAGATTACTCGAGCTATTAACAGCAGCCCCAGGACATAGCTTACATATTACTGTAATATTCTTGTCTGCTTGTTTAAGAAAAGTGAAGAGATGGGAATATGTCCATTTCAAAAAACAGCCACACACTTCTGCCGAATCCGACATCTTCCGCTTTAGAATACGACTATGCAGCAAACTGGCGCGAAATGACGTGCACCTGCACTACAGCGATGTTAAAGCGGCAGAGTTTACTTCTACGTTTAGAAGATAAATTATTGAAATTAAATAATGATATTCAGCGAGTTTAATTATTTTACAATGTAACGCAAGTACATTGTAAGTAACTGTAATTAAAATACCTAAAAATGAACAGTAATTAGTTACTCTACTTTTTCAGTGGAAAAGTAATTTAATCACAGTAACGCGTTACTTAGTAACACATTACACCCAACACTGGTCAGCACAAGGCCAGTTGCAGACACACTGGTGGTCCTGTGCTTTCCCATATGTGGACTCCCTCTGGCAAACCTGATCTGGGCCACCAAAGGGGCGTCATTCTTTGCGGTATGTGGGCCATGTGTAAGTTGTGTGCAGCCAGTTGTAGACACACTGCTGACCCTGTGCTGGCCCAGAACACTTTCAGCTCTGGCCCCAGATGTCAGCCTAATGTGTACCTTAATCAAGCCATGTAATAACAACATGTGCCAGAACATGCAAAACAGTGCAAAAGTAACATGCTGAAACTCTGTTCAGACAGTGAATGGACTGATTCTTTTATAGCGCTTTTTTGTACTCCCAGATTACTGAAAGTGCTTTATACAACATGCCTCATTCAGTCAATCACACATTTTCTTTAACCCTTTAAGACCTACCATAGAACCAAGTCCGCCAGAGCTTATATTATATTTTTACATGTTGTAGTGCCATTTTTGGGAGCATTTCAAGTTGATATACATCAATACAACCATTATAGCCCAAATTTTAATGATAATAATGATATGTATGCATTAAGTGCATAGTAATTACATAAATTGCAAAAAAGTGCAATAAACTACAAAAAATTTTAAAATCGTTTTTGTTTTTTTAATATTTTTCTAGTTAGAGAAATTTAAGAGGCTTATCCCTCAAAACGTTAAATACAAAAAAGTTGCACAAACTAGTTACCCACCACAGGAAATTTATTTTAAGTGTCTTCATAGTTTTATTTTTGAAATACACCAATTTTCACATACTGCAGGAAAAACGAAAAAAAATATTATAATGCAAATTTGCAAAGAAAACAGCATGTGCATCAAAATAAACTATATCCAGCAGTGCAATATGAGTCCTAAGCATCACAGAAACGACACAAAGTCATGAAGTCAAACATAACTTTTAAAAACACAAGTATAGGCTCATAAGGCTAAAAAGTGCTTTTTATGCAGTTTTTGCAAAGCTATATGTGGAAGGAAACTGTGACCTAGGATAAGCTGATGGTGTCACGGTTCGCTGGAGGACTCACATGCAGGACTCAGAGGCACAGTATTTATTACAATTCCACCAGGTGTATTTACAAACAGTGCAGAGGGGGTAGTGCTATATACAAAGCAGTGACAGGGAAAAAGGGCTCCGGGGAAATCCAGGGAGGGAAAAGACACTCGCTCTTCTTCTGACTCTCTCCAGACACTCACACAAAGGAATCCACTCGGGGAATGCAGGGTCGGGTCCAGGGGATCTAAGTACAGAAAGAAATACACGTAAAAGTTTTTTTGCGCAGGGAAAAAGAGAACTTGCTCAGAGCCGGGCTGCACTGACGTGAGTCACACACAACGATCCAGCGATGAGTAGAAGCCACTCCCTGGCTTAAATGCTGGCTGCGCTGATGAGGCCCAGGTGTTTCCTCTTCAGAGGGGTGTGGGCCGAGGGCGTGAACCCACCATGAGTTCCGCCCTGGCGAGAGAGCGAGAGAGAGAGCAAGAGAGAGAGAGAGAGAGAGAGAACTACTAGTCAGCGGCCTGCTGATCCCCTGGCCGTGACAGATGGCATAAGATGTAAGTACAACTCCTCCGGTTTCATATGCAAAAAAATTATTGCGCTAGCTCACGTGGTTGCAGAGCTACCGGGATTTAAAAATAGTTACGCAAAATGGAGCGTGTCCACTCCGACCGGCTTTAAAGGGTTAATATTAAATTCAGCTTTATTGTTATTGCCTAAAGTACAGTCAAATGAATACGTTTAGTATCTACCTTCACTTCAAACAAGTCAAGTGCTCGGTAAATACTCATCTTAATAGATAGAATAAATATGAGATTGGAGTATTAGGCATTTATAAACATATATTCTTACGGTCTTAATCTGTCATTGTTTCATTTCAGATGTTGTCAGTCATTTAAGGAGGACTTAAGTGTGTTCATTTTAAGTAAGTACTATATGGAATATGATTCAACCATCTTTCCAGAGTAAGCATACCAGTACTGTCATCGTCTGAAAAAATCTATCCGGTTGTTAAGTGATGACGTGACGAATCCTACTTCCGGGCCTAAAGTAGTCTGCGTTTAATATGGCTTTTGTGTTGTTAACATGTTTAATGTTATGTATTTTCTTCTATTTAATCTCAAAAAGCTCCTAAAACAGTCAGTGATCACTGTTCACCTCCCTCGGCTTTTATTACCACTAATCATTTATTTAAGCTTAGTTTTTAAAACCTTAGGATGTAACTACAGCCCAGCCCATGCAGCAGTATATGAATGACTAACCTCGTATTGTGGATGGATTATCTCAGTTGTTCTCCTGGCTGAAGTTTGGTCCTTTTACAGCATCCTGCCATGCGATTACATTTGTTCCTAACCAAGAACACTCATGTTAACTGTTATCGAGTGGAAAAAAAGTTAGCTTGTTTATATTATGCTAACATAGCTGTGTCGCTAGCAGTCACATAGCACATCATTAAATACCCGCTAGCCAAACTTCAGTAACCCTACAAACGTCACTGCTGTTTAGTTTTCCGTCTTCATCTATGTTGGAAGTGATAACAGAGCTGTACGTTTTAATTTGTTTCCAAAACCCTGCAGTCAGGACATGCTATATTGTATTTAGATAGAAGCTAGCGAGCTAACTTCTTGCTAACTTCTAACTCCGTTAAATGTCATAAATTCCGTTTTCATGGATGCCTGGATGTTAAACTCAATTGTTACACCTGGTAGAGCAGAACGCTGATCATTTTATTAAAGATGAAAGACTTAAGACAGTTTTTCAACTCTCAGTAATGCCATAGTGATCGTTTGATATATGGACCTGCAGCGGAGTTTAGGCCCAGACATGGCTAGTGACGTCAGACTTAACGACCGGATTAAGTGCAATTCTTTCTCAACCTTCACTGTGTGTCCTTTCACTTCTTAAAGGTTTCCATGTCTTAAGATATGTTCAGTGTTGCTGCTGTGGAACTGTTGTAGGTGACCTTTTATTGATAAGTGAATAGTCTTTGGCAATACAATTCAATCACAATCTGTCCTTTATAGATTTTAATATTCATCTAATCTTTGTTCCTTTCTGTCCTGTTTTTCAGGGTCAAATCATACATTGTTTGTTTGTTTAAGAGGTTCTCTAGACCATTCAACTTTTTAAGTTCATCAACGTAAGTACTGCTGTATATGATTCCTCTAATTCTGTAGAATAAAGATGCCAGTACTGAGATCATCTGAGCAAGTCCATCAATTGCCATTCACTGTTCTTTGTCCTTTCACTTGTGTCCTGTTTTTCAGGGTCCCATATAATTTCTTCAGAAGTAAGTACTGTATATGATGCCAGTATTTTCCCATATTTTCTAAATACTGTATTAGTACTGTGTGTAAAATGCCATCAAAAAACTCAATTAAGTGTTATTCTCATTCTTCTTTCTCACCTTTCTTTCTCTGTCTTTTTTCATATTTAAAGGTTGCTGTGTTAAAAAAAAATATTGTGCTACCATGCTGTTTTGTATTGTTTTGGTAAATAAATAGTTTATGAAAATATCACTAAATCTGTCATTTATTAATTTTAATATTAATATTAATTTATGATCATGTCTCACCTTCTTGGTCTTAATTTCATGTTTCTACCATGTATTGTAGATAGTTCAGGAGGTTAACTCAACCAAGCAGTCTTTTTGTTTCCGCTATGTACTGTTTAAAATCCAGAATAGAGAGGATGGTGTAGGTTTAAGTTTATTAGATTGATACATATATACCAACAAGGCAGTGTACATCAAAGCAGTTGTTTTCATGCAAAGGCTTTATGGCTTTTCCTATAATGCCTGATGGGCCGGTCTCTAGTCAAAATGCCCGAGCCGATTTTTTGTCCCAGTCCAGCCCTGGTAGGTCTTAAAGGGTTAAGGGCGGGGGGTGGTTCCCAGTGTTAGTCAACTTACTTGAAAAAAGTAATCAGTAACTAATTACTGATTACTTTCCCAAAAAAGTAATCCCGTTACTTTACTGATGACTTATTTTCAAAAGTAATTACTTAGTTACTTAGTAACTTTTTAAAAACACGATTTAAAACCTGAATAGGTGATGAAGCAATAGATCTTTCAGCCCAATTCTACTTTTTCTGCAAAATCCATCATACAAAATGTAATCAAATGGAAAAGTCTTTTTTTAAAACTTGTTTTATTAGTTTTAATATTTTAACTTTATGCATCAAGCAAAAATTTAATTATATGCAACATTCTCTGACTGGAAGAAATTTATTTAACATTTAAACCTATTTTCTGCACATTCCAGCACATAAAATATATATATATATTTGTTTACACTCACTCTTTCAAATATATGCAAGTAAAACACAGCAGAAAATAAATAAAATCAAAGACTAGCGGTCCTGTTGCTCTATTTTACCTTTGTAAAGCAGGAGGGTAGGCGGAGGTTTGTCCTGGTGCAGGTGTGCCGCAGCGGTCAGTTGAAGAATCCGCGAGTTTCTCTGTGAATTTCCCATTACGTCGTAGCGCACTCGGCGCTTGCTTGGAAGTTTAGGGGTTTTTTTTCGCTGTAAAAAGACGTTTTCTTCTCACGCACAACTGACGCTAATGCTTTTGTCACTTATGGAATCTAACTCAAAGTAAGGTCAGTACTTCCACGCTTTAAACGCTGCATGGTTTGCATACTTTCTCCCGCACTCGATATATTATCCATTGTTGATCTGCACATAGCTGTTGTCACGAACGTCGCACTTATGTCACTGTCATGAGACATTCTTGCAAAAAAAATCACGGTTTTAGTAACGCAGTAACGCAGCGTTCCTATGGGAAAGTAACGGTAATCTAATTACCATTTTTGCAATAGTAATCCCTTACTTTACTCGTTACTTGAAAAAGTAATCGGATTACAGTAACGCGTTACAAGTAACGCGATACTGCCCATTTCTGGTGGTTCCCTAATATTTTTGCTGGGAGTTGGCAACCCTATTAGTAAGTTTGCGTAATATTTCCACTAAGTACTCTTTAAAATACCAGAATAGGGAGGATGGTGTAGGTTTAAATTTATTAGATTGATCAGTGTTGCTGAGCTATAAAATGTTTTGGGTGGAGTGTATTTTTTGCATACAGGTATAACAGAATAGCTTCAGTCTCTTGTTTTTTAAAACTTGAGTATGAACTTATACAAAATGCAGCAAGATATTTATAACAAAACAGTTTTATTGATTACAAAATACGCTACATCGGATTCATATCGGTATCGGCAGATATCCAAATTTATGATATCGGAATCAGTATCGGACATTAAAAAGTGGTATCGTGCCATCTGTAGTTAGTACTAACTTGGTTTTAAAGCCTTTACTTTAAAATATACGCCGTTCAATAGTTGGCCTTAATCTTACAGAGAATGTGATGATTTCATGGATATTTAAAGTAAGCACTGAGAAATTTAGTAATGCCAACATATTGAAAGAACAATATTTGTCTCTTATATATAATACATTTATATATACAGTGTCAAAGGAACCTGTCTTTGAGTGAAGATTTAAGGTGACAGGAAATATAAATAACTGCAGCTTGAATCTGTATTGAAGCTCAGTATTTGAAACAGAGTTCATTCACTGCTGTAATAACTGATCATGATTGAAATAATAATTTTAATATTGGCCATATTATATTTACATTACCAAAGTGAGATGACTTTAGTCTCATGAACAACATTAGCTAATTGTTATTTACTAGCTAATCTTAAAATGACTGTTCAGTACAGAAATGAAGCCCAATAATCATGATTTCACAGTCCTGTGGTCTCAACCTCAGATACTTATCAAATCAAAGCTCATGTAGAAACAAACAAACAAATGAACAAAAGATGTTCTCCTTCATTTCTGTCAAACAAAGCTGTATGAAACATTTTCAGCTGCATGGTTGCTAGGCAACCTGGGCAACGCAACAGAGGCTAGACCGTCCCATTTCACAAGCCTCTCACTTCCGCACTTCTCCTACTTATAGTACGCACTGTACGTAGTATGCGTTGTGCGCGTACTTCAAGCGTGCAGACCCTGAATTGGGACAAAGCCATGGTCTGCAATGTAGTCCCGCATGAAGTGCAAGTTGGCACCAATTAATTTTTCTGCAAACTTGACTTTCCGTTGTAGACCATTGTAGTCCTGTTTAGTGGCTGATCCAAACCAGTAATGGATGAGCAGAGATCAAACTGGATTATTGCAGAGTAGAACTGGATCAACAGCTCCTGAGCCAGGCTGACCTTTAAGCTGGTGCAGGAAGTCTATCCTCTGCTCTGTCCTCACTTAAGATCCTGGGAGACTGTGGATCCCAGAAATCTGAAGAATTCTACAGCACACACAGTACCGTTCAACCCCACATCTTCATGCACGCTCATCACCATCCTTGATGAGTCTAATGACTTGTCATCTGTGAACTTCACGCTTTTACCAGACGGGTGTTTGGCCCGTGGGCCAAATTTGGCCCGCAGCCTAATTACATTTGGCCCGCGAAGCCATACCAAATTACTATTAGAGCTGGCCTACTGGTATTATACAGCTAATATATATATTGTTTAGTATTAACCTTTCCTTGTTCCATATTCAGTTTTTCAGTAAAACTTGTTTGAGTCCATAAGAAAAGATTCATTCTTATATCTAGAGGAAGATTTTTTTTTTCAATAAATATTAATGTTAGCCCGCGACTTTGTTCCAGTTTTGAATTTTGGCCCACTGTGTATTTGAGTTTGACACCCCTGGCTTAGAGGGAGGAGAAGAGAGAGGAGGACACAACCCTGGGAGGATTTTCTGGATGCTTGATGCGATTCTTTCCAGCCTCACTTACTGCTTCCTCTCTGTAAAATTCCACTCAGGAGTCTTGACTCAGAAGTAACTTGAAATTTCGAGATAGTCATAATGTGGGGTTACTGTGTCAGAATTTTGACACAACAACCCCAAATTATGACATAACTCACACTTTTGACCTATCGCTGCCTGTTAATTTATTTATTAATTTATTTATCTACTGGCAGTAACAAGCTTCCATGCCCATGCAGCAGCGCTACTATTCGACACAACTGCGTAAGCATCTCTAGTGAGGACATGCCAGAAATGACCTTTTTATTTGTTCCTTTATTATGCGAGTAAGCCATCACCGAGAAGAGGAACTGTGACGATTTTGCTGGACGTGGAGGAGGTTTTAGACTTTACCAAATATGGCAGTGTGGGGCGTGGGACCCACAGCTCGCAGACAGTTATCGCTGGATAACAGAGGGGATGCGCCGAGGAACTTAAAGCTTTAACATTATTGTGAAATAAAACTCCTGGCTCAGAAATCGGTAAGATCCCGCCTCAGAATGATATGTTGCTCTGAAAGATTTTAAGTAAAACTTAGCAGCTCGTGTTTATCGCGGTCTATACTTTGAGTAGAGCTGATTACAAAGGCATAGCACCGAGGCGCGGTATGTCCGCTATATGACATGGAAAACCTCTTAATTACTCGGTTTTACCCTTGATAAACGCATCTGTTACACAGAACATACTCTTAGAAATAAACACGCCTCCTCTGGTAGGGTATCTGCATGAAAACGAGCATATTCTTTCATAGCTTTATTATTTTAGGAGAGGTAAGAAATCCTGCATTAACCTATTTGATTAAACATAACCTGTTATTTGTGAGAAACTTTCTTTGCCCCCATTTTACAACAGTGTGGGTGGTTCCCTTTAACTTTTAAGCTTTATATGGCACTACCCCCTCGACTGGGTTGTGTTAAGAACCGAGGTATGCATGGTATGCGCGCTACCAAACCAAAAGCGTAAACCCAAACCTGGTTTCCTGTCAGCAGAAGAGGCCACATAACCTACACCGCACAACCGCACCTTTTTCTGATGTCTCGGTACCATGCTGCTGCTGCAATATTAACAGCAATCTCTCTCAGTTTAGATCACCATGCATGGAGTGTGTTTAAACCGAGAGAATCCAACAGGAACTTAAAAAAAACTTTTCTGGATGTTGATCCCTGTTAAAAAATATACCTGAAATAGTCCTAATATTCTGGCATGATTGCCATTTCGTCTGAAAAACTGCTTCGATGTTGCTACTGTTGCTTCCTGGATACACGCTGTTAGCTCTTCAGAGCTGCTTCCTGTTTTGTGTGAGTCCCTTTATGTGCAACAGGATATGTGACACAGGAGTTAATGGCAATTGAACGTGACCTATGGGGGCGGGGGTGAGCTAGAGTTTATCTTCTAGTGAAATTCGCCACACCCTAGAAATACAACAGATGTTTCACTCTTGCATTAAAAATGATGTAGGGAAAAGGGTATTTCCTTGCTCACTCAATCTGCCAGAACATCTGCTTTTACCTATCTCGTAAGTATATGGGGATTTGGCTAAAATGCAGAATGCAGAATTTGGAGACACTGGCATCATAAAGCCCTATAGATTAGCTTCAAGATGCCAGATTCATTCAACTTTTTACTCAGTCCTCACTGTGAGTGTTTAGAGCAGGGGTTCCCAATCCCAGTCCAGGAGGGCCGGTGTCCCTGCAGGTTTTAGATGTGTCCTTGAGCCATCACAGCTGATTTAAATGGATAAATTACCTTTTCAACATGTCTTGAAGTTCTCCAGAGGCCTGGTAATGAACTAATCATGTGATTCATATGTGTTGACTCAGGGTGAGATCTAAAACCTGCAGGGACACCGGCCCTCGTGGACTGGGATTGGGGACCCCTGGTTTAGAGGCAAGGCCCACTTAATGCTCCTCAATATTAATGGGAATTTCAAGCAGAAATGAACTGAACTGGGGGTTTTCTCAGCAGTGCGTGCACAGTGAGGGACTCACCTGCTAAATCTGAAATGAATAAAATGAGTGTCAGTGAAAATGCAGCCGTTAGATTAATGCACAAATGTTGCATTTGTCATTATTAGATTGTAATTTTTAAGATGATTTAAAGATGTGGTGCAGTAACATAGTAACCGGGACAGCTTGTGGTCTGATGCTCAATAATATGTGCTATTTTTTGTTAGCAGTTCCACACAGATTTCCATTTGTAATAATGCAGCTTTCCTCTCGATAAATACTGGACTCCACCTGAGTACTAATCTTCCGAACCTTTTACATAGTGCCCAGTTATTTCTATCAGTACAGTTACTTCTCATGTCAAAAGCATACAGATTTCCTCTTATCCCCCTCTTATTTATCTGAACTGCCTTGCTGTTTCCTGAGAGAAACACATGTGAAACCTGAGCTTACACTTGATTATTTTTGTTAAAAGTCACTCATCAATCGCTGTCTCATGCTCCCTCCTTGGAATTTATGAACCACTAATTTGCATGGTTCTTGGCTGTTTTTTTTACTGAAGTGAACAGCCCTCATCTCATCTAAATTACAGAACACTGTTAGTAGATCAACCTGTAATTGTGTAATAATGTGGCATAATGTTTTGCCCCATTCAGTAAATCTGTCCTATATTCTTTAAAATTAAGCACTTCTCTTACATGATCTACTCTTTGTTTATTATGTCTGTTGTTTTTATGAATGTTTAAATGGTCTATCACAATGAATTATGGGACAGCTTTTTTCTTCTTCCCCTTTATAAAGAATGATGCCGACAACAAAGGAAGCACTGAACTTCCTTTCCTTAATTTGGAGGACTGGAACAGATCTCATTATGGCCACTAAATAGATACTTCCAGGCCACTTCTGTTAGTTAGTAATATTCCTAGGAGAAATTTACTATTGGAACACATCCCAGGTTAGGTCTTTATATACATTGGGTCACAATCAGCCCCTGATGACAGCCAAGTGGCTAGAATTCTTCTCACGCATTCATGCAACAACTAGCTGCTCATAGAAGGTTGCACACACAGGCAAGGAAGCATATTTGTAGAAAATATACAGTATAAATACAACCCAACCAGCAAACTAAAACGGCAATGCTTTGGATAACAGACCAGGATCAAACTCCAGAGAGTTTGAAAGGCACTACACCCACTATGGTTTACACTGAGGGACTTTCCAATTCCTTGAAGATTAAGCAGGCAGAACTCAGCTTCCTGCATACACAGGCCACAGCCTGAACACCAGACCTCACAAATTCCTTTAGCTTTGTGCAATTTAAGTTAGAGCCCAGACATGTTAGTCAGGGGTGAGCAACTTTTTAATAATTAGATTAGTAAGTTTGATGTTGCAGGTCACTAGGCATTGCATTCCTCTTGTACATTTGGCTGTTAGCTTATTTATGAACAGTCGAGTGGTAAAATTTTGCTAGTATAGCATAAGGATGGCATGTGATTTTAACAAGAAATAAGACTAAACTTAAAGGTTAGACTTTAGAAAACTCAGCTACTCTTTGTTATGGACTGTACATAATTAAATGAATAAATAATTTTTAAAAAATCTAAAAAAAATTTAAATTTCAAAAATAATTTTGTTTTCCACAGACGTACTGTACAGTCAATCCTTAACTGCATATTAACACATCTTTGCTTCATTTTATTCTGATTAGCTTTGTCTTCTTCCTGCAGATTATGAGACAAATGCCAACTAAGTAGAGGAGAAGCAGGATCCGACATTCAGTACAAGACTCGTCTTAAATCTTGCAGGACTATTAAAGTCACTTTCACCTCCTGACAGACTGTAACATCTCATCATGCCATTGATTGTGGTCCCTACTTCCCAGTTGCTCTGGATGCGAGTAGCTGCCCTGTTATTCACCTGTGTTGCATTTAGTGTCGCTGCACATGGCGCTTATCTGCCCCACGGAGGCATGGCTGACTGGTGCATCTTCTGCTGGGCGTTCAGCTTCGCTTGCACTCTGCTGGTCCTGCTGGTAGAGTTGTTTGGCCTCCAGGCCCGGGTGCCAGTGTCCTGGTCCAACTTCCCCATCACTGTCGCCTGCTATGCTGCACTCCTCTGCCTTTCAGCATCCATCATCTTCCCAGTCTTCTTCCTTAGACACCAAAGGGCCAGTGAACCCCGTGACCATCGCATAGTTTCCACAGTCTTCTCCTGCCTGGCAGCGGTTGCCTACATGGGGGAGGTGAGCCTGTCTAAAGCAAGGCCAGGAGAAGTGGCAGGTTACATGGCTACAGCTCCGGGCTTACTGAAAGTGTGCCAGACCTTTTTGGCCTGTATTATCTTCATCCTGATCAGCAACCCAGTGACATACGACCATCATCCAGCTTTGAAGTGGTGCATGGCAGTGTACTGCATCTGCTTCATCCTCTCCATGGCTGTGGTGGTGCTGTGTGTGGGAGAGTGGACCGGCTGTCTCCCCATCCCATTCTCCAAGTTCCTTTCAGCATACGGGCTCCTGGCGGTTATCATGTATTTGACTGCCACCATCCTCTGGCCCGTGTTCCAGTTTAACAAGAGTTACAGGAGAAACGATGACCCAGAAACAATCGCTGCAGCTGTAATCACTGCCATCAATTTCCTGCTTTACGTTGCTGACCTAGTGTACAGTGCCAGGTTAGTGTTTGTCAGTGGCTGAGAAGAAGAGAGATGTAGTGAACAATAGCTTTGCAGAGCAGTGGAGCTAATGCTGAAATTTTAAAATCCTGAATGTTTAAAAAAATCTTGAAATCCTACAAAGGGATCCCAAATTTGAAAAGCCTGTTTTGCCTGTAAGTATGTATTTCTTTGAATGTCATCAAATAATTGCCATACAGTATTTAACCTCTAATGTGAAATGATATGCGCAACACAACTCAAACATCAGCTATCAAAGTGTGAGATTTCACATAATCGTGTGGGGAAAAAGTACATTATATTCTATTAAAGCCAATAAAGTTAGCACACTGGAGCACAGGGGGATGGCAAAATAGGGCACTTGCATTTCAACACGCTCTAACTGAAAGATCATCATCCTGTAATCTTTTGTTAATAGCGCTTTAAAGTCATATCAGTATCAATATCATTATAATATCAACAAAGTGTTCTGATATTTGTATTTGTTGAAGGAATAAAGCTTTTACAATAAAACAAATATATCTCAGACTTTTTACTCACTTGGAAAGGAAATAGAATAAGTGAGATGAGCTGTCAAAGATGACAGTATCAATAATTAGTTATACTTAGTCATAAAACGTACTTTTAATTCAAATAAGGATATACATTCTGAGTCACGTGTTTTCACCCTTTGAATAATTGCTACAATGAATACAAGAACTTTCATTTCATTGGAAATCTAAACATCTTTTTAAATACTCAACACTGATACATGAATCACTTGAGAGGAGACCCTGCAGAGTGGAAGGCACTATTCAGAACTTTATGCAAAGTTCGGCATGTGTGCCACACTGCTGTGGTGAAAGTAGTGAAATTTGTTAATATTTATTGTTTACACTGTTGGTCTCTGCAGTAACTTTAAAGGATGAAAACCAGGTCCAGGTGGAGGAGCTGCCTGAAGAAACAGGAAGTACATTGCAAGCAAACAAAGAAGCGGTTATAGCAATGTGATACAAAAAGGAGGGATGACAGAAATACAACAAAAAATTACTGAATTTTACAGAAGCAGGGATCACACCGTTTAGTTTTTTGTGCCTTTGGGGACATTTTGACAGGCACTACAAAAAAGTGACACTATTGTGACACTGGGAGAGAACTATTAAAAATGTAAATTATTTTAATAAAAGGAAGATCAATAAAGGTTAACACTTCCAGGTGACTTTACAGGATGTAATGCAGCAGAAACATCACAGAAAAAAGTGCAAAGAATAAAGTCCAAACTGGTGTAAATGTGATTAAGCCTTTAGGGATACAGACACTTAGAAAAGAGGAATTTACCCATTTTAACATCTGTATGTTTGTGTTATTTCATAGTTGATTATAGTTTCTTGTATGGTTTTCTGAAATTAATGATGTAGTAGCAAGGTGAATAAAACTAATATTAACATGAAAACGTAAAATCGGACTTAATATTAAACACGTGCTTCTTCTATCCTTTAATATTCAGCATGTTTCTGCACAAAACATGTGTCTTACCTGCAACCAGTCATGTGTAGCTATATACTGTACTTTCTACTGAATTTACACCATGTGGCAAGGGCACAAAAAGAAAAGAACGCAACATTATACATTTACATCATCCACTTCATGGGATAGCAACATGCTATAATAACATATCAGGACCAATGGAACATTTATCTTATCTGTTCTATAGAAGGGTAAACCTCACATCTGTGTTAAGATATTCTGCAAATGCAGAATTCAGCAACTGAAAACAAACATTCAGCTACGCTTTTTATTTCCACTCAAACCAAAACCCTGAGCTCTCTCCATGCCTACATTTCAAACAGCAAGTGAAAGTAAACCCACAGGAGACAAGCAACGGTTGTCAAGCTCTGCTCTTCACTGATTTTCTGCAAGCATGCCTGTTAAGTTATTTTAACTCTAATATTCTGCAGTCATAACGACCATGTGCATTTTGAGAAGCCTAATAAATAATCGAAGGAAATGACACTTGGTTGGTGCTTTGAGACTATTGTGATGAAATCACAATCACAGAAATGTCGGACCAAACCAAGCACGCAGCCTGCTTTTGATTTTTTATGATACATGACTCATCATGTTAATCTGTCAGCCAGACTGCATTAAATACATTTGATATTTTCTAGCTTTTTATAATCAAGCAAAAACAAACAAACACATCAAATCTTTTTTGGCAGTTCACCTAAAAGACTGCGCAGTGAATGCAGGAAAAAAGAGACCCAAGAAATCAAAAGTGAAACCAACAAGAACGAAGCTTGATGACATAACATTGCATTATATTTCAGGAACCACTAGATGGAGCCAAAACCAAACATTAGTAGAGCAGAGCTGTTGCTTACTGTCTTCCCATTTTCACCTGAAAGTGCCTGAAGACTTATTGACCTGTGTGAAAATTGAAGAAAGTTTATAAATATTAGAGTAATGCATGACATTGACATGAACAGATTTTAAGTGCTAAAAATAAATCTAGAGAACACATACATAGCCCATCTCATGCATGCATTTAAAATTGACATTTTCAGCCAAAACACATTCCTCACAGTCAGTTACAGTTTGGATTAAAGTCATAGATTGTACAACTGAAATAAATGCAGCTCTAGAATGTCTAAAGAGGTAGTTTAAAAATGTTCTTGTAAAGTTAGTGTTAACAAGATGACATCATATGAACATGAATGATTGGGGTTAGAAAAACTTTTTAAAAAGTATCTTTGATTTTTGAGCTTGTGATCATGCTTTGCCAAACAAACTCGACATGCTGCATGAAGGCAGATATGTTACTTTGATTCCTATTGTGGCTGCACAGAATGCAATGTCACGTTTCTCATATGCCGTCATTATTTTGTGGATGTTTTTAACCTCTTCTGGTGATTTAAGCATTTTACAAATATGTGCAATTGTTTCAGCAAAAGCATAAATGAGTGATAATGGATTTTCCAGCTACATAAATGTACACTATTAATTAAACGCTGCAATTGATCTCTTCTAGAACACTCTGGAATGCTCCATCCCTCTGCTAAAATCAGGGAAAGCATCTCTAAGCACGTATGGATCAAATTAACAGGCCCTGCAGCTGAATCTCTCACAGAAGCTTTCTGTCAAAATGTAGCAGGTATTCAGATAAATAAAATTTTATTCAGATAAATAAATTTCAGATATTTTATATCTAAAATATCTGAATAGACTCTGTATGAAGCTCCTGTCAGGCATCATATCGGCTAAGATTAACAGGCACATGGGTCAATACATGAGCGGGACACAGAAAGGAATTGGCAAGAATACCAGAGGCGCAAAACACCAGCTACTGGTAGACAGAACAGTCAGCCGAGACTGCAAGACCAGACTAACCAACCTGTGCACTGCCTGGATTGATTACAAGAAGGCCTATGACTCAATGCCCCACAGCTGGATACTGGAATGCCTAGAATTGTACAAGATCAATGGGACCCTAAGAGCCTTCATCAGGAACTCAATGGGGATGTGGCGTACAACACTAGAGGCCAACTCCAAGCCCATAGCACAAGTCACCATCAAGTGCGGGATCTACCAGGGAGATGCTCTGTCCCCACTGCTGTTCTGCATAGGCCTGAACCCCCTCAGTGAGATCATTAACAAGACTGGCTACGGATACCGACTACGGAACGGAGCAGTTGGCAGCCACCTCCTGTACATGGATGACATCAAGTTGTATGCCAAGAGTGAACGAGACATCGATTCACTGATCCACACTACCAGGCTATACAGCAATGACATTGGAATGTCGTTCGGGCTGGAGAAGTGTAGTCGGATTGTAACAAAGAGAGGGAAGGTAGTCAGAACTGAGGGGATTGAACTACCAGAAGGCAACATTGCAGACATAGAGGACAGTTACAAGTACCTGGGTATCCCACAGGCGAATGGGAACCATGAAGAGGCCGCTAGGAAAGCTGCAACCACCAAGTACCTGCAGAGGGTCAGGCAAGTCCTGAGGAGTCAGTTGAACGGTAAGAACAAGATCCGGGCCATCAACACGTACGCCCTGCCCGTGATCAGGTACCCTGCTGGGGTAATAGGCTGGCCAAAGGAGGAGATAGAAGCCACTGACATAAAGACAAGAAAGCTCCTTACCATGCATGGAGGGTTTCACCCCAAGTCCAGCACCCTGAGGCTGTACGCTAAGCGGAAGGAAGGGGGCCGGTGACTGGTGAGTGTCAGCACCACAGTCCAGGATGAGACAACGAACATCCATGAATACATCACGAAGATGGCCCCAACTGACAGCGTGCTCAGTGAATACCTCAGGCAGCAGAAACCCAAGAATGAGGAGGAAGGCGAGGAACCATAATGGAAGGACAGGCCCCTGCACGGTATGTACCACCGGCAGATAGAGGAGGTGGCTGATATCCAGAAATCCTACCAGTGGCTGGACAAAGCTGGACTGAAAGATAGCACAGAGGCACTAATCATGGCAGCACAAGAACAAGCTCTGAGTACAAGATCCATAGAGGCTGGGGTCTATCACACCAGGCAAGACCCCAGGTGCAGGCTGTGTAAAGATGCCCCAGAGACAATCCAGCACATAACAGCAGGGTGCAAGATGCTAGCAGGCAAGGCATACATGGAACGCCATAACCAAGTGGCCGGCATAGTGTACAGGAACATCTGTGCCGAGTATAACCTGGAAGTCCCGAGGTCAAAATGGGAAATGCCCCCAAGGGTGATGGAGAATAACCGAGCTAAGATCCTGTGGGACTTCCAGATACAGACGGACAAAATGGTGGTGGCTAACCAACCGGACATAGTGGTGGTAGACAAACAGAAGAAGACGGCCGTAGTGATCGATGTAGCGGTTCCGAATGACAGCAATATCAGGAAGAAGGAACACGAGAAGCTGGAGAAATACCAAGGGCTCAGAGAAGAGCTCGAGAGGATGTGGAGGGTGAAGGTAACGGTGGTCCCCGTGGTAATCGGAGCACTAGGTGCGGTGACTCCCAAGCTAGGCGAGTGGCTCCAGAAGATCCCGGGAATAACATCGGAGATCTCTGTCCAGAAGAGCGCAGTCCTGGGAACAGCTAAGATACTGCGCAGGACCCTCAAGCTCCCAGGCCTCTGGTAGAGGACCCGAGCTTGAAGGATAAAACCGCCCGCAGGGGCGTGCTGGGTGTTTTTTTTAATTTTTATATATATATATATATATATATATATATACTGTATATATATATATAATATATATATGCATATAACATACATATATGTCGACTTCATAGCTGCCAAATTATAAAGTCTGTTTTGTCAATTTTCAATCAATGAATCATTAAGTTGACCTTGACGACCGTAGATGTAATTTTGGATGGATTGTTAACACAACCCCACCCTACACCACTATTCTATCCAAGTGTTAATAGTTAGAAAACATGTTCTAGTTGAATGTCATTTAAAAATATTGTAACTTTAGGTTCAAGGCCAAGTCTAAGTGTCTGTAAGGTACAAATCATAAAGGTTTTGTAGGTTTTTTTTAAATTTTAATTAATTAACTTTTTTATGGGGGAGTAAGTGCTGAAGCTGTCTTCACAAAGACAAAGTGTTTTACGCCAAAACTCCGATAAGATCATTTATTTTCTGACAATGTGCTCTAATTCTATATTTTTTCCACCAGAGACCACTTTAAAGACATTTTGGGATTACTGCTTTCTTACTTTCTTATAAATATAGTGTGGGTTTCTCTATTTACATTTTTTATTTGTCTAAAATGAGCTGATTGATACCCCTTTTAAGGATACATTTTGAGAAATTGTCCCAGTTCATTTGCAGGCTTGACTGATTTTTAGGATTTAGATTAAAGAAATAATCAGTGCTATATGTATGTGGCACTGAAACAATTTTATTTAAAAATATTATTTTATTTATATAGTGCAATCACAACACATACAACAGTCACTGCACACAACTTTATAATAAAAGCTAAAGACTCTGCAATAATATGGAGAAAATTCCAACAACCATACAACCCCCTTTGAGCAAGTACTTGGCAATAACCCTAACAATAACGTTTTAAGCCTAACCTGAATCTACAGAGGGTATGTGTTGTCCAAATCTAAACTAGGAACTGGCTCCAGAGAAGAGGGACCTGGAAGCTGAAGGCTCTGCCTCCCATTCTACTTTTAAATACTCTAGGAACCACAAGTAAGCAGTTAATCTGAGAGTAAAGTGCTCTACTGGGGTGATATGGTACTATAAGGTCATTAAGATTTGATGGGGGCTGATTATTCAAGACCTTGTATGTGATGGGAAGGGTTTTTAATTAGATTCTGGTTTTAACAGAGAGCCAATGAAGAGAAGGCAGTATGGGTGATGTATGGCCCTTTTTTCTAGTCCCTATCAGTACTCTTGCTGCAGCATTTTGATCAAATGGAGGCCCTCTTAGCTTCAATTCAAGTGTTTTAGTATTTAATTTCTTAGCACTTACAGCCATTTTATACAAAGTACCCTATCTGCAGATGCTCACTATTAAAAAACTGGAATTGGAAAAACTAAGATAATTTGAAATTTAAAATAACTTTTTAAACCCTGGACGAGGTAGTCAAAGACTGTTTCAAGTCTAAAACCAATGGACATTGCCAAATACAGTGCTTCCTCTTTTAAGATGTTCTGCCAAATCTTTAATAGAGCCACCTTCAGTTGTTTGCTTGTTGGAAGGAGGAACCCCCACCATCACCAACACCACAAAAAAAATAAAAAAATAAAAAAAAATCAGGAAATACAGAAAAGACAGGAATCCGGTTAGAATATTTGTTTGAGATATTTACAACGAAGCTTGCATTCATACCACTAGCAGTGTTTCCCTCCTTGAGATGCTCTGCCAGACCTTTGGTAGAGCCACCTTCAGTTGTTTGCTTGTTGGTGGGTCTCTCTGGATTCAGTTTTGTATTTATTTTGAACAGTTTATTCTCTTCCAAAGCATACTGGAACATCTAGTTCCAGGTAGAGGAAATGTTCAAGACAAGGAAGGAGGAATAAAACAGACAAAAAACAACCAAACAACACCAAACCAAAACAAAAGGACAGTCATCAGGAAATACAGAGACAGAAGACAGGCGTCAGGCTAGAGTGCCTGAGATATTTAAGACCATTTGCATTCATGCCACTAGGCATTTATATTTTTAGGAGGTTTTGTTGGTTTGCTAATGCCATCCTAGAGTCATCCTATACTTGTCCTTTATGCGTCTTTTCAGTTCAGGCACACTCTCTAGGGCTTTAAGCATCAAGATGTAATAATACAGATAGGTCTTTAATTTAGTGGACAACAAGACATTTTTGCATCTGTACAAGACCACTGTGGACTTTAACTCAAGAACACAATACATGATTGAAGTGCGGACTTTCAAAAGGGTTTAACTTGAATAGTACTACTGAACTCTGAAACAAATTCTTTTTTTTATGGCTTATGCTGTGCAATAAACGTTTCCCATTGCATTGAGCAAAGCATAGCACAGTAACAGCCAGCTGGCTGGAAAGCAATCAAATGTGCTGTGGTGTGTCATAAATTTGTGCCACGAATAAAAACCCTGGGATGTGGTGCATATACTACAAATAAAGGTCATGAACAACTGCAAAAAAATTAGATAGTACAGGCAAAGACCAGTGACCAGCTGCATGCAAACTTTAGACCTATTGCTAATTAATTGCACTCAATTAATTGCACTCACAAGAGACTGATTTTAAAATTTGGATGAGCCAGTCAACTCTAGAAACCACAGACATCACTAAATACATTATTTCATACAGTGTGTTGAGATGGTCTGCCAGGCTTTTTCTGAAAAAAAAAACCTTGTGCTTTTTCTGCATTATGTTTAATAACTGAACAACAATCCCTCTTTAGGAGTATACAGAAGTGTTCTGTTCTAAGTGGAGGAAAAACTCAAAACAAGGAAGAAGGAAAAAACAAAACACAAAAACAAGAGGAGAATTAAACAGTCATCAGCAAACATACCAGAGATAGTTATTAGACTTCTGGTTAGAGTTTTTGAGATTCTTGAGACCAAGTTTGCATGCAGGTGTAACTTTTGTTCATGCACTAGTGTCTGTTGTAATAACTTTTGAAAATTCCCATCATGCTAGTGCAAGTTAGTATTGGTTTCATTTCCAGAGAATCAGAATGTCTCTTTCAGATGTCTTAACATAACGAAGGAACAGACTTTCGTAAATCAGGTAACTGCTTGTCAGTCAAAAAGTAATTTTGAGCTGCTGAAAATGTGAAAAATGTAATTCCTTAACAGCTGATCCAGTACCTTTGATATAAGCACTCATTAAACATGAACGTCTGCACTTCATCACATATTGATTGCTTGATTTAAAATACATTCTGTTGTTATACACAAGCAAAAACTACAAAAATTAAAAGTTCCTAGCTGACCATAAGAGGGTAAGTAGCAGCTAGGTGCTGCTAATCATATGCACTTCA
This sequence comes from Neolamprologus brichardi, assembly GCF_056152115.1. Lineage (NCBI taxonomy): Eukaryota > Metazoa > Chordata > Actinopteri > Cichliformes > Cichlidae > Neolamprologus > Neolamprologus brichardi. The sequence goes on along the minus strand of NC_142106.1, from coordinate 29,335,609 downwards.
TTATTTGTTCATTAGCAAGTTTGATCACTTCTAAAAAATCAGAAGTTTTGCCACTTTTCTGTTCTGGAGCATTAAGGCGTGTGTTAACACAATGCCAAGAAGGTAAGACAGCAATGACACTTCTGAGAAAATATGAAATGATTGACAGGATCATTAATTTCTGCCTATAAATTAGATGAAGGTGTAAGTAATTTCTAAACAATTTGATGACAATTTGATCTTTCTACAGTGAGAAACTTTATTTACAACTAGAAAACATTCAAGACAGCTTGTAATGTGTACTTAATTTTATTTACATGTCTGCACAGTCCTATGAAGACTTTCATTTTTGCAAGAGCACATAGAGAGCCGCCACTCTGAAATGACATATTAAAAAAAAATGTTGATGTCTGTATTTTTCTTGTGTGACCTTCAATTATTGTCCTTCACTCAGTGAAAACTTTACTTTTTAAAAACAAGTATTTATTCACCTATGACATTACTGGCACTGGAAAATTGGTGCAGTTGGTTGAAAGATTGAAAGACAAACTTGAATCAAAGCTGAACAAGTAAACAATCTTTAAAATGTGTTGAATGTTATTTTGTACATAATCAAAGTAATTTAATTACTGAAAAGAAGTATGCAACTGAAATTTATTTCCTCCTGAAGGGAAAAACCTAGCAATCCCCACCCCCTTCCGACATATATTTTAGCAGTAAGTGAAACTAAGCTTGTATCAAAAACATCAAGATACATGACAACTGTCAAGCTCTTCTCTTCACTGATTAACTTCAAACAACATGCCTGGTAAGTTTTTTTTTTAACCCTAATCCTTTGCAAACATAACAATACTGAATTAAAAAAAATAAATAAATAAAATTGAAGATAAATGTCCCATGAAAATATAACTGGATGGTGCCTTAAGAATATTGTGAGCAAATTGTAAAATGTTGCACCTAGCCATGCTGTCTCATTTAATAAGGACACATAACTTTTGGGATTAATTATTTATGAATCATATTAATCTACTAACCAGACTACATTAAATATTTGATGTGAGTAATGTTTAGTGCCCTTCCTGAAGTAAATAAATTAATGAAATGTTACATAAAATTTAACAAAACACCGTTTTGACCACAAAGCTTTTGGTCAAGTGTTGTCAATGTATGGGTCAACTTTCAGGGCCCTGAAGTTCACAAAGACTTTCTTTGGGCCAAGCATTATATTTTCTTCTAATTCATTTTTTGTCTTCACTTCCTTCCAGTGGAAACAATGTACAGGATTGTCCTGCTGGGAGACAGTGAAGCTGGGAAAACCAGCCTAGCAAACATCATATTTGGAGAGGACATATTTAAGGTTGACAACACTGAATGTCAAACTGAGTCCAAATCTGTTCATGGAAGAAGAATTACCCTGATCAACACTCCTGATTTCTCAGACACAGGTAGATCAGAGGAGGAGCTGAAGCCTGAAATACTGAGGTGTATCACTGAGTCTACTCCAGGGCCTCATGTTTTTCTCATTGTGCTCAAAGTGGAGAAATCCACAGAGCAGCAGCAGCAGGCCGTCATTGAGAAAATAAGCCAGTATTTCTCAGAGGAGGTTTTCAAATATGCCGCAGTTGTCTTTACTGAGGATGGACCAGACTCAGATGAAATGAAGATCAAAGAGTTCATAGATCAGAATAAATATCTGAGTGATCTGATGAAGAAGTTCAAGAGCCAGTACCATCTCTACAACCAACAGGGTGATAACATCAGCAACCAGTCCAAAGTTGCAGAATTGCTCAACACAACAGACCAAATTCTTAAAGAAAATAAAGGAGAGTTTGACATTAACAAGATGTTGCCCCAAGGAGACCCCTGCAATAAGGCTAACAGCACTGGATTGTGGGATAGATTGACCAACTTTGCAAGGCCTGCAGCACAATTGGTCACAAATGCTTTCTTTAAGCCAACCCCTGGAACAACAACTGAGGCAGAGGATGAAAGCAATGAACTAGAAAGAGAAACAGAACAAGCAGGAAAAGGAAAAGCAGAGGAAAAGACAAAAGAGACAGAAAAACATGAAGAACCAAATGAAACGGGGAAAGAAATAGAAAAAAACCAAGCTGCACTAGATGCAAAAAAAGAAGGCCTGCAAAAAGAACCAAAAAAAGGAAAAAATAAAACAAAGCAAGTAGTAAGCAATGGATTAGATATCATGCTGACTGCCTTATTTGGGATCTTTTTAGCAGGAGTAGTCTTGGGGGATAGAGTGGCATTCACAATAGGAGTCATAATAGCAATACTGTTAGTAGCATGGATGATGCCAAAAATAAACAACCTACAAGAATGGGTAATGAAAGATACAAGCAAAGTAGCAGAATGGGTAATGCAAGAAAAAAACAAATGGGTAATACAAATATTAAGCATAATAGTAGAATGGGTAATAAAAGAAGTAAGCAAACTTGCAGAATGGTTAAAGCAAAAACTAAGCAATTGGGCAACGCAAAAGATGATCAAAGTAGCAGAATGGGTAATGCAAAAAGTAAGCAAAGTTCTGGAAGGGCTAATGGAAAAAACAAATAACATAGCAGAGCATGTAATAAAAAAAGTAAGAAAGTGGGTAATGGAAAAAATAAACAAAGTAGTAGAAGGGGCAATGCAAAAAATCAGAAAAGTAACAGAACTGGTAATGCCAAAAATACACAAGGTAGCAGAAGCGGTCATGCCAAAAATAAGCAAAGTAGCAGAGGTTGGTGGTGGATTAGTTAGCAATGTAGGTGCTTTATTTGGCTCCTTTTTAGGGTTGGGGGGAACAATATTAGGGGGTGGAGCAGCGATAACAGAAGTACTGAAAACAGCACTCCAAATAGCATCGGACATTAACGCAGTAGGGATAGGACCATGGCTAAAGCAAAAACTAAGCAAAGTAACAGAATGGGTAATGCAAAAAGCAAGCAAAGTAGCCAAACTGGTATTTGAAGAAATAAGCAAGTGGTTAATGCAAAAGTTAAGCCCAGTAGTAGAATGGATGATGCCAAAAATAAATAAAGTAGCAGAATGGGTAGGTGTTGGAGCAGAAGTATTGAAAACAGCACTCCAACTAGCATCAGACATTAAAGCAGTAGGGATAGGACCATGGCTAAAGCAAAAACTAAACAAAGTAACAGAATGGGTAATGCAAAAAGCAAGCAAAGTAGCCAAACTGGTATTTGAAGAAATAAGCAAGTGGTTAATGCAAAAGTTAAGCCCAGTAGTAGAATGGATGATGCCAAAAATAAATAAAGTAGCAGAATGGGTAGGTGTTGGAGCAGAAGTACTGAAAACAGCACTCCAACTAGCATCAGACATTAAAGCAGTAGGGATAGGACCATGGCTAAAGCAAAAACTAAACAAAGTAACAGAATGGGTAATGGAAAAAGCAAGCAAAGTAGCCAAACTGGTATTTGAAGAAATAAGCAAGTGGTTAATGCAAAAGTTAAGCCCAGCAGTAGAATGGATGATGCCAAAAATAAATAAAGTAGCAGAATGGGTAGGTGTTGGAGCAGAAGTACTGAAAACAGCACTCCAACTAGCATCAGACATTAAAGCAGTAGGGATAGGACCATGGCTAAAGCAAAAACTAAGCAAAGTAACAGAATGGGTAATGGAAAAAGCAAGCAAAGTAGCCAAACTGGTATTTGAAGAAATAAGCAAGTGGTTAATGCAAAAGTTAAGCCCAGTAGTAGAATGGATGATACCAAAAATAAATAAAGTAGCAGAATGGGTAGGTGTTGGAGCAGAAGTATTGAAAACAGCACTCCAACTAGCATCAGACATTAAAGCAGTAGGGATAGGACCATGGCTAAAGCAAAAACTAAACAAAGTAACAGAATGGGTAATGCAAAAAGCAAGCAAAGTAGCCAAACCGGTAATTGAAGAAATAAGCAAGTGGTTAATGCAAAAATTAAGCCCAGTAGTAGAATGGATGATGCCAAAAATAAGAAAAGTAGCAGAATGGATAAAGTCAAAAATGACCAAAGTAGAATGGTTAATACAAAATGTATACAAAATAATAGAGTGGATAAGAAAAACAAATCAGCCTCTGCAAAACCAGTCTCACAGTAGTGGAGTGATACTACTGGTGTTTCTTTTGTTCTCATTGCTTGTAGCATGGCTTTTTCACAAAGTACCATATGCTGAGATCCTCATCTTATTACAGATTCTGTTGCTTGTTATTATTTTTGTTGTCAAACAACACTAGGCAGATATATTGTGCCAGATGTGCCTTATGTACAAGTCCCCGCTAACATTGAACGAAGTTATAATCAATTAAAACTGGGATAGGGATTCTGTTTGGACTCTAGATAATTTTACCTGTTCATTCAGAGTATTTTAACTCCTTTCTACATTTATGTATCTACATTAGTTAATATAATGAAGTAATGGAATCAGTGGATACTGTATAATGTAAGCTAAACATATGTAAGTTTGCACTATAATGTCTGATTTTGTTTTATCTCCCACAAATCGCCTATATTATGTGTTATCTAAAAATAAAAGAAGGGAATATCTTTGGTATTTTTTGTTGCACTGTGCATCTGGAAATACAGAGGCAGAAGACAGGCATCAGGCCTGAGTGCTTGAGATACTTGAGACCAAGTTTGCATTCATGCCACTAGGTGTATTTTTAGGAGTTTTTGTTGGTTTGATAATGTCATCCTAGAGACATCCTATACTTGTCTTTTATTCAGCCTTTCAGTTCAGGAACAGTTTGAAAATCATAAAGTCAAGTCCAGAATTGACTGAAGAGAGCATTTAGAATGAGACACAGCCTTAAATGAACATGATGTTCAACAAACTTGAAGTTAAACTATGTACTGTCACCAGCAGACTTCAGTGTCAGACATCAGAGGTTTACTGTGGACTGATATGATAAACAAATTAAAAGTTAGATTGATGAAGTGCTTGTGATAAAGAATCAAAAGTAAGCACACTCTCTGGGGCTTTAAAGATCAAGACGTAATAATACAGATAGGTCTGTAATTTTGTGGACTACAAGATATTTTTGCATCTGTACAAGACCACTGTGGACTTTAAATCAAACACACAATACATGATTGAAGCACAGACTTTCAACTTTAATTCAAAGGGTTAAATTTTAATAGTGCTACTGAACTCTGAAACACACACACACACACACACATTTTATGGTTTGTGCTGTGCAATAAAAGTTTCCCATTGCATTGAGCAAAGCATAGCACAGTAACAGCCAACTGGCTGAAAAGCAATCAAATGTGCTGTGGTGCGTCATACATCGGTGCCACAAATAAAAACAGCAAAAACATTTTCTGGCACAATTTCACCTGCTTCCAAGGTGCATGGAGAGGATAAAAGAATTCACAAAGCAGGAACTCCAGCAACACTTGAGGGAAGATGAACAACTTTAATAATAGACCAACGCGTTTCGGCTTGTGGCCTTCATCAGGGTCCACAAATAAAAACAGTCAGCAGTGCTCCAACTGCACTATACACAGTGTAGGTACAGCAATGCTTTTCCACTCCCGAGTCACCTGTTGTTTTGCCAGAATCTCTCTGAGGCAGTCTGAAAGTCCATGGCCTCTCTGAACTCCTCCCACACCCGAGTTTTTGTTTCAGCCACTGCCAGAGCTGCGTTCCACTTGGGCTGTCGGTACCTATAGGCTGCCTCTGAAGTCCCACAGGCTAACCAAGCCCGATAGGACTCCTTCTTCAGTCTAATGGCCCCCTTCACCTCCGGTGTCACCAAGCAACAAGTTCAAGGTTGGGGAACGTCTCAACACAAGGAAGAAGGGGGAAAAAAGGCTGTCACGTTAGAGTGTTTGAAATACTTCTGACCAACTTTTCATGAATGTCAACAAGTGAAATGTTACTTTCATTTTTTTGGGTGCAGTAGTACCTGTTGTAATAATTTTGCTGAAGTAGCAGAAAAAGTAGAGGAATTCTAATAACAAATAAAAAGGTATTTGACAAAGCAAGAGCAGTGAAAAATTTACTTCACTGCAACCTTGATTTCAAAAAGCTGAAATCTTTAGGATTCTGGCATTGTTCTGTTGGATTATAATATTATTTTATGCCATGTTAGACCCCTAATTAAAGATTGTGAATTATTATGTAGTTTTAGTTTGCATTATTCTCCTGAATTAGAAGAAGGTGATAACTATTACATTTGTTAAACTGTTTTGCATTACATGAGACTGCTGATTTATTGTGAATGAATGATATTGTTTTATGATGCATTATACTGCTGAGTTATAAGAAATAACTCATCGCCTTATTTGTCTGATTAGAAGAGAACAGAGCATACTGCCCCATCTCAGCAGGAGCAGATAAACAGGGAGCCAAGGTCGTAGCTTAGGCGCTGTGTGAGAGAAAGAATGTGAATGTTTAGGCTTTTATGATTAGGTGGGGGCCACTAGAGGCTATAAGAGTTTGATCAAGGCTCCACCATTTTGAGATCTGATGCTGTCTGCTGTATGGTGTCCATCTCTCACGCGTGTGTTCATTAAATCATCGTTTGACTCAACCCGGCCGGACCAGTGTTGTTATTTTGGTTTTTCCTCTTGTATCCATCCCCAATATTTGAATCCGTAACAGTTCTTTGTGCAGTGAGAATATATAAACAAAAACAAGTTAGATGCAGTACTTATGTATACAAAGAGTCAACAGAAAAAAGTAAGCATGCCCTTTTTAAAATTTTAGTTTTACCTGAAAGAACACAAAAACAAATTTTACTGAGTAGAATAGAATAGAATAGAATTCAACTTTATTGTCATTGCACATGCACAGGTACAGGGCAACGAAATGCCCTGTACCTGTTTATTAAATGAGTCATTATTCATTTAATAAAAACTAAGTGAAAATGCAGAAATAATAATTTCACCTTTAATTCAAGGACTTTTGGATGAACCATTTAGTAATTACAGTGATATTTTTATACAGAAGGTCTTGTCACATACAATAAAACAACAGCACAATAGAACAAAAGCTCTGAACGACAATAATTTCCTGGTTAAGCAAAGTGTAGCACAGCACAATCATGCCAACGAAGGAGCATTCACGCACAGCGTGGTTTGACACTCATATGTACACATTTGCCCTGACCATTAGGCTAATGGTCAGGGCAGAAACTGTAAAACATATTTTAAGATGCTTCAGTTTACTTAATTTACTCAATGATGGCACCTTCAGTTTCTTCTTGTTTGTTAGTTTTTTTGTTTTGTATTTAAAAAGTGAAAGCATCCTCTCTCGGAGCATACAAGAAAAACAGTTCTGGGTAGAGGAAGAGAACAAGAAAGGAGGAAGGAGGAAGAAAATAAAAAAAACATAAAATAATAAGATAAGGCAGACATCTTTGAGAGTCTTTGAGATACTTGTGACCAAGTCTTTGCTTGAGCATTTGGGACAAACCAGTTCTGGGTAGAGGAAGTACTGAAAACAAGGAAGGAGGAAGAAAAACAAAGAATGAAGAAGATGCTTATGGTTTTAGAATTTGTTGATCTGTGAAATTCGTGAATGTGTCAGCACAATGTCAATAAGGAAAGCCATCAATTTCAGAAAGGCTTATTATTCACAAGTGAAAAAACAATATATATATATATATATATATATATATATATATATATATATATATATATATATAATAAATAAAACAAAGCTCTAAATCTCCTACTCCACAGGCTTCATTTACCATTCATGAGTTTAATTAGAAAAAAAAGAAGTGAACAGGTATGGCTGGTTTGTTCTCTAAAAAAATATGGAAGCTGAAAAAAACCCTCATAACTACTGGAATAATGTTCTTTGGACAGAAGAGACTGAGGTGGAGGTGTTAGGTGTGCAACATGCGGAGAAATCCAAACCCAGCATATCAGCATAAACACCTCACAGCACCACACAGTGGTGGATTGGTTTTGCAAACACAAGAAATGAAAACTTTGCAGTTATTGATTTGACCATAAGCTCCTCTGTATATCAAAGTGTAAAGTGATGCCATCTGTCCAACAGTTAAAATTTGATAGAAATTGAGTCATTCATCTTCAACAGCACTGTGCATAAACCATTCATGACAAAATCTGAAATTTAAGTCATTAGATTACATGTATTTTCCAAATAATTTTATTATTTAAGTGAAAGTAAAACATTACATTTAAAGTAATCAGGTCACATGTACTAAAATCTACTTGTTTTACTTTATTGTGCACCATACATATTTTTCAAAATAATTATTATTCAAAATTATTGCTTCATGTTTATAAAGGCAAACAATCATTGTTTCATTTTTTATTATTTGAAAGCAGAGTGAAGTAATTACACCCATGGAAGCAGGCACGTGCAGAGGGGGGGGGGCTAGAGGGGCTTGAGCACCCGCTCCTTTCCTGATGGGTGCCCAAAGTGCCCTTTTGTTGAGGCAACTTTAAAAAAATAATAAATTAATTATTATTATTAAGATTTTTTAAATGTGTGTGGGCGTGCGGAGTCCTGTCTGTGCCCCTTGTTACGACAACAATAATATTTAACTATTAATCACAGTTTTGCTAAATAAAAGGATCTGGCTTGCATCAGTCACATGATCACATTTAACCAATGATCGCCCTTGACGGCAGAACGCGCTGGTTACGAGCCGGGAACGAGCTCACAAAGAGCACGCGCATTTGTTGCGGTCCGGAGCTGTAGGAGAAACACAAGTTAACTCAGAGACACAGACTGATGCGACAAAACCAGTAAGCAGGTGTACAGCGTACACTGTAGTGTATAGCACACAGGAGTATTAGCTTATTATGTACACGTTGGTAAGTTGTCTTGTTGCAACTGACGAACTGAAACAAATGAGCGTGCTGTGTGTGCAACAGCGTCTGTAGCTCTGTCACCGTTTCAGGGAACATATTTAGTTTTAAAGTATTTAGAACATATTTAGTTTTAAAGTAAGTTACAGAGCTTTTCCTGCCTTTCTGGAGGGATTATATTTCACTAAAAAACGATCTAATATGCATGTCCACATAATTATGCATTATTATAATTATAATATATTAAAAAACACACGCTGTATTTTAAAGAACATACATTAAGAAGCAGATTATATTAGATTTATATTTTAAATAAGACAAAATTTACAGCAGTAAAATTATTGTATCTCTACAGTTTAAAAATGTAATAAGCTTTCCCCTGCACAGAGTGGACAGTGAAACAAATGGAATCATCATAAATACATTATTTCATATTTATTACTTCCCCCTCTTCATTGCTTTATTATTGTAGCTCTAGTAATAAATAATAATGTAAGGATTCTGGATCAGCACCATGATGCCCATAGTATATACAGTATTCTGAAGAAGGTCTAAAATGTCACTGTGTGTGCGTGCATGTGTGTTTTATTTAGATGGATTTAAAAAAAAAAAAATTACTCATGATATAACATTGTCCAGACATGCCTGGTAAGGACATGAGGAGGAAACAGTAGGAGCTGTGTGAGGCTACTAAAGGCAGTGCTATAACATTTTTCTGTCATCATTTTATTATAGATTAAGTGCAAGAGTTGTTAGGTGTGGATAATTAGATTATAGTTTATTGCAATAGCAAGTTGTGCCTTGTTCTCAGATAGACAGCAAGTGGAGAGTGATATATGAAATGATGGGATGGAAGGAAGAAGCAAAGAGTGATTCACAGGCAGAGCCTAAATTATTTCTCACAGTTTTTTGTTGCCTTATGGTTCCAAGCGCTGTCACCAATCTTTGCATTTTGTTATTATCTCATGACACTTGTTTAATCAGCTACCATCTCTCCTATGGACTTTTTAATGTCTACAATCTCAGATCAACACAGCCCTTCCCTTCCCATATTAGATTCTTGATGAATGTGTGTTGTTGTTATTCAGCCTGGTTCAATGTGCCCCTTTTCAACTTTGAGCACCCGCCCCTTTAAACCTCTCTGCACGGCCCTGCATGGAAGAATACCAGGACTGGGAGATTGGTGCTACCCCTTGAAAGACTGAAAGAAAAACTTAAATCCCAACAAGGAAATTGAATGAGTGACAATTAAGTTATTTGTTTTAAGACTTTATTAATGCAAAGAGGAAACAAAATGATGCATATATTTAGTTTCCTCATGAAGGGAAACCCCCAGCTATCCACACCCCCAAAATGCACATATTTCTTACAGCAGGTGAAACTAACCTGGAGAAGCAACAAGACACACAACAGTTGTCAAGCTCTGCTCTTTGCTGATTCACTGCAACCAACATGCCTGGTGAGTTCTTTTAATGCTTAACTTCTGCAGAAATAACATATTTAACATATTAAATATTTTAGATTAATTATTATTAGAAACGATGTGCCCACACAGCCTGTTTAAAGAAATGACAAATCACTTTTGGGATTTGTGAAGCTTGTATCATTGAATTATTCTGTTAACAAGATGACATTACATTTTTGATCTGAGTTAAGTATACAGACCTCTGCAAAATAAAAAGCCAATAACAAATTTAATATTTGAATTTAACCCTGTAAAACCCAATAGTCAGAAAATTCTGATTTTTTGGAACTGAGATATTTTTTTAACCCTTATAACAAAATCCACACATTTTGCTATATCATGCTGTGTATGATATATTTATATTATATATTTATTATATATTTTTTGTACCACATTTGGTACATTGGGCATTTTTGGCAACTTTTGCAAGTACTGATCATGTCAATGAGAAAAAAGTCACAGAAACTCATGTATCAAATATGATACAAAAGGCATTATAAGGCTAAAGTGAAAGTCACAGCACTGTTTTGAACTTCATTTTTTGGTGATGTTTTATTAAGCAACTCCAGAAGATGCATAAAGACAAATTATTACTATAATGGTTGTTATTTGCATGGTCTGTATGGCAACACAGAATCAAGCTTTGAGTTTGCCTTTAGTAAATGCCTTTTCTCTCAATCTTTGTGTGTATGTGTGTGTGTGTTGTTATAGTATCTATTAATCATAAACTGCTATTAATCTGTTGTACAAGGGTCAGAGAAGTTGTCAAAGGATGTATGGATGAACTTAACAGGCCCTGGAGTTGGGCCTTTGAGTGAGGCTTTCTTTGGGCCAAGTGTCACAGTTTTGCAGGAAAACGTAGGACCAAAAGGAGTAACACCACAAGCAGAAGACACAGGTATCCCCCCCAAAAAAACAATAAATAAACACAGTATTTGTGTTTCTGTGTGTATCATTAAGCAATATAATCTACATCATCTATCACTAACTATTTCCTCTCTACATAATGTTGCAAATGAACTGAGTTGGCATTAGTAATCATTCATGTGACAATATGAAAAAACAGTCATAACCAAATAACGCTATTCTTACGCATTTTGCTTTTTTAGTTCCACCAAAAATGATTGTCATGGAAGGAAAAACAGCTGGGGCTCAAAAGTACATCAAAGGTAACAACATATTTAAGGAGTCATGAGTTGCATTCCTTAAGTAAACCAAGCTTGGCCTGTTACAACAGAATGCTCTCCTATTCTTATGCTTTGCGTAAATGAAATAACACACGAGTCCTGGAGAGCATATTTACATTTGCAATGTTTCTCCTTCTATGCTTTCTTTTCCCTCTAATAATAGGACACACATTTTGCTATTTACTTATTTTCTTCACTTCCTTTCAGTGGAAAAAATGTACAGGATTGTTCTGCTGGGAGACAGTGAAGCTGGGAAAAGGAGCCTAGCAAGCACCATGTTTGGAGAAGATACATTTATGGTTGACAACACTGAATGCCAAACTAAGTCCAAATCTCTCCATGGAAGTCGAATTACCCTGATCAACACTCCTGATTTCTCTGGCCCAGGTAGATCAGAGGAGGAGCTGAAGCCTGAAATACTGAGGTGTGTCACTGAGTGCACTCCGGGGCCTCATGCTTTTCTCATTGTGCTCAAAGTGGGGAAATCCACAGAGCAGCAGCAGAAGGTTGTCATTAAGAAAATAAGCCAGTATTTCTCAGAGGAGGTTTTCAAACATGCTGCAGTTGTCTTTACTCAGGATGGACCAGACTCAGATGAAATGAAGATCAAAGCGTTTATAGATCAGAATAAATATCTGAGTGATCTAATGAGGAAATGCACGAGCCGATACCACATCATTAATAATTACACCCGACATGGTGACAACATCAGCAACCAGTCCCAGGTTGCAAAGCTGCTCAACACAATAGACCAGATAGTTGCACAGAACAAAGGTTGGTGCTACACTAGCAAGATGTTGCCACAAGAAGACACCCACAATAAGGCTAACAACAGCGTCTCTAAGAATAAGATGATTAAATTGACAGGCTGTGCAGCAACTTCAGTGGCAAAGGCTTTCTCTGGACCAGCTGTTGTAGTTTTAACCCCAGGGACAACAAACAGAGCAGAGGAACCAAATGCTATATCAGAAATGAAAAACAATGGTACCCTGACAGAAATGACAAGCAAGGTAGATGGAGAAACAACAAAGAAAACAGGGGAAGAAGAAGAAGCAGTGAAGACAAAAGAAGATCTTCTTCTCCAAGGAGAAAGAGAAGACGGCAATGCTGCTCGAAAAGCAGAAGAAGCGGGAGGACTGGAGTGCTTTGTACGTTTTCTGTTTGGTGTAGTTGTAGCAGTAGGAGCACCATTATTAAAGGAGGGAGCCGTATTTATAGTATCAGTCATAGCAAGAGCGATAACATTAGTGACTTCAGCTTTAGACTCTACACCAAACGCAGCAGGAACAACAGATGTAGACGCAGCAAGAGCTGGAGGGCCAGCAGCAAATGTGGTAGAAACACTTAGAAGAGCCTTAGGTGATGGTAATGTACCAGAATGGGTAGAATGGGTAATAGAAAAAATATTCAATTTATTAGAGTGGATAAGAAATGATTGTGACTTGTGGATAATTGTTTTCAGCTCGTTACTTCTGACATGGTATCTTCTCAAAGTACCATTTTTTGGGACACTTCTGGTAATTTTGCTGTTTGCGTTTTTTTTTAAGATTCATGACATGATATAATTACAACACCAGACAGAACTGTATCATTGTGTGACTGGTTTAATTTAAAGACCAACATCATACATGTTTTAAAAGATACAGGATGCATGATATGGTCACAAATATTGTTTAAGTCATTGTTTCTTTTGTTTTTGTTTTCTTAAAAAGAGATATTCTACTCCATGAAGAAAAAAAACCAATTTTTTTCTCTTTGTCTATCTTTTTGTTGTAAAATCATATTTTCAACAGAAATTATTTTCCAAACATGTATACATGTCTTGTAGTTGATTCAGTTTACTATGGGTTACTGTACTTGTGTCTACCTTTAGATTATAAAGGTTTTTTTTGATTATAAAAACAAAAACATAATCCAATCAGAAATTAGTGTGAACTCAGTTTATGCTTTCTGTCTTACCATATTCTCTGTTCCACCAAAGAATTATAACTGCTTTTATGTAATGCTCTAAAAAAAAATGTAATAATATGGAATTAGTAAATACATCTTAACATATATTTTGTCTTTATTCTGTACGTCTTTGGGTATAGTGTATCAAGCTTGTGCAAGGTTTCTCTATTATGTATAAATAAGCAATAAAGCAAATAATTAACTGTGTTTTAGTTGCTTCCTTTAATCACACCTAAGGCTGAAACCACGCCCCCAAAAACCTTATCTGGTGTCTCTATAATGACATCAAACTCTAAAAATCTTGGTGCATTATATATACAACATTATATATATACATTTTCAGAAATAGTGTAATGTAAAAAGTCTGTCTCTGTCCTTATGGACAGAGATAGACACAAATATATCCCATCAAGCCTGCTGGTGGGCAGCAAAGAATGCATATAATCCAAACCACTGATTCTTTATATATTTATTACGTTTTTGTCAGCTTGTAAAGTACACTTTTACTCTGCCGAATACAGAAACAAACAAGTAGCACTCGGAGAGTCAGAACTCACTAAAACTATGATGTTTTTAGTACAACATGCTGATGTCTGACCTTTGAACTATGACCTTAAAGCATTACATACTAAAATGGTGTGTATTATAATCTTTATACATATGACTGGAGCAGAACTAGTTGAAATCTTTGGCCTCTATGAGCTGTAAAAGCTTCAGATTTTAAGTTATATTCATGCAGTTGCGAAGCGTTATGGCGTCATTGTGATGTCACAGGGCATCCTTTTGAAACAAAGTATGTTGCGCAGCTCTCTCTCTCTCTCTCTCTCTCTCTCTCTCTCTCTCTCTCTCTCTCTCTCTCTCGCTAAGCCCTTTCATATGAGTAATTATTTATTTAATAAAAACTTAGTTAAAATGCAGAAAACTATATCCTTACTGCTTCCATATGAGTTACAGTTAGGATTTTTTTCTTTTCTTAATTTTGTTTTGTATTCCCACTGTAGTACATTTTAAATTATTTGTAATTGAAGTGCAGAAATCCAACTTTAATTCAAGTAATTTTGGATAAACTGTTTAGTAATTAAAGTGATTTTTCTATAAAAAAAAAAGGTCTTATCACACACAATACAACAACAGCACTGCTGAGCAATGAAAGACAATAATTTCCTGGTCGAGCAAAGTGTAGCATGGCACAATCACACCAATCAGGGAGCATTCACACATGGCGTGGTTTGACACATTTGCACTGTAAAAAAAAATGGGTATTGGCATATGCAGGACACATACAGTAAAGACTATGTGAGGCCATTAAAAATCATGCGCAGTGCCAATTTTGGGTCTAATAGTCGGGACAGTTTATCCTTCTTTCTTCTTTCTATGTGAAAGGGTAGAAACAGTAACTTATTTTAAGACACTCAAAATTAAATAAACAAACTCAAATCATTTTAACATAATAATTTGCCATCACAGCCACCTTCAGTTTACTTCAGTTCCTCCTTGTTTGTTTGTTTTTGCTTTGTATTCAAAAAGTGAAAGCATCCTCTCTTGGAGCATTTGGGACAAACCAGTTCTGGGTAGAGGAAGTACTGAAAACAAGGAAGAAGGAAGAAAAACAAAGAATGAAAAAGATGCTTATGGTTTTAAAGTTTGTTGATCTGTGAAATTCAAGAATGTGTCAGCACAACATCAATGACGAAAGGCTTACTATTCACAAGTGAAAAACAAATATAAAGAAATAAAACAAAGCTCTTAATCATAGACTCCACATGCATCATTTACCATTAATGAGTTCAATTACAAAAAAAGACTGAACAGGTATGGCTTGTTTGTTTTTTGAAAAAAAAAAACAAAACACAAGACTTCTGGAATAATTTGGATAGAAGGACAGAAGAGACTGAGGTGGAGGTGTTAGGCGCGCGACGTTTGATGAAATCCAAACCCAGCATATCAGCATAAACACGTCACAGCACCACACAGTGGTGGACCGGTGATGAGTTGGGCTTCTTTTACAAACACAAGAAATGGAAACTTTGCAGTTATTGAGTTGACAGTAAACACCTCTGTATGTCAAAGCACTCAAGAGTAAAGTTTGTGATGCCATCTGTCCAACAGTTAAAATGTGATAGAAATTGTGTCATGCAACAAGAAAATGAAGAAAAAAATGAATAGCTAGAAAAGAAAAAATCAAGGTGCTCTCATAGCGCTGTCAAAGTCGAGGCCTCAGCTGGCAAATGCTCTGGCATGACTTCAACAGCACTGTGCATAAACAATTCATGGCAAAATCTGGAATTTCAGTCATTATATTACATGTACATTTTCAAAAAATAATATTATTATCAGGTCAAACAAAATTTACTTGGTTTTACTTTAGTACACACCGTCGTATTTTTCTTAATGGTCATCTATTTCAATAAATAAACATTTGATCTTATTTATTTCGTTTGCATTTTATTCAAAATCATTACTTCATGTTTATAAAGAGAAACAACCATAATTTCAGAGCATTTTTTTATTATTTGAAGCCCTGGAAGAATACCAGGACTGGAAGATTGGCTACTAAAAAGACTGAAAGAAAAACTTAAATCTCAACAAGGAAACAGAATGAGTGACCTTGAAGTTATTTGTTTTAAGACTTTATAAATGCAAAGAGGAAACAAAATGTTGCTTACATTGTGTTTCCTTGTAAAATCTCCAGTTATCCACACCCCCAAATATTTCTTACAGCAGGTGAAACTAACCTGGAGAAGGGTAGGTCAAAAGCAACAAGACACACAACAGTTATCAAGCTCTGCTCTTTGCTGATTCACTTCAACCAACATGCCTGGTGAGTTATTTTAATGCTAAACTTCTGCAGATATAACATCTACATATTTTAGATAAATTGTTATTGGTTTCGATGGGCCCACACAGCCTGTTTAAAGAAATGACAAATCACTTTAGGTATTTGTGAAGCTTGAATCATTGAATTATTCTGTTAACCAGGTGACATCACCTTTTTGATCTGAGTAAATGCAGACTAATCCAAAATAAAAAGGCAAATTCCAGAATCAGCATAAAAACAGATTATTACTTGAATGTTTGTTTTTTGCATGCTCACACAGACTCGAGCTTTGAGTTTGTCTTTTCTCTCTTTGTGTGTATTTGTATTTGTGTTTCTGTGTGTATCATTAAGCAATACAATCTATGGAATGTATGATTAACTATTTCCTCTCTATGTAATATAGTAAATTAACTGATGTGACAATATGAATAAACAGTCCTGAATAAACTGAATAATGTTATTCTTGCTCATTTTGCTTTTTTAGTTCCATCCAAAAAAGGGAAAACAGCTCAGGCTCAAAAGTACCTCGAAGGTAACAACATCTTTGAGAAGTAATGAGTGTGACTCAGTTGTATTCCTTAAGTAACCAAGCTTGCTCTGTTACAACAGAGGAATAACTCAGAGTAGTCCAGGAGTGTCAAGTTTCTGACTTGTAACGTTTATCCTTCCTGTTTTCTTTTCCCTCCAATAACAGACGCAAATGTTGCTATTTATTTATTGTCTTCACTTCCTTTCAGTGGAAAAAATGTACAGGATTGTCCTGCTGGGAGACAGTGAAGCTGGGAAAAGGAGCCTAGAAAACAACATGTTTGGAGAAGATGCATTTGTAGTTAACAACACTGAATGCCAAACTAAGTCCAAATCTCTCCATGGAAGAAAGATTACCCTGATCAACACTCCTGATTTCTCAGACCCAGGTAGATCAGAGGAGGAGCTGAAGCCTGAAATACTGAGGTGTGTCACTGAGTGTACTCCGGGGCCTCATGCTTTTCTCATTGTGCTCAAAGTGGAGAAATCCACAGAGCAGCAGGAGCAGAAGGCTGTTATTGAGAAAATAAGCCAGTATTTCTCAGAGGAGGTTTTCAAATATGCTGCAGTTGTCTTTATTCAGGATGGCCCACAGTCAGATGAAATGAAGATCAAAAAGTTCATATATCAGAATAAATATCTGAATGATCTAATGAGGAAATGCACGAGCCGATACCACATCATTAATAAATACAACGGACAGGGTGACAAGATCAGCAACTAGTCCCAGGTTACAGAGCTGCTCAACACAATAGACCAGATAGTTGCAGAAAACAAAGATTGGCGCTACACCAGCAAGATGTTGCCACAAGGAGACACCCACAATAAGGCTAACAACAGCATCTCTGCAGACGCTCCAGACACAGGAAGAGCTGGAAGGCCAGCAGCAAATGTGGAATTAACAGTTAGAAGATCCTTAGGTGATGGTAGCGTACCAGAATGGGTAAAATGGGTAGAATGGGTAATAGAAAAAATATTAAATTTATTAGAGTGGATAAGAAATGATTGTGACTTGTGGATAATTGTTTTCATCGAGTTACTTCTGACATGGTATCTTCTCAAAGTACCATTTTTTGGGACCCTTCTGATAATTTTGCTGTTTGTGTTTCTTTTTGAGATTCGTGACATGATTTAATTACAACACCAGACAGAAATGTATGATCGTGTGACTGATTATTCAGCCTCTATGAGGTGTACTTACGATTATTAGATATATTTCTGCATTTGAGATTTTGCAAAATGTTATGGAATCATTATGATGTGTTGCACATCGCTCTCCATATCTTTCCATATATATGATATATGGAAAGTTTGTCAATATGTTTCTTTTACTTTACACAATGTAGATTAAACTTGGACTGTAACTTGCACTTTATTTGGTTTTTTGAGCGTCTTTTTGTTTTGTTTTTTAGGTGAACATTGACCTTGGGTGCTAACAATGAAGGTCAAATTCAAACGCTTAGTCAACCTTAGCCTATTAACAAACAGGCAGACAGAAAAGAAACAGAAAACGATTACATGCTCCCTCCTCTACAGGGGTGAATGAGGTAACGTTAATTTTTTTGTTAAAGGTTGCTTGTAGCATATGTGTGTATGACAGATGTTCGCATTATTGCTGGGTGACCAGTTTGCTGAGAAGCTGATATGAAACACATAAAGCTTTGAATGATAAACAAGAGCGTATCCAAGTGTGTGAACAGCAAAATATTTAAATCAGCAGTTAGGCTAACTGGCTAATCTACACTAATTTCACTTAAGTTTAAGTGATTATGTGCTACTTTTAAGCAATATGCAATACCCCTATAATAAAATAGGTAACATCTCATATTCTTATTAAAAGCAAAAAGAAGAGGCACTGCTGACTGATCATTCTCACAAAAACTACTCATAAGCCTATAAAATAATAACACATGAACCTGTAAGGACAGAGTTTTGCAGCTCTGCATGATGATAATACAGCTCTGGAGAAAAAAAAGTGACCAACTAAGAGGAAGAGACAACAAGATTGTTGTATTCTTTTTTAAGTCTCAATTCTATTTTGATTTCACTTGATTTAACTTTATGCATCAAGCAAAAATTTAATTATATGCAACATTCTCTGACTGGAAGAAATTTGTTTAACATTTAAACCTATTTTCTGCACATTCCAGCACATAATATATATATATATATATATATATATATATATATATATATATATATATATATATTGTTTACACTCACTCTTTCAAATAGATGCAAGTAAAACACAGCAGAAAATAAATAAAATCAAAGACTAGTGGTCCTGTTGCTCTATTTTCACCCGTAAAGCAGGAGTGGGGTAGGCGGAGGTTTACCCTGGTGCAGGTGTGCCGCGGCAGTCAGTGGAAGAATCCACATGTTTCTCTGTGAATTTCCGTGGTATGGAAATACATGGTAGCGCACTCTGTGCCTGCTTGGAAGTATAGGGGTTTTTTTTCGCTGTAAAAAGAAGTTTTCTTCCCACGCACAACGGACACTAATGTTTTTGTCACTTTTTACGGAATCAAACTCAAAATAAGGTCAGTACTTCCACGCTTTAAACGCTGCATGCTCATACTCTCTCCCGCACTCGATATATGATCCATTGTTGATCTGCACACAGCTGTTGCTGACGAACGTCGCACTCGCTTACGTCACTGTCATGAGAATTTCTCTCAAAAAATCACGGTTTTAGTAACGCAGTAACGCGGCGTTCCTACGGGAAAGTAACGGTAATCTAATTACTGTTTTTGCAATAGAAATCCCTTACTTTACTCGTTACTTGAAAAAGTAATCAGATTACAGTAATGCATTACTGCCCATCTCTGGTAATCAGTTCTATTTGTTTGTGTGTTTGTTAGTAGTTTAGCATCCAGAGATTTTAAGATCTTGTGTTCTAATTTTGTGTGAAGGTTGATACCAATAACAGCTCACGTTGATTTAATTTAGATGAACATCACGTCCAAGTCATACCAAATGTGATAATGAGCAAAGATTTTATGTTACCCACAATTTTTAATGGTCATCTTTAAACTGCATAAGAATATACTAGGCCTTGGGGGACATGAGTACCTAAGTTGAATAAGCATTTGACCTTGGCTTCATGTTTGAAGATCAAACTCATGTTGGAAAAAAAATAATCAAGAAATCATATTGAGTAAACATCTCATTTGAAAGGACATGAAAAGAGCTGTAAAACACATCTTGATCCTCTTTTATATTGCCACACCAACTGAAGGCTGTTCCTCCCAAAGTGCAAGGCAATATGTTTGTGTTGGCTGTCATAGTAGTCTAAGGAGCTTGGAAAGAAAGCAACTGGAAATCTTGTTGCTTTCTTTCCAAGCTCCTGGATGACTGAGAACCATCACAAGCAGCTGTACAACACCTTTTTATTTTTTTCCATGCAGTATGTCACCTCATGACATCACAATGGCGGTATTATAACAGGCTAAAGTTAACATGTTGAAATAAAATATTCATAAAATAAAGTTTTTGCCTTTTCCCTTTCACAGGATCTCCAAGTGCTCTTATTTATCATAAGTTATTTGCCTTTTTTTAATCTGCTGCCAGTCACTCATCCAAAATACATCTTTATCTGAGATTTCCTGTTTAAATAAAGATACATGTGTATTATGTTAAACTGCTTCAGAGAAGCTGCCACATTTAAGTTCTCAGAAGTGAATTTCATATATGTTTTATATGTTTTGTATTTTTGTATAAATACAACCCAAATGATTTGAACTAAAACCATCATACTTTGGACACTAGATGGCACCACCATCAAGCTCTCTTGTCAAAAATGCACTGCCTACATAAAAGGATCTGTTGCTGGAAGGATTTTTTTCTGTGAAAGAGACAAAATGCAAATTTATTAAACTGATTGCCTATTTTATCACTTAAAAAGAAAAAAAATGATACTAGCTGAATTTAAGTTTCAGATTTAATTTGAATTTTATTTTAATTGTCAAACATATCAGCCATATTTCCTTAATGATAATCATTAATCGCCAAATGTTTCTACCATTACAGCAGATAAATGTGTACATTTTAGCACAACTAGCATCGTTCCATTTGTTTGGTTTGTCCATTCGTACACAGTTTTCTAAGCCAATCTTGTCCATATTTCATCAGTATTATTGAACTTGACCCCTGACACAGACCAGTGCCATCTTCTGTTTTCTTGTCCAGAGATGCTGTACAGTCCAGTCCAGGCATTGTGAGGTTTTTCCACATACCTGTATGCCAAACAGCTGTATGTACAACACTAAGATGTTTTTCACAGAATAATTTCCTATTTAATTTCCCATGTATCTATCTGCTGCCTTACTGGTATTGTTATGGCTGTGTGCAGGCAGGCAGGAAGAGAGGACCCAAAATGCAGGACTCACGAAGGTAGTGATGGCCCACTTGAAGCTGACGCTCCGGGGAGTGTGTCAAAAAAAAATCACCACACTGCTTCAGAAGCACTGTGTCGAAGCTTGATTCGTTTGGCCAGAGTTACGTGATCAGTGACGTCTGAAGCTTCATTTAGAGCCTAACTGCTTCGGTGTCTGATTCAATGGTTTATAAGTAAGTGAATCATTCGCGGGATTTGTGGTGTTTTGATGGTGACAGATATATATTTATATATAAATATATATATATATATAAATCTATAAATATATTTTATTGTTTAATTAATCTGAAAATGTTAGTCTGCCAAATGTGCAGAAATTTAATCTATTTATTCTCTTTAGCTGATAGTTTGTGGGGCTCAGGTAGACTGTATAACTGCATCTCTACCAGCTTCTCTGCACTCCAGCCTCCTCTGTGCCATGTGAAGGGATTTTCCTTAAGGCAGGAGAAATGATCTCCACGAAAAGGAACAGGTTCGGCCATCGCACACTAGAACAAATTCTCTTCTTAAATAAAAATGAAAAAGGGTTACCTTAAATGCATCATGTTTTTAATTTGCAAGTTCATAAGCATTTTCCCTTTCCAGTTCACAATCAATTCTGCCCCCAGGTCAAAAATATGTATAGGAAAATTTCCCTAATATAATATTATTTATAAATATACCCGTCTAGCACTTGCACAAGTGCATGGAGGCAGGACCTCACAGCAGAAGCATACTTCATAATGTGTTGTACATTATTATATGTATATTATATGTAATGTGGTATTTTTCAATTATTATATTTACCAACATCAAGAAGTCACAAGCAAAGAAAGACCACACCATGGTGCATGTTTGAACAAGGAGAGTTTACTGGTCAAGATTATTTATTAAACAACTAAACCACATTCTTTTAACCCCCCCAAAATACACGTTCAAAGCAACACAACGGAGGCCCAATATCAGACAGAATTCCACTCTGCAGAGTGGAA
Source organism: Neolamprologus brichardi (assembly GCF_056152115.1). NCBI lineage: Eukaryota > Metazoa > Chordata > Actinopteri > Cichliformes > Cichlidae > Neolamprologus > Neolamprologus brichardi. Next base: position 29,313,529 of record NC_142106.1, on the reverse strand, counting down.
TTCTGTCTGATATGTCTCTACATGTAGAGTGAGCAGTCATAATGAAGCGGTAGGTTTTATTTTGTGGATTCAAGCTGCTCTTCATATTTTTGGCCACCAGATGTCACCAGAGAGGACTGTGTTGAAAAGCTTCGAGTAATGAACCGTTTTTCAATACAAGCTTCAGTGCTTCAGAAAGCTTCATTTGGCCATCACTACACAGAGGCAAACGTAACTCAAAAATACTCAGCTTTATTGCTGAAAAGCAACTGAACAAAAAAATTAACTAAACTGAAAGTACACAACAAAATAAACAGGCAGGCTGCCAAACAGAAAACACAGTGAAAGTGAGGGTGCGCAGACGTTAACGACACGACAGAGAGCAAAGGAAACACAGGGCTTATATACACAGGGGAGTAATCAGGGAATGGGACACAGGAGGGAGAGACAGCTGGGAGAGATTAGGGCTAACGAGACAGGAGAGAAGTAAAACTGAACACACTGACATCAGACATGAACCTTCAAAGTAAAACAGCAAACGAGAAACAATTTACAAAGATGCAAATTTGACACTGAACTAAATCTAGAATAAAAATCAAAATAGAACCAGAACATGAATCATAATACAGAAAGATACCAAAATATAAGAAACTGAAAAAGCTGGGTCAAAATGACCCAGAACCGTGACAGGTACTCACTAAAGTGTGTTTAGTGTGTTTTATTCAGCCAAACAGCATTTTTCTATGCCACAGCCATTTTCTAGCTAACATGCACACTCCGATGAACATATCGGAGAGCAACTTGGCATGTTTCATGTGCAGTCTGCAGCAGCCACAGATTGAAACACCAACTTTCCGATTACCTGCTCTACTTCCTGAACTACAGCCACCAATAACTAACCTATGATTAATGTTATTTGTCCACAACTGAAACTCAGCACTGTGACTGCTTCAGTCATTGTACTTGTATAATTGCCAAATAGTTTGACCTTACCCAGAAACAAGTTACTCCACCCTAAAACGTGGTATTAGCATTCGGCTGTCATCTTTTCACTGTGACCCATATTCTATGAATCAGGATTCATAGGTAGCCAGTAAAACATGTCATAACTTTTTTTCAATTAAAAAACAAAAACACCACGTCCAAAGGGACAGAATCAGCTTTTTACCTGGATGATTAAGCATGCATCAAGATAATTTTTAATCAATTTTCTGTTGCATATTGATGCCAGGTTTATCTTCTAGTTATCCCTCGTTCTGTGTAAAAATAGGTGTCTGAAATAACCATATTTTAACACTCAGAAATGCTGTAAAATGGATAAACAGTGCTGGTATTGACATGTTCTAGATTGACATATCATGACAAAGTTTTTAAAAATACAGGATCACAATAACAGTTATCAGCTGGTTTCAAAAAGATTGGATTTGATGCAATCATTGCTTTTTAATAACTGAACTTCATGCACTGCAATGCATGTGTTAGTAAACCTTTAAGAATTCACTTCTTGGCATACTTCATGCATACTTCATGCGTTTCACCTCTCATCCGAGAAGCTTCTTCAGTTCTAAAGTCAAATGGTGGAGAGTCCCAGATATAAACCTAGTGGGAGTTTCCCCCCACAGAGGGACAAAAGGACCCCCTGATGATCCTCTAATCGCCTGAGCCAAGGTGTGAAACTGGGTCTGGGTCCCAATCAGCCAGAGTTTTGGGTGAGCTCATTGTGAAACCTGGCCCCACCTTATCATGCGAATTCCTGAGGTCAGATGGCCCAGGGTGTGAGTGGTTTAAATCTGGGACTCCCCACCATTTGACCTTAGAACTGTAGAAGCTTCTCGGATGAGAGGTGAAACGCATGAAGTATGCATGCGTTTCACTTAAAGAAGTCCATACGCTTTTCTTTGCAAGCTCCTTTGACTCTGTTTTTGTTATATAACCATATTTATATGTGCACAATAGTTCTTTCGCACAGTTGGCCAACTGTAGAACCACACTATGAGGTAAGCTCATACTTAGTTTGCTGCTGATAAACAAGTCCAACAGGTACAGAAACAAAACAAAAGGCGCAGTCACAACGTTCACAGGATCTAAGTAATCGTGTGTCTCTCCGCTGATTTTGCTTTCTTCCAAAAACATGGAAGGTAAGTCACACTTAATACCATGTCTTCTGTTTTGATAAATAACAGAAATGTGGGATCACAAAGGAAGAAACTTCTCTCCACCAAACCAAAATTTATTGGTTTAGTCAGTCAAGGTTATCTACTCCACTGAATACCTAAAGTAATTGTATAAATGACCTAATATATTGAAGGGTGTAATATTATAGCAGAAAATTACAGAGCATATGCTTTCAGCTACTTTCTACAGCTAAGTACTTACTGATTTTTAATCCTTGGGACATTTTACTTTTACTTTAAACAAAGCAGACTGGACCATCATTTTTCAGTTAAAGCTTGTATATGTTGTCATAAAGGTTTTATTTCACTGTACTGTAAGTTTTTGATTTTTTTGTTTTAGACAGTGTAATATATAAATAACGGGCAATGAATCATTACTGTTTTATAGACTCAGCAAGAAGAATTGTGGTCCTGGGAAAAACTGGAGCTGGAAAGAGTCTTACCAACATCCTGCGTGGAGAGCCTGCATTTAATATAAATCATTACGCCTCATCTGGAACAAGGGAATGCCAGTCAAAGATTATATCTATCAGTGGAAAAACCATATTATTTATTGACACTCCTGGATTTTTTGACACAGACAGATCTGAGCAGGACATGAAGTCTGAAATAGTGAGGTGTATCACAGAATGTGCTCCTGGTCCTCATGCTTTTCTCATTGTGCTTAAAATGGAGAAATACACAGAGCATGAAAAGGGTGTGATAGACAAAATGAACCAGTGTTTCTCAGATGAAGCGCTCAGATTTGCCACAGTACTCTTTACTCATGGTGACCAGTTTCCTGAGGGAATGAAGATCGAAGAGTTTGTTAAACAAAACAACGATCTGAGGGATCTGATCAAGAAGTGTGGGAATCGCTGCCACGTCATTGATAACAAATACTGGAAGAGCAACCAAGGAGATGAATACAGGACCAAGCAATACCAGCTGACAGAATTACTCAAAAAGATTAACACGATTATTGATGCAAACAGAGGAGGCTACTTCACCAATGAGATGCTGCAAGGAGTGAAGAGAGATATTCAACAAGAGGAAGCCTGCATCAAACGATCTTTTCCAGATATTACAGAAGAAGAAACTGCAACAAAGGCAAAAAATGCTGTGTTTGATATGCTGTTAAAAGCTGCAGGAGTTAAAACTGGAGCTCTACTGGGTTCATTCCTAGGAGGGGAGACACAATTAGTGAAAGAAGAAATAAGTGTAGGTTCAGCAGCAGGAGCAGCTGAAGTGAAAGGAATACTTCCAGACGCAGCAGCAACAATTTCGGGTACCTCTTTTTCAGTCAAACATTTCTTTCAGCCTCAAGTGTTTATCAGTGATATATGTGACAAAATTATATTCAGTAACCAAGATTTAAATACTCACACAAACACACACACACACAAAGAGAGAGAGAGAGTATGCATAGTACACAAACGGCAACCAAACATCCATCATAATTTGTCATACAATGAGAACAGGACAAATCAACAATTGACAACGACTAATTAATATTCACCACCTGACGGCATGTAGTATCCTGTCATGCCATTGTGATCAGATGTTTAAAAACAACAATCTAAGTTTTGAATTTGACACTATGATGGTAAAAATTATTTCAGTAGTATCCAATCAAATCATGATGGCCTTAAACTGAAGGATTATTAAAAGCCATTATTAAAATAAAAAAATAAAAAATAAACCTCAACCTCTTGGGGGAACCTTCTGTTTGGTGTGGAGAAAAAAACAAAAACAAATCAAGCGCTGACTGATACCATTTTATTATTGTTATCAAAAATTGGGGTGTACAGGTGAACCCAAATGCAGGACAAGGTGACTTAAATAAAAGCAAGCTTTAATATAACAGCCCAAAATAATAGAGGGTCCAAACGTATTTTTTAAAAAAGTCCAGAAAGAAGAAGAAATAAACTAGATATTATATATAATATAACAGATATTATGAAGAAACTAGAAATTAATTAGTCAAATTATTTAACTCAGGGCAGGACATGAGGGAGTTTACACAAACAGTTTGAGAAAACTGGGGAGGAGCTAGGAGTATTTAAACTGGGGATGAGAAAACAGGTGAAAACAAAAAGGGCAAGTAAAAAAAAACAAACTCAAGGCTTACAAAAATATTTCTACTGTAACACAGAAGCTAACCAAAAGAGAAATACTCAACAGAGAGGCAAAAATACTTGTGCATGGCAACTCAAATACAGGGAGAAAAAATTCAGGCAACTGTCAGGGAACCATGATTCCTGTTTATAAAAATATAGACATGAAGAAAAACACGGGATTTCGCCTTTATAGACTATTTGTGTATGTGTAGCAATGCTGTACTTTTAGTTTTTAGTTTAGTTTCTTTTTTTTTTAATCTTTATTCATACAGGAATTCCCATTGAGACCCAATGTCTCATTTGCATTGATTCTCCAAATGAGTATGACTGCTGTATGATTGATAAGATAATCCACTTGTACAGAGCAAGACAAACAACTGACATTTAATCATTACTGTCTTATAGTGCCACAAAGAAGGATTGTGCTCCTGGGAAAGGTTGGAGTTGGAAAGAGCAGTACTGCCAACACCCTGTGTGGAGAGCCTGTGTTTAAAGTAAATCATAATCCATGGTCTGGAAGAAGGGAATGTCAGTCAAAGTATATGAATATCAGTGGAAGATCCATATTGTGTATTGACACTCCTGGATTTTATCACGCAGACAGATCTGAGGAGGACATGAAGTCTGAAATGGTGAGGTGTATCACAGAATGTGCTCCTGGTCCTCATGTTTTTCTCATTGTGCTCAAAGTGGAGAAATACACAGAGCATGACAAGGGTGTGATAGAGAAAATTAATCAATATTTCTCAGATGAAGTATTTAGATTTGCCACAGTACTCTTTACTCATGGTGACCAGCTTCCTGAGGGAATGAAGATCGAAGAGTTTGTTAATAAAAGTGAAGCTCTGAGCGATCTGATCAAGAAGTGTGGCGGCCGCTGCCACGTCATTGATAACAAATACTGGAAGAACAACCAGGGAGATGAATACAGGAACAACCAGTATCAGGTGGCAGAATTACTCAAAACCATTGACAAGATTATTGAGGCAAACAAAGGAGGCTACTTCACCAATGACATGCTGCAAGAACTGAAGAGAGATATTCAACAAGAGGAAGGCTGCATCACACTGTAAAATCTAATTAGTTCCCAGAACTCAAAAAAAATTGAGGAAACTCGTTGCCTCAAAAAAAATGAGTAAAGCTTAGCTAAAAATGACTAAATTAGGACAACTTATTTATTTTGAGTACTCTGTACAAGCTCATTTGTTCCCAGAACTCAAACAAATTGGATCAAGTTTACATAAGATGACCAAGTTAAGGCAACTTACTCATTTTGAGTACACTGTCTTGTTAGTTCCCAGAATTCAAAAAAATTAAGGAAACTCGTTGCCTCAAAAAAACTAAGTAAAGCTTACTTAAGATGACTGTTAGGACAACTTACACATTGCAAGTCTGCAGTATTAAGAATAACTTGATATTTCTGACTGTACAATACTAATTGTTTACTTACTGACAAACATTTCAAGTTCAACTAAATGAAAAAACAATTTGTGGTAACCTGAATATGATTAAAAATAATTAACAACACTTTTTGTAATGATGTTAAAATGAGCCCAACTTTTATTTTCAAACACAACAAAGTATAACAGCCAACATACTGGACACTGTTCTGCTGAACAACAAACAATTATATTGCCATCACTGTTATAATCTTACAATGAAACAAAGTCTCAGATGTAATTATTCTGAAAATAAGTTTAGGCATACCACAAGTTTGTTTTGTACTTACATTACTTATATAATCAAAATAAAATATTTGTTGTTCTGTCACAAGTGCAGTCTCTGATTTAAACAACACGTTTGTTTTGCATTCCAACACATGAGCTGGAATGTTGTATTATTTTAAGGATGGCTTGTTTCCAGTCCAGGCATTACTGCCTGAATGACTGTCATGGATCGAGGTGATCCAAATGTAGGTGCAGAAGAAAGTCTTTAACTTCCCTTAAGCAGTGGATGTGGGTTGGAGATGCAATGAGCTTGAACCTGCAGGCGACCATCTTCACTGACCACACCATCGGTGACGGAGGACTCATCTCCCCTGGTGTCCTGCAAGCAAACAATCATATTATTTGGAACATGAACTTAATTGCTTTCTTAAAACATTTTTTTCTGCATTTGGTATAAAACAGACTCTAATTTGGACAATCTCAGGCTCCCTCCCCACCGGAGAGGTGACATTCAATGTCCCAATTGTCAGTCTGGATAGCCGTGGCCACCACTCAACACACAATAATGTCATGAAAGCATCATTTTAAAAAGGGCCATGCAAACATGGCCAATAACTTTCATTCTAATGATGTGCAAAATGATTTGGCCACAAAACTAATTTTGCTGTTAGAAAACTTGCAGACTTCACTATTTACAGTGTAGACCCTCTAAACTAAGTTTGGGGGATGTGATCTTTCAAGAAATGCAGACAAACTGTTGTTGTTTGTTTACTTACAGAGCATGTCTTGTAGAATTAACTGGAGTCACCAGCAACAGCATCGTGCAGTCATATCTCAAGTCTAATAACAGAAGACAGGAAAAGATCAGTGAAGAAACAACTTCCCCAAACCAAAGCACACATAAAACAATAAGTAAAACAGGCTGATCTAAAGTATGATTAAAGTTCAGCCTGATTAATATAAATATAACTGACTAATTGTTAATATATTGGAAAAACAAAATACTTACCACTGAGTTGATGTCTTTCTGTCCAAAAGCAGGAGTGCTGGTCCCGAGCCTCTAGGACAGTAAGAAGCAAGCAGAGGGAGAAAAAGCAGAACATTTTTCAGAAACCGATTTGATCCTTAATGGCTGTGCAATCATTGTAACATAGAGTTTGCTTATGTTGTTAAATAAAGGCTAGATTTGACATTAATAGATGTCACAGATGTTCAAAAGCTGCCACAAAGCATGAAAAAAAATGGACGTCTCCGAAAACTTCGGTGCATTTTTGCAAATATGTGATGTCTTGATAAATCGAGCAGATATTTGAACTTTACACAGCTACATTCTGGCCTGAAAATATCTTAAAAGTTTATTTTGTGACCCAGAAAAAGTAATACGTTTTTAGCCGCGCTTCTCCGCCATTGCCACGCTTACAAGTACACAGGCTCCAACACTGCAGCAACAAAGGCGATCCTCCTTTTCCCCAGACTACCCTTTCTGGGTCACAAAATAATCTTTTAAGATATTTTCAGCCGAGAGTGTAGCTATGTAATGCTCAAATATCTACTTAATTTATCAAAATATCACATATTTGCAAAAGTGCTTCCACGTTTTCAGAGAGCTCTGTTATCCACCAGCGCCATAGCTGACCGGGAGGTCAAGGCTTGATAGAGACCGCGTGTCACGGGTGTGGAACGGACTCAGGCGCAGACGGAGGTAGCACGGTTCAACGACACTTTATTAATCACACTGGTGCGCTATATACACATGAAGGGGTGGGGGAAAACACCAGGGTCCCGGGGATCAACAGGCTGGAGAGACACACTTCTTCGCACTCGCTCTGCTCCTCGTCCAAACAGTCTCCACACAAGCAGCTCACTCTCACTCACGGGGTCCAGGGGTCACAGAAGGGCTGATCCAGGTAAACCTATTTACACAGACGAGGGTAAGTCGAAGGCAAACATGGGAACAGTAGAATCGCAAAGAAGCCAGGCAATACTAACGAGAGTTACTCAATATTCCAGCGACGAACAGCTCAGAGCCCCAGCCTTAAGAAGAGCCAGAGAACTGCAATCGCTCGAGATCAGCTGCAGGTGCGTGGGCCAAGGGCAGGAGCCCAATCAGAGCTCCGCCCAGGCAGACAGGTAGGAGAGAGAGAGAGCGAGAGAAAAAACAACAACACTTGTGGCCACACTGGGCTGGCTGGGGAGGCACAGGGACCATGACACCGCGAGCACAGCTAACTCCTGGCATATTGTTTTCAACCGGTCTTTTGCTACTCAGGTTAAACATGATATATATAATTAGTTAGTTAGTTAGTTAGTTATGGCTATGGATTGAAAATACCCCCCACACCCCACCACACCCCTAACGGCTGCACCTCCCGAAGAATTTTGTCTGGGCTCTGTTAAGGGTTCAATATTGAGGAGAGGTGCAGGAGGTAATCCAGGAATAACAACACTGATCCAGCCAGGTGCAATCAAACGATGATTTTAATGAAGTACACGCGTGGGAAGATCACCACCATACACAGACAGCAACTGATCTTCGACTTACAGAGCATAGGCAGGTGTTTTATACCTTTGAGGGCTTAAATTTAATGACGCCCCAAAAACGTCACTGGAATACAGTTTATACATAGATAGGATTCATAATCACAATGACTCTTAACACAATTAAAAATAACACTGTCTCCGTCTCCACGACAGATGTTTCCTGTCAGCCATCTGACTTTCACTTCTCGTCTGGAAACCAAACTGTTCCTCTTTTTGCAGAGACAGCTAGAAACTATTCCTCTTTCACAGAGACAATTTTAGAGTTACAGGCAAACATGATTAACCTCTCACCTATAAATGACTCTATCTACTGTGTGTTTGTGTGTGTGTGTGTCAGCATGAGATGCACTCAGTTTCACCTTTCACCTCACGCACTAACACTCACAGTCAAACAGAGGCCACTCTCCAATGTGTTAGCAGTTTACTAAAACTATATGTGTACTATGTTGAGTAAATGTCTTAATCAAATGATACTACTTAAAACCTCATAAAAGAATATGAACCAATAAAGATAATAAAGAATAACCAGATATATGTGTTTTGTAAGCATGCGCCCCTTTATGCTCCAAGCCTCCCCCAATATATCAACTGAGACGTCGCGCTCAGTGAAGCTTATAACCTTCAATAGACTGAGCCACAACTCTTTAATAAGCACCAAAATGCAATGTGTAAAAATAGTTAGAACTGTACCTGGAATACAAGGTTAGTAGGATAACCATATGCATAAACATTTTAAGGCCATCTTAAAGCTATCTGTTACATTGTTAAGGCAATGATTATACTGCAGATTATATTGTGCTGGTAAAATACTTTTGTTCAACCCCACAATTCCCCCTTTCGACCTCTGGCAAACCAGAGGTCGACATACATGTGGTTGCTCATACCTCGGCCTCCTCAAATACTTCCACATCCCTCACCGGCATCATGGACATTGGGGCCACCGCCCCAGGGTCCACTGCCCTCGTAATCACCTTCTCTAACAAACTTCGGACACAAGGGATGAGACAGCAAACACAGGTCACCAAAATACCCACCATAACAGCTAGAGAAAGCATGAATGAAAGTGCAAGCCCCTTCCACCGTCCGAACACAGAGGTTACCCAGCTCTCCAGCTTGTTGTCAATTCCCGAGTGCTCATGCATGGTCTTTGAGAGACTCTTCAGCCCTTCCAAAGCTCGCGTCACCGAGCCATCTGGAGCAGTGTTATTCGGAATAAAAGTACAACACTGGTCACCAAACATAGCACAAACGCCCCCTTTCTCTGCCAGCAACATATCAAGGGCCATTCTATTTTGTATTCCCAACAATGAGGTCGGACCCATCTGCTCCGCTAACCCTTCTATCCCGTCTCTGGTATGGTTAGAGAGCCTCAGCAAATTATAGTGAACCTAATTAATTCTGTCTACATTCTTGTTTGGGGTCACTGGAAAGAGAGCCGAGATTATCGGAAGATTCTCAAATCCGGCTGCTACTTGATCTGCAAGTTTATATTCACTGGGAACTCCCCTGGGGACCCCTATTGAGCCGATCCAGGTCGGAGAGTTCAGCCTAGGGTCATAAGCGTGCATTCGCTCAGTCCCGCTTCCGGACAGGATATGCCTCTTTCGCCTAGCTGCCAATATGCGTATGTTGTGTTGTTGAGTGGTCTTTACTTGATTCCCAATTAGCATAAGAGGTGCTCCTAATCTCACCATTGCGCACGTCCCCACGCTTCCCAGAGGAACACGAACCAAAAGAATCTTATGGCCACAGTAATAATAAAGTCCACTTCTAGCCCAGGTTCCAATTAAGGTGGATGCATCACTTACATTATTTGAGGTTCTCCCTGTCTGGATAACAGAACACCAACTTGGGTCAATTTCTCCCACGTTATATACTACCTTATCTGTGGAGAATTTGAAACACGTATAATTATCTTTTTTCGGCCAAAATGGTCCTAGCTTTGTCCGCTTATCAATTGGGGGAAATAAGCTGGACAACATAGTACAGTTTCCAGTATTCACCGCTCCTCTAGTTAGTCGCAACATACAATCATAGCCCCACTTGTCCTCAGGATGGAGTGGAGCGGGCTCTGTGAACAAACGTGGTCTAGCTGAGGCACAAGCTACACAATTGGACACCTGCTGTTCCCTAGCATTTTGAGCCATCCAGTCCAGCCAGAGATTACTGTCACTGAACCCGGTGGCACGCTCAATTAAATCTTGGGGTTTCAAACTAGTATAGTCCACTATCAGGACTCGTCTACCCTTTGGTTCCTGTTCCTCCGGTACCCCATTTAACGACTCATTTCCCCTATGTCCTGTAAAATTTGCAACAGAATTTATCGGCTTGTCTATCATGTGTGTGGCCTGTTCTTCTCCCACTGGCTTTACAAAGTTGGCCTTTTCAAGAAAATTAAATTTAATTAACCCCTTTGGATCAGTTCCCACAGTTTCCACACCCAGAACTAAGTATACAGGATTTTTACGACGCCAGTTGCCCAGCGACAAAGTCAAAGGATTCTTAGATGGACTGTAATCTCTTTGGAGTTTTAGCTCGTTCTCTGATCCCTGTTCCAACGCTTCCCAGTTTTCCCCCGTGTAGCCCTTTACCTGATCCCAATTCCGACACCAGTTCGCAAAGGGCCGACTTCCTCTTTCACAATGTGTGCTCACTGCATAATCCCAGCAAATCCACACATTGTATCCTCTCCAGCTACTGTCTGCCCCTTCGCACTTAAAAACATCGCATAAGTCAAATGTGAATGAAGTTGTAGATTCATTAATGTAATTCAACTCTAGTCCACCATATGTTCTGAGGCACTCATCCCGCCTACCCGAGATTTCGCGCTTAGATTTCGTTTTCGGCCCTGCTTCAGTAAACGGTTTCTCTTTTGGTGCTGGACTGGACGGACCTCTGTGCTCAGACAGCTGGCGTGGGCTTTTCTGCAAAATATGGACAAGGAAACATATGGCCATTATTAATATTATTGCAAACATCAGACGTACAACAACAAGCGACATTTTAATGATTCTTCTCTCCTCACGACTCTCTGATTCACGGGGTGGCATTTTATTATGTGAATTTTGCTTAGGATAAATTTCAAAGCTTAATTTGTTTCTATTTCTCTAGGTCTTTTTTTTTTTTTTTTTAAACCACCCCATTTCAAACCCTCAGTTTGCTACCACTCCTTTCTGTAGACGCGGCGATTTCCTCCTAGGCGCCTCTTCTTTCTTCGGCCTTCCAGGTAGACTACTGGTCGGCCTGTTGCACAGGGGAGAGGGTTTATTCTGCCTCTTTAATTCGTTACCCCCTGTGTTTGGTATAGCCGGGTCCTCGTCCACTAGACGCTCGTATGCTGCCGAACACTGCATCCAATGGAACCAGGTGTCACCTTTCCCTTTGAGCTGGACTGCTGTGGCCGTCCGGGCAGTCACCTCATATGGACCAGTCCAGCGAGGCTCCTTCCACTTTCGCTTACTGACCTTTAGCCACACTGCCTTTGCATCCGGGACCTCTCCTTTTCCCACGGACCTCTCACAAGTAACCTGTTTTGTGAAACTGGACACAAGAGCTTTCAACTCATTAAAATATTCTGCGTGAGACTTATTACCTGTCCTGGGCTGCTCCACCGGGACCACTGTCCACGGTGCTGGGAACTGTCTCCCAGTCAGCAGCTCATAAGGCATAAAAACTGTGGATTGGTTAACAGAACATCTTATGGTCATCAAAGCAATCGGCAGGGCTGCGACCCAATTTAGCCCTATTTGCGCACAAATTTTAGCTAACTTATTTTTCAAATTTAGGTTCATTCTCTCTACTTTCCCTTGAGATTGGGGATGGTAAACTGTCCCAAACCTATGTTGCACCCCCAACATCCTCTCTACTTCTTGCAAATCTTTGTTCTTAAAGTGAGTGCCATTGTCCGACCTAATTCTCTTGGAAAACCCATGCCGCGTCCTCGCTTTTGGTTGCCCATGCTTCGGGCCATCCAGTCAGAGCATCCACACACACCAACAAATATCTCACCCCGCCAGGGCCTGTGTCAATCATATCAGTATAATCACTCACAATTTCTTCTCCCGGCCTCTCCGGCATGAGGAAGTTACCGGCTTCAGGTTTCACCGCCGGCTTTGGGTTGTGTGCCCCACAAATCAGACACGTTCTGGCCTTCTCCAGTATCATCCTTCTCAACTCAGGGTGCCACCATCGACACAAATTTCTCTCCATCTGTTTCACACCCACGTGGCCAAGCCCGTGGGCCTCACTTACCTTCTGTTCCGCCATTTTTGTTGTTAAAGCGGGACGCCCATCCGGCCCCCGCCACAAGTTTCCATCCTGCCAGGCTCCTTTGCTTCACCACACCCCCTTTTCCTCTGGGGATGTCTCCTCCTGAGCCTGTCTGAGTTCCTCCATCCTGTTAGTGCCCGCTTCCTCTTCTGCGGTTACCTGCACCATTTGTCTCTGTCCTTTATAACCTGCTGCTTCCTTTGCGGCTTCATCAGCTTTCTGGTTTCCTTTTGCCACCATACTGTTTGCTTGTGAATGCCCTTTGCATTTTATGATACTTACCTCGTCTGGATCCTCCAAGGCCTTTTCCAGTTCCTCCATTTCCTTTTTGTGGCAGATTGGTGCATTGGTTGCTGTTCTGAACCCGGCTCTTTTCCACTGAGCCAGTTCCACATGAGCTGCTCCAAACGCATATGCTGAGTCAGTGTAGATGTTCACTCTCATGTTTTTGGCCAACCTCAGAGCTCGAGTTAAGGCTATCACTTCAGCTCTCTGAGCCGACTGTTGTCCCTCAATTCTTCCTGCTTCTTTTACCTGAAACTCAGTTCCTACTCTACAGACTACAGCATAGCCGGCTTTCAGTCCTTCTTCATCTCTGTGGCAGCATCCATCTGTGAACCAATCCTCAGCTCCAAGTATAGGCTCTGCCTTCAGATCTTTCCTGATTTTCTCTTCGGCTTGGGCTTTTTTAACGCAGTCATGTGGTTCTCCTGACCCCATTAAATCTGCCATGTTAATTCCTTCATGTGTGAATGTCAAATTTGGTGCATCTAGGATTTTGCTCAACCTCTGTTGTGTCAATGGGGTCATTATGAATGCCTGTGAGTTCACATACGCCACTACACTGTGTGTGGTAAGCACTTTCAGTGGGTGTTCCCTCACTATGTGTGCTGTTTTCTGAATGATTTTTGCTACCCCTGCTGCATGTTGTTTGCATGTGGGATGCCTTGCTTCTGTTGGGTTTAATCTTATGCTAACATACATAAGCACATCTCTACCTCCCCCTTTTTTCTGAAACAACACACCATTTACAATGGCGTTAGTTTCAGAAACATCCAAGTAGAATGGCTCATCATAATTAGGTGTGGCCAGATCTGCGGCTCTCGACAAATCTTGTTTTAGTGAAATGAATGCTGTCTCTGTGTCCGGCGTCCAAGGCAATTCAGCCTTAAGATTTCGAACACCCGCCTGCTTTATCAGGTCCCTGGTTCTGTTCAACACCACGAGCGATGCTGCCGTACAGGCCGCTGCTGACGGGGCTGCAATGAGAAGATCATCAACATATTGTATCAGTGTACAACCCTCAGGCAATTGACATGGTGACAGTGCCTCTTTCAGCACCTGATTGAAAATGCCTGGTGAAAGTGCAAAGCCTTGTGGCAAGCGTGTGTACCTGAATTTCCGGCCCCTGTATGTGAATGAAAAGATGTCTCTGAGTGACTCGTGCAGTGGTAGACAAAAGAATGCGTTTTCTAGGTCAATGCAGGTGAACCAATTCTGATCCCATGTAATAGCTGTCAGGGCTGTGTACGGATTTGGTACAGACACAGTTTCAGTACGCAATATGGAATTAATGGCTCTCAAATCATGTGCCATACGGTACTTCCCTGTCCCATGTTTTTCCACTGGCAAAATTGGTGTGTTCCAAAATGAACATGAGGGCTCAAGCACGCCTACTTTCAACAGCCCTTCAATGGTTTCAGCTATGCCCTGCTCTGCCTCATCTTTGTGCTTGTATTGTGGTCTGTTAATTGGTGCGTCAGACTTCAGCTGGAACAGAACAGGTGAACAGGTAGCCAAACCCACATCCGTGGCTCCCGTGGACCACAAAGTGTCCGGCAGTTGGGAAAGCTCCACCACTGCATCAGGGTGATCCGTTCTTTCCCTGCCATGTGTTCTGGAAATTTCTTTGTGTTCCAAGATCACTGCATCGTTGGACAAACAAGTTATGCGGTATATTTTACATTTTGGTGCGTACCAGACATTTGGAATTTGGGTGGCTTGCCAGGACGCGTTGTCCAGCGCCCGCCTGACCATCGGCCCCAGATCTCTCGCCTCATGCCTTTCGTGGACCGCCAATGTAATGTGAGGAGCTGAATCTTCTCCCACATTGTACCAAGACCATTGTTCGTCTGTAAATTTCACAGCCGTGGCTACACCTTCTGGTCCAACATAAATGTCATGTGTTCGGACATTCCAGGTCTGACCTTCGAGATCAGACTTGAAGTGTTCCCGATAGGTGTCATTATCTTCCCTATCATAAAAGAGAGTGACGTGGTATGGATCACGCGGCGGGGAATAGACGGCCAGGCTCATTATCCAGGGTCTCCACCGCTGGTAGTGTCGCAAAATGCCTTCTTCCACTAGCCTTCCCCAATAGATTTCGGCAGTGGCTTATTCAGAGTTCTGGACTAGATATTGAGTCTTTGAAGTTGATCCCAGGCACGGGAATACTTTACCTCCAGGCAGAGTAACAGTCAGTCCATCTGCAGAGCACAGAATTGTGGCAACTTCACGAGCAGGTCCCTGCCCATGAGATTTGCAGGCGCCTGTGATGACACCACATATTGGTGTTTCAAAGTCTGTTTTCCCAGCTTTGTCAATGCTGGATCTGTCAATGGCAGAGTCATTGGAACCCCGGAAAAACCCACCACATTAACTGTGTGAGAGGAGAGTGTTGTATTCTCTGGTGCGGCTTTCAGTGTTGAATATGTTGCTCCAGTGTCCACCAGGAGAGGCAATTCAGTGCCTTCCACTGTCATCGACAGCATGGGTTCTGCCATCCCCACACTGTTCGGTCTCTCCGGGCCCCATCAGCACTGCTCCCCCTCCCAGCCCCAGTCAGCTACTGGGTACTGGGCGGCTGGTGCTGCATTTGGGTTTGGAGCTTGATGTGCTCCCCTGTAAGCACCTCCTTGTATAGGACCTCCTCGTGCCTGGGGTCGGTAGCCTCGCCCTTGATAGTTTTGCGGCCGTTCAGGGCAGTCTCGACACCAATGTCCTTCTGCTCCACATCTGTAACAGCCAGTGCAACTCACATTGTAACTGGTATTCCCTGTAGTCCGAGCCCTTTGTCCTCCCCTTGCGGATCGACCACGCCCTCTCTGCGGTCCACTGGTCCCCCAATTCCCTGCAGGTTGATGCTGCCTTGGTGCATTGACGGGCCAGCGGTCATCAGGGTAGAGATCCGGGTCCAGATCTGGCCACTCAGGCACAGGACCAGGCTGGGGCATTGCCACCATTATGGTCTTATTTGATTCTTTTGGTTCTTTTTTCTTTGCATTATATTTCTTACGAGCCTCACCTAGCTGTAGCCTAAGCAGCTGCGCCTGTGCCTCCTCCAACTCTTTCTTTTGTTTGTTTGCGAGATCCTGTTCCTGCTGAAGTCTGTGCACAACGTGCCTCTCCCACTGCACGGAATCCGCAACGGCAAAATCTGGATTCTTTTCTAAATCAATTGCAACTTGGTTAGGCAGCCCTGCCAGCACCGCCGAACGGAACCACACTCTACTTTCTCCCTTCTTCCCTGGGTGTATTCCTGTTTCTGACAGCCATTGTTCCTTTGCTTTAGCTAAAAACTCCCTGGGTGTGTTCTTAGGATCCCAAATAATCTTTGGAATGGCTCCAGTGTTAGGGGTTGGATAATTCTCCCGGACTGCATCTGATAACCTATTTTGCACGTCATGCTATGGCAGATCATTTGCGTATCTGGTTGTTTGAGCTATTTCCTCTACATCTGCTAGCCCACCACCAAGCATGCAACGTCCGGCTATGGCACGAAAATCGCCAATGGCGAGTTCCTCTCCTTCAGTGAGTGTGCCCAGCCTTCTCAGCCAACTAGCTCCTCCCTCAGTTATTGGTGGAAGTTGTTTAACCAATGCTTCCAAATCTCTTACCTTATAAGCGCGATAAACTGGTTCATTTTTTGGACCTGCTATTAAAGGCAGGCTTAAAGCAGGGTCAGCAGCTCCTGGTTCAAACATCACTTTCTTATTCTTCCTCAACTTTCCCTTTCCCTTCGAACTTTTAAAGATGGCAAAGGTGGCAACTCGTGAGACGTTGGCCGTGCCATTACGTCCCCTGGTGACATCATGTCCTCCATTGCAGGGGTCCTTTCAGCCTCCCTGTCCTGCCTTGGCTGTTCCACCATTGACGCTCCGCCACAAGTCATGTCGCCGTCGTTAAGCGAAGGAGGAGGCGAGGTCGAGCCCTCATCTGCTGCTGAGGCTATCATTCTCCCTCCTCCACTATGAGATTGGCCTTCCACTGCCGTTGACCCTTCTTTGCGGACACCTAGTGGTGCAATGGTGTACTCCATATCAGCTATGCCCCCAAGTACCACTCCAGTTTGGCCATCTGGGCCACGAACTTGTCCCCCTGCAAGGGTCATCACAGGCATGACATACGGTGGTGGCGGGGCACTGGGCGTCAATGTGGCCCAAGGGTATAATTTTGGTGTGTAACATCTGTCAGCTTCCTCTGCTTTTGTGGTCAGATTCTTCATTTTGTCCTCTAGCTTCTTATTTTCCTCTTTCAGCTGCTTCAATGACTCCATTATACTCACCATGTCTCCTGTTTTTTCTATAACATCCTCCTTCATCCAGGACTGCATTCCACAAAAACAGCCACTTGCAGCACTTTGCCTGAGTTTCTTTTAAATCTTTCATCTCTCCTTTAGCCTTTCTGGTCACTGAGCGACCCTCAGACTCCTCTTCTAGTTGTTTCAGTTTCTCTTCACATCTTTCTCCTTCAGTTTTTAATACAAGGCTTAGAGCTATTTTGTCACCCAGCCCTTTCTGTTGGGATGTAATGAGTTTACTTACCTCAACCTCCATAGTTTGGCACTCCTTTTCTGCTGGTTTTAACGCCCCAGGGGAAGCCAGACGAATAGCTTTTTTAAGCTGTTCAATCTGATCCTTCAGAGGTTTGTATCCCCTTTTTCCACTAGGCGTCGCACCCAAGCTCTCCGCCATTCTCTGAAACACAGACTTACCTCTTCAAGTGACGTTCCTCGACTCCTCCTTGGGTTACCCTGACACACTTCCCTCTTTCGGTTTCAGAATGCGTCTCACCGCTCTCGCAGTCACTGGTTCCTCTTCCCCTGCTCGGTGACACACAGAGTTTTAACCCAGCACTTCAGACGCTGTCCCATGTTTTCAGCGTTCACCCTCAGCCAAACTTATTCACACTCCAAATATAAATATATGAAACCAGTAGCTCTTATGCGTAACACGCTGCCTCAAAATACTTACCTCTCCTCATTCATTCCTTTTGCTTAGTGTTTTTCACTTATTTTAAACCCATTAACGGCGCCGCACGTCTCTTATACACTCTCCAGCAACACTCCGCACCTTTTGGGACCGGGAGATAAACACCAACCCCACTCTCCCAGGTCCTCAGGTACGCTCTTAACCCGGTTATAATTTAACCATGAACTCCAACAGTGGACACGGATACTCCGCGTAATCTCCTCTGTTTAAAACGCGCTAACAACCATCTCAACCTTACTTCTCCCTCAAAACACCCTAACACGGCACTCAACCTAACCTAAAACTAACACCAAAAAAATCACCCTACATTATGTCAAAACTTTCTACGTTTTCCACAGCTTGCCACAGGTTTAACAGATAAATTCCCGCCCGCGAAGGCGCCCATACCATCATGTGGTTGTTTTGACTAACTTCGAGCAGGCCTTGAAATAAAAGAAGACAACGGGTTAAACAGACTTCCAATTCGGATTCCTCTATTACTGCACACACTGAGAAATCATATGGTGTCTCCTCGGTCTCCCCGTGACCGACACAATTCACCTGCAATAAATCCCCTACATTTGACACTTCAATCTGACAAGACGCAGAGACAAGCATTTCCTTATTTATGTTACGGTTCTGGGTCAGTGTTGACCCAGCATTTTGATTTTGGTTTATTTTTGCATTATGGATTGTTTTCTGATGTTCTGGTGCTTTGTTTATTATTATTATTATTATTATTATTATTATTATTATTATTATTATTATTATTATTATTATTATTATAGATGTGTTTCTGTTATTCTTGGTAAGGGATCAGTTCTTAGGTTTTGGGTTCTCAGTGTCGGGTCTGCATCTTTGTTTAGTAGTTTCTTGTTTCCTGTTTTATTGTGAAAGTCTTTGTCTTATGTTAGTGTGTGCAGCTTTGTCCCCCCTGTCTCGTTAGCCCTGATCTCTCCCAGCTGTGTCTCCCTCCTTTTACCCATTCCCTGATTACCACCCTGTGTATATTAGCCCTGTGTTGTCCTTAACCCAGTGTCGCGTCGTACCATCAGATTATGCCTGTGTGTTTCTGTTCTCCGGTTTCAGTGTTCACTTCATGTTTTGTTTTTGTACCAGCAATAAAGCTGAGGTTTTTGAGTTTCAAGTTAGTGTCTGAGTCCTGCGTTTGGATCCTCCTCTCCGTCTGCCCGCACACAGAGCCCTGACAATTTATGTGTTGCTATACGTAACCTAAATTTCTCACTTTTCTCCAATAACAGTCTCTTTAAAATCTATTTTTTTGCTTCCAATTAGACTTAACTTTAGCAATACTTGTGTTAAACTGCTCCTAACAAGTCCACTTTATTGCGTGCTTATTGAGTCCTATCAAACTTTTGGACAGGTTTATTTTACACCTGCTCCTTTCTGTCACACTTATTAGTGGCTCGTGGTTGCTTAAAGCCTATGTCGGACTTGACCACAGAGTTAGAGCATCATTGAGTTCAGCCTATTTAATATTTTTAATTAAACACAATATTACATTTTACAGTGCAAACAGTCATCTCCAAACATTACAGAAGAGGAATGTGCAACAAAGGCAAAACATAGTATGCTTGATAAAGCGTTTAAAGCTGTAGGAGTTACAACAGGAGCTCTGTGCGCATTTGTTAGTGGGTCAATAAAATTAATGAAAACAGAATAAGTGTAGGTTTAGCAGTAGGAGTAGTTGCAGAAAAAGGATTAACAGTATCTGGCACAATTTCTCCTGCATCTGCAGAGCCAGAATTTGAATAAAATCAGGAGTACCACATTTGATGGACATGAAACTGATGCACAGTGAAGAAGCAAAGAACGAAGACTACAATACTGCAGCACACTTTTTTAAAAATGTAAAAATGGGCTAGATTAAATATAAGATTTATGAGATCCTAGTAGGTTAACAGTCCACAAAAGTACGCAATCAGGCTTCTTTACCAGCGTGACTGTGAGGCCCAGGGAATCCCAACATCAAAAGTACTCAAACTCAAAACTGAAATGCACTGTGATTTTAATTAAAATCGGAAATAATTAATTACATAAATATTTACGACACATGTAATTAATTAATTATTGACACATTTAATTCATTATTGACATATTTAATTAATTAATGACACATTTAATTCATTATTGCCACATTTAAATAATTATTTAATGGTGTATTTAATGAATTCATTTTGGCACAGTTGACTCCTTCAGGTCTCACCATGAAATAATTTTATCTGTCAGCCTCACCCATCAAACTAAGTGGGCGGGGTTAACGCTGCCATGCAGCTTCTCTAACATTTGATTGGTTGCCATGCAAAGTAAGGCAAGACAGGTCAATCCTAGATAATCGATTGCTTGTGTCGACTTGGTATCCCAGAATGCATTTCAAATCACAGGCAGCAATGGTGGTGGTGGAGTTTTAATAATAGTGTTTTAGCCGCCAATGTCTGGTCAGGTTGTCAACATAGAACATGTTTGCAAAAGTGCTCAGATGTTTTCAGAGATTTCACTAGCTCTGCTAACAGTCAGCTGACAGAGTGCACCGAGCTCACAGCCCCGGTGTTCCAGCTTAACTGTTTATTTTGTGTGTGTTTGTTTGTTTTGGAGGAGGGGGGGCTACGTTAACCGGTTTGTTTAGATATTCCACTCTCTGTGTTCCACATGTTGCATTCGCAGATTCTCATTTTCACCTAACGATCGTCTCTTTCCGCCTGCTCTTGTGTCTCTGTGCTTCTGTAACATAAAGAACGAGCTGACCTGTTTCTCACGACACCAGTGATCAGCTCAACAGGCCCTCAGTTTACCTGCATGCATCCTCCTCACCCGTCAGCGGTTGTTTAACACCTGCTGCTAATTCAAGAAACACGCCCACGTTACCTGGTGATAGTCACAGTTTAACTGTGCACGATGTAGCGCAATGTCAGCACATTTTTCTGCACAAGATAAGTAAATATAGTTTTTCCCCGAGCGCAGAGCTGCTGGAGCTTGTTTCCCAACAGAGCACTTTATAGGCGAACCCACTTCATCAGCGGCTGATGTCCAATCACCGGCACACAGCTTTGAAACCTCACCTGAGTTTTAGCTCTCAGTGGTTAAACGCTGGACTTAATTCACTCAGGTTTTGTCTGTCGGGTCACGCTGTTTTATTTACAACTGAGCAAATCGGTTTGGCTGAGGTTAAAGTTACGTTTCAGAACTGCACAGTTTTACAGACGTTTAATGGTTCACTGTGTTAGACTGAACCATTCGCTTTTCTTTATCTGGTGTGTTTTGGATTTAACAGTGAATTTTGAGAATAAACTGACTTATAAAATGTTTTAAAGAAAGAGAAGAGAAGGCACATTTCCACCAAGAGGAGCAGAGTTTGCAACAGTGTGTTCATCATGAAGACTGCAACCTGGACAGAAATATTATATCATCTGTCTTTTAATAGTTATTCAACTGTATTCTAAGCACCAGCTGTCTGTTAGAATTTTTAGTTTACTTAACTAAAAATAAATGAGGTTAACATATAATTTGTGATTTTTTTCTCTCTTTTTTTTCTTTTTTTTGCTTTTTCGGTCATGTTATGTTTAACTGTCAAAGGCTTGTTACAAACTATGAAACACATCGTGCAGACTTCTGGCTGTTAGAAGAAAACTAATACTGCTCATGAATAAGACTAAAGACAGGAAGGTGTCCTTTAAAACTAAACATGTTAATAGGACCTCCCTATTTATATCATAGGTATATAGCACGTGTATTTCAGTAATAACCTACTTATTTCAGTGTAGTGGTGAACAGTCACACAGCTCACGTGGGTGTTATCTGTGATACTCCTTAACTATAATTTATCCAAGTTAACTTCAGTTAACCATTCAGACAGTCAGACCGTTCTGACTGCTCATTCAGACAGTTCTTTTGCAATGAAAAACATAAACACCCATGCTCCCAGTAGGTTTCCGCTGTGCCAGCTGTTTACATTACAGCTGCTTATGCAGTAGCCATGGTAACCACGGACTCTGAGCGGCTGGATCGATGCAATTTTACATGTATGATCTTAAAACAGGACACAGCCATTATCCGTCCTGACCTCATATCAAATGTGAACGCAGACTGAGTCTATGTTTGACGTTTGCTTTATATCTAATCTTCCTCTCAAACATTTAAACAGCAGCGAGTCTGCAGCTGAGGGAACACAAACTCAAATTGTCGGAACAGGTTTGCTCGTTTCTTGCGTGTATTAATTTGGTGATTTATTAAATGTATAACTGTTATTCTAATCTGCTGCTGAGTCTCTTACGCTGATGAAAATGCAGAAAACACAGATCACGAACACCTGTTCAACCAATCACTTTCATTCCACTTTGATCTGTGACAAACTGACGGTTCATCTCTGTTACAGTGTTGCGTTAATTCAATTTCAATTCAATTTTATTTATATAGCGCCAAATCACAACAAAAGTCGCCTCAAGGCGCTTCATAGATACAGAGAAAAACCCAACAATCATATGACCCCCTATGAGCAAGCACTTTGGCGACAGTGGGAAGGAAAAACTCCCTTTTAACAGGAAGAAACCTCCGGCAGAACCAGGCTCAGGGAGGGGCGGCCATCTGCTGCGACCGGTTGGGGTGAGAGAAGGAAGACAGGATGAAAGACATGCTGTGGAGAGAGACAGAGATTAATAACAGATACGATTCAATACAGAGAGGTCTGTTAACACATAGTGAGTGAGAAAGGTGACTGGAAAGGAAAAACTCAATGCATCATGGGAATCCCCCGGCAGCCTACATCTATTGCAGCATAACTAAGGGAGGATTCAGGGTCACCTGGTCCAGCCCTAACTATATGCCTTAGCAAAAAGGAAAGTTTTAAGCCTAATCTTAAAAGTAGAGATAGTGTCTGTCTCCCGAATCCAAACTGGAAGCTGGTTCCACAGAAGAGGGGCCTGAAAACTGAAGGCTCTCCCTCCCATTCTACTTTTAAATACTCTAGGAACAACAAGTAGGCCTGCAGAGCGGGAGCGAAGTGCTCTAATAGGGTGATATGGTACTACAAGGTCATTAAGATAAGATGGGGCCTGATTATTTAAGACCTTGTATGTGAGGAGCAGGATTTTGAATTCAATTCTGGATTTAACAGGAAGCCAATGAAGGGAAGCCAAAACAGGAGAAATATGCTCTCTCTTTCTAGTCCCTGTCAGTACTCTTGCTGCAGCATTTTGGATTAACTGAAGGCTTTTCAGTGAGTTTTTTGGACATCCTGATAATAATGAATTGCAGTAGTCCCGCCTGGAAGTAATAAATGCATGAACTAGTTTTTCAGCGTCACTCTGAGACAGGATATTTCTAATTTTAGAGATGTTGCGCAAATGGAAGAACGCAGTCTTACATATTTGTTTAATATGTGCGTTGAAGGACATATCCTGGTCAAAAATGACTCCAAGGTTCCTCACAGTGTTACTGGAGGCCAAGGTAATGCCATCCAGAGTAAGAATCTGGTTAGATACCATATTTCTAAGCTTTTCAGCGCCGAGTACAATGACCTCAGTTTTATCTGAGTTAAGAAGCAGAAAGTTAGTGGCCATCCAGGTCTTTATGTCTTTAAGACATTCCTGCAGTTTAACTAATTGGTGTGTGTTATCTGGCTTCATGGACAGATAGAGCTGGGTGTCATCTGCATAGCAGTGAAAATGTATGCTATGTCTTCTAATGATGCTGCCTAGGGGAAGCATGTATAATGTAAACAGAATTGGTCCTAGCACTGAACCCTGTGGAACTTCATAATTAACCTCAGTGTGTGAAGAGGACTCTCCATTTACATGCACAAATTGGAGTCTATTAGATAGATATGATACAAACCACTGCAGTGCAATACCTGTAATACCTACAGCATGTTCTAATCGCTCTAATAGGATATTATGGTCAACAGTATCGAATGCTGCACTAAGGTCAAGAAGGACAAGCACAGAGATGAGTCCACTGTCAGAGGCCATAAGAAGATAACAGATAACAGTATCCAGAGTCGTACGTAGTGAGGAGGTGAAATTATTAACAAGATAATCGACCTCTGTTGGGGTAGCGTTCAGATAGCTGCTCTGCTCTGTGTTGGTACAGGGCATTGACGATGATAACAGAGGCTGGATTATATTCTTAAACTTAGTTACAGCGCTTTCAGAAAGACATCTACTTTGATAAAGTCCACTCTCCACTGCTGCGTAATCAATTATTGTAAATGTAAATGTTATCAAGAAATGATCAGACAGGAGAGGGTTTTCAGGAAACACTGTTAAATGTTCAGTTTCTATGCCATATGTTAAAACAAGATCTAGAGTGTGATTAAAGTGGTGGGTGGGTTCTTTTACATTTTGAGAGAAACCAATTGAGTCTAACAACAGATTAAATGCCATGTTGAGGCTGTCATTTTTAGCATCAACATGGATGTTAAAATCACCCACAATAATTATTTTATCTGAGCTCAGAACTAAATTAGATATAAAGTCTGAGAAATCAGACAGAAACTCTGTGTAAGGCCCAGGTGGACGATAGATGATAACAAGTAAGACTGGTTTCTGAGTTTCACAGCTGGGGTGGACAATGCTAAGCATCAGGCTTTCAAATGAATTAAAAGTCTGTCTTGGTCTTTCATTAATTAATAGACTGGTGTGAAAAATTGCAGCCACACCGCCCCCTCGACCTGTGCTTCGAGATTTCTGGTAGTTAGAATGACTCGGGGGTGTTGATTCATTTAAACTAACATAATCATCCTGCTGCAACCAGGTTTCTGTAAGGCAGAGTAAATCAATTTGTTGATCAATTATTAAGTCATGTACTAACAGAGACTTGGAGGAGAGAGACCTAATGTTTAATAATCCACATTTCACTGTTTTACTCTTTGGTTCTGATGTGGATACTGTATTGTTCTTTCTTTGTAAATGTTTAAGTTGTTTGTTGCTGGTATTTAGTTTGTTTTTTGTCTTTTTGGAAGCAGACACAGTCTCTATGGAGATGGGTTTTTGGGGGGGTAGCAGGAGGAGAGAAGCTGCAGAGAGGCGTGTAAGACTGCAACTCTGCTTCCTGGTCCCAACTCTGGATAGTCATGTTTTGAGGGGTTTAATAAATTTGTCGATATTTCTAGAAATGAGAGCTGCTCCATCCAAAGTGGGATGGATGCCATCTCTCCTAACAAGACCAGGTTTCCTCCAGAAGGTTTGCCAATTATCTAAGAAGCCCACATCGTTTCTGGGACACCACTCAGACAGCCAGCAATTTAAGGAGAACATGCGGCTAAACATGTCACTCCTGGTCTGATTGGGGAGGGGACCAGAGAAAACTACAGAGTCCGACATTGTTTTGGCAAAGTTGCACACCGATTCAATATTGATTTTAGTGACCTCCGATTGCCGTAACCGGGTGTCATTACTGCCGACGTGAATTATGATTTTATTGAATTTACGTTTACCCTTAGCCAGCAGTTTTAAATTTCCTTCAATGTCGCCTGCTCTGGCCCCTGGAAGACCATTGACTATGGTTGCCGGTGTCTCTAGCTTCACATGTCTGAGAACAGAATCACCAATTACCAGAGTTTGACCCCCAGCGGGTGTGTCACCGAGTGGGGAAAAACGGTTAGACACATGAACGGGTTGGTGGTGTACCTGGGGCTTCTGTTTAGGACTACGCTTCCTCCTCACCGTTACCCAGCCGCCCTCTTTCCCCAGCTGCTTGGGATTTGCCGGGGAACAGCTAGCGGGGCCTACGCTATCTTCGGCTGCACCAGCTACAGGGGCCTGGCTAGCTAAGGGTGAGAGCAGGGTGCAAAGCCGAGTCTCCAGATCAGTAATCCTGGCCTCCAGAGCTGCAAATATGCTACATTTGTTACAGATATCATTACTGCTAAAGGAGGCCGAGGAGTAACTAAACATCTGACACAATGAGCAAGAAAGTGCAGAAGGGACAGGTGAAGTAGCCATGGTGCTAACGGGTCGGCTACGAGCTAAGCTAGCGAAACAGTACAGAGACAGTGAGTGAATACTTGAATACTTGAATACTATAAATTAGGTAGTGAGTACACAGAAAGTGTGCTTCGGATGAAGCACGTGAAGATTATTATACTGTGAAAAAAGAATGTATTTAAAAGTTGTTAATTAAACTGCTAAGCAAATAAGCTACTCAGAAACACCACTGTGTTTGAGCAGGAACAGGAAGCGATACTATACCACAGAGCGAGCGAACACCAAGTGACAGCGCCACCGACAGGAAAGGGGTTAGACTGCTATATTTTTGTGTTCTTTATGCTGTAGATTTTCACGTCTCTGGAATAGTTGGCAGTAATAAGGATGATTTTCTGTAAAATCATATAGATATGACCCGTGACATATTCGTAGATGACAGTTAGATTAGTCAGCTGGGAAACTCTGTGTTAACTCTGAAGATGTTGTGGATATCCTGACCTCACTCTGTGGTGTACAGGTCCGTTTACCCTCATGATTAATATTCAAAATAAAAATATTAGCCGAACATCATGAAGTCTGTATGTGTGTCATAGTGTCGAACAACCTTTGTACAGTTAAAGCCAGCAGTTACTACATGACGGAAACACCAACGTTATTTCTTATATGCGTTTATACACAGGTCACGCTGATTACTGAACAAAAACCCAAAGATCAGCTGCTAATCGAATTAATTTGCTCTCTCTCCTCCTTAAACATGTTTTTAATGTTAGTTATAATCAGTGTTGGGTAAGGTACTTTAAAATAGTAACTTAGTTACATTACTAGTTACTTCTATCAAAAGTAACTCAGTTACTTCAAGTTACTCGTTACTTTCAAAGTAACTAGTTACTAGGGAAAGTAACTTTGGTTTTACTCAGAATTCTCTTGTTAATGTGTTGCTTCCATAACTTTGGCAGTCTTCTAGCTTGCTTACTTGCCACAAGTGCACTGTGCCACCTACCAATAGAAAGGAAAAGATAATGTGCATATTTCCACGAGAGAAATCCCACGCCTGGACCGTCATTGACTGCTGCCATGATTCTAGCCTATGTCACAGCGTCATGTGCGCCTTTTACATCCAACACAAAAACTGCAGTCGTGGTGCTTTGATTGTACTCAGAACTCGGAAATTCTGCCTTCTGAATAGGAAGATGTAGGCAACACCAGACTGCAGATGAGCTGCACACAGGGCTGGACGGGGACAAAAAATCAGCCCGGACATTTTGACTAGAGACTGGCCCACCATTAAAGGAAAAATCATAAAGCCTTTGAATGAAAACAAACGCTGTTGTGACAGTGATGTACACTGTTTTGATGTTATATATGCATCAATCTATCAATCGTTTGTTGTAAGATTCAGATAATTATTTTTTAAAAGCGAGACATTTTAAATGAGAATAAGAAAGAAAAGTACTTCTTTGTGCCCACCTCTCCCTGTTAATGCCCTACCTGGCCCCCCTGGCAAAACTTTGCTAGATCCGCACCTGCACAGTTACCAGCTGTCAACTACCTAAAAAAGGATCCTGTGGTTATATGTCTCTCAGAAACAGTTCATAACTTCCCTTCAACTCATTCATGTCAACTAAAAGGTAAACCTGTTTCTCCATCACCTGTTCAGCTCTGATGATTCAGTAAGGACATCTCCTGGTTTCATCTTCATGTTTCCCTCTCACCAGATAACCAAACCGACATCATGGCCAGCAACTTTACAGCTGTGGCTCCAGCAAACATCAGCTGATACTAGAAATTAATATTAAATAAATTCTAACAACAGCTGCTCAAGCTTAAACGTGCTGCTGTTGTTTAGCGACATCAGCTGGTTTCTTTCTGGCGCAAAGTGGGCGATAAACAAACAAGAGAGCTGATCAGCTGATCATTGATCAGTTACATCATTGAAGTAGAAACGGGGGGGAGAGAATGAAGAAGAAGAGGCAGCTGTGCAGCAAAGACACAGAATAACTCCAGCTTTGTGTCTTTTTCATTGTAGCTGAATTACGGGACAAACTGTTCCTTTTCACCTCAATAAGAAACGCGTAATATTTTCTCTGAATACCAGACGGGACGGTTGGCAACTCTAATAACTTATGAACAAAATAAAGTTCAACATTAACTTCATAGCACCCACCCAGCTGTATAGAAACTCCGTCATGCTAGCTAGTACGCAGTACGGAAAAAGTCAGAATAACGAAAATAAACTCCACCTAAACTTGGTTTATATCTGACCCAGATAGACAGCAGGTCATAACTTCTTACCTGAAGTTCAGTTCACACTTGGACCGGCGGCTGCCTCGGGTCTCTTTTCCTTCTGCGTCCCCTTTCTCTCATCCACCTGCTGCCTCCACCACTTGCTAATGTTACTGAATCTGTGGAAGCTCCGCGATAGCCACCACACGAAGTAATGAGTAACGACCCTATCTAAATCCTAGTAACGACTAACGCGTTCCTGATTTATTTAATGGTGTATTTAATTAATTCATTATGGCAGTCCTGGCGTTCCATAAGGGTCCTTATTTTATTCATAATTTTCATTTTTTAGCTGGATGGCCTCATGTTAATGATGAGCAGTAATTAACATTTTCAGTTACTTACATTTTAATTCATTAATTCAACTGAACCCGTTAAACTTCCAATTTCAGCCAAACATGTTTAAGAGACTGTGACATGTTACACAGTAACTTTCACTTTTACTTAATTTGGCTTCCACTGACTTCACTTCAGCTGAACCTGCTGATGAGGTTTAACAAGTTCAGTCAAAGCAACCACAGCCATTTGCAAACCAGAACAGAAATGGAAACTGAAATGAGTGGATGATTTTAAGTTGTTCTTTTCTTTAAAAAAAAAACAAACAGATTTGATCTTAAATTAATTTTATTATAAACAATTGTAAATGCTTTAAAGTGTTGCTCATGTTGCCAGATTGCTATCAAAGTTTCATTTATTAAGAAATGGAATGAGTGAGACAAAATGCAAAAACTAAAATGAAATATGAAGACTTTTGTATTCCATAAATATAAATTCAAACTTTGAATAAATTATATGTAGTTCACAGAACAAGAGACTCTATTAAGTCAGTAGTGTAAGGTTCCGGTGTGATGGCTTATATACAGTGGCGGTTTTTCATATGGGCGACATGGGCCATTGCCCAGGGCAGCATCGTGGTGCGGGTGGCATCATGGGCATGGGCATGGGCATGGGCAAAAAAAGTTGCTTGCACCCATGCTGCCCCGACATCATGCCAGCGCATTTTGGGGATTGCATAGGCACTGATCAGTTTTCTGTTGCCTATTTGCGGGGAGTAAGGGCGCCCTCCTTTTGCAAGGTGCGCCTGCTGCTTGCTGCTGGCCATACAGGGATGAGAGGGACGGGGTGGCGAGTGATTTTATGCTGGCTGGAGCGGCAACTAATAACCAGCTTGCAAAATAAAACAAAATAAAAACAAACCAACAAACACAAAAACACCAGGCATTATGATATAGATTAAAAATTTGCACTAATGTATTTTCTAAATTCTACTAAACACATATACGTGAAAATAAGGACGATGGCCCTCGGTGTGCCTGCTTGCTGCTGCTCCTTTGCTGAAGTCTCACACACAACCTGTCAAAAGGGAAGGGGGTGCGGGCTGCTTCCAAATACATTTCATTCATAATGTTTTAAATCCAAGCCCATTATGTATTAATTATGTTTTCCTGGGTTGTGCGAAATCCCCCAAAAAACCCTATACAAACAGAGTCAGTGCCCTAAGGCAGCGGTCCCCAACCCCCGGGCCTCGGACCGGTACCGGTCCGTGAGTCATTTGGTACCGGGCCGCGAGAGTTGAGGCTCAGGTGTGAAATGTATAGTTTTCAGGGTTTTTATCGGTTTTCAGCGTTATTTTGTTATCGTTTTTATCGTTAACTCGGTTTTCCTGGGCCTTTTCACGTGTGTTATAAATAAATCTTCTTTTTTTCGGTACCGGTACTAGTTTTATTTTGTTGTATTTATCCGCGACACCTTAAAGGCCGGTCCATGAAAATATTGTCGGGCATAAACCGGTCCGTGGCACATAAAAGGTTGGGGACCGCTAATCTAAGGTGTATGTCTGTTAGTTTATGTTGTGGTGATTCTCGGGTTTCCAGGCCATTTGGAATCGACTTCATGCTTTGTATGAGAGAATATACAATCAATTGAATCCATTTGAATAAACACTGATGCACAGCCAGGTAAGAAAACAGTGTAACATAACATAAGGTGTTCACAATTAATCATGTGATTTAAATGTAACCTGAATGTAATGTGCCCTGTGCACAGTCATAAGGTAAATGTAGGTAATTAGAGCAACAAAACTATTATGTAAAGTATGTTTTCCTGGTATGCAACTCCGAAGGGAGTAAAAAATAATGTTCAGAGCTTGAACTTTCTAGAGGAGTGTTTCTCAAACTTTTCACAATGAGTACCACCTCATAAAATGTATGGCTCTTGAAGTACCACCCTTATGACCAACATTAAAGTACAGTAGTATAGGCCTATTTAACACTACATTCAGTTTACACAAGACAATTTTATTTCTTATATGAATGTTATTTATTTTAACCGTCATAAACAGGATGTTTATGGCTTCTGCTCCGTGGCTGCTGGCTGACCCCCACGTCTGGGGCTCTCTTCAGCTCTTTATAGAAAGGTGGCACAGTTGCCCCTCCGATGGTCCTCCTTGGGCTCTTACACTCTGGGGGCCTCTGGATGCCTGGTGCCTGGATCTTGTCCATGCCTGCTTCATGCCCTGGGGGTTGGGGCTCCCCACACCCTCTAGCAGATCATTACATGAAAAAACCTTTTGAATACAAGTGCGCTCACGCAAACAGGTGTACACACGGATGTTTACAGACAGAAACTATATCTTTCTTGGCTGCTACCTCAAGGCATATTGTGCGCTGTCAGTCTTACGTGCTGCACAATAACATTCAATATTTAGTAGTTATTGTTACTTATACTTATATTGCTGTGGTGTTGTGTTTATTGTGTTACTCTACTTTTTCTTGTTTTCTTTCTTTTAACAGGTTGTTGGGTTTATATTTTATTATTGTCATTTGTATTTAGACACATATAATCATTTATGCTTAGAAGTATATAGTTTTTTGCATATTGAAAGAAAGTCTTGTCCTAGGAGGTCTGTAACAACTCTATGTAGCGTGAAGAGGGGAGTGCGTTCACTCCTCTTCAGAGCGTTCTGGCATAGATCACACACCTCCTAGGGTCATGAGAGAGGTCGTATCTTCTCTTGCTGATATATGGTATAACAAACACACGTATATCTGTTTGAGTGTAAGAGTCTTTTGTTTAAGTGAACTGCTGGACTCCCTGGCACCAGTAGGTGCGGGGAGTCTTCACAGGGTCACATCTTGACCCCCCCCCCCCCCCCCCCCCCCACACACACACACACACACACACACACATACACACATACATATACCTACACGACACACAGACAAGGTATTCTTTGTTTAGATGTATATCTATGTAAGACATCATATGTTAATGAACTTATCCATATTCATGTAACCTCAATAAAGAGCGGTGTTACGATGGAGCAGACGAGAGCGACTGGGGTGAGCGACAGGAACACGCTTGTCACAGTTCTCTCCCTCGTGCACAAGTAACACAAAGAACTTTGGTGACTTGCATCTTGCTTTTGCTGTTGTAGTAGAATTGTCTTGTTCCAGCTGTGGGTCTGTGCTAGACAGACCCATCACAGGTGATCCAGCTGATTTTTTTTAAGGTGTCTTCTCTCACTGTCCCTCTTCCCCTGTGTTTTTTGTTTCCCTCCCTTTTTTTCTTTCTTTCATTCTTTCTTTGTTTCTTGATGTCCTATACCCTGTCATGTCTGCCTTGTCTGTAATAACTTAAAAGAAAAGAAAAGAAAAGAAAAAATAATAATAACAAAGGTTAATCAAATGGACCAATATGGCAAGGTTGTGATGATCTATTTAGTAA
The DNA here is from genome assembly GCF_056152115.1 of Neolamprologus brichardi. Taxonomy (NCBI): domain Eukaryota; kingdom Metazoa; phylum Chordata; class Actinopteri; order Cichliformes; family Cichlidae; genus Neolamprologus; species Neolamprologus brichardi. Next base: position 29,281,602 of record NC_142106.1, on the reverse strand, counting down.
AGTAAATCTGGTAGGCATAGTTCTTGGCCTTCAGACAAAAATTCTTATTGCTAAATAACCAAACAGGACGGCTAATAAATAAATAAATAAATAATCGACATGGGATTTATGCACGAAGTCTGTCAAGGCAGACTGAATGGACTCAGGCACAGACTCAAGCTCTTGAGAATAAAAGTTCAAAAGTTTATTTACAATCACCAAAGTGCAAAATATATAAAATGTGCAGGGCAGCGGGTGAAGGGCTCTGAGGGAAAGAAGGGAAGGAAATCCACACACACCATGCTCCTCTTCAGCCACTCATTCTCACTCCACACCACTCAGCCAAACTTGGGAATCCATGAAAGGTTACCGGGACAGGTCCAGGGAATCTATGTACAGAGACAAGTAGTTAGAACCAGCTACAGATTTATGGGGAAATAAGACAAGGAATTTTCTGAGGCTACACAAACTCAGGTTGTACAATGATCCAGCGATGAGATGATCTGAGTCACCAGAAAACTAGGTCAATAAGCGGCAGGCGGGGATAATCAGTCCAGGTGTGTGGGTCAGGAGCAGGAGCCCAGTGCTGAGCTTTGCTCAGGCATACAGGAGACAGTGCGCGCGAAAGAGAAAAAAAACAACAACAAATATGTGGCCAAGAGTGAGCCAGTCAGAGAGACACAGGGACCATGACAGATTAATTGTGTAATAACTGCAGTTATGCATTAATGGCAAAGTATTACATGCACATGTGCCAGTAAACTGTCAAGAGGGAATGAATGCGTCAGTTTTATCCCATTTTTCAAACTAAACTTAACTGAAAAACTGGTTTAACTAGAAAGAGAAACAGAAACATTTTACCACTCTACATTTTTCTGTTTTTCAAAGTACAGTGGTTTTACTGAGCTGTTCAACACTATGTCACAATTCAATGTGTCATAGTGATCAAATAATTTTTTTATAGATAGTTTTGATATGTGGCTTTTTGGTTTTCAGCCCTATTACCGTTTATAAAATAAACAAAATAGTGGATGATGACCAGCTCTAATATATAATATGTGAACAGTTATACAGCGACATGTTGTGGGTTTACATGGATTTCCAGTAAAATTCATTTTCTGAGTGTACTGCAGCCTGCAGCATGAGGTGTTGCTCATAGTTTTGTGTAGTTACAGTGTCAGTTAACAAGTTCAACCAGTGTTAAATTAAAGCACAGCCAAAGTGCAGCAAGAGAGCAGGTGGAAAAACATGAGCATGAGGTCCTGGTTACAGCTGTGATTTCTAGATTTCAAGTCCAGCATTTAAAATCTTGGTGTAATAGTTGATTCTTCTGTGGGCTTCAATGCGTATGTAAAATCTTTGTCTCGTTCCCATTACTTTAAGGAAGGAGCTTTTAAGGAGCTTTTAAGGAACATTTTGGCTGCCCTAAACACCAGGTATAATCAGCAATCTTGTGTTTTGGAGTGGCCAATTGAAAAAGATTAAAATTACCAAGCTATCTAATGCTAAATTTGCTTAATGAAATCAGACATGACCTGGAACCTCCAACCGTAACCCTTTAAGATCTACTGTAGAACCAAATGTGCCAGAGCTTATCTTTATAAATTTATATGCTGTAGTGCCATTTGTGGGAGTATTTCAAGTTGCTATACATCAACACAACCGTTATATCCCAAATTTTAATAATATGTATGCATTAAGTCCATTGTAACTACATATACTGCCAAAAAGTGCAATAAACTACAAAAAAATTGAAAATCATTTTTGTTTTTTTTTACACATATTTCTAGTTAGAGAAATTTCAGAAGGATATCCCTCAAAATTGTAAATGCAAAAAGGTTGCACAAAATAGTTCCCAACCACAGGAAATTTATTTTGAATGTCTTGATAGTTTTATTTTTGAGATACATCAATTTTTGTATACTGCAGGAAAAACGCTTGCAGATTGTCATTGCTAGCGGCCTCCCTACTTAACTGTGTGGCTGAGCTTCAGTTGATGCTGGATCTCTGACTTTACTCATCAGTACAGTCGTGGATTTGCTTGTGAAAACTGTGTGTTTGCACTTTTGACTGCCAGATCAACTCTCTCACTAGGAGATGTGGTCAGAGTTTGTCATGTACAGACTGGGAGTTGCTGTTTCAAGATTCCTGCCACGGACACGAGCACTGTGTGGGATTTTGGGAAGATCACCATGGGAGCCTCAGTGCTGGGATTGTTACATTATTGTTCATTATTTCTCAGTGTTAATAAACTCACTGTCTTTATTTGGAAGAGTTCTGCGTTTGGGTCCTCTCATTACCTCAGACCTGACAAGTTTTTATTGTTTTTTTAAAATGTGTCTTTATTTTCTGTCTTCAGCACATTGAGTTTTAATGTAATGAAATGTACTAAAGAAATAAAATTGTCATGGTCATTTATATTTAGATGTGTTCTGTACAGTGGTGGTTTTTGATATGGGCAATATAGGCAGTTTTCTAGGGAGGCATTGTGGTGGGGGCGGCATCATGTACTTCCTGAGACAACTGGGGAAGTACAGTCTTCCACAGGAGCTCCTAATCCAGTATTGTTTTGTTTTTTCAATCCTAATCTAGTTCTACACTGCAGTCATTGAGTCTGCCCTGTGCTCCTCCATCACAGTCTGGTGCGAAGCAGCCACTAAACAGAACAGGACTGCAGCGGACTTTACGGGCAGCAGAAAGGATCATTGGCGCCCCCCTGCCCTCCATCCAGGACCTGTACCTCTCAAGAACCAGGAAACGGGCAGGGAAAATCATCACAGACCCCTCACACCCTGGACACAGACTTTTTGACCTGCTGCCCTCTGGTAGACGGGACAGAAGCCTGCAAACCAGGACCACCCGACATAGGATCAGTTTCTTTCCCCTCGCCATCTCCCTCCTAAACAGTTGACCTGTCACACTGCTCCCTCTGCCAGACTGCAACTGCACCTGCACCTTATGTACATTCTGTAGTATTCATTCCACCTTATTTCATTTCTGTATTTTATGTATATAAGATTTAGATTGGTTATTTATGGTTGGTTTATACAGCTTTGTGTATGTTTGTGTATGCATGTGTACATGTATATATCCACACGTGTGTGTGTGTGTGTGTGTGTGTGTGTTAGTGATGGGATTTCTGGCTCTTTTTAGAGAACCGGCTCTTTCGGCTACGAACCGGATCTTCAGGTTGTTTTGTTGCTTTAATTAATTTATTATTAACAATAATATAAAATTATGCAGAAAAGGAATTACTAATGTAAAAAAAAGTGGTTTTATTTATATATGTTTATATATAAATATATACAGTGGCCCCTAGAGACAAAACATGTACAAACTCCAAAACACTAGCGATGTGTCGGTCGCGAACGAAATGGCTCTTAGAGCCAGATCTTTGACGTGAATGACGCGAGCCGGCTCCTTATCGCGAGCCATGGATTTTTTTTTTCTTTCTCTCACCCTCTCTCTCTCTCACACTTTTTTCCCGCTTCACTCGGGAGGGGTGGTAGTTACACTCACAGTAGCACAGGAACAGAGCGGGAGGGAGAGACAGAGAAAGAGAGCCAGGGACAACAACATCACATTAGAAAGGTATAGTAATCATCCACAACTATTTTTAGTTGCAGATGATAAAGGGTTCAGAAAGTTTATTCATGCAGGCCCATATGACAGAGAATATGCATGTTCTTTTTGTTTTCATATTTTAATTTATATTTATTTGTGTTGTGGTTTTCAGTGTTTTGTGTTGTTTCACTTTAAATTTGTTTAAAAGGAAGAAGCTGAAAATTGAAATAGTTAAAAGTTGAAATGTGAATAGTTCGTTTTTGTATTATATGATTTATTTATTACATTTTATGTGGAGTGAATAAATAAAAGTATATTTACGGTGGCCCCTAGAGACAAAGCACGTACAAACTTCAAAACACGTAAAAACTCAGAAGCACTTAAAAACAGACAACAGAAGTGCTCCAGGATGCTGGGCGCAGTGTTGAGCTTTTGTTACCTAGTGGCTACACAAGCCAGCAAGTACCAACGACCAGATTTGGTGCGTGGTAGTAACTAGTGATGTGTCCTGTGTGTCGAAGCGTCGAATCGTGTGTCGGGTAATCTCGGGGGCGTGTCTGTGAAGCGCGTATCGAGGCTTGCTTTGATTACGTATGCAGTGACGTTCGAGGCCTCGCGGGCAGCCCGTACCACGTGACTGATTCAGGGACTGGTTCACCGGTTCGCGCCAGATTCGAAATAAAATGGACAGAAAAACACAGCTGATTTCCCATCACACTGTGTTGTGGAATTGGATTACGTACGTGTTACATAGTTACTTGAGCATTTCTTCTTTGATGGAACCAGGAAGGAAGAGATTTTTTATTTTATTTTATCTCTCCTAATAAAGTATGCACACAGTAATAAATATCACAAATGATAAGCACCATAATATAAATAAACAACACTAAAGATCCTATAATCTGATTTCTGTCTTTTAGTTTATTAAAAAGTGAAGCGCCAAATACTAGTTTGTGTCATTATCCAGATGTACATAAGCATGATTACACAGGTACTAGCGGTTTTTGATTATCGATTAAAATCGATTCTAGCTTGGATAACGTGATATCGATTCATTAAAATCCTGAATCAATTTTTAATATAAATATTACTACATTTCAACCACCACCAAACAGCTAAAACAGTAAATGAGAGCAGGTACACCGATTCTGCACAAAGACGTAAACACAAAGCGCTGAGGAATCAGAATCAGTGAGATGTCGCCTTTCTCACCAGACAGCACGGACACGGTCGGGGCTGAAAGCCGACAGCTCACTGATTCTAATCTAAGGCATCTGCTGTGATGCTTACACATTAGATAAAGTCTCGAAAGTGTCAGCTTTCTTTTTATAGTTATAAAAATATGCAAATGTACTGATCTATGATCTGAATTATATTATTGACTGACTGTCTGAGGCTAACAGTTACACAAACATACCAAAACTCTGTCCTGATAGTTTCCACTTTCTCTTTTGTATCACACATACTGAGACAACATTCGGGATAAATAACCAAGAAAACAATTTATTCAGTTTAGAGGTTTACACATCATTATAATCACAGAGCCCGCTTCACTTGAATTGTCCACTTGATGGCGCAGTAGAGCAAATGAATCATCACAATGCTTCGAACCATGAGTCGACCAATTGGGTGGAAAGCTTCAGTTCATCATGAGGCTTCATTTCACCATCACTAGTAGTAATAGGTAAATGAACATTTTTTTAATATGAGTACTTGTGTATAAATACACAAACAATACACATATGCTTTCAATTGTGTAATTTAAGTGATCTAGGTAGCTCTGTTTTGGAAGTTCAGTTAAAGCTAGAAATGTGTTTTGGAGTTTGTACGTGTTTTGTCTCTAGGGGCCACCACATATATGTATATATAAACATATATAAATAAAACCACTTTTTTTTTACATCAGTAATTCCTTTTGTGCATAATTTTATATTATTGTTAATAATAAATTAATTAAAGCAACAAAACAACCTGAAGAGCCGGTTCTCTAAAAAGAGCCAGAAATCCCATCACTACTGGGAAGTGCCAGTGAGGCTCTCCTTCATATCCTCAAGGTGAGAACAGCTGTTAGCAATACCAGCCACTGTAACTTGTTCTCCATTTACTTGTATTATTATTAATAATATTATTATTTTGCTTTTCATGCTAAATAAGAGTGGGTCAAAGTTCAATTCACCAGGGATTAAATTACTCCTTATTCAGGATTTCTTAATTGTTATTCAAAACCTACTCCAGAGAGGCAGCGCAGAGCAAAAGCATATTGCAGTTGGGATACAAGTAGAAGCAGTAAAATCATATATTTATAAAGGCCTTCAAGAACTAGAATATGTAACAAAGTTAAAAGAAATAGTTTAAAAAATCAAATGAGAAAAAAAGCACAAATATACATGATAAAAATGCTGCTGTTACGGCCCTAGCAGGGCCTCCTCCTGAAGGTGCCTGTGTGGGAGTGTCCTTCAATCGCTTCTGCCTGAGGTACCACCTTTCCCTTTTACACAGCTGACTCTCGTCAGTAATTAAAAGTATTTAATCCCAGGGAAAGGTGAGCTCTGGGCCAGAGTGCCATGTGAGTGGTTACAGCTAGTGAGCTGTGTTATTGTGGTTTGCAGCTAGTGAGCTGCTCTCTTTCTTTTTGGCTTACGTTTTACTTTATTGACCAACGCCTGAGTTTTGTTTGTTTTCTTAAATGGTGATAGCGGCTTGTCCGTCTCTTTTAGTTGAGCTACTTTAATAAAACTCTTTAATTTTGCTACACTTGGAGCATAATTGCTCAGTAGTGTCATGTAGTCGGGGTAAGAGGTCAACTAACCCTGAGCTGCCGCTGGATGACAATTTCCCAGGTCCTCAAAATGACCTGCAGGGGGACAGACTGTGTATAAAACCACCAGTAAGACCCGCAACCCTGGCTAACAAACATGCCTGTACCGATGACTTGAGGAATCGTCTGCAAAGTGTTTCAGTAAGGCCCACTAGCTGCCTGCTGGGTTCTCCACATGTGATGGTTTCCGCTAAACTAGAGAAAATTCATGCTCAGAATTAATACATTTCCAAAAGTTCATATTTATGAAAGTCAGATATTTTATATTTATTTCTTCTATTCCAACAGTAAATCAGTTGGAGCATTCTAAACTCTTGATATTGCTTTTTGTGTCTTAAGCTGTTTGGGTGCACAGCAACCCTTTCATTTAAAATCTTGAAGAGTTTGTCCTTTTTTTGTGCTTTTCTAGCCGGGTGAAGATGCGATGCTAAACCTGGAGAAGCGGCCTCTCTCCTCCCCAGTGCTGCTTTTTGATGGGACAACCAGCATTGTTGCTGTAGGAAATATACCAGTGACCACTCTCCCCTTGGAGGATTTCTGGGAAGGAATGTTGGTGTAGATGGCATATTACTACACCTTGCACTTAACATACCCGAAATGTGTTGCAACGGTTCTCTCTATCATACAAACCGAGGTAATCACTGATGCCATCCATGATCAAGATGCCACTAGTGCATATAAGAAAGCAATAGCTGAGTGGAAGTCATTTTTTGAAAAATAAGTGAATACCAAGCAGAATTTTATCAGGCCATTTGCAGTTTGTTTAGTTTTGTAGTACGTTTGTACAATTTGTTCCTAATTTGCCTAGCAATGTCCTGAGAAACTGCTTTACTTATAATGCCTTACAAATGAAAGTTTTTTGTTGTTTTTTTTCTTAATGACACTTTACCTGAGGCAAGTTTAAGGCCAAAAATGTAATCACCTATAGATAGACAGATAGATAAATCTCCCTCCAAGGAGTGTTCTAGGAAAAAGGTCTTTAAGTTTTTTTGGATTTAATATCGATTAGGCTATATTTTAAGATAAGCCAACCTGAATCAAGAAACAAATGAATCATACTTCACTAATATTGAGTAGTTTTTCATAGTATTAGAACTATTTTTCTCATTGCAGTGCATTCATTTGCTGCAAGTAAGAATTCAAAACCTAAAAAAGACTGTAATTTAGCATATTTAACTTAGGAGAAGTTCAATTCATCAACTCTTCCAAAGCTGCTGCTGTCACTTCTGTTCATTCAGAAATCAGCTCAGTCGTTATCGCTACCTTATCTGAAGTAATTAACAAGCTAAGCACCCCCTCTCCATCTTCTGCTCAAAGACAAGGTCACAAGCTTTTCGAGCCGCCAAGCCCTACCTCAAATCTCAAATCCAGCATTCTTCTCTGTCAAAGCTTCAGCTCAAAGTCGAGCCACGTCGCTACCCGATCGAGGGTTCCCCTCATTCATCCATTAAGATTTCTGTTGTTTGCAACTTCTTTTGGTCTTTTCTCCTGCCATTCCTTCCGAATTGTCTGAGCTCATCCATTCCACACCATGGAGCGATGTTTGCTCTCCATGCGCTCGTCTTTGTCCTTTTCTCCTTCTCTCTCCCCAACCGGTCGTGGCAGATGGCCGCCCCTCCCTGAGCCTGGTTCTGCCGGAGGTTTCTTCCTGTTAAAAGGAAGATTTTCCTTCCCATTGTTGCCAAAGTGCTTGCTCATAGGGGGTCATATGATGGTTGGGTTTTCCTCTAGACATCATTGCAGGGTCTCAAGGCATCTGCCACTGTGGCTTGGTGCTGTATAAATAAGTCAAATTAAAAAATCCAATTATTCCGTTGATGTCTTTGACCTTCGTATCGCACACTACTGCTTCTAGGGGATGCCTTCTTAGGGGATCTGCCAGGCCTGGGAGCCATCGCCAGTCCCCTTCGAGGCCTTCCCCAAACCGCAGCTCAATTCATGTCCAAGCATTCACCTTTACCTACTAAAACGCTGTCAAACCTAAAATGAGGATGTGGGCCAAGCTAGTGAAGTTCAGCTTGTGCTTGTTTTCATTGTGCATGAGACATCATGACCCTCTCACTAATCTCAGTCAAATGTAGCGTCTAGTCCATACCTGGACCACAGATATGACTTTTAATTGTGACACTTTGAGGGGGTGTAAAATTGACTTAGTTAATAGAGCTTATATGTGTTTTTCAGCCCTAAATATATTATATATATATTTTTAAATGTGAACAAAAAACTATTTTCCTATTATATGTACTTACATATGCATATCAAACATACTACATTTATTTTAAAAAAGCAGGGGATTTCAAAGACATTGGATTTCATGCACTGATTGATTGTTTAATCTGCAGTTATGCAGTATGAAGCATTACATGTGCATGTACCAGTAAACTGTTAAGAGGGAATAAATGCATCAGTTTCTCCCATTTTTCAAACTTAACTTAATTAAAACTCCCTTCCTTGTTTAAAACTTCTTTAACTAGGATGAGAAACAAACATTTTATCAGTCCCTTATTCAAACTCTGAATTGTCCTGTTTTTAAAGCACTGAGAGGATTTACTAAGCTGTTCAACACTATGTCAGAATCAGAATACTTTAATAATCCCTAAAGAAATGATGTCTCAGTTCATTGTGCAGTCACAGTTATCAAAGTATCTGCTTCAAACTATTTTTTTTCATAAATATCTTTTATTTATAAATAGTTTTTATATTATATGTGGCATTTGATTTTCAGTTCTGTTACCACTCATAAAATAAACAAAATAGTGGACACAGGTTAATGTGATGACCAGCTCTGATATATCAAATGTGAACAGTTATACACCATCGTGTTGTGGTTTTGCATGGCTTTGCTGCAAAAAATATCTGTGAGTGTACTGCACCCTGCAGCATCAGGTGTTGCTCATTGTTTTGTGTAGTTACAGTGTCAGTTAACAAGTCCAATTGGTGACAAACGAAAGCACAGCCAAAGTGCAGCAAGAGAGCAGGTGGAAAAACACACAGCAAGGGCATCGTGAGGTCCCGGTGACAAGTGTGATTTCTTTTTGAGAACATGGACGGTCAGTCAAGCTTACTTTATATCAAATACAATTAAAGGGTACAAATGTGCATTTAAAGGAAATGTTTTATTAGCTTCTGATTAATTGAAAAACCTGAATGAATCAATTCATTGTTACAAAAATCCCTTGAAAGGGGCAGACTTGGTATTGGGGACACCTGGATGTTTTCAGTAGTCTGAGGGTCTTTTTGTCTGCTGTGAACAGTCAGTGTGATGTGGTGTAGAAACCACGTATGTGTACTCTCTCTTTCTCTGTTGAGTCTCCATGATGCACAAGAGTGCATGACAAAGACCCATGTATCTCTGGGCATGCAGCCTCTCTTTCTCTCTCGATATCTTGATGGTAACATACATTATAACTGTATCTGTACTTCTGTGCTCAGGTGCTCTCCTCCTTTATACACTTTTATTTTAAGTGTATTTCCCTCCTTCATTAGGTAGAAATAATCTGCAAAATCAGCAAACGGGTGTTTTAGAGTGGCCAGTCTGGCAAAGATGTGATAAAAAATTAGCAAACCATCAAATTCAAGTCAGTTTAAAGAACTCAGACATGAACTGGAACCTCTGGATCTTAAAGTACTCAAACAATAGCAGAGGCAACAAAACTTAGTGCATCTCTTTAGTTTTTGGTGTTGGTGTCATTTCAACATAATGTGGCTTCTGTAGCAGCAATTTCACGTCCTGTGCAGTGAAGTTCAAAGCTAATATGAAATTAAAATTAAAATTTTATTTGTCACACACACACACACACACACACAACCATACACAGTATGACATGGGGGTGAAATGCTTGTAGCTGTGCAATGCCCGACCATTAAATACAGTATTTACAATTTACAGGTTACCACAAAAATTTACAAATTAACTTAGAAATTTACAGTAAAAAAATGTGCAAATAGCAGAAAGAGATTATAAAGATTATAAATTATAGGAAGTGTGCATAAAGAAAAACCAGAGTGCGTGTGGTGATGTGATGTGTGTGGGAGAGTCCAGTCCTACACCTGGCTCAGGGCCCGAATAGCCTGGGGGAAGAAGCTCCTCCTCATTCTCTCTGTTTTGGCTTTAAGGGAGCGGAAGCACTTCCCAGACCTCAACAGTGAGAAGAGTCCATTGTTGGGATGGGAGAGGTCCATCATAATCTTCCTAGCTTTGGACTTGCACCGCTTGGTGTAGATGGACAGCAGGTCAGGGAGCTCTGATTGAATGATGCGTTCGGCTGAGTGCACCACTCTTTGCAGATCTCCTCTGTCCTGCTTGGTGCTGTTCCCAAACCAGGTGCAGATGTTTGCCGTCAGGACGCTTTCGATGGTGCAGCAGTAAAAGTTCTTGAGCACCTTCAGTAGCAGATGGAAGTCTCTGTCTAAAGAACGGAGAAAACAGAGGGTGACTTTGACTTTGAAAGGCTCTCTTGTAGTGACCTTGGTTTTGAATATGAAAATGAATGTAACTATTGATTAAAGTCAGAAAAGGAAGCACTGAAAACAGGAACATGCTTTACATAACATAATGCAAAACAAGCTAAAAAGAGAACGAGAGGGGAAAAAAGAAAAGGATTCATTCATCCAGTTTCTTCCGCTTATCCAAATCAGGGTTATAGTGAGGCTGGAGCCTATCCCAGCTGTCATAGGGCAACAGACGGGACAGGTCACCAAACTCTCATAGGGGTAAAAACAAATTAGCTATTTAACTACAAAGACATAATTTATTCATCAAGTTAATGATGCCAGCTGTAATTGAATCTGAATCTGATTGAAAATGTTGTTTTGATTTGGAGCTTTATAAAAAATTGAATTGAATTGAGGGATAATAGACAAAGAATGTTGACCATGGAGTTGTTAGGCAAGAGAAAAGAGGAAGACCACAGAAAAGATCCGTGGCTGGACAGTAGTGAAGGAGGACATGCAGAGAGTTGGTATAACAGAGGATGAAGCTAGGGTTAGGGTTAGCGCGAGATAGTGATCCGCTTAGGTGACCCCTAAAGGGAACAGGTGCTTGAAGAAGATTTCAAATACGTAACACATCCTTTTTCAGTATTTATAATTCGATAATACTTTTAATTATAGTATTCTAGAACAGTAATACCATTTTTCTAAAGTTTTGACCTCCTCTTTTGCTAATCACAAATTTACTACAAGCATATTTAACTTTGCGTTACAATTTAGTGCTGGTCAAGATTTTTACATAAAAAAATTAAAGAAAAATTGTGTTTTTTTTATATTACTAAATTTCGATATGCACAATAGTTCTCTCATCCAAGTTTGTAAAAACAAAAAGAAAAAAACTATGAGGTCATCATAGCTCATCACTTTAGTTTGCTGCTGAGAAGCAAGTCCAACAGGTGCAGAAACAAAACAAAAGGCGCAGTCACAACGTTCACAGGATCTGAGTAGTCGTGTGTCTCTGCGCTGATTTTGCTTTCAAAAACATGGACGGTAAGTTGCAGTTATAATCATGTATTGATAATTAACAAAAACATGGGAAACAGAAAGGAAGAAACTTCTCTCCATCCAACTGAAAGTGATTGTTTTTCTCAGTCAAGGTTATCTACTCCACTCAATACCTAAAGTAGTTGTGTAAACATTACCTAATATATTTAAGGGTGTAAATCTGAATATTATAGCAGAATAATACAGAGTATATGCTTGCTAGACTTAATAATTCTAAATTATTTGGTTGGTATCCACCATCTGAACAGCTAGATCTGAACTGTACACAACAGTCAAACAAATGAACATTCTTTCTACTGTACCACTGTATTTTTAAGCCAATTACTGACTGGTTTGTGAACTTCATGCAGTTTTATTTACATTTAAAAGAACGCAGACACGTCCATCATTTTCAGCTATAGCCTGTATATGTTGTCATAAATGTTTTATTTGACTTTACTGTTCATTTTTGTTGCACTGTTTAGACAGAGTAATAGATAAATAACTGACACCAAATCATTACTGTTTTATAGAGTCAGCAAGAAGGATTGTGGTCCTGGGAAAAACTGGAGCTGGAAAGAGCAGTATTGCCAACACCCTGTGTGGAGAGCCTGCGTTTAAAGTAAATCATATGCCCAATTCTGGAACAAGTGAATGTCAAACAAAGTTCATGTCAGTCAGTGGAAGAATGGTACTCTTTATTGACACTCCTGGATTTTTTGACACAGACAGACCTGAGGAGGAGATGAAGTCTGAAATAGTGAGGTGTATCACAGAATGTGCTCCTGGTCCTCATGTTTTTCTCATTGTGCTTAAAATGGAGAAATACACAGAGCATGAAAAGGCTGTAATAGACAAAATTAATCAATATTTCTCAGATGAAGCACTTAGATTTACTATAATAATCTTTACTCATGGTGACCAGCTTCCTGAGGGAATGAAGATCGAAGAGTTTGTGAATGAAAGTGAAGCTCTGGGCGATCTGGTCAAGAAGTGTGGGAGCCGCTGCCACGTCATTGATAACAAATACTGGAAGAACAACCACGGAGATGAATACAGGAACAACCGGTATCAGGTGGGAGAATTACTCAAAACCATTGACAAGATTATTGAGGCAAACAAAGGAGGCTACTTCACCAATGACATGCTGCAACAAGTGAAGAGAGATATTCAAAAAGAGGAAGGTCGCATCAAACAGTCATCTCCAAACATTACGGAAAAGGAAACTGCAACAAAGGCAAAACAATCTGTGTTTGACAATCTGATGTTTAAAGCTGCAGGAGTTACAACAGGAGCTCTACTGGGTGCATTCCTTGGTGGAGCGATAAAACTTATGAAAGAAGAAAGAAGTCTAGGTTTAGCAGTAGGAGTAGCATTAGGAACAGCAGCAGGAGTCGCTGCAGCAAAAGGAATGATGTCAGATGCAGCAACAGCATCTGACACATCTGTCACAGTTCCGACTGGGTCTGCAGAGCCAGCAGCTGAATAGCATCAGTAACATTGGTTTGAAACAGATAATAGAGCTGACACACAAACTACAGCACTAAACCAATTTTTTTAAAGGTATAAAAGGAGTTAGAAATTAAATATCTGAATTTTTGCATCCTCTGTTAAGCTCTCAATAAAGTACCTTTAAAATCCACAGATGTACAGGATCAGCATATATTACCAGGAAACTACTCACATTCCCTTTTACAAGCTGCCATCAGAGATTCATTATTAAAATTATAGAACAGGAAATTTTAGAATCTTTTTGTTCATCATGATTGGATTTCTGTATTTGCACAGCATAAAGCTTCTTAAGAGTTTTTGTTGAATGCTTACTGTTAACATATAAATGAAGTAACGTATGCTTAATATAATGTGTGATTTTTCCCATTATGCTAATACAGTCTTTATGTTCCAGTTTATATTTCAAACTTTACCCATGAATATGTCCATTACTCCAGCTTGAAAAAATCTCTTACATTTTTACATTAATAGATCTATAACTTTCAAATAACTTTTGCTTCTGTTTTGTGACGGTTTCTTTGTTACAAATGTTCACTAATAAAACAACTAATTTTATCACATTTAACCAAGTGTCTTGAATTTTTCATGACAGATTTAATTTATTAGCTGAATAGCCTCATGTTAATGATGAGCAGTAACTAACAGATTCAGTTACTTACATTTCAATTAAATAATTCATCTGTTATTTTCTTTTAAAAAACAGATATCAGCTTTAGTCAACTTTACTGTAACCTCAATTTAATGCTTTTAAGTGTTGCTCACGTTGCCAGACTGCTATCAAAGTTTCACACATTGAAAAATGCAACAACAAATGAGACTAAATAATCAAAACAAAATGCAGACTGTGGTATTCTAGGAATATCGATCGAAACTTTGAAAAAATTATATATAGTTCACAAAACAAGAGAATCTATGCAGTCAGTAGCATTAAAGAAAAGTGTGAAGGCCTATATAAAAATAATTCATAAACAGTGGTCCCTCGCTATATCGCAGTTCAGCTTGCGTCCTGATTTGCTGTAGACCATTGTCAATCAATCTCGTGCCGTGTCTCCTGTACAGCACACAATGTGTTGAGCTTGTCAAATTTACATAAATCTTCGATCACTAGCAGTGTGACACTGAAGTGCTGTATTGTATGTTTGTAAGTTTTCTCCCCAACAAACACAACAATGTCGACAAAACATCGTCACGGTGGACTTCTTTTTATACAAGGTTTGAACTTTGAGAGTGTTTAAACAAGAGAGAAAAGTGTGAAAATGTCCATGCCTGTCTGAGAAAAGTGTATAAAGTGTGTAGTGAGGGGTTTTAAAGCCTTACAACATCTGTAATAATTATAAAAAATAAAGTTGGCTACTTTGCGGATTTAACTTATCACAGGTTATTTTTATAATGTAACACCCGCGATATACGAGGGACCAGTGTAACAGAAATAAATTCCACTTTCCTGAAGAATAGAAATAAAAATATTAAAACATCCCTAAGGGCAATAAAATACAGCTTAACTTTTTCTTTCTTCCTGCATCATGATCTTTTTGTGTGATGTAGTTATTTATTATCTTTATCTCTGCGTTGCAGCACTTTGGATTATTATATGTAAATGTACTGTGTGCGCAGTGTTTTGTTAGCTTCTTTTGGCTAAAACCCAGATAACAACTTAGGTAGCAGAAGCGAAGCACAAGTCAAGTCACAGTACAAGAACAAAAGCAAACGACTCACTGCAGAGACACATCATGAGCCTGACTGTATTTTTGACACACTTTCCTCAGCATGGAGGGGACAAGTAACTTTTAAATAGACATTACTCCAAAAATAAGATTTTTTTGTCATTCAAAATCCTAAGCTGTGACCTGTTTTTTAAAATCAGCTGAGTTAATTTCAAGAGCTATTTCCTTATAAAAAAAAAATCTTGGTTCTCTAAGCTTTATTAATCTTATAAATACAAGCAAGATTTTTGGTTATATAGGGTTGTCAAAACATCAAACCAGGTACACATGACACTACACAAGGAACACAAGGGAGGCATTCAGACAAAACCTAAAGGCTGGGAAATCACAGCGGTCCTAAAGAATAAGTAAGGAACATGAAAACATGACAAAAGACAAAACTATGAAAACCCCACAAAATCCCAGAACACTGAATGAACAAAACTTGAACACGGAGTCACCCGACTCCAGACCATGACAGAAATATGTTTGTTGGGTATGTAATTGTGGTGTGAATAAGGCACGGCGGGACCAAAGATCATAATCTAGAGCCATTTTATTGATTTAACATCACACCACAATACACACAAACCCTGAGTTCCCGTGTTTTTTACTAGGCGGGCGTGATTAAGGATGCCGTGCAGGGAGCACCTGCACGGCATCCTTAATCACGCCCCACCACAGTAATACATTACAAGTAAAAGGAATCTAGAAACAATTAGGATTTACAATAAATCTATTTTGTAAAAACATACAAAATAGATTTATTGCATTACAATGTTCATGCAAAATTTTGCTGAGACAGGGCCATCCTTTATATATAATATGTCCACTATGTCCAAAACACGCATTCAGAAGTTGCAGTAACATCAGAGGGAGCTTTTTTATTTCAAACCAAAATTTAAAAATGGGAAAATTGTGGGAAAGCATTAAACAGAAATGATTCACATGTACATGTATATACATATTACCCGCCCAGTTTAATAGTTTCTGATGATAAAGGACCGTTGAATGTGCTTAACATGCGTTTTGTTTACTACTGATTTCTTGTGTAAAGTAGACACGGTGGTCTGGCATGTCTATACTTTGCTGTGATACTGGGTTGATACATTTTTGATCTGAAATCTGATAATTGATCAGAGATGTCAGGAAGCAGATGTAATGAGTTAATCTGATCTGATTTTTTCATCTATTCATTTTTTTTTCCAGTGACAAAGACAAGGAGGATTGTCCTGCTGGGAAAAACTGGAACTGGGAAAAGCAGTCTGGCTAATACCATATTTGGCGAGACCAGATTGAAGATTAATCATTTTAATAACTCAAACGCATGTTTGTCTCAGAGCGAGACCAAGACTGTTGATGGAAGAAGCCTAACTTTAATCGACACTCCTGGTTTCTTTGACCCAAGCAGGTCTGAGAAGTTGGAGCACGAGATGTTGAGCTGTATTACAGAGTGTGCTCCAGGTCCTCATGCTTTTCTTATTGTGCTCAAAGCAGAGAAATTCACAGAGCACGAAAAGGCTGTCATCGCACAATTATGTGAACATTTCTCTGAAGATGTTCTTAAATATGCTGCAGTTGTTTTTACTCATGGTGACCAGCTCCCTGAAGGAATGAAGATCAAGGATTTTGTTAATGAAAGTCAGAAAAGGAAGCACTGAAAACAGGAACATGCTTTACATAACATAATGCAAAACAAGCTAAAAAGAGAACGAGAGGGAAAAAAAAGAAAAGGATTCATTCATCCAGTTTCTTCCGCTTATCCAAATCAGGGTTATAGTAAGGCTGGAGCCTATCCCAGCTGTCATAGGGCAACAGACTACGTGATCTGTAGTGAGCATAGGGAGCAGGTGAAAGGCAACCTATGTAATGGAGAGAAGAGATGTATATAGTAGAATCAAAAAATAGCTGTGTGAATGATAGGGAGACAGATATAATGGTAAATTTTCAAGGACTAACGCTGGTGATAGACTTAAAGATGATAAGATTTACATTAGCAGTGACCAAGATGGAGACATAGTTAGAGAGGCATGTGCAGAGGAGGGATCACATCATCACATACAAGGTCTTGAACAATAGGGCCCCATCTCATCTTAAAGACCATATAGTACTGTATTAGCAGTACTATTAGAGCAATTCGCTCTCACACGTCTCAGGATCAGTGGTTATCTTGGCTATTTGTTGCTTCAATTCTTGTTCAGCTTGTGCTTGTTATTGTTATGCATGAGACAGCATGACCGTCTCACTAATTTCCCTCAAATGTAGCTTCTAGTTCATATTTAGCCCGCAGATTGAGATTGATTGTGACACTTGGAGTGGGTGTAAAATTGATTTAGTTAATAGAGCTTAAATGTGTTTTGAGCCCTGAAAATGTTATATTTTTTCAGAAAAAATTAATAGTGCTACATTTATTTTAAAAAAGCAGCTGATTTCAAAGACATTGGATTTAATCCACTGATTGATTGTTTAATCTGCAGTTATGCATTAATGATGAAGCATTACATGTGCATGTACCAGTAAACTGTCAAGAGGGAATAAAGGCATCAGTTTCTCCCATTTTTCAAACTTAACTTGATTAAAACTCCCTTCCTTGTTCAAAACTTCTTTAACTAGGATGAGAAACAGAAACATTTTACCAGTCCCTTATTCAAACTCTGAATTGTCCTGTTGTTAAAGCACTGAGAGGATTTACTAAGCTGTTCAACACTATGTCAGAATCAGAATACTTTAATAATCCCTAAAGAAATGATGTCTCAGTTCATTGTGCAGTCACAATTATCAAAGTATCTGCTTCAAACTATTTTTTTTCATAAATATCTTGTTTTTATATTATATGTGGCTTTTGATTTTCAGCCCTGTTACTACTTATAAAATAAACAAAACAATTGACACAGGTTAATGTGATGACCCGCTCTGATACATAAAATGTGAACAGTTACATAACGACATGCTGTGGGTTTGAATCGATTTGCAATCCCACAGCAAAAAATATTTATGAGCATGAGGTGTTGCTCATTGTTTTGTGTAGTTACAGTGTCAGTTAACAAGTCCAATTGGTGACAAACGAAAGCACAGCCAAAGTGCAGCAAGAGAGCAGGTGGAAAAACACACAGCAAGGACATCGTGAGGTCCCGGTGACAAGTGTGATTTCTTTTTGAGAACATGGACGGTCAGTCAAGCTTACTTTATATCAAATACAATTAAAGGGTACAAATATGCATTTAAAGGAAATGTTTTATTAGCTTCTGATTAATTGAAAAACCTGAATGAATCAATTCATTGTTACAAAAATCCCTTGAGAGGGGCAGACTTGGTATTGGGGACACCTGGATGTTTTCAGTAGTCTGAGGGTCTTTTTGTTGCTGTGAACAGTCAGTGTGATGTGGTGTAGAAACCACGTATGTGTACTCTCTCTTTCTCTGTTGAGTCTCCATGATGCACAAGAGTGCATGACAAAGACCCATGTAACTCAATGCATGCAGCCTCTCTCAGCAATCTGGTGTTTTGGATTGGGCAGTCTGACAAAGATGTGATAAGAAATTACCAAACCTTCAAATTCCATCTCTTTAGAATTTTGTGTTGGGGTCTTTTCAGCATAGTGTGGCTTCTGCAACAGCAATTTCAGTGCCTGTGCAGTGGAGTTCAAAGCTAATATGTCTGAAAAACGAACAGAACAGAGGGTGACTTTGACTTTGGACATTGGAGTTGTGATCCTTCATGGTGATGAAAAATACTGAGCTGGCATGTAAAAGGGCATTTATTCTTCCAGGACCTGAAACTGCGTAAAGCACCCCTCCAACAGCCAAACCCATCTGTTCTCTGATTGGATTGTTAAATTTGTGATTGACCAATCAGCTGAAAGGAAGAAAAACTGGGTCAAAATTTGTACTTGTAAGCCAGGGAAGCTGAGGCCAGAGTTTTACACGTAGTTCTTTGCTTTGTATCTGTAAGCAGACCTTAACCAAAAAATTTGTAACTCGTGTAAATATTTTTTACAAACACAAATCTGTTTTACACACACACAAATTCTCATCTGTAGATGCACAAACATAACATATTTTGGTTTACACGGTTACAAAACTCGGTTCACAAATAAGCATTTGATTTACAAATACAAAATATTTATGACCACAATTTGAGCCCATACTCATTACTGTTTTTAGTGATGGACCTACACAAATTCAGCTGCATACACTTTGACCATATGTGACACAGACACCCTGCATATCATCTGTTCACACCATCGGTCGCAAAGTACAAACATAAAGTTTTGTCAATCAGGCACATCCAGTTCAATTCATCCCTTGAACTGATTTAAGTGTTCTGTTATACAAGAATGTTACTGGATGTGATTACAATCCCTCATTTGAGTCTCTCAGTTGCTGAAACCTGTTTCTACTGCAACAATTCTGTTGAAAACAGTTTGTGCTACATTTAACATGCATGACCTATGTTCATTGTTTGTTTTTATTACAATTAAGAAACTGCACCTGTCCTATTAGTAAATTACCCACAGCTATATTATCTCTTATTACGAGACCTTGCTTTAACGTCCTGAGACCTGGCATCCACATATGTGGACATCATATTTTGGGTTGTCTAGACCAAAATACAAAATTTTGCTCTACAAGGGCCTGTTGTCCACTTACGAGGACATTATACTGGCAATGATCTATCAAAATTTAAAACGAATGTCCTCATATGTGGATCTCATTTTTCTCAGAAACAAAAATCAGGTAAAAAAAAAAAAAAAATCTGGTAATTCTTTGTTTTTACATTCATCAGGTTGCAATCAGCCCAAATATCAAAGAGAAATTAAAAATGCATGCCATGAAGGAGTTCGAGTCTTAGGAGGTTAAATTCTAAACAAAAAAACTCTCCTAGTCACTTTAAAGTCACCCACA
The DNA here is from genome assembly GCF_056152115.1 of Neolamprologus brichardi. NCBI lineage: Eukaryota > Metazoa > Chordata > Actinopteri > Cichliformes > Cichlidae > Neolamprologus > Neolamprologus brichardi. The sequence goes on along the minus strand of NC_142106.1, from coordinate 29,261,647 downwards.
ACCTTGTTCTGCATTACAACTCTGAACTTCTGCATAACACACCCAATTGCACCCTCAGGCAGGGGAGTAATTTCCAGGGAGGTTAGGGGGGTTATGACCCCCCCCAATAATCAGACCCAACCGATAAAATTATGAATTATCTTGCATAAATAGGCTGTTGATGTTCTTTACTCATTTCTGTTATTACCCGCAAAATAGCTGCATATTTAATCATCTGGGAATTTACCCAGATTTATTTATTTAGACAGAGATCTTGACACCCACTTCAATATTGATCTTGGTCTCTAACTTCAAATCCCATCTTAAAACACGTCTCTTTAAACGATCAACTCTCGTTGATAATTTCTTGTTTCTTGTTACAGTGTTTTAACTCTCCCATGTAAGGTGACGTTTCTTGTTTTGAAAGGTGCCTAAAATAAAATGTAGTATTTTTGGTATTGTTATTATTATTGTGGTAGTGGTAGTCGTGTTAGTATTACTATTAGAAGTAGTTTGATTAATGAACAAACACATGCAAAATTAATACATTTCCCATCATCATCTCATCACTTATTTGTAGTCAACAATTTAAGGCCAGTAGGTTGGGCATAAGTGGTAAATATCATGAACATACTTGCTCAAAATGCCCAGGTTATGGTTATTCAGCAGCAAACCAACAAGAAATGTTGAAATTGATCTTTACTTTCCTTCATTTACACAGAGTATTTTTGTCTTCTAGCACTGACTTCAAAGAGGATTGTTCTACTCGGAAAAACTGGGGCTGGGAAAAGCAGCCTGGCCAACACCATACTGGGAGAGAATGTCTTCAACGTATGCCATGCACCCGTTTCTGAAAGAAGTCTGCCCCGTTTGGTAATAAAGTCTGTAAATGTAAAAAATATCAGTTTTATTGACACTCGTAGTATTTTTGACACAGGCATGTCTGAGCAATTACTCAGGGATGAGATAGTGAGGTGCATGACAGAGTGCGCTCCTGGACCTCATGCTTTTCTCATCGTCCTTAAAGTGGAGAAATTTACACAGCAGGAGCAAGATGTAATCAAAAAAATATGTCAAGATTTCTCTGAAGATGCTATGAAATACGCTGCCGTTGTCTTCACTCATGGCGACCAGCTCCCAGAGGGAATGAGAATCGAGGAATTCATCAGTCATAACAAAGAGCTCAGCAATCTGGTGGAGAAGTGTGGAGGCAGATGCCATGTTGTTGATAATAAATACTGGAAAAACAACAAAGAAGATGACTACAGGAGCAATCGGTTCCAAGTAGCAGAGATACTCAGGACAATAGACAAAATAAGTGAGGCAAACAATGGAAGCTGCTACACCAATGAGATGCTACAGACGATAGAAAGTGAACTACAGAAAGAGGAAGAGCTTATTAGAAAGTCATCAGCAAACATGTCGGTTGAACATATTGCAATCGAAGCTAAAAAGGGTGTGATGAACAAGCTGCTGATTATATTTGCAGGTACAGCAACAGGCGTATTGGTTGGAGCCTTTCTTGGTGTGGCAAAGATGGTCACATCAACTTTTTTGAATCTGCAGGAGCACAAAGATGCAACAGTATCACTGGCTGCACAGAAAGGGTTAGTAGAGGGAGGTCGGTTAGGATATGCTGCAGCTGAACAATCAGAAAGTGCATCGGAAGCCATTCAGAAAGCTGCTAAAGCTGTCCTCGAATATACTGTTAAATGATGGTTAGGATCATGACAACGACAGAGAGTGGACAGCAAAGAGAGCAGAGAAAGGAATGTTGTTTTCTGAGGTCTTGTATGATTACTTTATAAGTAGATATAGTGGCAGTAGAGGAACTGTTGAGATATTTATTCAAGGAAAAGTAGTGCTGGCCAAACATTACTTTTCCTTGAATAAATGCTAAAAATGCTACTTTTACTTGTAACAAACTAAGTGTTTGTTACTTGTAGATTTTAAGAAGTAGGGGTGAATGCTTTGATTTAAACTTGATTATGTCACATTATAATTCAATGAATCACGTACACATTATATGGAAATGTATATATCCTTTTTCCTTTTTCCTTTTTTTTAGTAGTGCTTACAGAAATAAAAACTATTGATGAAACTTTGTAGTTTCTTACAGTGAACAACATTAATTCTACCTGGGAGCTGGTCATATTATGTATATTGGTTATATTATATTATTATATTATTGGTATATGATAATGTAAACCTGACAGGACCCGCTTGTTGTTTGGCTTTTTATTTTTATGTTTCACACACACACACACACTTTGCTTGTGGCACTATCCAATGTTTGCTGCCCTGGCTCCGGTGCTCCTCCAGCAGCAGCCGTTTGTCTTCAGCCCCAGCCGCTACTGAAATAGGGACGACATGATTAGAAGATGTTCAGAAGGAGAGGCTGTGCCATTTTAGAAAATATACAAAATGCTGAAATGTTTCATTTAAAACATAAAACAAAAACCTTGAAAATGTTAAAGGTAGCCTGATGAAAACTTTGAATATATAGATTCATTGCTATTTCCATCTGGGAGTCCACACTGCATATACTGAAGTTAGGTTTTAGAAATGCTCGATGGTGACATGAGAAATGTTAACGTTGGCAACACTAACGTCTAGTTTATGTAGTAAAGTAAATGCATCACAGAAGAACATTTATTTGTTCAAATAAATTACAATGGATTTGCATAAGGTTGATGGATAATCCAAGAAAAAAGGTCCATGAGATGCTTCACATCGTCTAAGCAAGACTTGAACTTCAAATGTTAAAGTTTACTTCCTGTCTATGTCATAATTGTATTTTCATTACCTGAGCTAATATGGATGTTGTAAAAGGACACTGACTGAAAAAGAAGTACATCTGGGTAAATTGTGCTGTAACTTCACATATTGTGAAGTTTTATGTCTTTTCTTTGAGAAAAGAAAAACAGAGAAGTCATAAACTCCTTGATATTATGTAAATAAATCCAAAATGTTAACTGAGTCATCTGATTCATTCTGATTTATTCTAAACTGGAAAATTATTTTCTGTCCACCATTTTTGTGATTAACAGTCTCACTTCCAAGTGACTGTTGTTATTTTATTTATCAAAGATACATGATTACAAATACATACAATTAACACATTTTCTATAAGGCATACAATAGTGATAGATTTTTTTTAAAAATCACACATACGTTCAAAACATAAGAATAACATTTTTCTAAAAATCATGTTCTTTGGTGCTTAAAATCACATCACATTTCACATTTTAAAAGCATAATATACAATTTTAGAGCACTTACACACCTCTACTTTCCTTTTCACTCTCAAATACAGTATGTCACGATTATCTAAGATCTGTCATCAAATGTCGACCGCTTCTTGTAAGTCACAGTCTTTTATGTGTCGCTGCTTTCCTGAGGTGTGCTGGATCAGATCCAAAGGCAGAGTCTTCTTTAGTGGCGGTAAAAAAAGGCTCTTTGTCAGTTTATCAAAAAATCTCTTACAGAGTGATGTTTGGGCCACAGCAACACTGATCACTGCTGGTACAAGGTGATGATAAAACAGGTGCAGAAAAGCTGGTCAGGAGTTGTGTTTTTTTCTCTCCAAAATCTGCAAAGATTTCTAAACCTCTGTGTGATTCACTCAGAAGGGCTTAAAGTTGGCTCATTGGTCAGGTTAAAAACCGTCCCTCACAGTCTCACTGGCCAATGTTTAATGTTTAGCTCTCTTATTTACTACAAGTGTCATAAGTTTCCTCATTGGTAAAGGGTAGGGCCATCTCTATTTTAAATGGCTTCACTGATGTTCAGGGTGGAGTCCTTGGTCGGGGCTCAAATGGTCAATTCAGCGTTTTGTTATTTGGTCCAGACTTGTTGCTGTGCGAATATGCACCTGTCGCTCTCAGAGACTTGCTCTGGTAAAGCTGCCTCACATGAAGCTGGAGCATGCGTGAGTCTCACCCTGATTGTGATTATGTTTTCCTTTTTTTAGATAAAACCAATAAAATGAGTTAAAGACTTCAAACGGGGCCAGCCTCCAGCTCCCCCCAACATCACTGTCACAAAAGCACCTGTTTAATTACACTAACCTTTTTGTTATCATTTAGCACAAACATGCAGACACACCTAAAAACTGCTGACATTTTTGTCTAAAAAGTAAGGTAAAAGTAAGTAAACTTTGGCCTTGCTCTATAATATAAAAATGCACATGGCAGCTCAAATGCAGGGAGAAAAAAAGTAGACATGAGACAAAACACAGGATTTCACCTTTATAGCCTATTTGTAGTCTATTCTACTCTATTTCCACGATACCAGGACCCTTAATGTTTCACCTAAATTTTATGCAACAATTGTCTCTGCTATAAGTTCCCTCGGTGCTCTTCCTATGGGAAGAGTCAAAATATTTGGTTTGTCCATTCATGCACAGTTTTCTAAGCCAGATATATCATTTGGCTCTCTGCTAGCCAAATGATACGTCTCTGCTAGCATCAGTATTATTGAACTCGACTCCTGGCAGAGACCAGTGCCATCTTCTGTTTTCTTGTCCAGGGATGCTGTACAGTCCAACCCAGGCATTGTCAGAATTATCTGCAGAGTCTCACAGTCTTAAAGTCTCTCCACATCTGCATTGTTAAATAGTGTTGCCAGGTCCGTGTGTTTGTGCTTCATCCCATTTTTTTTTCTCTTCAATTAAGTGGTACTTGTAGAGTGAACACGTGAAGACGCAATACTGACCTAAAAACAGTGGCAATAAATAAATAAATATTAATTCAATTCAATTCAATTCAATTTTATTTATATAGCGCCAAATTACAACAGCAGTTGCCTCAAGGCGCTTTATATTGCACAGTAGACCGTACAATAATAGATACAGAGAAAAGCTATTACTCCTTGTGGTTTGTTTGTACAGCTTAAAAACTATTCAACTGAAACTAATTCAAACAATTCATCATAAAAGAAAATGGTTAATACAGAAAATCAGTTACACTGTTCCTCTCATTTATATAAGGCTCCGAAGACAATTATTTCACCATTACTGCCATTTAACAGGTGCATCAGTCCAGAATCACTCTTATTGCTTTAAGCTAATAGTACTGCTGTATGATTGATAAGATCATCCACTTACCCAGAAGAGCAGAAACAGATTCTTCTGCATCTTTGTTCTGCTAGCTAAAACATTTCTAATGTGAAGTCAACAAAAAATTCCTAAAGTAATATATGTGTCTGTGTGTGTATGTATAAAAAAAGGTGAATGATTGTAGCACTGTAGAATTTTTACTTGAATATCTGAAAGACTCCCTTCATTTTAGCCAAACATTTCTGGATTTTTAGATATTACATTATGACTCTAATTATGATGGCAAATCATTTTATTTGCTAAATCTGACAAAATGACAAAGTGTCATCATAATTGGATTTTAGATTGTATTTCAGGTCAAATATAAATCATGTTAAACTTGACTTACATTTCCTAGTCCTTCTTCTGTGTGATTTTTCTGTTGCAAGTGAAAATGAATTACCCAGCTCAACAAAGGCTCTCTTGTAGCTGCCTTGGTTTTGAATATGAAAATGAATGTAACTGATCAAAGTCAGAAAAAGATGCAAAAGCAGCTGAACAGAGAATGAGAGAAAAAAAAGAAAAGTATTCATCCATCCAGTTTATTCTGCTTATCCAAATCAGGGTTATAGTGAGGCTGGAGCCTGCCCAGCTGTCATATGGCACAGGGACAGTTCACCAAACTCTCATGGGGTAAAAACAAGTCAGCTATTTAACTAAAAAGACATTCATTAAGTTAGGTGTAATTATTCATTATCCCAGCAGTAACTGAATCTATTTATAGTGTGCACATTTCAGTACATTTCAGTGTGAACTGTAGTGAGTGTAGGGAGTAACTATGTACAGTAGAATTATAGAATACCTGTGTGAACGAGAGGGAGACAGATGTAATGATCACGTAGCCCTGGTAGAGTTGCAGATGATAACATTTTTATTAGCAGTGACCAAGTTTGACAAAGATGGAAACAAAATTAGAAAGACATGGCTAAATAATCCTAAATAATCAGGTCCCATCTTATCTTAAAGACCATATAGTACCAAATCACCCCATTAGAGCACTCCGCTCTCAGGGTGCTCATACTCATACAATACTTAAAACATTCATTTTTGCAAAAGCATATAGTTAGGGCACGATCAGGTGACCTGAATCCTCCCGTATACACTACAATTGTCGGATGGCTGTGTCTGTGACGCAGCATTTTGAGTTTATTTTGTATTTTTGATATATTGGAATAATGTTATAATAATAATAATAAAGTTATATAGTTATGCCTGTGCCCTCATTTCCTTTTTCTCCCTGTTAAAATTGAGTTTTTTCTTCTCACTGATGCCCAAACACTTGCTCAAAGAGTGAGAGTGTTGGTGTAACAGAGGATGAAGCAAGGGTTAGGGTGAGATGGAAGCAGATGATCAACTGAGGCGAACCCTAAAGGAAACAGCTGCTTGAAGATTTCAAATACGTAACACACACCTTTTATGTATATATAGTAAAACTTTTCATTATAGTATTCTAGAACAGTATAAAAAGTATAAACTCTCTTTTGCTTATGTCATATTTGCTACAGACATATTTAACTTTGGGTTATAACAATATGCTCGCCAAGATTTTTATATAAAAATGAAAAGAAAAATTGTGTTTTTGTTATTAATTTATTTAAATAAATAACATTTAAATATGCACAATAGTTTTCTCATGCTGTTGCCAGGTGTGGGGAAAAAAAAGAAAAACACACTATGAGGTAAGCTCATCACTTTAGTTTGCTGCTGAGAAACAAGTCCAACAAGTACAGAAACGACCGAACGGCGCAGTCACAACGTCCACAGGATCTGAGTAATCGTGTGTCTCTGCACTGATTTAGCTTTCAAAAACATGGACGGTAAGTCGCAGTTATTATAATGTTTTCTGCATTAATGATTAACAGAAATGTGGAATCACAAAGGAAGAAAGTTCTCTGAAAGTGATTGTTTTTCTCAGTCAACATGATCTACTCCACTGAATACCTAAAGTAGTTATGTAAATGTTATCTAATATATTCAAGACTCTAAATCTGTATTTTATAACAGAATAATACAGAGTGTATGCTTGATAGAGTTAATAATTCTAAATGATTTAGTTGTAGCCACCATCTGAACAGCTAAGTCTAAACTTTGATCAACAATCAGAGAAATTACATTTTTCTACTCCTCCATATTTACTTGTAAGCCAGTACTGACTGGCTTGTAAACAGCATGCAGTTTTACTTGCACTTCAATTTACTGTTTATTTCTTGCACTGTTTTTGACAAAGTAATAGATAAATAACTGACACCGAATCATTACTGTTTTATAGAGTCAAAAAGAAGGATTGTGGTCCTGGGAAAAACTGGAGCTGGAAAGAGCAGTATTGCCAACACCCTGTGTGGAGAGCCTGTGTTTAAAGTAAATCATACCCCCAATTCTGGAACAAGTGAATGTCAGTCAGAGGACATGAATATCGGTGGAAGAACCATATTATTTATTGACACTCCTGGATTTTTTGACACAGAAAAATCTGAGAAGAAGATGAAGTCTGAAATAGTGAGGTGTATCACAGAATGTGCTCCTGGTCCTCATGTTTTTCTCATTGTTCTTAAAGTGGAGAAATACACAGAGCAAGAAAAGGGTGTGATAGAAAAAATGAACCAATATTTCTCAGATGAAGCACTTAGATTTACTATAATAATCTTTACTCATGGTGACCAGCTTCCTGAGGGAATGAAGATCGAAGAGTTTGTGAATGAAAGTGAAGCTCTGGGCGATCTGATCAAGAAGTGTGGGAGCCGCTGCCACGTCATTGATAACAAATACTGGAAAAACAATCAAGAAGATGAATACAGGAACAACCAGTATCAGGTGGCAGAATTACTCAAAACCATTGACAAGATTATTGAGGCAAACAAAGGAGGCTACTTTACCAATGAGATGCTGCAAGAAGTGAAGAGAGATATACAACAAGAGGAAGGTCGCATCAAACAGTCATCTCCAGATATTAAAGAAGAGGAAACTGCAACAAAGGCAAAACAATCTGTGTTTAAAAATCTGTTGTCAAACGTTGCAGGAGTTACAACAGGGGATCTGTTAGGTGCATTCCTTGGTGGTACGATACAATTAGGGAAAGAAGACAGCACTGTAGGTTTAGTAGGAGTAGGAGTAGCATTGGGAATAGCAGCTGCAGCAAAAGTAGCTAAAAACAATGCACCAACATCATCTAGCACAGTTCCTGCTGCATCTGCAGAGCCAGCAGCCAAATAAAACCAGGAGTACCACGTTTCACGGACATGAAACTGGTGCACAGTGATGAAGCAAAGAAAGGAGACTACAACACTACAGCACACTTTGTTTATTTTTTTAAATGTAAAAACAGGTTAGAAATTAAATATCAGAATTTTTCAATCATCAAAGCTCTCAAAAAAGTACCTTTACAATCCACAGATGTACAGGATCAGCATATACTGCTAGGAAACTGGGCACAACTACTCACATTCACCTTTATAAGTTGCCATCATGGAGTCTTTATTAAAATTATAGAATGAGACATTTTGGAATCCTTTTGTTCCTCATGATTTGATTTCTGTATTTGCACGGTACAAAATGTCTTACTTAAGAGTTTTTGTTGAATACTTACTCTTAACATATAAATGAAGTAGCTTTTTTTTAATAATATGTAAGAATGTGATTTTTTTCCCCTCGTCATATGCTATAAAACCCTTTATGTTGCAGTTTATATTTCAGAATTTACCCATGAATATGTCCATTACTCCAGCTTAAAAAAATCTCTGGGTGTTACAATAACAGATCTATAACTTTCAAATAACTGTTGCTTCTTTTTCTTGATGTTTTCTTTGCTACAAGTCTTCACTAATAAAGCAGCTAATTATTCCACATGTAACCAAGTTTCTTCAACTTCTTGACAATTTTCTTGACAATTATTAGCTAGATGGCCTCATGTTAATGATAACTTTTACTTTCAGTTACTTTCATTTTGATTAAATAATTCAGCTGAACTTGTTAAACCTCCTCAGCAGGTTTAGCCAAACATGTTCAAGAGGCAGTGACATCTTAAACAATGACTTTCATTTTTACTTAATTTAGGTTCCGCTGACTTTACTTCAGTTGAACCAGCTGATAAAGTTTAACAGGATCAGCCAAATCTACCACAGCCATTTTTAAACCAGAGCAGTAATGGAAACTGCTGGGATGAGTGGACAGACCACTGACAGATTTGATCTTCGACAAACTTTATTGTAATGTCAGTTTTAATGTTTTTAAGTGTTGCTCATGTTTCCAGACTGTATAAAAGTTACTGACTGACAAATGCAGCAACAAATGAGACTAAATAAATTAAAAGAAAATGCAGACGTTTGTATTTTGTTAACATAAATCCAAACTTTGAATAAGTTATATGTATTTCACAGAACAAAGAAGCTATGGAGTTAGTAGTGTAGGGTAAGGGTTTAAAGGCCAATATAAGAAGTATTCATATATTCAAGCAGAAATCAATTCCACTTTTCTGTACAACAGAAATAAAAATATTTTAAAAAAAGAAATCCGTAAGGTCAATGAAATACAGCTTAACTTTTTCTTTCTTCTTGTATCGTGTTTTTGGGTCATGCACCTAGTTATTATCTTTATCTCTGTGTTGCAGTACTGTGGATTATTATATGTAAACGTACACTGTGCGCAGTGTTTTGTTCACTCATTCTGGCTAAAACCCAGAGAACAAGTTAGACAGGTAGCAGAAGCGAAGCATAAGGTAAGTCACAGTACGAGAACAAAAGCAAACGACTCACTGCAGAGACACATCGTGAACCAGACTATATTTTTGACAGACTTCTATTTTCTGGAGAGCATGGAGGGTAAGTGACTATTAAATAGACATTACTCCAAAGTATGAGTGTTTATCACTCTAGTAATCAAAATCCTAAACTGTGACCTATATTTTTAATTAACTGAGTTAATCTCAAGAACTATTTTGCTATGAAAAAGTGTTTAACAGTATTGCTGCTCTAAGCCTTATCAATCTTATAAATACAAGCAAGATTTCTGGGTTATCAACGCTTGTTTGTTGACACATGGCTTGCAGTTTAGTACTGCAGTAAGATATTTCATGCTTTTCTTTGAAAATCTCAAACATGCCTTAAATTTACTTTATTTGCACTTGCATCTGTTTGGTTGAAGTCTCTATATGCAGCGTAATCACAAGGACCAATAAATGACACTGATGAATGATTAGCTAAAAGATTTCAGACACTCTTATGCTGGAGATGTCAGTGATATTTTCCTTCAAATCAACCAGAATGATACTGGGTTTGAAGCACATTTCTTTGTGTGTAATTTAAAGCAAAAAGCAAAAAACAAACAAACAAACAATACAAATCACCCCTTTTAATTTATTAACTGATAAAAATGTTTGTTGGTAAAGCGAGTCCAGAAAGAGTTGGGATTTATAACTAATCTATTTTGTCAAAACATATATGTGACATTGTTCATGCAAAATCTTGCAGACACAGGGGCATCCTTTAAGGAGATAGGGTACATACAGACACATATATCCCCCATGTCTGTTTAACACTTTGACTCTCCAAAGCGTGACAAAGACAAGCATGCAGAAGTTGCAGTAACACCAGAGGGAGCTTTTTTATTTCAAGCCAACACGAAAATAATTGTGGGAAAGCATTAAACAAAAATAATTAACATATTTGCATGTATATACATATTAAGCTTAATAGTTTGTGACTGTTAAGGACAATTGAATGTACTTATGCAGTTATGGTTTTTTGTGTATTACTGACTTCTTAGCTTAATATATCATCGCCCCCTGCTGGTCGCAAAAAATTCTTCATACATCTCCATTTCACGTTTTGGAGAGGCATGGTGTGAAATAGACACGGTGGTCCGGCGTGTCTATTACACGTTTTGCTGTGATACTGGGTTGATAGATTTTTGATCTGAAATCTGATAATTGATCAGTGATGTCAGGAAGCAGATGATGTAATGAGTTAATCTGATTTTTTCATCTATTCATTTTTTCTTCCAGTGACAAAGACAAGGAGGATTGTCCTGCTGGGAAAAACTGGAACTGGGAAAAGCAGTCTGGCTAATACCATATTTGGCGAGACCAGATTGAAGATTAATCATTTTAATGACTCAAACGCATGTTTGTCTCAGAGCGAGACCAAGACTGTTGATGGAAGAAGCCTAACTTTAATCGACACTCCTGGTTTCTTTGACCCAAGCAGGTCTGAGAAGTTGGAGCATGAGATGTTGAGCTGTATTACAGAGTGTGCTCCAGGTCCTCATGTTTTTCTTATTGTGCTCAAAGCAGAGAAATTCACAGAGCACGAAAAGGCTGTCATCGCACAATTATGTGAACATTTCTCTGAAGATGTTCTTAAATATGCTGCAGTTGTTTTTACTCATGGTGACCAGCTCCCTGAAGGAATGAAGATCAAGGATTTTGTTAATGAAAGTGAAGCTCTGAGTGATCTGGTGGGGAAGTGTGGGAGTCGGTGCCACGTCATTGACAATAAATACTGGAAGAACAACCAGGAAGATGAATATAGAAGCAACAAGTTCCAGGTGGCAGAGCTGCTCAATAGCATAGAAGATATAGTGACAGAAAACAATGGAGGATACTACACTAATGAAAAGCTCCAAACATTGGAGACAGAAATTCAAAAAGAGGAAAATCGGGTTAGAAAGTCATCAGAAAATCTGTCACAGGAAGAGATCAGAAAGCAGGCTAAAGTTAACATCATTAAGAGACACATGGAAAATGCACAAAAATCATGGCTTAAATATTTTGTGGGTTTTGCTGTCATCACAGGATTATTTGCAATTGTCTCAGCTTTGTTGATCAAATCAAAGTTTGGAAAGGGATCTGTTCCATCTGTTCCCGTTCCATCTGTTCCATCTGTTCCATCTGTTCCTGTTCCATCTGTTCCTGTTCCATCTGTTCCATCTGTTCCTGTTCCATCTGTTCCATCTGTTCCCGTTCCATCTGTTCCATCTGTTCCTGTTCCATCTGGTCCATCTGTTCCTGTTCCATCTATTCCATCTGTTCCATCTGTTCCATCTGTTCCATCCATTCCTGTTCCATCTGTTCCATCTGCTTCTGCTCCATCTGTTCCTGTTCCATCTGTTCCATCTATTCCATCTGTTCCTGTTCCATCTGAATCAGTCCCCATTCCAGTCCCAGAACCTTTTGAAAAGGAAGTTGTGGGGGGTTTTGAGGCCATTTGGAATAGACTTCATGCTTTGTATGAGATAATATACAATCCATGGAATCCATTTGAATAAACACAGATCCACAGCCATATAATAAAACAGCCTAATCATTATACATATAAAGCTTACATAAAAATATTGTCATTTATCTGTGTGGGTAAACCATTGTATTAAAATAGTTTAATAATTTGGCCCATTTGGAATCTTTATGGAAAGCATAAAGATTTTATTCTGTTTTGCAAGTTCCTGAATATGTTGAGTAAATACAAAGTAGTGGTCATATATTAAAACATGTATGATAAAATATAAACATGTGTTCCTGGCAATTGCAACTTGATTATGAAATTGTTTGATCTTCTCAGGTGTGTGATGTTTTAAAGCTTTTATATGTAGAGGTACCAGCAGCTTCAGAGGACCTTTACATAATCATTTACATGTACTGTGCATCAATAAAACAACTTTTTAATTATGTGACTCCTTTTTTTTTCACGTGTATATTGTATGATTCATTGATAACAATTCCAACCAAACACCCATCCTGTTATCAAAAGGTATTGTCCGTGTATTCATAAATACACAAGTCTGCCTGTAAAGTTTACCCTTAAACCTCTTTGCCAAACAGCTCTAAGCACAACACCAAGTAATATGTTTGTCTTGGGATTATTTGTTTATGACAATGACAAAATTTTATTTCACATGTATTAAACTGCTTTTTACTATTAATCACTAAAACACAGCTGTTGTTGATGGGTGCATAAAATCCATCAAAATATAGCATATTAAGCACATTTTGCTATTGAGTATTAAATATAAAGTAAAATTTAAGATAATACATTAAATTTCTTTCCATTCCATTCTGTTAGACAGACAGACTGTTTTGTCGTTTAAATTGAGACCTGCAGTGCACATAAGACTTTTTTCTTCTATTGGCTCCAATAGTGTGAATGCATGAGCTGACCGTTTTAAACTTGAGGAGAACCCAATCACCTCACTATTAAGTGACCGTGTAAACCGTGGCGGTGGTAAATAGATTGGTACAGGAAACATTTCTTATACTCAGAACATGTTATACAGTTTTCCTCATTCCCAGTTACTTTCTTTCAATGCCAGTGTGCTTTTCTATGTAACATTCACAACGGGGTTCAGTATCTCTCCTGACGATACTTCAATATGCAGACTGCAGCAGCCGGACACCGAAGCACCATCTTTCAGATTAGTGGAGGATTAGCAGATCTACCTTCTGAGCTACAGCCACCAATAAATAACTTGTGACTATTGTTATTTGACCACACCTGAAACTCAGCGTTGTGACTGTTTCATTTTGTATTTGTACAGTTGCCAAATAATTTGACCTTACCCAGAAACAAGTTACTCCACCCAAAAAACGTGGTATTAACATTCATCTGTCACCTTCCCACTGTGGCCCAGAGTGTCTTGTCATTTTGACTGTGTTATGTTTTATATTCTTGAAGCTGTGAGCAGGAGTTCTAATGCTACATGGTGATATAATCATACTATTTCTTCTATAACTACTTTTGAGCATCAAAATCATGCAATATATATAAGATTTTCAGTCACAAAACCATATAACTGTCATATCTGTGACACAGAGTAACGATGAAAACCATGTTCCACTGGATGTTTTATGAGTTTTCTGACAATTTATTGGAGAAAACATGAAAATGTTTTTTGTTTTTGAAGAATCAGGATTCATAATAGGTGGCTGGTAAAACATGTAACTTTTTATTTTTTTTAATTTTTTTTTCAATTTCAGATCATTTTTAAAATGTTTGTCTAAAATAGCCATATTTTAACAGAAATGGTGTGAAATGGATAAACAACATTTGTATCTTTGTGTTTAACTTGTGCTTGTGTTCGTTATGCATGAGACAGCATGTCCCTATTAACAATTTCACTAAAATGTAGCTTCTGGCTCATATTCAGACCATATGCGGCTGATTTTGATTGAATTTTTTCAAATTCTATGTATTTGTATATGCATATTAAATATGCTACAGTTATTACAAGACATTGGAATTTAATCAATCAATCAATCAATCAATCGAGGCTTTATTTGCCACGTGCAGGTTGCCCTGCAGTGAAATAGGACCCCCCCTCCCCCCGACCTTACACACACAACACAGACATCACATGGGGATACAGGTCGGAGATTGGTAGCGTTACAGAAAAAAAAAAACACTGAAATATACACTACAATGGGAAAGTACAAGAGGAAAAACAGAGACCTCTACTCATGCTGGGCTCCTGGGAGGACAGCATGACAACAGGAAACAAAAAAACTCCTCTGCACAAAAAAGTACATAAATGTCCACAGCACAACATTATGGAACATGTGACAAGCCACAGTCGGGTAGGGGTGAGGAGTAATCCGAAGCAAACACAGCAGCCATCCTGCCCAGCGCTACCATTCCAGCGCGGATTCAGACCCGCCGTGTTCCCAGGCAACACGTTCTCACTCCCAAAGCGTAACATTTTACGCTAGGTGACAAATCGTCAACATATTACGTTTTCGGCTACCCAACACGTTCCTGAATGACGACCTCGGAAAAATGAGGAAATATGAGAACCGTATGGACTCAATCTACACATGTTCACTCTTTTTCTTCAAATCGCTTAGAAACACGCTATTTAACATAATTACACTCTTGGTTAAGGTCAGGAAAAAGGTTATGGTTAGGGCTAGGGATAAGGTTAGGTTTAGGGCTGGAATACAGGGCTGGAACGTCTATTCCCGCGGGAGCGTCATTGCACTGGATTTCAGCCATAACCCACCGCATACCATAAGAACGCCGAAGGTCTCCTTTCGCGTTCCTCAGGAACGCCGCGGGACATGACAAAACGTCGGCATGTTACGCCTCGGGAGTGAGAACGGACTCTCCCAGGAGGGAACAAGCATCGAAGGTGTTTGAAAGGGAGGGGGGATGAGTGTGTGCATATCAGTGTATATGTATGTGTGTGCGTGTCCAGAGTTCAGCTGAGACAGTGTCCTTCGCCCTGCTAGGCTAAGTAAACAGTCTTCCAGCCAACCCAGGTGGCCTTGCATGGAATGGGAAGGAACAGACTAAAGACAGTCGTTATCAGGGAGTTTTGTTCGGCTCCAGCCTTGCGACCGCAGCTGGCGCCGAGAGGGTATCCGCATGAAGTGATGGTGCTTTTTACTTTAGTGCAAACAACTCTACACACTGATTCATCGTTTAATAACTGCAGTTATGCATTAATGGAATTACGTGTACATGTGCCAGTAACCTGTCAAGAGGGAATGAATGCATCACTCTTCCATTTTTCAAACTGAACTTAATTAAAAATATCTTCTTTGTTTGAAACTTGTTTAACTTGCATTGGAAACCGAAACATTTTACCACTCCCTTATTCAAACACTGAATTGTTCTATTTTTAAAAGCACAGAAGCTTTACTGCGCTGTTCAACACTGGGGCATTGTTATAAAAGCATCTACTTAAAACCTTTTTTTTTTAAAGTTTTGATATTATATGTGGCTTTTTGGTTTTCAGCCTTATTACCATTTATAAAATAAACAAAATCTTGGGCAAGGGTTAACATGATGACCTGCTCTAACTGTACTTACAACTGTTTTTTTCATCTTTTTACCCTCGTCCACTGCTTAACTGAGGTTACTGCTTAGCTATGTAGCAATGAGCTTGTTTTAAAAATCAACAAGAATGAGACCATGATTACAGCTCGTTCTTAATTACATCCTAAAATCATTCATGCCCTCCTTTATGTTCAACTGATAAGTCCACCATTTGAAATCTTGGTGTAATATTTTATTCTTCTCTGGGCTTCGACGCACATGTAAAATCTTTGTCTCATTCCTGTTAAATTTATTTAAGGAACAATTTCTAAATTCCAAAATATCCTCAGCTGAACAGCAAAAACGTATTCATGCATTGGTGTCATCGCGTTTAGATTATTGTAATGCCCTGTTTGCCAGCTTGGACAAATCTCTTTTATGCCTCCAAGCAGTACAAAATACTGGCCAGACTATTAATATGTTCTGGCAAGCAAACTCACAGAACTACTGTTTTATATTCTACACATTGGCTCTCAGTAGAGTTTAATGATTAATTAACTTCTGATTAATTGAAAAAACTGAATGAAAAACTGAATGCCTTGCAATCAGGATCACCGGGATATTTCTGAAGTGCTCTGAGGCTCATTTTGGTCTGCTGTGAACTATCAGTGTGATGTGATATAGAAACCGCGTATGTGTAGTTTCTCTTTCTCTTTCTCCATGACGCACAAGGGCGAATGACAAAGATCCATGTAACTCATGGCATGCAGCCTCTCTTTCTCTTGATGGTAACACACATTATGACTACAATTGTACTTTTGTACAGTTTTTGTGTAGTTATGGTTAGAGGTTCTCTCCTCCTTTCTACACTTTATTTTAATTAAATATGAATTTAATAAATGTATATATTCTTTAATCTGATAGTAATAAAACTATATTGAATTGTTTTGGTCACATGTAAGTCTGAATGTGAGATTTTGACAGCTCTAAACAGCAGGTACAAATCATCTGCAAAATCAGCAATGTGGTGTTTTGGAGTTGCTGATCTGACAAAGATGTGATCAATAAAATGACCAAGCTATCGTATTTCCTTAATGAAATCA
The DNA here is from genome assembly GCF_056152115.1 of Neolamprologus brichardi. Taxonomy (NCBI): domain Eukaryota; kingdom Metazoa; phylum Chordata; class Actinopteri; order Cichliformes; family Cichlidae; genus Neolamprologus; species Neolamprologus brichardi. The sequence goes on along the minus strand of NC_142106.1, from coordinate 29,244,731 downwards.
GACATGACCTGGAAACCCGAACAACAAACTTTCTTCCATCTCTTTACGTTCTGGTATTGGGGTCTTTTCAACATTTTGTGGCTTTTGTGATCTTTGATTGACATAACATGGTGTCATTACTGCCGACGTAAATTGTAATTTTTCTGAATGAAATTATAATTATAAATTAAAAAAATTATAATCCATGTCGTGCCTAGCTACATTCTGGCCGTCCTGCTTGTCCACGTACTGTTGAGTCATGGCCTGCACTTCTAGCACGCCGCTGGTCACCTGCCATGTCATACCGTCACCAGTTGCCTGAAATGTTTCAGTCGCAGTCATCCATCTGAACTTGAATGTTGTATTGTGTCCCTTTTGTGTTTTGGGGGGATTGGTTTTGAGCCCTCCTGAAGTCAGCCACAACTGCTGCTCATCAGCCCTTGCCAGCTTCAGCTCATTGTAATCAACAGCAGCAGCCTCCCTACTTAACTGTGTAGCTGAGATTTAGTTGACGCTGAATCGCTGAGTTCACTCATCTGTACAGTGATGGATTTGCTTGTAAAAACTGTGTGCTTGGATTACCAGATCAACATATGTGTTTTCTTTCACTAGAATCAGAATCAGAATCAGAATCAGAAGGGTCTTTCTAGGGGTTGGGGTTGGAGTTTGTCACAGGAGCTGAGCCACCGTACAGATTGGGAGTTCATGCCACGGACACAAGGACTGTGCAGGATTTTGGAAGATCACCACGGGAGCGTCAGTGCTGGGATTGTTACATTATTTTTCATTATTTCTCACTGGAAATAAACTCACTGTCTTTATTTGGAAGAGTTCTGCATTTGGGTTGGTTCATTACCTCAGACCTGACAAGTTCTTTTTGTTTTTTTTGTCTTCATTTTCTGTGGTAAGCACACTTTGTTTTGATTTAATGAAATGTACTAAAACAATAAAAATGTCATGGTCATTTATATTTAGAAGTGTTCTGTTGCTGTCTCACATGCAATTGGACAGTCTTAATAATCCCCACAATGCAATAAGCACTGCCAAGATACAAGTCAAACAGGTGTAGAACAAAACGAAAGGTGCAGTCACAAAGTCTTTGGGTTGTGAGTAATCGTGTGTCTCTGCCCTGGTTTTGTTTTCTTTCAAAAAGATGGATGGTAAGTTATTATCATTTATTTTGTATTAATAGTCAGCACAGGACACTTAACTCCATCCAAGAATAAAAATGTTTGTTTTCCTTGTCAAGATTATTTACTGTACTGAATACCTAAACAAATGTTTTAAAGTAAAACATATTAAGTAAATAGTATAGTATGTAAAAATAGTGATTAAAAAATATTTTTACAGCAGCTTAATAAACAGGATAAGTTTGTTGTTTCTATTGCATCTAAATGCTATTTATCCTTTTGTATATAGTATTTTATTTTATTCTATTCTGTTGTGTACAGTATCTTATTCTTATTGTATTCCAGTGTTCTCTAATTTTTGCTATATAACTTTGCACTGTCCACTTTCTGCTGTGACAAACAAATTTCCTGCCTGTGGGACTAATAAAGGTTATCTTATCTTATCATACTTATCAGTATCTAGCTGAACAACCAGGTCTAAACTGCACAATGGTCTGTGGAATTAAACTCTTTTCTACTTTTCCATATTTACTTGCAAGCCAAAGCTGACTGATTTGTAAAGAATATGCAATTTTACTTACACTTAAAAAAAGCAGACTGGACATTCATTTTTTAATTGTAGTGTCAATAAGGTTTAAGTGATATTTTACCGCTTCTATACTATTTCTTGCACCTTTTTAGACAGAGCAATAGATAAATAACTGACACTGAATCATTACTGTTTTATAGAGTCAGCAAGAAGGATTGTGGTCCTGGGAAAAACTGGAGCTGGAAAGAGCAGTATTGCCAACACCCTGTGTGGAGAGCCTGTGTTTGAAGTAAATCATATGCCCATTTCTGGAACAAGTGAATGTCAGGCAAAGTTCATGTCAGTCAGTGGAAGAATGGTACTCTTTATTGACACTCCTGGATTGTTTGACACAGACAGACCTGAGAAGGAGATAAAGTCTGAAATAGTGAGGTGTATCACAGAATGTGCTCCTGGTCCTCATATTTTTCTCATTGTGCTTAAAGTGGAGAAATACACAGAGCATGAAAAGGGTGTAAGAGAGAAAATTAATCAATATTTCTCACATGAAGCATTTAGATTTGCCACAATAATCTTTACTCACGGCGACCAGCTTTGTGAGGGAATGAAGATTGAAGAGTTTGTTAATAAAAGTGAAGCTCTGAGCGATCTGATCAAGAAGTGTGGGAGCCGCTGCCACGTCATTGATAACAAATACTGGAAGAACAACCACGGAGATAAATACAGGAACAACCAGTACCAGGTGGCAGAATTACTCAAAACCATTGACAAGATTATTGAGGCAAACAAAGGAGGCTACTTCACCAATGACATGCTGCAACAAGTGAAGAGAGATATTCAAAAAGAGGAAGGTCGCATCAAACAGTCATCTCCAGACTTAACAGAAGAGGAAACTGCAACAAAGGCAAAACAATCTGTGTTTAAAAATATGTTGTCAAAAGCTGCAGGAGTTACAACAGGAGCTCTACTGGGTGCATTCCTTGGTGGAGCGATAAAACTTATGAAAGAAGAAAGAAGTCTAGGTTTAGCAGTAGGAGTACTATTAGGAACAGCAGCAGGAGTCACTGCAGCAAAAGAAATGATGTCAGATGCAGCAACAGCATCTGACACATCTGTCACAGTTCTGACTGGGTCTGCAGAGCCAGCAGCTGAGTAGCATCAAGGTTTGAAACAGGTGATAGAGCTTACATACAAACTATAGCATTAAACCACATTTTTTTGAATGTATAAAAGGGTTAGAAATTAAATCTTAAATTAAATTAAATTAAATCTCATATTTTTTCCATCATCTGTTAAGCTCTCAATAAAGTACCTTTAAAATCCACAGATGAATAGGATCAGCGTATATTGCTAGATAACTGGGCAAAACTACTCACATTCACCCTTATAAGTTGCCATCAGAGTCATTATTAAATTTATAGAATAGGAAGTTTTGGAATCTTTTTGTTCATCATGATTCGATTTCTGTATTTGCACAGCATAAAGTTTCTTACTTAAGAGTTTTTGTTGAAAACTTAGTGTTAACATATAAATGAAGTAAGCTTAATATATGTAAGCATGTGAGTTTTTTCCTGTCCATATGCTATTAAAAGCCTTTATGTTGTAGTTGATATTTAAAACTTTACTCATGACTGTGTCAAGCAGTAAATAACTTTTACTTTCAGTTACTTTCATTTTGTTTAAATAATTCAGCTAAACTTGTTGAACCTCCTCAGCAGGTTCAGCCAAACATGTTTAAGAGGCAGTGCCAACTTAAACAGTAACTTTCATTTTTACTTAATTTAGGTTCCACTGACTTCACTTCAGCTGAACCTGCTAATGAAGTTTAGCAAGTTCAATTAAAACTACCACAGCCATTTTCAAATCAGAACAGTAATGGAAACTGCTGGGATGAGTGGACAGACCACTTTAAGTTGTTCTATTCTTTTAAAAAAAGATTTGATCTTAAATAAACTTTATTATAACGTCAATGTTAATGCTTTTAAGTGTTGTTCATGTTGCCAGACTCCTGTCAAAGTTTCACTAATTCAAAACAACGAAACAAGTTAGACATTGTCAGGTTCTTTTATGAGAGAAGATGATCCAAACTCAAGAAATAACTTTCTCTTTTCTTTATTCAAGCAATCAAAGGTTCAAGTTAAAAAATGGCTGCCGTGTCTTTTTGCTACCTCTTAGATCGAGATGGACAAAGAGCACCACACCCAGGCAGTAAATGCTTTTTATTATATGTAATAAACAGGACACTAAGGTGATTGGGCAAAAGTTGGAGGGAAGTTCTCCTTATTTTACTGAGATCCAGTACTTCGGCTCATGTTTCTCCTGCCATGGCCACTTCTTATGTGTAGATGCCTTGTAGTCAAGACCGTCCAAACTGAGACCAAGACAGGACCAAGACCAGAGGGTATCGAGACCAAGACCGAGACCAAGTCGAGACGAGACCAAGACCAAGACCGAGACAAAAAAGTCTTTAAACTGCAGCCAGATGCTACTTCGTTTACGGGTGTCAGGCATATTTATGTGTTTTCGCTTTCACACAGCCCTCCTCACCGCTGTCTACTGTCTCTCTCACTTTCTGAGAGGACAGACGTACGCTCCACTTGACTGTCGCATCTCTCACCCTCTCTGTTTTTCACATAATCCCCTCTCGTCTTCTGAAGCAGGTCCTGGACTCAGTTGGACCTGTCCTTCTGGTCCTGATAAATGCCTGTGTCAGCTCTGGTTGTTTCCCAACACTTTTTAAGCATGCTGTTATTCAACCTCTTCTCAAAAAGCCTAACCTGGACCCATCTATACTCTCTAACTATAGGCCCATTTCCAATCTGCCCTTTCTGTCCAAAGTATTGGAGCGAGTTGTCCTCAGGCAGCTCCAGTCATTTTTAGACAACAACAGTCTGAGAAGTTTCAGTCTGGTTTTAGAGCTCGTCACAGCACTGAAACCGCCTTACTGAGAGTTTTTAACGATTTGCTTTTAACTGTAGACTCTGGTTGTGCTGCTGTCCTAGTAACCTTAGACCTGACAGCAGCCTTCGACACTGTTGATCACAACATACTGTTATCCCGCCTAGAACACTGTGTCGGTTTGAAAGGTACTGTCTTAGAGTTTTTCCAGTCCTACCTGGATAACAGGAGTTTTTCTGTCCACCTCGGTGAACTGTCATCTCCCAGAGCTCCTTTAACTTGTGGTGTACCTCAGGGGTCCATTCTAGGCCCCCTGCTGTTTACTCTGTATTTGCTCCCTCTGGGCGATGTGCTGCGCAAACATAATGTGTCCTTCCACACCTTTGCTGATGACATTCAGATCTACCTCCCTCTGAGGTTAGACTGTAAGGACTCTTTGCAGCCGTTATTCTCCTGTCTGTCTGACATTAAGACTGGGATGGCTCTTAACTTCCTACATCTAAATGAAAGTAAAACTGAAGTCATTGTGTTTGGGCTTCCTAAAGACCGCAACCTTTCCTTTGATTTTATGGGACCCCTAACTTCCAAATGTACTTCCTCCATTAAGAGCCTCGGTGTTACTTTTGACAGTGCTTTTAAATTTGATAAACAAATCAGCTCCGTAGTCAAGGGATCTTTTTATCATCTACGGATTTTAGCTAAAGTCAAGTCCTACCTGTGCAGGAACGATCTAGAAAGGGTGGTCCATACTTTTATTACATCACGGCTGGACTACTGTAACTCCCTTTATGCTGGTTTAGATCGTTCCTGTCTGCATCGCCTCCAACTGGTGCAGAACGCTGCTGCTCGCATGCTGACCTGTTCCAAAAAGAGAGACCACATCACTCCGGTCCTCTGCTCTCTCCACTGGCTCCCAGTTGCTTTTAGGATTGATTTTAAAATTTTACTGCTGGTTTTTAAGGTTCTTAACGGTACTGCACCTCCTTACCTGGCAGAGCTTCTTAGCATTTACCGCCCCAGGAGATCTTTGAGGTCAGCAGACCTGATGCTTTTAGATGTTCCCAGGTACAGATTAAAGACTAGGGGAGAGAGGGCTTTTGCTGTGGCTGCACCCAGACTGTGGAACAGTTTACCTCCTCACATCAGATTCTCCACAAGCCTAGGAACTTTTAAAACTGCCCTTAAAACTCACCTCTTCTCATTGGCCTTTAGCAAGGTTTAACTTACTGTATTAACTTATTGTTTTATCAGTGAGGTGTTTTATGTACTTGTGTTTTATTGTATTTTATATTTGTATTTTATTGTACAGCACTTTGGTCAGCCTTGGTTGTTTTTAAATGTGCTTTATAAATATAAATAAATATAAATAAATAAATAATGATATTATCCTATATCCTCGCATGTGATTGGCCACAATATGGAGGGATTGGAGCATAGCTGAGCCACTGTGTGAGAGCTGAGCAGCAAAAGGAAATTAAGTGAGGGTAGAAATGACTGAAAGATTAATAGGCTCTATTTTGAGTTTTGTTCAAAAAAGAATGACTTCACATAGGGAAAAAATAAATATCACGTATGCAGGACACTTTAAACTATTTTTTTTAAATTAAGCAGCAAGGCAGAACAAAATCAGGGCTGTATCAAGACACGAGGACTAAACCCCAATTCAACCAGACCCAGAACTGATCCGGAATTAAAACAGGACAACAACAGTTCAAAGTCAGGACTACTTAGGACTTAACCAAGACAGAACCAGAATCAAAACTAGATGATAGTAGTGCTAAAAATCAGACCTGCACTACACTTATTTTTTAATTCTACCAAAGTACACTATTTAGATTGAGAAAAGTTTGTATAATTATTTAGCCTTGTTGTGCAAACAAGCCTGCATAACTTAATAAATATAGAATTTGAAAAATAACAAATGGTATCTAAAAAGTTACACTAGGTACTTGATACATGTTCTGATGAGTTTTGGCAAACAACCATTTGACTAACATGTGTGTCTCACCTGGCTCTTGTTCCATCTCCTCATTCTCCTCTCTCTCCCTCTTTGTGCTGACAACAAGCCAAACACCAACATCATCAAATATACAGTTGAAACCAGATATTTACGTCAAGGGCGTAGATTTGGCATGGACGGAAGGGACATGTCCCCACCAATAACCAGCGATTATTGAATTGTCCCCACCAATAATTTGATCTATTCGAGTAAAGAAAAACAAACCCGATAGAAAGAAAAAAAACGATCTGTCAACGTCTCATTCACCAAGTGGTGCAGAAAGAGTTAAATTACATTCTCTACTGGAGTCCTACTTCATGTGACAAATATGGCCAATGTGATTGGCTGAGCCTTTCAGGGAGCTCTGTTTAGTTTTAGCAGCGGCAAGCCTGCGCTGCGAGGACCTGCAGGGAGGAGAGGAGGATGGCAGCTAAAAGAACCTGGATATAAGAAAGTATTTTTCAAAGAAACCTGTAAGTCACTTAATAAAATCAAGTTCACTCATAAAATGTGTCCGTCATAATAACATTACAGGCTATGCTAGGCCATACATGGCAACCCTCCCAATTATTCCGGGAGAATCCCGAATTTCAGTGCCCCTCCCGAAAATCTCCCGGAGCCACCATTCTCCTGATTTTCCACCCAGACAACAAAATTGTAAAACCATATCCCAGATTGCAATTCCAGTTTCCAACAATGGCTACTACTACAGCTACTTAGTTTTAATATTACTCTTATTACTCTTTCTGGGTCACAAAATAAACTTTTAACATATTTTCAGGTGAGAATGTAGCTGTGTAAACGTCAAATAACTTAAATATGTTGTTTGGCGTTTTTCAGTGTTTCATTTGTTCGTGAGTAAATCGGTTTGGCTGAGATTAAAGTTATTAGATTAGATTAGATTAGATTAGATTAGATTAGATTAAATAAAACTTTATTAATCCCTCGGGAGGGTTCCTCCGGGGTTTTCACACAGCTGAATAAACGTCAAACAGAAAACTGATTAAACAGAAGTGGGAGATGGTCGAGAATCTACGCCAGCGTCCGGTTATATTTTAGACAGCAAGGAACAGACGGCAGAGGTGACGTAATTCTGAAGGCTTGACCGTCCAATTTGGACACCCCCGGCCTGTTTCCGGCCAGACAATAATAACGGTGACATTTAACTTATTTTATCAAGTAAACACTGTAAAATTCAAATGTTTTGTATGTATATGTATACCCGTCCCCCAACAGCCCTTTTGAATGTCTCCCTAATTCTGAGGTCTCAAGGTTGGCAAGTATGTGCTAGGGTTTGGCCCACATCAGTCTAAAATTGTATGTAACCATGAATAACATGTTGCCATGTCCACCAGGAGAGACTGGACAGTATAGATGTAAAACAAATATGCCAGGAGTTTATCTCAGTTAATAAGAGGAGAAGGCATGTGTTTGGCTCCTTCACATAGTGGACATTGAGTTGTTGTGTGGGACACCAGTAGTCCATGTCTGTTGCTGTAACAATAGTTCATGTTTAGAATAAAAAATCTCAGCTCACTGATTTGATCGGGGCAATAGTGCCTAAAATGCTGCATAATTTTGCTGAGAGATCTTTTACTTTGTGGTAATCTTAGATGAGTAGTTTTATGGACCAAAACCAGCAGGTCATTCAGTGTTCCCTTAGAGCTAATGTATAAGAGATGTTGGTGTAACTGAAGTAATGTTGTTAAATCCTTAAGGTCATATTCTTTTATTGTCATGACTGTATTTGAAGCTATTTTTATTTTTGTATGATACCTGATTTATATGGATTATGGCTGAAGTAAACCAAAGCCTAAAATACTTAGTCAGTCATTTGTTTAATAGTAATTTAACATCATATTATTCACATATAAAACTATGAATTGTAATTTTAAATGGTTCAAAAGGATGTAGAATAGCATATGTAGGCGGGTATATTTCTCCTTTTTTTATCAAGAAGCAAAGACAAAAAGGGGGAAAAAAAGGAAACAGGGCAGAGTTCGGTGGTTGAATCATCCGTCCCCACCAATGCCAAAACCAAATCTACGCCCTTAATTTACATACTCTTCAGATAAAAACAGATACAGTTTTTAATTGTAACATCAAATCAGAGTAATGTTTATTTTTTTAGATTGATAAATATAAAAAACTTATTTGTTAACTTTAAGAGTAAAGAGATAAATTGGCTGTATTTCAGTAGCCCAGTAAGCCTTAATGTAAGCCTAATAAGTAAGCCTAATCTGCTCCTCTGATGATCCGTTCGAAATCTCCCGAACACTATGTCGATTTGAGAAAGCAAGACCGAGACAGCGAGACCAAGACAAGTCCGAGGCGAGACCAAGACAAGACCAAGACCACGTAAAAGTGGTCTCAAGACATCCAACTCTAGTAGATGCCACCTCACCCATCACCATGGCAACCACCTCCTTTTTCCAGTCAGTCCTGCATAGAGAGACAGGGAGAAAGAAAGGAAGAGAAAAGGAGGAGGAAAGGAAAGAGCTCCTCTAGCCCAGAGATTTACAATTTTGTTTTTCTCTAAGAGAATCAGACTCACAAAGATATAACTTGTGAGGCAAACACTAGCAAGTCGTGTAATGGCGTCTGTGTGTGGCAATCTACTTCTAAAACTACTGTACTATAATTAACTATGTGAAATAAAGTATAAAACAAGTGTGTGATGCTGATTATGAGGTAGTTGTGAGATATGTAACATATATATAAGGTAAATATAGGTATTTTTGTATTGAAGATTACTAAATTCTAACAACAGATTGAAGAATCAAAACATGAGGCAAGTGGCAGTACAAGAACAAAAGCAAACGACTCACTGCAGAGACACATCGTAAACCACTATTTTTGTCAGATTTCTATTTGTCTCAATATGGAAGACATTACTCAAAAGTATGAGTCATTTTATTAATCAAAATGCTAATAATTGAATTAATTTCAATGCTATTTCCCTATGAAGAAAAGTGTTTATTGATACAGGTGTTTCAACCCTAATTAATCTTATTAATACAAGCAATATTTGTGGTTATCAGCATTTGAATGAAACTGCATTTGAATAAAACAACAAATCCACACTTTTAAGCTTAAATTTCAAAACTTATATTTTAACTACTGATTTTATCTACAGGTTTTTTTTATCAATTTTAAATCATGCTTTTTATTTGTTTTTGTTTTTAATGTCTCTGTAAAGCACTTTGAATCACCTTGTTGTTGAATTGTGCTATATAAACTTGCCTTGCCTTGCCTTATCAAGACTTGTTTGGTAACACATGGCTTGCAATGTAGTACTGCATTAAGGTCGTTTGTAGCATAATTACAAGGACTGATGAATGGTTAGCTAAAAGATTCAACACATTGTTCTGTGGTTAATTCAGTGATATTTTCTTTCACTTTCTGAGGAAGAGTCTTTCATATATATACAGACTAATGATAAGCACAATGAAACTAGGTAAGCAGTATATGCCTTTGTGTGTAATTCAAAGCAAAACAGAAAAAGAAAAAACAACTCTCTTTGGACTTTTACTTATAAACCAGAAATTAGTATCTTTCAAGTTTTATTAATAATCAGATAATAACTACATGAAAATTAAGCTTAATTCTGAACTACTTATTCAACAGCTTAAAACTGAAAATGCTTATCACTTCGATTGTTTATTTCTCGTTGTTGGTGTCGTTTTTTTTTTTGTTTGTTTCTGATTGTAAGACTTGGAGTGGGTGTAAAAAAATGACTTAGTTATTAATAATGGCAGTTATGTATTAATGGCGAAGCATTACAGTAAACCTTCACAGACATTACAGTAAACTATCAAGAGGGAATGAATGCATCACTCTCGCATTTTTCAAACTGAACTTCATTAAAAATACCTTCTTTGTTTGAAACTTGTTTAACTAGAATGAGGAACAGAAACATTTCACCACTCCCTTATTCAACATCTGAATTGTTCTATTTGTCAAGGCACTGAGAGGATTTACTGACACTATGTCACAGTTCAGTGTGCAATCACAGTTATTGAAGTATCTCCATGAGACTATTTTTTTCCATTAACCACCTTTTCTAAATAAATAGTTTTGATGTTATATGCAGCTTTTGATTTTCAGCCCTATTACCACCTACACAAGAAACAAAACGGTCCACATTTCATATATCAGAACTGGTCATCACAGTTTAATGCGATGACCAGTTCTACAGATATGACCAGTTCTACTAGATACATAAATTGTCAACAGTTATACAGCGACATGTTGTGGGTTTGCATGGATTTACAGCAAAACATATCTTCTGGGTGTACTGCAGCCTGCAGCATGAGGTGTTGCTCATTGTTTTGTGTAGTTACAATGTCAGTTAACAAGTTCAACCAGTGACAAACAAAAGCAAAGCAAAAGTGCAGCAAGAGAGCAGGTGGAAAAACACACGGCAAGGACATCGTGAGGACGACTGTGATTTCTTTTTAACAACATGGACGGTCAGTCAAGCTTACTTTATATCAGTTACAATTAAAGGGAACACATATGTGTTTAAAGGAAATGTTTTGTTTTGACAAACACAATTATTAGCTTCTGATTAATTGGAAAAAACTGAATGAATCAATTCATTGCTCCAAATATTAGAGAGGGGAAGCCTTGCCATCAGGATCACCATATTACTGAAGTGGTCTGAAGGTCGTTTTGGTCTGCTGTGAACAGTCGGTGTGATGTGATATAGAAACCACATATGTGTACTTTCTCATTCTCTGTTCAGTCTCCATGATGCACAAGGGTGCATGACAAATACCCAGTAACTTATGGCATGTAACCTTTCTTTATCTTTATGGTAACACACATTATGCTTATAATTGTGCTAATTGTGCAGTTATGGTTACAGGTTCTCTCCTCGTTTCTACACTTTATTTTAATTATATATAATCTGATGGTAATAAAATTGTTGCGAATTCTTTTGGTCACACTTACGCCTGAATCTGACATTGTGGCAGCCATAAACAGCGGGTATAATTCATCTTCAGAATCAGCAAACTGGTGATTTGGAGTAGCTAATCTGACAAAGCTTTGATAGAAAATTTACCAAACCGTCAAGTTTGTTTAATGGACTGAGACATGACCTGGAACCCCTGACCTTAAAGTACTCAAAATAGAAGAGGCAACAAAATTTCTTCCATCTCTTCAGTTTTTGATCTTGGGGTCTTTTCAACATAGTGTGGCTTCTGTAACAGCAGTTTCACAGCCCGTAAAGTGGAGTTTGAAGCTAATATGGCTGAAGAACGGAGAAAACAAAGGGTGACTTGTGACCCTGATCTGTGTGTTTACATTAAAAAGCTTTAGAAAAAAATGTCTTGTTATTACACTCAGATTAAATTGTTATCATTTCAGGAACACAGCAAACACAGTTTTCACCGTAACTTATTACTGCTTGTTACTATGGCAATAACTCATTACTGTTTAGTGATGGACCTACAAAAATTCAGCTGCATGCACTTTGACCATATGTGACACAGACACAGACACTCTGCAAATCAACTGTTAACACCATCAGTCGCAAAATACAGACATAAAGTTTTGTCAGTCAGGCATTTCCAGTTCAATCCTCGAACTGATGTAAGTTGTCTGTACTTGAATGTTACTGGATGTGATGTCATACATCTGAGATTCTCAGTTGTTGAAGCCTGTTGCTATTGTAACAATTTTGTCACACTGTGTACTACATTTAACTTACACACACATGACCTATGTTCATTAGTTTGTTCTTATTGCACCCTCGTGTCTTCTTTTATCCACTTTACTATTCCTGCTTCAGTATGTCTTACAGTTGCAGTTGCCTCCACTCCTCACCAGTAATATTCAATACTGATCTTGGTCTCTAATTTCAAATCCCATCTTAAAACACGTCTCTTTAAACTAACAAACTCTGATCATTATCTGTCTGTCACACAAATTTCCCATTATCTTATTTTACATGATGCAAGGTGATTTGAAAAGTGCCTGAAATAAAATGCATTACTATTAGTATTGTTTTTTTTTATTATTATTATTAGTGGCAGCAGTAGAAGCCTTAGTATTACTATTAGTAGTAATTTGATTTACACATACAAAATTAATACATTTCCCATTATCTCATCACTTATTTCAGATCAGTAAGCCAGGTATAAGGGGTGAATATCATGAGCACACATCCTCTAAATATCCATTTAGCAGGAAATTTCATAGAAAATACATTTACTTAAGCAAAAACATAAACTAAAACATAACCAGCAAATTCAGCAGCAAACCAACAAGACATTTTGAAATTGACTTCTACATCCCTTCATTTACACAAGTGTTTCTTGTCTTCTAGCACTGACTTCAAAGAGGATTGTTCTACTCGGAAAAACTGGGGCTGGGAAAAGCAGCCTGGCCAACACCATACTGGGAGAGAATGTCTTCAACGTATGCCATTCACCCGTTTCTGAAATAAGTCTGCCCCGTTTAGTAATTAAGTCTGTAAATGGAAATAACATCAGTTTTATTGACACTTGCAGTATTTTTAACACAGGCATGTCTGAGCAATTACTCAGGGATGAGATAGTGAGGTGCATGACAGAGTGCGCTCCCGGACCTCATGCTTTTCTCATCGTCCTTAAAGTGGAGAAATTTACACAGCAGGAGCAAGATGTAATCAAAAAAATATGTCAAGATTTCTCTGAAGATGCTATGAAATACGCTGCCGTTGTCTTCACTCATGGCGACCAGCTCCCAGAGGGAATGAGAATCGAGGAATTCATCAGTCAGAACAAAGAGCTCAGCAATCTGGTGGAGAAGTGTGGAGGCAGATGCCATGTTGTTGATAATAAATATTGGAAAGACAACAAAGAAGATGACTACAGGAGCAATCGGTTCCAAGTAGCAGAGATACTCAGGACAATAGACAAAATAAGTGAGGCAAACAATGGAAGCTGCTACACCAATGAGATGCTCCAAAAGATAGAAAGTGAACTACAGAAAGAGGAAGAGCTTATTAGAAAGTCATCAGCAAACATGTCGGTTGAACACATTGCAATCGAAGCTAAAAAGGGTGTGATGAACAAGCTGCTGATTATATTTGCAGGTACAGCAACAGGCGTATTGGTTGGAGCCTTTCTTGGTGTGGCAAAGATGGTCACATCAACTCTTTTGAATCTGCAGGAGCACAAAGATGCAACAGTATCACTGGCTGCACAGAAAGGGTTAGTAGAGGGAGGTCGGTTAGGATATGCTGCAGCTGAACAATCAGAAAGTGCATCGGAAGCCATTCAGAAAGCTGCTAAAGCTGTCCTCGAATATACTGTTAAATGATGGTTAGGATCATGACAACGACAGAGAGTGGACAGCAAAGAGAGCAGAGAAAGGAATGTTGTTTTCTGATGTCTTGTGTAATTACGTTATAAGTAGAGATAGTGGCAGTAGAGGAACTATTTAGGTATTTAGTCAAGGAAAAGTAGCATTTGCTAAACACTTACACCACTTTCTTCAAGTTAAATAGTAGCAAGTAGAGAATAATTTTCTTTATACAATTGGTTATATATTTTACAATCTATCAAAGTACATCAATAAACACAGATGTAAAACAATATATTTGTAAAAAATTATATTTGTGGGTATTCACTTCTTAATCATTTCTGTCAGCTGTAAGCAGAATAATAAATTACTATGAATTTGAAAAAATATTTTAAGCAACTTATAAATAAACACACATTTTAAGACCTTCAGGAGTGAACTTGTGTAAATGCTTTGATTTAAACTTGATTATGTCATACTACAATTCAATGAAACAGGTACATATTAAATGGAAATGTATATATCTGAATTTCTTTCTTTTCTTTTCTTTTCTTTTCTTCCAGCAATAAAAAAAAACTATTGATGAATCTTTGTAGTTTCTTAGGGTGAACAATATTATATCGACCTGGGAGCTGTTATAATATACCGTGATTTAGTATTTATAGTATTTGCTATGCTTTAGCCTTCAAAATTTATTACATTGTCTCTCCTAAAGATTGATATGTTTTTTAAATAACTCATTCTTTTACAAGCCTTTAAGATGTTTCCACTCTGTTTGTTTATGAAAGACAGACGGTCCAACTTTCCATTATTATTATGAGAAACCCCAGTATACTAGAAAGACATGCATATGGTAAGGACACAATTAATACCGGTCATTATGCTTATAAAGCCTGTAAACACAAATTTCCTTCTTTCTTTCATTTCTTTCAAATCAAAGTCACAGTGTCATCTATTAAAAGACGCAGACACCACCCCCTTAATCCTTTCTTCTATCCCAAACCTGTGTGCCCATTATGTAAACACAACCACATTCAGCATGTCAGCACATAAGCCACAGACAAAAAGACAAGTCTTTGACAAAGTAAGTCAGATAAATCAAGTCAAGTCACTTTTATTTAAATAGTAACTATGGTTCTGGGAGGAGTTGTTATAACAATGTAACCATGTCACTTAATCTTCTCTTTTTTTCTGAGTACAAGTAGATACACACACCAGAAATAAGCAGGGTGTGTGGGCTTTGTCTCTGAAATATGGTAGAAAGAAGAGATGTTATTTCTCCATGCTGAAAATAAAACAGTTAACGTAGTGCAATAATCTAACAAGGATGACTCCTAAATACCTGCTAGGTGTGTTGTTTCGTCCTGCCAGGAGGAGACCCTCGACATGCTGATAAGACTATATCTTTCAGCTGGCTCTGTTTAATGGAAGAGCTAGAGGAGGTGGCTGGGGAGAAGCTTGGACTGCTGCCCCCACCCCACTACCCACACATAGATAAGATGTAGCGTATGTATGGATGGGCTGAATGTTAATTTTTACAAGTCAATGGCCTCTCTTCCTTATGTCTATCATGTAAGGCCACGCCCATGCTGTTTTACTATTACTATATCTATCTATCACACATACATCTAATATATACAGTTAGGTCATGTACAGTTTCACGGTTTTTCACAGTTTGCCTTAAAATATCAATTCAACAATATCACAGAAGTATAGATTTTTTTTGAAAAATATCTGAACCAGATATGCTGTCCAACATTAGAGGTATGTCATTCCTTTGGCCTCTGTATGATCCTGTTACACAAGATGGCATTTGTAATATATCAAACGCGATATCATAGTTTACTTAAGCAGATAAGACATCAGGCCTTTTTCATACTATCATCACATTTCACTTTTGGTTTGTGTGTCCAAAGTTCATAAAATCCTAAATGAATAAATAAAATGAAGACTATACATATTCGTAGTAATTTACACTCGTGGTAATAACAGCTGAGTGATGTTTTATGTGCTTGTGAGGTTTTTACTGACAACATGCAGGAATTTAAAATTCTTTAAAACCTTGGACATCTTGTCCTTGTCCACTGGTCTCATCTGTTTTAGGCTCTGATTGTCACACTGTCACAAAACAGCCTTCTTCTTCAACCCCGGTGATAGGTAAAATCATGTCAGAATAAAAAGAAATGTCATTTTTAATTATCATATGGTTCAAGTCTTACACACAGAAGTCTACTAGTGGGTCCAGGGGCAATTGTAGTACTCTGTCATTACCTTTCCACATGAGCCTCGTGCATCAGGAGTAGTCTTTCAGCCTCTGTCTGCAAAGTTGTTTTACTGTTACTCTTATCTGTTCTGTACTCCATAACTTTATTGTTAGAACAACCAACAATGTCCACACATTAATACAGGTTTTTTTTCTTTCTGTGTAAAGGGCTGTACGACAAACCTTTAGTTTTATTTTCAGTCTTAGTCAGGCATGCTGTGTCATTAAAGATATGGATTACGGGAATTCTTTTAATCAGTGTATCTTTATTATCATAGTTTATGAGTTTGAATGCTCCGATGTACTTTAGAGGTATGAGTGGGGCACGTAACTTTGAACTCTAAATATGATAAAAGTTGCACCTATAGGGTAGTTTCTGGGCATTTCACTTCTGCTTCACAGAGAATTTGTCTTTTGTGAATCAAATAGTTGCTCATCACCACTTAACTGTCCACGAGTGTGTTTGCATGTGTATGTAAGCTGTCGCCAGGTTGCAGTGAAACAGGATATATAATATGGAATACAAACATAATAATGTCATTACCAACACCAGGAGATCCTGATGGTGCAGTATAAGAAGATGCAACTAATATCCTAGAAAAAAAGTTAAAGATGAAATTAATCTAAATAGATATATACACTACCAGCCAAAGGTTGGACACACCTTCTCATTTAATGTTTTTTTTCCGCTCCACTTTTTAATCGCACCTCCGAGTAGAGCCCATATTAATGCCACACAGAATTCCAGTACCAGACACATCTCTACATGAACTGTTCAGGGGAGACAGCGCAAATCAGGCCTTTATGGTCAAATAGCAGCTAAGAAACCACAACTAAAGAAAAGTAGCAAGCAGAAGAGATTTGTTTGGGCTAAGAAACACAAAGAATGGACATTAGACCAGTGGAAATCTGTAATCAAAGTAATCAAAGCAGTGGGTGGCTATTCTGAGGAATCTAAAATATAAAACATGTTTTGAGTTTTCGTTTGTTGACACTTTTTTGTTTACTACATAATTACATATTTCATTCATACTTTAGATGCCTTCAGTGTGATCTACAATATAAATAATCATGAAAATAAAGAAAAAAAAACATTAAATCAGAAGTTGTGTCTAAACTGACTGATAGTGTAAACATCCAGTAGCCATTGGAGCCGGATAGCAGTGGCTGGGATGTGCCAGGTATTTCAGTGAAACTGAGTTTCAATAGTGGGACCATAAGATATCTGTAGGCTAATCTGGTTAAACATTGCCTCTCATCTCACATTCACAGGTTAATGCAGTTCAGCATCTGTCAGCCAATAAGGAAGTCAATCAGTATAAGTTTGTAAGTAAAGGTAGAGGCAACCAAATGCAAGCACAGATAAGTAAGGGACATCAAACACTTGGACTTGAGGATCTATCCACCTGTTGCACTTCTATTTCTTGCCAACATGAATGGTAAGTTAAGTTTGTTTCCATTATCATCCATGTACATTTGCAGCTACTTTATTCATCACACAATATCTTTTTTCCAGATACTGCAATACAAATTTTATTTGCATCATTGTGACTAAAGTTGTGTTAATAATTCAAGAAAATAAAAGCAATTCTATCAACTGTGCTAATTTATTCTATGTTAACAATGTATTCTTTTTTTGTTGCTTCCAGTTGGCTCAAATTATGCAACATTATGCTGTGTCCTAGTCTCAGGTTAATTAATAAATATCCATAAAGATGATTCACTATCTCTGGATGGTAAAGTGCAGTATAAGGAAAGCTGCAACTATTGTGAAGAGGTTGTGGCAATGTAATCCCAAGATATTATATATATAGGTAATGTGTAAGACATAATGTCCTAAATTTCTAGTTCTAATTTCTATGAACTTTAAATTTTCTCTATAAACTTGACAGAGACATAGATAATATACTTTTACAGCAAGTGAGCAGAGTGTAATATGATTACTGACTGAGACTGTCATGCTTACATGAAGCAATTTTGGTTCTGAGGAATAAAGTTGAAAAATTACATTAGAAATGATGCAATAAACAAAATGTGAAAAACAAAAAAACAAAGTTACTCTGAAACCTTTTTTTTTTTTTTGTAGTGCCACCAACACGGAGGATTGTCCTCCTCGGGAAAACGGGAGCTGGAAAAAGCAGTGTTGCAAACACTTTATTTGGAGAAACCACGTTCAAAATGGGCCATTCCCCTGACTCAGAGACGAGCATTTGCATTTCCAAGTCCAAACTCATTAACAGAAGATCCATAACTTTGGTTGACACGCCCGGCTTCTTTGACACAAGCAGATCAGAAGAGGACATGAAGCCCAACATACTGCAATGTATTGTTGAGTGTGCTCCTGGGCCTCATGCCTTTATCGTTGTTCTTAAAGTGGAGAAATTCACAGATCATGAAAAGTCTGTCATCGAAAACATGTTCCAGCATTTCTCCGAGGAGGTTTTACGATATGCTGTAATTCTTTTCACTCACGGTGACCAACTGCTGGAGGAAATGAAAATTGAAGAGTTTGTCAGTCAGAGCAAATGCCTGGCTGATCTCGTTCAGAAGTGTGGAGGCCGATGCCACGTTATAGATAATAAATACTGGAATAATGAGGCAAAGAATGAATACAGGAGCAACAAGTTCCAAGTGGAACAGCTTTTGAAAACCATTGATGATATAGTGATGGAAAACAAAGGTGGTTATTACACTAATGACCTACTACAAGCAATAGAGACAGAAATACAGAAAGAGGCAGAGGATATCAAACAAACATCAGTGACTATGTCTTCAGAAGAAGCCAGGGAAAAAGCTAAAAGTGGAGTCTACAAACAGCACGTGGCTAAATTTGCACGCATCGCAGGTAAAGGCCTGCTAATTGCAGCTTTGCTTGGTGGATCGGAGTTTGTTGCACTTGTACCTCTAGCTATAAAAGGAGTCAGTACAATCAAACAAGCAGCAAGGAAGAAGAGAATAGAAACAGTGTCAAAGGAAGAAACAAGTAAAGGAGTAACTGCGGTAAAGGCAGGAGGAAAAGCACAAACACAGTCAGTATCTACACCGAATAAAGGAACTCCAACAAAAGAAACAGCAGTGGAAAGGAGCGTCGCTGGAGCAAAAACGGGAGCTGATATTTTCTCAAAACTACTTAAAATTTTTAGGAAGACAAATGAAGAGGAAGTGAGCGCATCAATAACAGATGAAGCAGCGACACTGGAAGAAGAAGCCGAAGATGCAGAAGCAGAAGATGGAACAGAGGAACTAGTCGAAGAAGAAACTGGGACTGTAGAAGTTTTACCAACTATAGAAACAGACGTGCCAGTAGAAGAAGAAGAAGAAGAAGAAACTGATGAAGGAAAAGTAGAAATGACACAAGAGATGACAACATCAATGACAGGAGAAACACCAGAAGTGGCAGAAGTACTGGCAGAAGGAGAAGGAGCAGCTGCGTTGACAACAGCAGTCGAAGAAGAAACAGTTGGGGCGGTGCTGTCAGCAGCAGAGGAGGCGGCTGAGGAGGTAGCGTTGTCTGCAGTGGGGGAAGCTCTTTCAGTAACAGCGGTGGTAGAGGGCATGGCTGAAGCATCAATTGAAGGAGTGGAAATGGAAGTAGTAGAAGAAGCTGCTGGAGTAGTTGCGGAGGCAATAGATGGAGTAGTACAAGTGATGGATGTAGCTGTTAAGGTAGCTGAAAGCTGTTGCGTACAGTGAATCAACCTGTACCAACAGAATTTCTGCTTTCAGCGATTCAACTCGACTATTTCTATTAAAATTATTGTAACACTGGCAACAATGGTGTAATCACTTACATCCCTGTAATGGTTGGTATGAGTTATAATATAAATCTAGTTGAGGCTGGCTCTTAATTTAAAAAAAGAGAAGCAGTTAAGACATTGTTGCTAACATTTTTGGCTTTACTTTTGTGTTTTTAAAATGGATAGTGTTTCAAATTCAGAGATTTAATTTCTTCTTCTTTTTTGTTAAATATAAAACTATTGATTGTATTAATTCTATCTATTAAGAAAACATGATATGGTTAGGCTGGGAAACATTATAGCAGAGTTTTTCTTTAAACCATCTCAAGGATTTTTTATCTAGTAATGACAGAAATAATTATATTCTTAAAATGAAATTTTAAGATTAAATTTTTGATGAAAAAATATAGTTAAAACAAGCAAACGGTTATAAAAGATCTGACTTGAGGGCAGATCAACCCTGGAGTCTTTTCCTGTCTGGGCAACTAATATCACAGGTGTATTAAACTGTGTCTGTCCTGTTTCTCCACACTTTTACCTTCAGTTTTCATCTCCTACAATTGTCAGATTACAGCTGAATAATTAAATTTAAAAACTTCAAAAATGCATTTAAGCTGGGTAAATGATGACCACAAAAAGTATAAAAATAAATGATATATTTTGAACTTTTATTTCATTAATAATGATATAGTTTGTCATTTTTGTATTTCTTTCCTTCCTGTTTTGTTAAGGTAAACATGTTGGTCAGCACTGACACCTGTTCATTTTCTTCGCTTAGGTGGATTAAAGTTAAAACTCTGTTCTTTATTTCTATGTTGCCATAGTAAATCATGGTTTATTATTGATTTTATTTAGAGGTCAGACATTTGTAGGTCTGTTGATGTAACAAAGATTACTCAGAGAAGGGAAGTTATTAACAAGAAAAGAAGCACATTTGAAATTGACCACAAATAGAGGGGGAAAAATTAACTACATTAACTACAAGTTGTAAGAAGATGACTTGGCAACTGTTGTTTCACAAATTTGTGCCTTCTTGTCTCCTCGTCCTGCTGCCTATGAGGGGAAATTTATCTTCAGCGTGTCTTGCTAAAGTTTATCACAAGTTGTGAAACTGATATGGAGGACAGAGGAAAGAGGAAGCATGCTAGAGGAGCTATAGTTGTGTATGCACAGGTGTGTGTTTTATTGAAGTGTTTTGGGGGTTGTTTTAGCTATAACAGAGGTGTGGCACAAAGCTGGAATGTACCAGTCATGGTGGGAGGACTCAGCAGCCAGACCTTTTTACCTAGAAGTCATTTCATTATTTAAGATCAAACTTTGTACCCTTCACTGTTCCTATAAACTTTCTTGTCTCTTTGTGCTTTGTCGTGAATTTAACTGAAAATTAAGCTAAATAGTTGTTTAAAAATACATATATTTAAATGTTGATCAACAACCTGTCATTTCTTATCTAGTGAATTTTTATTTTTATTCATCACCTTTTGGGAGAAATTATTAGAAGCATCCTGTTTTACTTTAACTTTAGCGTGTGGGCTAAAAGTAATCGGTATGTTACTGCTGCCAGCTGCTTAGAGGCTGCAGAACAGATAACTTGTAACTCTGATAAAGGAGCTGTTCTGATAAAGTGACCCAATTACGGAGTATTTTTAAAGTCTCCTATTCCACATCCTCCAACGAAACTCAGCTGCAGTGTCATTTCCAATAAAACAAGCCCAAAAAAGGAGCCTGTGTCTGGTGAATGTTCTGATATCCACAAAGAAAAATCTTCCACTTGAATGAAAATTTGTTGATGTTTTCAGACATGGCCCTCAACTTACTAAACCACCCCCCTGCAACTGTATCTCTGTTCTTAAAGTGGTAAGCACCTATTTTATCTCCTAATCACAAACAGTGCAATTGTCTTTGGTGGTTAGCCCTGAGTAAACATAACTGAAATGTGCATATTATTACTCCTGAAAGGATCAACAAAAAATCTCTATGAAATATTAATTAAACATGAGCTAAATATTAAACTCAAAATATACAGTAGGGATTTTGCGCCTACAGCAGCTGGTGATGAGAACGTCCGCTAAGATCCATAGAGACGCAAAAGGAGTCTCAATGATTAGAGTCGTAATTACAGTGAGTCACCACTAGATGTCAGCAGATCGCAGGATTTCTTTTCCCCAGACATAATTCTGTTAAACTTTCTGTGCCATGATGACATCCAGTTCAGTAAAAAAGTAACTTTTATACTATTAAAGTTATTTCATCATCTCTTTTATTAAGGCTTTTCTACTCTAAAGTTTATATTAAAACTAGCAGTAGCACTCACTGGCCTATTTATTAGGGACACACGGCAGTGTGACTGTGACATAGAGATCAAAAAAAAACTTTAGACATCAAAAATTCAGACTGTTTGGTTAAATTACATCTCTGCCTTGTATTACTTGAAGTGCCAGGTAGCTTTGTGGTCACTTTTAAAATCATTCTTTCTAAGTCTGGCCATTAGTGAAAGGCTACTGTGCAAATATTTACACTCATTTTATCCCAATGCCAGTCACATTGTGTCTTTTCTTCATACTGTAGATATGTGTAGGAGGTGTAGGTATGAGTCTGAAGGTGTAACCACAAATAAAAATTCCTTTGATTTTGATCAATTAATTCTAGGTTTATGAGAACACATCAGTTTTCTGGAAGATGTAAATTACATACTAATCAATGTATATTCATAATTACAATACTGTACTTAAAAAAAACTACTGACATCTATCTTTTATCTTTAAATACTAAAAGATAGATGTATTTATTTCTTTATGTGTACATTTCTGTGTATTCAAATGTGCAAGATAAAATCATTTTGGCCAGAGGCTATTAGGTCTTTTTCTTAGATAGCCACACGCATGTGTGCACACATATCAAAGGTCATAACTTACAGCACTAGAAAACAATCATCATTTGCTTCATGTAAGGCTAATGTCTGCAGTATATTGCCTCACTGGGAAATGAGGAAATAACACAAGAATCATATCAACAATCACATCTGTCCCGTATTTAGCAGGTTAAACTAAAATAAACAATAAAAGGTGAATCAAATAGACCGGCAAGGCTGGGTTAGTCGATTTGGTAAAGTAAATCCGTTGGGCATCTTTCTTCGCCTTTAGACAGTAATTCTGATGGCAAAAAAGCCAAACGGGACCGGCAAAAAAAAAAATTAATTAGCTTCTCAGCTGTCCCCATCCTGTTCCCATACATTCGTGTATGTATTTTTTTTTTTAACATTGACATGAACTTTGTAAATTATTTAAGTTTAATTATGGTTTAAAAAATTAATTAAAATATATATATATATATATATATAAAATACATAACATTTGCAGGGAACAGTGGTTTTTGTTTGCTTTTTATTTTTATATTTGTCATTATTTTAATGTATTAATTGTTTGTTTGTTTTGTGGCGTTTGCAAGCTTCTATAACAAAACTGTCACATAATAATTGGTTTAAGACTTGCAGAAGTTGAAGCCCCACCCCACATTTCCCTGCTTTTCCCTTCAATTAGTTAAAAACTCCGCTGTGCACCTGTGGATTTCATCCAAATGGCAGAGAAATGGCAGCAGCAGTGTGCCGTCGAGTTGGACCTGTATCAGTTTTACTGCTCGGTATGTCTGGACCTGCTCAAAGATGCCGTCACCATCCAGTGTGGACACACTTACTGCAGAAGCTGTATCGAGGGATGCTGGGAGCAGGAAAATGAAAAGGGAACGTACAGCTGTCCTCAGTGTAGGCAGACCTTCAGTCCAAGGCCTGTCCTCGGGAGGAACAACGTGCTGGCTGAGGTGACGTATCCACGGTGCTGCTTGGAAAAAAAGGAAAAAAAAATCCGAGTTAATTAATGTACGTTTATTTGTTTGTTTTGTTAATTAAATACACATTTACGCCTACCGGTCACGTGGTTAGTGCCGTGTTTGACCCACTCCTTTCTTCAGACCTGCTTTAAGTCTTCGTGGCACAGACTCAGCAAGGTGCTGGAAACATTCCTCAGTGTTTTTGGTTCAACGTTTCGTGACAGTATCACACAGTTGCTGCAGATTTGTCGTTGAGGTGAGGTTTCAGCTTTGTGCCATGATCAGCATCTCTCAGATAAGCTCATCTGTTACTAAAGGACACGGTGTGTCAAGAAAATATCCCCAACACCATTGCGTTATTAATTATTAACAGCAGTCTGTATTCTGGTGTGGTTACTGCAAATTTCAAACATGCAGTAGTGCAGCCACTGCTTAAGAAACCAGGCCTTGATCGCACAGCTTTAGCGAACTATAGGCCTATTTCCAAGCTGCCTTTACTTCACAAGGTTTTAGAGAAAATAGTTTTTAGTCAACTGAAAGACTTTCTAGACGATAATGACATCTTTGAGATTTTTAAGTCAGGTTTTAAAACCCTTCATAGCACAGAATCTGCATTATTAAGGGTTTTTAACGACATCCTTCTGGCATGTGATTCTGGTAACCATGTTGTTCTTGTCTTGCTTGACCTAACTGCTGCTTTTGACACCGTAGATCACAATATTCTAATTTCTTGATTAAGTGATGTAGTGGGTCTTGGTAGCACTGCACTCAATTGGTATTAGTCTTATTTGTCAGGTTGAACTTTCTGTGTCAGCCTTCTCAGAGTCCGAATCATCTTCTGCTCCTCTGTCACGCGGTGTCCCACAGGGCTCAATTTTAGGGCCACTGCAATTTTTATTGTATTTATTGCCTCTGGGTTCCATCCTTAGAAGGCATGGGATCACATTTCATTGTTATGCAGTTGGCTGCCAAATTTATTTGCCACTGAAGCAGAAAGGTGGCATCTCCATAAAGCCTCCCATGACATGCCTGGATGACATTAGAGCGTGGTTGGCTCTAAACCTTTAAAAGTTTAATGAAAAGAAAACAGAGTTGTTGGTGTTTGGACCCAGTGGTCCCTGCGAGTCCTCCTCTGTAGTTTATTTTAAACCTGTTGTTACTGACCTTGGTTGGACAGTGATTTTAAATTGGACAACCAAATCAGAGCAGTGGTGAAGTCCAGTTTTTATAATTTAAGGCGACTGGCAAGAGTTTTTTTTTCGAGGCAGCACCTTGAAATGGTGATCCATGCTTTTATTTCCTCCCGCCTGGACTTCTGTAACTCACTTTATGTGGGGGTCAGTCAGTCATTGCTCTCACGTCTGCAGCTGGTTCAAAATGCGGCTGCACGACTCCTAACAGGAACTTGTAAAAGAGAGCATATAACCCCTGTCCTAGCCTCACTGCACTGGCTGCCTGTGTCTAATTTTAAAATTTTAAAATTTTCTCATGTTTGTTTTTAAATGCCTTCACAGTCTTGCCCTGCCTTACCTCTCTGAGCTTCTTTATCTCCACATACCCTGTCAGTCTCTCAGGTCAGCTGACCAGCTGCTCCTGGAGGTACCGAGATCCAGGAGGAAGCTCAGTAGGGACAGGGCCTTCTCTATCGTGGGTCCAAAATTATGGAATACTTTGCCCTGGCACGTTAGAGAGGCCCCTTCACTGTCCACTTTTAAATCACGTCTTAAAACCCACTTTTATTCTTTGGCTTTTAACCTCAGTGAGACTTAGTTTTCCGTTGAAATTAAATTAGTTATTTAATTCATTATTTTATTTTTTCTTTCTTTTATTTGGATTTTGTTTATATCTTATGTATTTTTTGGTTCCAATGTACAGCACTTTGTGTCAGCTGTGGTTGTCTTAAAGTGCTTTATAAATACAAGTGATTGATTACACCAGTAACCTGGCATTGTGTGTGGGTATCAGTCCCAGAAGATTAGCAGTTTCTGAAAGACGGACACCAGCATGTCTGGCACGAATAACCATGCCACATTGAAATTGGTCTTTTTTCCATTCTGATTCTGTGTCTAATAACGTCCCAGGAGTATAATTTCTTATTTATTTTGGAATGGCATTAGATTTTTTTGTAGGTGTTTACCACACCCACTGTTGTTACTCCTAAAATATTTTCATACACTACATTATTTTCATAGCCAGCTATTCTTTACACAACAACATATGTTCTCTTTTTTCCATTGCATTTTCTACAGTTTTAAAGAAAATACACAATTGGGATACTTAAGCTGACTTCATCCTCTTTCCATTCTAGTTTGATTCTGTTTGTCGTGCAAAACCTTTGACCGCTTTTATTTGATCACTGTAGGTTGTAGAGAAGCTGAAGAGGACAGTAACCCAACAGCCCCGTCCAGCTTCTCCTCTTGCTCCTGCAGGACCAACAGACATTGCCTGTGATTTCTGTTGTGGGACCAGAAGAAACAAAGCCACCATGTCTTGTCTGACCTGCTTGGCATCGTACTGTCCGGCTCATCTTGAGCCTCACCACAGTTTTCCTGTGCTGAAGCTTCACCAGCTGGTGTCTGCTACAGTGCCATTAAAGGAAAAAATGTGCACAAAGCACAACAAGCTGATGGAGGTTTACTGTAAGACTGATCGAAGGTGTATCTGCTATTTGTGCACCATGGACGATCACTGGTGCCACTCAACAGTGACAGCTGCAGCAGAAAGAGCTGCTGAGCAGGTAAAGAGAAATAAAAAAAACGAAATGAATCTGGAGTGTTTTAATTTTCCTCTGATCCTGCAGTTTCTTCTTGCAGGGACAGCTTTTTCTGAGTCACAGTGCAGTTAAGCGGAAATCCCAGGAGAGACAAAAAGAGCTGAATGAGCTGGTCCAAGCTGTGAAGGACTTCAAGGTGTGGAAATAAGACTAGAAACCAAATATCTCTACTGACCACAGTGCTGTCTAGTACATGTTGTGCTTTGTGGTACTGTAAACTCATAAATTACTTGGTTAAATTCCAACTACTGCTTTCAGATTAATACAGCTTTTATAAGAATGTGCTTTATACCGTAAGGTGAAGACCCTACAGTCACACAGAGATGATTCATATGAGTTATACAATTTTTTTTTTTTCTACTAAGAGCATTAACAGGCTTTAATCCTATATTTTCAATGTACCTACTACAAGAGATTCAGTCAGCAACTGGAATTGGCTGACTGGCCCATTTCATCTGTGTGCAACAGGCACATAGTTGCATGTACACTTTGAGATATTGTTTACATGGAAACTTTTCACAATGAGTCAAGATGTAAAGTAAACTGCAGATGAATCACAGCAAACACATTTTTAACAGCAAACCTAATTGGTCACTTAAAGGAGCTAATGAGGACAACATGAGTAAAAATAAAGCTCTCCAGAAAATACTTGGAGTAAAAATCAGAAATTAAAATCCATCAATGAGACACTAACTATTACATATTTACTAAATGCAGTGGCTACATTTTATTTTCTTTATATTGGTTTATGAATTTTGCCTCAGTTTTCTAAATTCGCCTCCAAAAAGTATTTTTTTCCTAATCTAAACTGTCTTTGTATAAAACAGATTTGTTGTCAGACTGCAATGAAGTCCAAAGACCAGCTCTTTGATGAGCTGATCTCCTCTATACAAAAGCAACGTACTTTAATAAAGCAGCTGATTGAGGCTCGAGAGAAACTAGCAGTTGTTCAGGCAGAAGCTCTGCAGCTGCAGCTGGAGGAGGAAATCGCCAGGCTGAAGAAAAGAGACGCCGACCTGGAACAGCTTTCTCATACAGAAGATCACATTCATTTCATTCAGGTAGGAAATGTCTTTTGTGTTGTAGGCCAACCTATGTTTCTTTCTAAAATTCTGTCACCATTTAGACTCTATATTTAATTCAGTGTTTTATAACCAAAAACGCCACATCTGGAGCTGTAAAAGCTCAAATGGTTGTAGAGGAAAACCTGTTTAAACATTACCTCATGAAGACAAACACACTGCACTATCACTTTTTTGTTAATTGCTACGTTTTGTAGCGCTCATTTCATGTAAGGCCATCAAAGCTTCCCACCCAAGCAAAGAAAAGTTAGAGTGAAAGAGAAACCTCCTAATGTGACAACATTGTAACTTCTTGCTGGGGAGTTTATGAGGATACATAAATTTGATTTAGAATGTGTTGCTGTGCAGCGAATGTTCATAAATGAATATGAGCATTTCAAAAATTTACATAGGAAAAAAATGAGAGGGAGGATATAAATTTTGTTTGTGTGTGTGAAAACACTGCACAAAGTAAAATTAGAGACAGTCCACCATTGTACAAATGTAGAAATTAATTTCACTGAAACAATAATGTGGTGCATAGCAAAATCTGCATTTTGAAAAATACCGTGTACATGTGGACGTAGCCTGAGAGCTGATACTGATGGAGCCATATTGGAACAAGTCTTGAAAAACTAGATCTATTGTAGAAATACTTTTTTGAGAAAAGCAGGGAGCTGAAACTTTGCACACATCCTATTGAGATTTGTTTTTCTTTTTCATTTATAGTTACACATAAAATGTTTGTTTGGTTTTATTTAAATATGTTATATATGTATATATGTTCAAAAATTAATTTTTAACCTAACTTTTGTTCTTTTTTTTTTTCTTTTTTTTATTTCCAGCTCTTCCAGTCTCTCTCCATCTCATGTGAATCTCCAGACTTGCCAACAGGGGCTGTTGTTCGTCCTCCACATTCAGTGGAAACCGTGACCAAATGTCTGACTCAGCTGAGAGATGACATGAAGAAGCTTCTGGAGACCACATGGCCCAAGATCTCTGCAACAGGTACCTGAGAGAAATATCCATCTACTTGATTCCACTTAATCCAGTATTATTTATTTATTTTGTTCCTATCAGTTTTTGGTATAAAAGTTGTGCTGCCACCTGTGCCAAAGACCAGAGAAGAGTTTTTGTGCTGTAAGTATATCAGTATATCTAAGCAGTAATCACTTACTAAATACTAGAAGGCTGATGATATTCTTGGTTTGCTTGTCTATCAGATCACTGTCCTCTAACACTGGATCCCAACTCGGTCAACAAATACTTGGACCTTTCACAAGATTCTCAACGAGTGACGAGTGGCTGCTATGAGCATTTTCATTTATCTCACTCGGACAGGTTTGGAGGTGTGAAGCAGGTGCTGTGCAGAGAGGGTTTAACAGGGCGGTGCTATTGGGAGGTCAGTTGGAGTGGTGGCGTCTGGTCAGTGGCAGCGTCTTACAAAAACATCAGCCGAACATCATTCGACTCAGAATTTGGGAAGAATGACAAGTCCTGGAGTTTGGAGTGCTCTGCAAAAGGATATACTTTCAGACATAACTTAGTAGCCAAGGCAGTGTCAGGTCCTCGTACCTCTCAGATTGGCGTGTACCTGGATTACAGGTCAGGTACTCTGTCGTTTTACAGCATCTCTGACATCATGACTCTGCTTCACAAAGTGCGCACAGTATTCACTCAGCCTCTCTATCCTGGCCTTGGGCTGAAGGAAGGAAGCTCTGGCTGTTATGCAGAAGTGAAAAAGTTGTGATGCCAACTTTTTCACCTCTACTATGTTGAATAATGTCTTTCAAGGCCTAATATAAGCAGTGTAGAAACCTGTGAGCTCATTGAACTTGACACTTATTTGTTATATGCTGAATGACTCGCACTGTTTGGATGTTGAAAGGCGTGACAGGTGCTCTTTCCTCACCAGGCAGGTGTAGAGTTGTGGTTCTAGATTGGAACATTAGATAAATAAAATCACTGCTAAGGAAATGTAAGAGTTTGTTGCTTTAAGTAATATCATTAACCCAGGTTTGTTTTTGTTTTCTTTTGCTGTTTTTTTTTTTTTTTTTTTAAATTAAAGTGACTTTGAACGGTCACTTTATAAGCTACATGCACCTAATTGTCTTTGTTCTGTTTTGTCTTTAATGCCTGGGGGAAAAAGTGTTACGTTTGTGTTGGTGTATGGTATAAAATATAATTGCTAAAGAAAACATTTGTCTGAGACTTTTCATGTCAGAATTAAAATATTCACAATAAAGAGCAGTAATTCAGTGTTTCAGATTTTGGCGAAACACACAAACTGCACACTTTCCACACAGTGAGTAGAATCTAGACTTCATAAGAAAACAAAGTTAAGAACACAGTGCACATAGAACTTAATTTGCTAATAATGAATGGCTTCAGATGATGCCAATATTGCATAGCACAGATGCTGTATTGCAATAGGGTATCATGACCAAAGTCTAGAAGATTCAAAAGTGAGCTCAAAGCTTTCTTTACTTTCTTGCATCACAAAGTTATTGTGACCTTTGTGACACTTTCATCAAGGTACTTCCCGTGTCCAAATTCAAGGGTAGCATGCTTCAAATGCTGTGTCCCAATTCGGGGTATGCACGCTTGAAGTATGCACACTACGCGTACTACGTACGGTGCGTACTATAAGTACGAGAAGAGCGGAAGTGAGAGGCTTGTGAAATGGGACGGTATACGCTTCGTCGCGCTGTTCAGGTTGCCTAGCAACCATGATACTAACTAGTGATGTGCGATACCACTGATTTCCTTTCCGATTCGATACCAAGTAATATTCAGGGTGGTATCGACGATACTGATCCGATACCGATACTTTGTACAAAAACTTATTTTATTTATTGTATCTCAAATCATAGCGTCATAATGATTACAGGACATCAGATTACTTGTTCTTATCACTTAATAATGCAGAGTTCATCATATAGAAATAAAAAAAACTGAAGTTGTGCACTATTTGAACACCTTGCCTGCCTGCAGCACTAAAGGACTCCGTGAGAAACGTCTGTCTGCCCTAGCAGTACCTGTCCCTCTCCTCCTCTTCAGTTCACCTCAACATACACTGTCATATTCTGTGATATGATTTACTCTGAGGTGTTTGACAAGGTTAGTGATGTTGCCACAACCATACATGCCAAACCTCCCGATTTTCCCAGGAGAATCCCGAATTTCAGTGCCCCTCCCGAAAATCTCCCGGAGCCGCCATTCTCCCGAATTTCTCCCAATTGTCCACCCGGACAACAAAATTGAAAAACCATATTGCAGAATTCATAGCGCGGCCCAGCCAATTCCAGTTTCCAACAATGGCGGTAGCGACTTAGTTTTAATATTACTCTTATTTCTCTTTCTGGGTCGCAAAAAAACTTTTAACATATTTTCAGGTGAGAATGTAGCTGTGTAAACTTCAAATATCTGAGCCGACCGACACATCGTTTTCAAACCCCCGCGGTCTTTCGTTACTCAGGTTAAACATGATATATAAGTCACTTTGATAACTTAAAAATGTTATTGTTTGGCTTTTTCAGTGTTTTATTTGTTCGTGAGTAAATCGGTTTGGCTGAGATTAAAGGTATTAGATTAGATTAAATTTAACTTTATTAATCCCTCGGGAGGGTTCCTCTGGGGTTTTCACACAGCTGAATAAACGTCAAACAGAAAACTAATTAAACAAAGTGTGAGACGGTCGAGAGTTTACGTCAGCACCTGGTTATATTTTAGATAGCAACGAGCAGACGGCTGAGTTTCACTCCACCGAGGGAGCTCATGACATACTACCCGGCTTTCTTTAGACCACGAAGGCCGGGTCCTCAGGTGGAAGCAGCCTCTGAATTTGGACACCCCCGCTGTTTCCGGGCCGGCCAATAATAACGGTGACATTTAACGTATTTTATCCGATGAATAAACACTGTGAAATGTATTTATCACCCCCAACAGCCCTTTTGAATGTCTCCCTAATTCTGAGGTCTCAAGGTTGGCAAGTATGGCCACAAAACCTCAGTTTTTGCCACATGTATCGCAAACCACGTCTCAGCGGTTTGTGGAGGTAAAGTATGTCCGTACAATTACGCTCAGCCATTGTCGTGAGTGCGCACGCCAAGGGGCTGCGAGACATTTATACAGCCGTATTTCGCACATGACTATGAAAGGCAGAAGAGGAAGTAGTTCCTTTGAATGTGGAATATCCGAATGTTATAGTTTCTTTCCACTGTGTTCCTGTTAATGATAAACTACAAATTTACCCTAAATTACTAAAATATCGATACTTTAATGTGAGAATCGATTCTACAACATAAATGACTGGTATCGGAGGAATCGATATTTCAGGATCGATCCGCACATCACTAATACTAACCGCGAGACACGCTACATACAGCTTTGTTTGACAGAAATGAAGGAGAAAAATGTTTTGTTGGTCAATCATTTTTGTCATGACATCACTTTGATTAGTTGAGTATCTGAGGCTGAGACCACAGGACTGTAAAACATGATTGTTGGGCTTCATTTCTGTACTGAACAGTCATTTAAGATTAGCTAGTAAATAATAATTAGTTAATGTTGTTCATGAGACTAAAGTCATCTCACTATGGTAATGTAAATATAATATGGCCAATATTATAGTATTGACAGATTATTATGATCTATCTATATATCTATCTATATATCTATCTATCTATCTATCTATATATATCTATATATCTATATATCTATATATCTATATATATATATATCTATATATATATCTATCTATATCACTGACTGTCAGCTTGTTGTGTTTGTGGATATATGACTGACTTTAATTATCCATAAAATCATCAGATTCTCTGTAAGATTAAGGTCGACTATATGTATATTTAGAAGTAGAGGCTTTAAAACCAAGTTAATGCTGAAAGTACAAACATCACTAGTGTCACATAACTTTGCCGACATGTGGCCAACAGCAATGTTTTAATGTTCTTTGTTATTAAACATTCGCACATGAATAAGTGACGTCATATTCAGTACTTACTTTTGACAGTTCACTTTTCTGCCGCTCCCTTCTGCCGTATTTTGCGGCAAAATTATCCACACCCACCGCCGCGCTATGAATTGTGGGATATATGGGACCACGAAGCGTGCACCGGACCACGCTTGATATTTGGGGAAATCGACGGCGCATTTGGAGTATGCATTTGAAGTACACTTCAAATTGGGACAGCCGTCGTCGCGTGGCGGTGACGTAACCGCACTTAAAATGCGTACTTCAAGCGTGCATACCCCGAATTGGGACACAGCAAAAGACTGCATTTGTAGGCAATCATGTCACAGCGACACAATGAAGGCTGTCCAAATTAGAAGACTCCACCAAATGTGGCTCCTTTTCCCCAGAGTTGAAGGATGGGTCGGGTGTATCCTTTGTGGTCCACCATATCCCAGGATTCATTTCGACCGGAAAAATGCAGGAATGGAATATAGGCCAAACTGTCCAATTTCAGTCGCTCATTTCCGCCCCAACCAGCCTTCGAACGACCTACCCCACCTGAACCGGGTAGGCCAGGTCCTTCAAAGAATGCTACCCCTGAATTTGGACAAAGCCACTGTCCTCATTTCTCAAGGGTTTGATACACTAATGGCTGCTTTCATGGGATGCCCCTCCTATTTATCTCTGTTTGTGCCACAAAGGAATAATGGAGGGGAGGGATTGCTAGTATTTAAAATGTTGTAAATGCCTTGTTAGCCCATGATTTGTTAATGATCTATCTTGTGTTATCAGGTCATTTTGAGCCAGGTATTACAAGGTAGAAGTTTTTGGCTATGATATGCTCTTATATACTTTTTTTCTTTTCCATGGTAAAGCGTGTAAGTGATTTAAATTCCCACCCATGTTTACACCTTGGCTCTTGTGATGACATGATCAAAACTGGGACAGCTCCCACTAGGGAGCCAAAAATGCAGAATGCCACAACTGTGGGAAACATGGACACTACGTGAGTTTGTAGGTCTACAACTGTGCATGAGGTGGCAAACAGTGCAGATGGACTCTTCCTAGGTGAACTGGATTCAGGAGAAGACCCGTGGTTTGCTGACATCTGCATAAGAGGCAAAAGCATGACATTTAAATTAGACTCAGGGGCAGATGTCACAGCTATCTCAGAGGAGACATTCAAAGACATTAAGCAGCCAAATGAACATTTGCAAAAAGCTGAAAAGCCACTGTATGGACCAGGAGGTGCAGCACTGACGGTACTTGGGTCTACAAAGGAGGACATTTCCTACAGTGACAGGAGCACTACAGAGACAATCTATGTAGTCAGAAATCTGCGTGTAGCTCTCTTAAGGAGGACAGCTTCTGTGAGACTGAAACTAATTGCCCGCATGGACAATGTTGACCTTGAGACAGTGAAGAAAGCGTACCCAAAACTATGTGATGGGCTCGGGCTTGTTCAAAAACCATACACGATTAAGCTGAAGCCCGACACTAAACCTTATTCACTGAAAGTGCCAAGGTGTGTTCCCTTGCCACTACTGGGCAAAGTCAAAACAGAGCTGTAAAGGATGGAACAGTTGGGAGTAATCAGTCGTGTGGAAGAGCCCACAGACTGGTGTTGCGGCATGGTCGTATCCCCCAAAAAGGACAAAGAGAAAGTCCGTATCTGTATGGACATGACACCATTAAATGGGTCAGTGTGTCGTGAAAGGTATATCCTCCCCTCTGTAGACCAAACACTAGGCATGCTCACAGGTGCACAGTATTTCTCCAAGCTTGATGCTAATGTGGGCTTTTGGCAAATACCGCTGTCCAAAGAATCTGCTCTCCTCACCACATTTATTACGCCATTTGGTAGATACCATTTCAGTTGTTTGGCATTTGGTATTTCCAATGCACCAGAGCATTTCCAAAACATGATTGTGACGGAAGTGACAGCCGGCCTCGCGGGAGTCGTGTGCCACATGGACGATATCCTGGTCTGGGGATCCACGAGAGAGGAGCACAACATGAGACTCCACGCTGTCCTCGACCGTGCAGAGAAGGCTGGCGTCACCCTGAACATGTCAAAATGTGAGTTTGGCAAAAGAGCAGTGAAATTCTTAGGATTCATTGTGTCATCTTAAGGCATGAGTCCTGACCCTGACAAAACTAGTGCGGTGCAGAATATGACAGAGCCAAGCACCGTGAGTGAGCTTAGGAGCTTCTTAGGAATGGTGAATCAGCTGGGGAAATTCATCCCAAACCTCTCCGAAAAAGACAAACCACTGAGAGACTTGCTTTCAACTAAAAACGTGGTATTGGGGGCACGAGCAACAAAACATTTAGCAGTTTAAAAGAAGAACTGTCATCCGCTCCAGTACTGCAGCTTTACGACCCAAACAAACCCCAAAAGATCTCAGCAGATGCCTCTTCATACGGGTTGGGGGCAGTTTTGCTACAGAAAGACAATGACGTGTGGTCACCAGTCGCATATGCCTCACGATCATTGACACCCACAGAGCAGCGCTATGCCCAGCTGGAAAAAGAAGCGCTGGCGCTCACCTGGGCCTGTGAAAGATTCAGTGACTTTATTCTAGGGCTACACTTGGAGCTTGAGACCGACCATAAGCCACTTGTGAGCCTACTTGGAGGGCAAGCCTTGGATTTGCTTCCACCGCGGATACAGAGATTCGCCTGAGGAGGTATTCTTACACTATAAGGCACATTCCAGGCAAAAGCCTCACCACAACCGACACGCTGTCACGGTTACCGCTGGCAGACAGCGTGATGCCCAGAGACAATGATCTTATGGAGGAAACCGATATTTACGTTGACGCAGTGCTGGAGGGCCTTCCTACTAGCAGCAAATACCTTGCAGATCTACGTGAGCAGCTACAGTCTGACAGCGTCTGTTCCCAAGTCATGAAGTTCTGTGCAGAGGGCTAGCCTGACAGGAACCAGCTGCAGGGAGTAGTAAAACACTACTGGTCAGAAAGAGCAGTTTTGACTGTACACGATGGACTACTACTGCGAGGCACAAGGTTGGTCATACCTGCAAACATGCAAAATGCAGTTTTGGACAAAATACACGAGGGTCACCAAGGGGTAGTTAAGTGCTGAGAACGTGCCCGACAAGCAGTGTGGTGGCCAGGCTTAAGTAATCAGATCAGTGAACTTGTCCTTAAGTGCAGGCTGTGCATACAGGAGAGAGTTAATGTGAGGGAACCTCTTATGCCCACACGTTTACCTGAGAGGCCATGGCAGAATTTAGGAGCTGATTTTTTCACACTAAAAGACAAAAACTATCTGTTGGTAGTAATTATTTCTCGCGATATGTCGAGATTGCTCAACTCAGCCCAACTCGTTCAGCCAATGTGATTGTGCATTTATAGTCAATATTTGCACGCCATGGAATACCTGAAGCATTGATTACCGATAATGGCCCACAATGGCCTGTCAAGAAATGAAAGACTTTGCAAAGGACTACTGTTTTGAGCATGTCACCAGTAGTCCCAGGTACCCGCAGAGCAACGGCGAGGCGGAGAGGGGCATCCAGACCATGAAAAATCTCCTCAAGAAAGCCAGCGATCCATACAAGGCATTGCTGGCATACAGAACGACAGCACTGGCAAATGGCTACAGCCCGGCTCAACTTCTCATGGGGCGCAGGCTCTACTACTTTACCAGTGCTTCCTGAAACCTTAGAGCCATGTCTGCCTGATTTTTAGCAGATTAGTCGTTCTGAGAGAGAGAAAAGGCTGAGACAAACCGAATGTTTTAACAAAAGACGTAGAACAAGAGAACTGGATAAATTGTTGCCAGGGCAACCAGTCTGGATCACGGATGCAAAAGCACAAGGCACAGTGACATCAGTCCACCCAACTCCACTGACAGTCAGAAAGAACTACAGTCATCTTGTGCCAATCCCACAAACAGAGACTCAAACCGAAGCAAAACAGATCCTGTCCACCCCTATAGAGACTGTTTCTGAGCCAAGCGCACCCCATACACCAGGTGTGGTTAGAACCCGGTCTGGTAGGGAAGTGATTAAACTGAAAAGACTTGATCTGTGAAGCTAATTGTTTGGAAAGGGAAAAGTTGTATTTCGAAATGCTAAGTTTTGTTTTTGAGAATAGCATGTTTAAAAGGACAAGAAGGTTTAACTTGTGTTAAGAGTGTAAGAGAAGGTGTTTATGAAAATACCAAAGTTTATGTTTCCTGAAATGCTGGGGTATGTCTGTATTGAAAAAAAATATTATTCAGTTATGTTTTGTTTGAAGAGCAAAAGAATGTACCAGCCTAACTTCAGTAAGGGGGATGTGGTGTAATCTATATTGATGTACATCATGCGCCACTAGGCGGCAGTACTTACCCACTAAACGGGAAGTGTGTGGCATGTAAAACAGCACAAGAGTAAGCTGTATTAAAGAAATATTGTTGTTCCTCCACGTTATCGCTTGAGCAGGAGTTTTATTCAAGAGCCCAACACAACATCTCTCTCTCTCTCATACATCAGGGCTCTAGAGTGCGACCAAATTTTTCAGTGGTGCGACTAAAAAAAACTATTTGGTTGCACCTGTGCGACCAACTGTTCGGGTAGCAAAAAAAAAAAAAATCTGCAACCTTCCCCGTGGTCAACAACAGACACACATTATGCCCCTATCGTGGACTAAACCAATCAGAGATAGTAAGGGGCGGGACCTCTCTGATTGGCCGTGGTCCAGTTGAAAGTGCAGGTGGAAGTGGGAGGTGAGTAGCTTGAATAAAGCGATATCAATTCATTAAATCCTGAATCGACTTTTAAATATAACTGTGTTTTGCGCCAGATTCTCAGATTAAAGCTCACAAAACCATTTCAACAACAACCAAACGAGAGCAGGTACACGGATTCCACACAAAGACGTAAACTTTGTCTTTCTCGGCTTTCTCACCCGACGGCCCGTAGACGGACACGCTGTCGGAGCTTAGCGATTACGTCTTTTTGCGCTGATTCTGAGCTGCAGGTTTTGTCTCTCTCCAACCAAAATTCGCAGAGCCAGCAGCAAAAGAAGCAGCAGACCGCTTCACATTTGATCAATGTCATCATGAATTTTGCTGTTTTGCTTCCACGACTATTAAAAGTACTTCAAGAACAGTTTCCCATCTCCAATCTCTGTTTTCTGTATTATTCATTCGCTTGTTACCCACCAGTCTACCGTTGTTTACAGTGCTGTCGGCTGTCATCTTTTTCTTTTCTTTTTCTTTTTTTCACTTAAATGACCTCGGACAAGGAAGCCTATTTTTTCTGTTGTTCAATACTGAAGAAATTTAAACTTTATATGCAGAACATTGTAGAATATTTTTAAGGTTATCTGCTATAAAAAGCCAGACCAGGAAAATCTCCTTTATGTTTTTCTGTGTTTTATTCTCAGTTACTTTCACACAAAGGCATCTGCTGTGATGTTCACAATTCTGATGAACTCAGTACTGATAAATGATCAGAATTATAATATTTCTGACTGTCTGAGGCTAAGTTGAATCGAATCGGGACTTTGAAAACCGGACTCGAATGTATTATAGAAATCAGTGATGATACCCAGCCCTAATGAGCAGCCTGGGCACGACAGAAGTGGATGTAGCTGTAATAGGAAAAGAGCTATTGCTAACTTTTCTGTTAAGTTAAGGCCTGATCCTTCTGAAATTCATAGCCAGTGCTCTGACACGGTGTCATCAATCTTTGAATGCTGAAAAAGCACAGTGTATCCAGAAAAACACATTATACTATATAAATTATTATAAAATTTGTGTACGCCTAACTTTTGTGCATGCCCTGGCAAAAAGTTAGTCTAGAGCCCTGTACATATATACGTATATACATATTTGTGTGTGTGTGTGTGTGTGTGTGTATATGTATGTATGTAATGTCCATTGTATTGATTCAAATGTGCTCTGGGACAATCATAGGCATTGGTTGCTACTGAAAACAGGAAATAAAGCTGGTCCACACTATGGGCTGAACCATTTGTTAGTGGGGGAGGGGGGGGGGGGTAACACTATGCAATATATTCAGTTTTGGAATTTATTTTCAGTGCTAACTGTAGCTAGGTTCAAAGTGTTAATGCTATCTCATTTTGATAAACAATGTTATATTAAAAACTAGGGTGGCACTAGGGGTGGCAAGAGATCACTTCAGGGTGGCACATGCCACCCTATGCCACCCCTCTAGATCCACCCCTGCTGAGCTCTTATAAATTGCTGCTTGTGTATAGTTGAGTTACAGCGGGATGATGGGTGATCTTTACCAGCACTCGGTTTTCTTAGAGTGTCACTGTCTTAAAGAAGAACATCTAACAAGATTACAAAAATATTTCAGCATTCGACGCAGATCAGGTGGAGGAGAGTGTGGACCAGTGACGAGAGTGGACAAAAATGTCTACAGTGTGGCTTTCAAAAATAAAAAGGGTAGGTTTATTATACATAGGTGTCAGCTGTTGGGAAATATATATATATATATATATATATATATATATATATATATATATATATGTATATGTATTACATATACATATAAAGGAATTGTGAATTGACAGTTTTTCTCGAAAGTGAAAATTGCTAATGCTACAAAACATTTGGTGGTCAGCCGTTGTCATAATGTCAAGTTCAAGCTATACATTACATTACAGAAGCAGCGTACAATGTACCACCACCACTTTTGAACTTATGTCTGTGAATAGGCCATTGCATAGATGGGTACACTGGGATGACCAGATTACTGCAGTGTAAACAATAACAAATACAGTTTTAATTTCATTTGCTGTTTGAATGTTTCGTAGAAGAGGAAGTAAAGTCAGCTGCACAGACCTTAAAGACCTTAAAGCAGAAGTGGACTTTCCAATCAGCTTAGCAAGCGACTATAATTTATGTAGAGTCAGGAAAATATTGTCTTTCCTGCATTTGGTATGTACTTTTACAATTAAATTTTAGTTTGTTATAGGCATTTATTGGATATCAGGAGAAAGAATAAAAAGAAGGCCAAAAGAAACTTAAAAGGAAAATGGGTCACATAAAAAAATCAGTCTGTAACTCGAGATATCTGTCTACAGATCAACAGCGAGTCCTTCAGAGATCAGAGCATGTTTTGGAGCTTGGAGATCATCGTTTGGTGATCACAGTCCGAGAAAGTCTGGAAAGTGACGACACCTCTCATTTCATCACCCCTACTTCCACTCCAGCAAAGGTAAATTTCACAAATAAGTTTAATCAAGGTTTTATGGCTTCATATAGAATTAACATTGTCCATATGATAAAAACATTGATGTAACCTCTTACTTCAGTATTATTATGATGTATCAGCTTTGCTACAGATTGATACCTCCTCTCATTTGCATTTCTTCGCAATCACAGACTCCTGAGAACATTCCTGCCTCGTCTCTTCCACCAAGCGATGAAGAGTATGAACTACATGTTGATAATTATCTCTTTCGTTACCTGAAAGAATGTCCACATGCTCAGCAAGAACTTGAGAACATGCTTGCCTGTTTAGCCTGCTCTGCTGATCTTTACTGTGAGGAGGGGAGAGTTTTAGTCAGGAGGCTCGCTCAACCTGGTGCTGCAGATGAAGTTAGTGATTGGAAAGCTGAGGTAGACGCTCTCTTTGGTGGCTACTTGTGCCATTATGAGGTAAACCCTGACAAAGTTGAAGCTTTGGTTCAGTCCAGCAACTCTTGTCAGACTGCAGGTGAGGTGAAGGTGTACACAGATGAGTCTGGGATGGCTGTTGTTGTTGGAGAACTGTCTCTGGTTCATGCCAGGTTGTTAGACATCGAGCAACCTTCAAGTTTACTTGACAATATGGCATCTCTGAGTTTGAGTGAGGAAAGCACAACCATTGCTAGCTACAGCCTTTGTGATGGGCTCCAGGTGTTTGTGTGTCAGGGTGACATCACCAAGCAACACGCTGATGCTCTGGTAAATGCAGCCAATCAGGACTTGGAGCACTCTGCAGGTGTTGCTGCTGCACTGAGTCGAGCTGGTGGTCCTGAAATACAGAGAGAGAGCGATGAATTAGTGAAGTGTTTTGGGAAAATTTCCATAGGAGAAACAGTAGTGACCACAGGGGGTAACTTAAAGTGCAAGAAACTGCTTCATGCAGTTGGGCCTATAGGTGGAAAAGCAAGTGACAGAGATAAGATGTTACTGGAGAAAACTGTGCATTGTGCTTTAAAGTTTTCAGAAATAATGGAGTTTCAGTCCATAGCCATTCCTTGTATCAGCTCAGGTGTCTCTGGGGTTCCTCTCACTGTGTGCACTGAGGCAACTGTTGCTGCTGTGAAGGACTTTGGCAGTGTGGGAGGTCGAAGTTTGAGCAAAATCATCCTGATTGATAACAGAGAGGAAGCAGTGAGGGCCATGCAGGAAGCATGTGACAGGCTTCTCCAAGGGATAGATACACCTGATGAAGATACAGCAAGAGGAGCCACTGCCAGAGCTCCTGGAGGCAGAGTCCACATGGAGGTTATTCAGGGATCGATCAAGAGCCAACAGGTGAGAAACGCTGCTGTAATTAAAATAAACAACACCTTGCAATAAAACACATTTTCTAAGCCCACCAAATCTCCTGCTCTTGTCCTAGGTGGATGCTTTGGTGTCTCCTATGGTTGGCCATGATCCTCTCTCTACCTGTGTTGGAAATGCTTTGTTTGAAGTAGCTGGACCCCAGCTGACCACAAGGTTTAGAAATGAAGCAGAAGATGAAACAATGCCTGGTGACTCAGTACTGCTGGAGGGCTTACCTGGACTTCAGTCTAATGCAGTCTTCTTCCTCAATCTTGTTCCCTGGGATGGTGACCCAGATGGAGTTGCAGTCCAGGTGAGATAGTAAAGGAGTGATTTTATTATTCTTTCTGTTTGTGAGGACATTTTTAATGAAGCCATTTGTCTTAATCCAGTATTCTTATGTGTTATAGGTTCTTCGAATGGGCATCAACACAATCCTATCTTCTTGTGAGAAGAAAGGATTCACATCTGTTGCTCTTCCCGTCCTCGGTGCTGGGATGACCCTGCAGTTTCCTGTCAGTGAGGAGGTGAGGGCTTTAAAGGAGGAAGTTCATGTATTTGAAGAGGAACGAGTGGGCATCACACCACTCCTGATCCGCATTGTCATTCACCCCGATGACGAGTCAGATCAGGTAATGACAAAGTACTTTTTTCTTTACAAATTACCACCAACACTAAACTCTGATATTGATTTTGTTGTGCTTAGAAAAAATGAAATTGTAAAACACCACAACAGAAATTCATGTGGTACAATGGGATATATATGTGACAGTATTAAAAGTCATCTTGTTTGCCAATATCAGTCTTTTCTGACACCAAATTTTTGTGTAGCATTCATTTTTTTCCGAACGGCAACTGGGCTTTACAAAACTTAATTTATGCTCCTACTTGCTAACATAATGTGTACCAATAATTCACCAATCACGTTTTGTTTCCTCTGCATCTAATGAATATATAAAGGAACTCTTACTAATGTAATAATTTGTTGTCTTTGCAGACATTTGTCTCAGTCCAAAAAACCAAATCCACTGAAGGAGTTCACCATAAAGACCAAGATCAAGGTTGGTGTAGAAAATATCCACAGATAATAATCCCGACAGTGCTTTATATACATACATACATACATACACACACATACACACACACACACACACACACGTATATATATATATATATATATATATATATATATATATATATATATAAAAAAGAAAACACCCAGCACGCCCCTGCGGGCGGTTTATCCTTCAAGCTCGGGTCCTCTACCAGAGGCCTGGGAGCTTGAGGGTCCTGCGCAGTATCTTAGCTGTTCCCAGGACTGCGCTCTTCTGGACAGAGATCTCCGATGTTATTCCCGGGATCTGCTGGAGCCACTCGCCTAGCTTGGGAGTCACCGCACCTAGTGCTCCGATTACCACGGGGACCACCGATACCTTCACCCTCCACATCCTCTCGAGCTCTTCTCTGAGCCCTTGGTATTTCTCCAGCTTCTCGTGTTCCTTCTTCCTGATATTGCTGTCATTCGGAACCGCTACATCGATCACTACGGCCGTCTTCTTCTGTTTGTCTATTACCACTATGTCCAGTTGGTTAGCCACCACCATTTTGTCCGTCTGTATCTGGAAGTCCCACAGGATCTTAGCTCGGTCATTCTCCACCACCCTTGGGGGCATTTCCCATTTTGACCTCGGGACTTCCAGGTTATACTCGGCACAGATGTTCCTGTACACTATGCCGGCCACTTGGTTATGGCGTTCCATGTATGCCCTGCCTGCTAGCATCTTGCACCCTGCTGTCTTGCCTGGTGTGATAGACCCCAGCCTCTATGGATCTTGTACACAGAGCTTGTTCTTGTGCTGCCATGATTAGTGCCTCTGTGCTATCTTTCAGTCCAGCTTTGTCCAGCCACTGGTAGGATTTCTGGATATCAGCCACCTCCTCTATCTGCCGGTGGTACATACCGTGCAGGGGCCTGTCCTTCCATGATGGTTCCTCGTCTCCCTCCTCTTTCTTGGGTTTCTGCTGCCTGAGGTATTCACTGAGCACGCTGTCAGTTGGGGCCATCTTCGTGATGTATTCTTGGATGTTCGTTGTCTCATCCTGGACTGTGGTGCTGACACTCACCAGTCCCCGACCCCCTTCCTTCCGCTTAGCGTACAGCCTCAGGGTGCTGGACTTGGGGTGAAACCCTCCATGCATGGTAAGGAGCTTTCTTGTCTTTATGTCAGTGGCTTCTATCTCCTCCTTTGGCCAGCCTATTACCCCAGCAGGGTACCTGATCACGGGCAGGGCGTACGTGTTGATGGCCTGGATCTTGTTCTTACCGTTCAACTGACTCCTCAGGACTTGCCTGACCCTCTGCAGGTACTTGGTGGTTGCAGCTTTCCTAGCGGCCTCTTCATGGTTCCCATTCGCCTGCGGGATCCCCAGGTACTTGTAACTGTCCTCTATGTCTGCAATGTTGCCTTCTGGTAGTTCAATCCCCTCAGTTCTGACTACCTTCCCTCTCTTTGTTACCATCCGACTACACTTCTCCAGCCCGAATGACATTCCAATGTCATTGCTGTATAGCCTGGTAGTGTGGATCAGTGAATCGATGTCTCGTTCACTCTTGGCATACAACTTGATGTCATCCATGTACAGGAGGTGGCTGACAACTGCTCCGTTCCGTAGTCGGTATCCGTAGCCAGTCTTGTTAATGATCTCACTGAGGGGGTTCAGGCCTATGCAGAACAGCAGTGGGGACAGAGCATCTCCCTGGTAGATCCCGCACTTGATGGTGACTTGTGCTATGGGCTTGGAGTTGGCCTCTAGTGTTGTACGCCACATCCCCATTGAGTTCCTGATGAAGGCTCTTAGGGTCCCATTGATCTTGTACAATTCTAGGCATTCCAGTATCCAGCTGTGGGGCATTGAGTCATAGGCCTTCTTGTAATCAATCCAGGCAGTGCACAGGTTGGTCAGTCTGGTCTTGCAGTCTCGGCTGACTGTTCTGTCTACCAGTAGCTGGTGTTTTGCGCCTCTGGTATTCTTGCCAATTCCTTTCTGTGTCCCGCTCATGTATTGACCCATGTGCCTGTTCATCTTAGCCGATATGATGCCTGACAGGAGCTTCCATGTAGTACTGAGGCAGGTTATTGGTCGGTAGTTGGAGGGGACTGGTCCCTTCTTGGGGTCCTTGGGGATCAGGACCGTCCGACCTTCGGTTAGCCATTCCGGGTGTCTCTCATCAACTAGCAGCTGGTTCATTTGTGCTGCCAGACGCTCGTGGAGTGCAGTCAGCTTCTTCAGCCAGTAGGCGTGAACCATATCGGGCCCTGGTGCTGTCCAATTCTTCATACTGGAGACCCTTTCTTGGATATCTGCCACTGTGATGGTTACTGGACCCTGTTCAGGGAGGTCGCTATGGTCTGCCCTCAGATCCACTAGCCACTGAGCATTGCCGTTATGGATTGCGTCCTTCTCCCATATGCTCTTCCAGTAT
This sequence comes from Neolamprologus brichardi, assembly GCF_056152115.1. Classification (NCBI taxonomy): domain Eukaryota; kingdom Metazoa; phylum Chordata; class Actinopteri; order Cichliformes; family Cichlidae; genus Neolamprologus; species Neolamprologus brichardi. The sequence continues at coordinate 29,200,265 of NC_142106.1, read as the reverse complement.
TGCTCCGTCTCCAGCCTTGGTGGTGCTGTTCTCTTATTATTGTTCCCTTGCCACTGAGAGTACACCTTTGCTGGTTCTGTGGAGAACAGCTGGTTTATTCTCCTGCCTTCTATCTCCTCAAGCGGCTGGCCAAGGCTGTGAGTCTTTGCTTGGCAGTTTCCAAGGCCTCAGGTATGGACAGCTTGCTGTATTTCTTATGCACCTTCTTTGTCGTACCTTTCTGCAACTCCGTTAGTTGGCTCACCTCCCTCCGTGCTACTTTGATCTTGCCCTCTAGCCTCCTTCTCCATGGAGGGTACTGCCCTCCATCTCACTGATCACTGCTGCCGTATTGTAGATCAGCTTGTTAGTGTCGGTAATCGTGGCTGTAGGTATCGTCCGTAGTGCTGCATTAACATCATCTAGCAGACCTTCTGAGGGTACTTCACGTAATCTTGGTAACCGGCTACGGGGGGTCCAGGTTTCAAGCTTGGCCATGATCCTATATTTCAGGTCAGTTCCTCTCGCACTCAATGATCCTTCTCCTGTCGCACTTGGGGCTATGTACCCAATCTCGGGTGGGGGTGATGATATCTCCCCCCTGACCTGGCGTCCTGACTCCTCCTTGCCGTAGCATTTATGTTGTACCTCGTCAATCTCCAGCTGTGAGAGCAGTCCCTTCTTTCGAATGTTGGAACACTGAGCTACTAGTTGTTTCGCCGTCATTGTGGATGTTGGGTATCGAAGAATCCATAGGTCCCTCATCCTATTCATGTAGCCCCTTCCGCCGGGGTTACTTGCGTAGTAGCATTTCAACAACGCCCTGTTTTCGTCTCTTGCCCACCGATGCCTTCTTGTTCCAGTAGCCCACTTCTCGTCAGGGTGCCCTGGTTCCTCAACACCTGACGCGGACCTTGTTGATCCGGGCGACATCCAAGCCGGCATGCCTTCATATTTATCTGTCTCGCTCATGTCTGCGGTAGGCTCGCTTAGCATAGGGGGTCTAGCCTTAGGACCCTTACTGGATACAGACGCCCCAGGCAGGAATCGAACTTGCGATCCTCTGCTCCAAAGGCATGTAGTTTAACCACTACACTATCCAGCTGCTAAATAAATAATTTGCGCACCAATTCCTCTGACATCGTCTTATCAATCGTTAGCTGAGCGTTATGTTAGTGCGTGTGTAAAAGCAGCAGGATACATATTTTAGTTCTGCTGAGCCAAATAAGACAGGTCAGGGTGAAGAAGTGACAAAACGGAAAGGTTATGACAAATCAGACTATAAGGCAAAAAGAAAGTGCAGCTTTATGGTTTCATGGACAAAAGAATTTCTGTGGCTGCAATATGACGAGCTAAATAACCAGGGCTGCACATAAGTGGTCCGCAGGTGTGCATTCGCTGTCAAAATAAAAACCCGCACAAGATAAGAAGTTGCAACGCGTGTTTGCGTACATAAGATTTTCAGGAGGAGGACAGACATTTGTTTAGAACTCTTAAAGATGTCGAAGAAGCTCCTTTAAGCAATTACTGTGATGTTCCTCCACCTCCAAAGAAATGTCAGAAGGAGTCCGAACCACAAAAGAAGCACGTATTCTCGGAAAAGTGGTTGCAGGAGGTGAGCTGGCTTCAAACAAATGATGAACGCACAGAGAGGTGGTGCAGAATGTGCCGTGAAAATGTAATAAATGACAAATTAATAAAAAGGCATGAACATTTTTTTTGTATCGAAAAAATATCGAACCGTGACACCAAAGTATCGAACCGAACCGAACCGTGAATTTTGTGTATCGTTGCACCCCTAATATGCACCCCTAATATATATATATATATATATATATATATATATATATATATATATATATATATATATATACATATGTATGTGTGCATATATATATATATATATATATATATATATATATATATATATATATATATATAAACATTTTTAAAGGGACTACATTAAAACAAAAATAGTAAATTGTGACATCTAATAGAGCATTTGAAAAAAAGTCCATCACAGAAGACTAAATAGACAGCCAATTTGTGAATGATTGCATTAACCCTACTAATCACTGGCTTGACCTAGCAAAATTCCTTAGTGGACCAGTGCTGTCATTTAATATTGATTCTGTATCTGACTAAAACGGTTCATTATCTATTGCTTCCTGTTTCAAACTTCAAACCATAAGCAAAACACCCTTTTAAGAAGGGAGAAAAAAGTAAGAAAGAAATGTACTTAACAGAGTGACTGTTCTCCTCTAGAGTCAACAACAATGAGGCTGGTCCTGCTGGGAAAAACTGGATTTGGGAAAAGTCACTTGGGTAACACCATTCTTGGAGAGGAGCTCTTTGCCACTTATGCCTCTCCAAACTCTGGGACAATGAAATGCCAAACAGAAACCAAAACAGTCAGTGGAAGAAGCATCACTCTGATCGACACCCCTGGTTTGTTTGACACAGGAAGGTCTGAGGAAGATCTGAAGCCTGAGATAATGAGCTGTATGACAGAGTGTGCTCCTGGGCCTCATGCTTTTCTCATTGTGCTTCAAGTGGGTAAATTCACAGAGCACGAGCAGGCTGTCATCACTAAGATACATCAGTCTTTCTCAGATGAGGCTCTAAAATATGCTGTCGTTGTTTTCACTCACGGTGATCAGCTCAAGAAGAATGCGAAAATTGAAGATTTTGTCAGTCAGAACAAAAATCTGAGTGATCTGGTGTCAAAGTGTGGTGGTCGGTGCCACGTCTTTGATAACAAACACTGGAACAACAACCAGCCAAATAACTACAGGAGCAACCAGTTCCAGCTGGAGGAGTTACTGAAAACAATAGAGAAAATGGTGGTGGAAAAAAACGGAGGCTACTACACAAATAAAATGCTGCAACATGTGGAGACGGCAATACTAGAACAGGTAGAGCATATTAGAAACTCAATGCCAGATAAAACCCCAGAAGAGATCAGAAACCAGGCTAAAACTAGTGTGTTTAAGAGGTTTCTGATCCAAATGGCAGGGATTGCAACAGGAGCTTTGCTCGGGGCTTTTTTTGGTGTAGTAACATTGGTTGAATTTGCTGTGAAATCTGTGAAGAACTCACAACCGATGAGTGTCACAGAAATGTTAGCATGTGTGTCTGCTCCTGCAACAGTAGGAAAAACAGCACTAGTAGCTGCAGGAACAGTAGGTTTGGCAGCAGCAGCAGCAGCAGCAGGAGGAGTAATGGGAGGCATCACTGGAAATGAAGCCGCTAAGGATGCAGAGTCACCTTTAGAAGCTGTACGGAGAGTATATAAGGCTGTCCAAAGAAAAAGAAAAGCTTTTACTGAATATACGTAAGATTTTCTTAATAAGCAGTTATTTATGTGAACATTTGATTATTTTATTACCTCTTGATAATGTTACATTACATATAATGTTTACATATTTAGAAGACAGTACATAAATTTGTTTTTATTTGGAGGTTTTTGGGACTATTAAAGGTTTATTCAGCGGTTTCTGTCATTTAGGCGCCTATTTATTTTTTTTTCTTCACTTACTTTGCCTTGGGCTACTGTGTCAAAATTTTTCATAAAGTTGGGAATAAAGGAAATGTGGGGTAAAGCAAGTGAAGGCTCTGATTAATTCAACACCATTGCCAGCAGTAAGAGGGTTCATCTGGAGGAAAGATATTTGGAGGGGCTCACAAACAGCAATAGTGCCATCAGTGGAGGACAACAGCTATCTTACCTTGGCAAAAAGCAATTGTGTTTCAGTTACTGGAAGGATGTAACTTTGCCAGTGCCGGACTTGAACTCTTGTCTTTTTTCACGTTACTCTGACACCCCACCCTTTTTTTAAAGCAACTCATTTGCTACTTTAGGGCCAGAATGTTTTGGTGTTTATTAACTATAACTGGGGTTTTACTTGAGCACTCATGTTGCAGCATAATGCAACCTTCCACAGCTTTAAGGTGAATAAAATGTTTAAATGAAGTGTGGTTTGCCTTTTTTTGTTTACAATCAAGTTTAATTTCTATCACAAATTCGCATGATAGTGCTTTGCAAACTGTATAAGTTCGAGGAAGTACACACCAGACAGGCTATTTGTTATTTCATGTAAATATAGGTGAGGCCAAGCACACACCTATATTAGTCACAATTTAAGTGTAATAACATCCCACTAGGTGTGGTATGGAAAAATGTTAGAGCTTTACCCTTAGTATTATTGCTGTGGCTCAAGCAATGGAAGCTTTATAACGTTCACTGTCACAAATGAGATATTCAGAGTTCCATTTTACTAGAAAAGTGTCCACAGCACTGTTCTGAATTTATCATTAACAGCATGCACAGTTGTTTGGTCATATGGCCCATACTTCAATTCGATATTCAGCTTTATTTATATATTGCCAAATCACGACAACATTTTTCTCAAAATCCTTTGAAAATTAAAGATCAGACAATAGCACAGAGAAAACCCCAACTATCAAATGAACCTCTATAACAGGGGTGGGGGAACTAAACCCAGGGTGATATCCTTCAGTATGAGAGAGCTGTGACTGACCGTTCATGGGGCTCATCTGGATTTCTATCTGCATCTCAAGCTATCTCATGTTACATACAAAAAAAGCACCGTCTGATAACCCATTTCTACATAAATGTGTAATTGCTGTTTCCAAAGAGAGGAACAGCTGCAAAAATCATCCCAAAAGCTTCCAAACACTTTCTTCCTTAGACTACAAATTCACCTTGTCAAGTTTAAGATGGCCTGAATAATGGCCTCTCTCTCTCTCCCTCCCTTAGAGTAATGATAAAACTTATGTTTAATCGTTGCTCTAAGATATGCTTACAATACCTAATCCAAAGCTAATAATTATATCTAATGATGGCTCACCTGAAGCTGACACTCCGCCACGTGTGTCAAAAACCACACTGCTTCAGAAGCACTGTGTCAAGGTTTGATTTGTTTGGCCAGAGTCATGTGATCAGTGACATTTAGAACGTAGCTGATTCGATGGTTTATAAGGAAGTGGATCATTCGCGGGATTTGTGGAGTGCTTTGATGGTGAGAGACAACAAACCACCGATCATTCTACTGAGCGATACCGAGCCAGCAAGGAAGAGGGGAAGTTCTGTTGTGTGGGAGTATTTTGAGTTGATTTTCCTCAATCGGGTGGGTTTGCCAGCTTTCTATTCTTGTTGTTTGTCTTTGTTTTGATTGTGTTTATTTTATTTTTAATAATATTATTTACAAACATACCTGTCCAGCTGTCCAGTGATTAATTGTATAAGTACCTGGAGGCGGGAACTCACAGCAGAAGCATACTCATAATGTGTTGTACATTATTATTATTAAAGAAAGACCACACCATGGCACATGTTTAAATAAGGGAAGCTTATTGATCAAATGTATCTATTAAACAAATAGACATAATTATTTCACCCAAAAAACATAGCAACAAAGGTGTGGCCCAATATCAGACAGAACTGTGAACTCTGTAGAATGGGCAGTCATAATAAAGCACTACACTTCAATTTGTAGATTCAAGCTGTTCTTCATAATTTTGGCCACCAGATGTCACCAGAGAGGAATGTGTTGAAAAGCTTCTAGTATGAAGTGTTTTTAACACAAGCTTCAATGCTTCAGAAAGCTTCATTTGAGCATCTAATATACTCCAGTTTGTTCATGTAAATCAGGGGTGGGAGACTCCAGACCCAAAGGGCTGATGTCATGCAGGTTTTAGATATCACCTTGGGTCAACACACCTGAAACAAATGATCAGTTCTTTACCAGGCATCCAGAGAAATCAAAAACATGTTGAGGAGGTAATTTATCCATTTAAATCTGCTGTGTTGGATCAAGGACACATCTAAAACCTGCAGGACACCGGCACTTGATGCCTGGAGTTCCCCTACCCCTGATTGAATGAGTCCATTGCCTATCCAAAACCTAGAAACCTTCCCAATAAAGCAACGGGGACAGAGACAACTATAAGTGTTGATATGTGAGTGCTAGATCAACTTAAGTCTGCTACTGCAAATGAAAACATCATAGTTTACACATACTACAATTGACTAGACAAGCTAACCAATGCCAGTCTAGTGAAAGGTCCAAACAAGAACACACTCCTGTTTATAAAAAAGATATTATTATTATTTTTTAAGTTATTATTATTACTTAGCAGTGATTGTTCCAGAATAAAACAAATATGGATTTGAATGTATTTCTCTGCCTATGGTAGTGCAGTGCTCCATAGTTGTATATGAACATTTAGAATATTGCTTTGTTGTTCTAAAACTGTCATATGCGAGCTTGCATATTTACTGTGACACCTTACAATACTGTGATTTCCTACACATACTGTCAGTGCACTGTGTGCAAGTGTAGAATTAACACTCATGTCATTACACTGACTCCATTAGTTACAGAAAACCTTGGAAGAACTTCTGCTTCTTAACAAAGAATGATCAAAATACCTCTGAAATAAGTTTGAGTACACACCTGCTAGACCTCATATCACTGGAAAGAAATCTATAAACAATAATCAACAAAACTTTGTGAGGAAGCAATTTCACTCTCCTTCTGTCCAGCTGTAGCTTCAGGTCTACTCAGCACTCCCCACTTTTTTTGATTGCTTATTCACAACTACATTGGTCATTTCCTTTAAGTTAAAACTCAAGAAATACCATTTGCATATGAATTGTGTCCTATAAACACACTTTCTTTGTCTTCCCTAGCAGTTATTGAATAGTTGCATCCACCTCTAAAGTAATTACATTTTAATCTGTTTTGCAGAGCAAGCAAACAACATGTAAGATGGTACATTACCGAACTACCTGACATTCAGCCACAATGTAGACAAAGCAGGATAACTTCTAAAAGTCTACAAATTAGATCTTCAGTTAAAGTGACTGCAAGCTACAAAAATGATCCAGAAGATACGAGCCAGCTGCTAAACAAACAGATGAGATCAAGAAAGTTCACCATTGATGCTACATGAGAAACAACATTTCTACTTAAGAAAACTCTTCAACTCTTGATTGAATTTACTGAGATGGCTCATCTCAACAGGCAGCAAAGGACGTGTGATCTACTTGTTGTGTGTCAGAACAGATTTTGTGTGAAGTCATTTTTATTAAATGTTTTGATGTTATGTTAGCTGTTTGACATATACATGTTATTCCGCAGTTTTATTTTATTTTTTATAAAAAATGTAGACACTAATCACTAAATGTTACAATTAAACTAAATAACCTTGTTTTTTGTTTGTTTTTGTAAATATAGTAGAAGTTTGAAAGATTTCTGCGAAACAGTGACAGAGACAATCCCTGCACAATACTTATGATCAGCACGTTTTGGAGAAATCCCTGCACAAACAAGAGAGAAAGTATTGAGACTGCTGCAGACAGCAGGATGTGACTAAGGTGATCAGTGTGCTTCAGCAACATTCATGTTGCTCACAATAAATCCATTTATAAAGTAAAACATACAGAGAAAAGACTGCGTGTTTGATGACATAACCACACAGATTTCCAGCTGTTTTTAAGGCTCTTCACCGCAAAAATAATAATGAGAGAGATGGTGTTGTTTTCTTTTGAGCATGTGTAATAAATAGAAGCGGTAGTATCAAATAAATAATTAAACAATTGGGGAGACCCCCCCCAAATGTCTCTGGCACGCGTCGAAGCAGCAGGTACCTATTACCTCGTTTAGTCGTAGTCACGTGACCTGGGTATTTAGCCCCGCACTTCCGAGGATTGTTTTAATACGTCTGTGGTTCTGAAGCTCCACGCAACGTCGAAACGTCTGTATCGACTTTTGTTTTGGCTAGTACGCCCAGCTTTGCGGACCAACTTCTTTGTGGTCAGCTGCTGTTGTTGCTGTGCCACCTCCACCCTTGTTACGCATGACACGTAGCACCAATTCCAATCAGTGTTGAGACCCCGGATTGTTTGCCGCGCTTGGCTCACAGGTGAATTGATTACAGTGTTTCCTAGATAAGGTGCGACTATTTGCGGTTCCTGTCAATGGACTGCACTTTTGATTTGGTGGGTCTCATATTACAGATAGTGTATTAGAGCATGTACTGAAGAGGCTTAGGGCCACCAGGGAAAAGAAAAATTTGTTACTGGTTCTGCAACCCAATTTGCCTCCTTGTTAAAAGTTGATTGTCCGTCCAGTTCACGTGGTCTGTTGCCGAGCCTGGTATTTTTATTTTCTGTACTAGTTTTCGTAATGTGCAGTTTATCGGTGGCATCTGCTAGTTCGTAACTCCCACAGTATATAAATTGTACAGTAATGATGAATCGGAAACTCTATGATTTTAAACCTCCGCTTTTTCAGAGAAAACGAGAAGTGTTCTTCGCGTGGATTTCATCCAAATGGCAGAGAAGTGGCAGCCGCAGTGTGGCGTCGAGTTAGAGCCGAATCAGTTTTACTGCTCGGTATGTCTGGACCTGCTCAAAGATCCCGTCACCATCCAGTGTGGACACACTTACTGCAGAAGCTGTATCGAGGGATGCTGGGACCAGGAGAAAGAGAAGGGAACGTACAGCTGTCCTCAGTGTAGGGAGACCTTCAGCTCAAAGCCTGTCCTCGGGAGGAACAATATGCTGGCTGAGGTGATGCATCCACGGTGCTGCTTTTGAAAATAAATAAAATGACAATTTATTTGACGTAGCAATTTAACTAAAGTTCAAATACTCGGAGCTCAGAGAAATACTTAATGAGAAATATTTTTTTAATTTTTTTTTTATTATTCTTTCTGATATTATCATTATCCAATTTCTAGTTTGTTATCATTTACAACATTCATAAACAGATTTTCATTAATGGTGTGGTGGTTTGCTTGGTTTGATTCTAGTCTGACGCACATCCCTTTGGGTTGAGTCAGGAAGGGCAGCTGGAATAAGTGAGTACAGTGAACTTATTGTTATCTTTAAGAAACCAGTTTGAGATGATTTGAGCTTTGAGACGGTGTGTTAGCCTGCTGGAAGTAGCCATCAGTAGACGACATGCTGTGGTCATAAAAGGATGGACATGGTGGGCAACAATACTTTGGTAGGCTGTGGTGTTTCGGTGATGCTGTGTTTGGACTGGGGGGAGGGGCAAAGTGTGCCAGAGGATATCACCTCTACAGCATTCTAACACAAACCGGAACTGATGCAAAGCAGGATGGATCCATGCTCTTATATTGTTCATGCCAAACTTTCACTATCAACTGAAAGTTGCAGGAGAAATTTGTTCTTCAGAACCAGCGACAATCTTCTTCAGTAGTATAATTTTGGTGAGCGTGTGTGAATTCTGGCCTGAGTTTTGTGTTCTTAGCTGTGGAAGTGGCTCTTCTGCTGTTGCAGACCATCTGCTTAGTTTGAATTTCAACAGGTGATCTTGACCATGTCTACATGCCTAAATGCAGTGAGTTGCTGCCATGTGTTTAGTTGATTAGATATGTGTTGAAACAAGCAGATGAACAGATGCAGCTCATAAAGTGCCCAGTAATCATAATTTTATATTTTCTTTGGCAGATTTTCTTGTGGGTGTTTGCATTGTCTGCTCTTGTTACCCCTAAAATATTTAAATGAATTATATTATCATCATAGCACATGCTTTCTAAATGATAGTGCAATCTTAAAATAAATAACACATTTTTCTATAGTTTCGATTCTGTTTGTCGTGCAAAACCTCTGGCCACTTTTATTTGATAACTGTAGGTTGTAGAGAAGCTGAAGAGGACAGTAACCCAACAGGCCCGTCCAGCTTCTCCTCTTGCTCCTGCAGGACCAACAGACATTGCCTGTGATTTCTGTTGTGGGACCAGAAGAAACAAAGCCAGCATGTCTTGTCTGACCTGCTTGGCATCGTACTGTCCGGCTCATCTTGAGCCTCACCACAGTTTTCCTGTGCTGAAACTTCACCAGCTGGTGTCTGCTACAGTGCCATTAAAGGAAAAAATGTGCACAAAGCACAACAAGCTGATGGAGGTTTACTGTAAGACTGATCAAAGATGTATCTGCTATTTGTGCACCATGGATGATCACAGGCACCACTCAACAGTGTCAGCTGCAGCAGAAAGAGCTGATAAACAGGTAGAGACAAAAAGCCAATGTAAATCTGGAGAGTGGTTGAATTTTACTCCTGTGACTGAAATATTCACAATGACACATTCGTGGTTGCTTCTTACAGGTAAAACTTGGTGAGATCCAGAGTGCAGTCAAGCGGAGATTCCAGGAGAGACAAGAGGAGCTGAATGAGCTGGTCCAAGCTGTGAAGGACTTCAAGGTGTGGAAATAAGACTAGAAAACGTATTTGTTCTGACCACAGCAGTGTCTTTTGTACAGGTTCTGACATCTGGCAGTGAGAGCTGATAACCATGATTGTCTGTAATTGCAACATGTATTCCTGCATTTTGGTGTACACCTACTACGTTTGTTTTGAATTTGTTTTATGTTCATATGTTTTTGCCAGGAACAAAGTGAATCCAGAAAACTCTGCTATGTTGTGCATCTATTTTAAACTGAACCTTCTTTATGAATAACAGATTTGTTGTCAGACTGCTGTGAAGTCCAATGACAGGCACTTTGACAAGCTGATCTCCTCCATCCAAAAACAACGTGCTTTAATGAAGGAGTTGATTGAAGCTCGGTGGAAAACTGCAATAGCTGAGGCAGAAGATCTGCAGATGCAGCTGGAGGAGGAGATGGCCAAGCTGAGGAGAAGAGATGATGACGTGGAGCAGGTTTCCCACACAGCTGACCATATTCATTTCATTCAGGTAAAAGTTGTGTGTTCTAGACCAACCCATCCCTTTTTTTTTATTTTTTATAATTTTCACCTCATACACATTTTATTATTTAAATTCAGTATCAATCATCTATAGCTGCAAGACACGAGTACTAGTAAAATGTTCTAGAGAATATTACACCCATGTTTCCATATTTTGGCTATATCTGTGAAACCAGCTGCCTGATTTGGACTACTTGGGAATATTGTGTGCCTTTTTATATACAGAAAGATATAAACATGTCAGGTTCCTATCTGCAACATCGCAGTTTCTGCAGGCCTCCAAATCGGTTAATTTGCAGAGCCATAGTACAGGAGACTCCCCCCCCCCCCCCCCCGATTTGAAGGACTTAGATCAAGTAGTTTTCAGTTAAAACTCTCAGAGAACAATGCTAGAAAGAGTTCTAAAAACACTCTCACCTTGGCAGCAGTACAATGAAACTTCCCATTAGGAAGTGTCTTTCCCCTGGAATTTTGTTTTAATGAATGGAAGCAGAATGTTCCATGTAACATGCAGTTAATATATATATATATATATATATATATATATATATATATATATATATATATATATATATATATATATATATATATATATATATATATATATATATATATATATATATATATATATATATATATATATTTATTTATTTTTCCCTGTTAGTGTCTGTTACAGCTGTTGTGCTGCCACCTGTGCCAAAGACCAGGGGAGAGTTATTGCGCTGTAAGTAAAACCGTTAAGGCAGATCATTATATAAATGAAGTAATCACTTACTAAATACTAGAAGGCTGATGATATTCCTGGTTTGCTTGTCCATCAGATCACTGTCCTCTAACACTGGATCCCAACTCTGTCAACAAATGCTTTGTCCTTTCACGGCAATCTAAACGAGTGACGAGTGGCTGCTATGAGCATTTATCTCACTCGGACAGGTTTGGAGGTGTGAAGCAGGTGCTGTGCAGAGAGGGTTTAACAGGGCGGTGCTATTGGGAGGTCAGTTGGAGTGGTGGCGTCTGGTCAGTGGCAGCGTCTTACAAAAACATAATTCGACTCAGAATTTGGGAAGAATGACAAGTCCTGGAGTTTGGAGTGCTCTGCAAACGGATATACTTTCAGACATAACTTAGTAGCCAAGGCAGTGTCAGGTCCTTGTACCTCTCAGATTGGCGTGTACCTGGATTACAGGTCAGGTACTCTGTCGTTTTACAGCATCTCTGACACCATGACTCTGCTTCACAAAGTGCGCACAGTATTCACTCAGCCTCTCTATCCTGGCCTTGGGCTGAAGGAAGGAAGCTCTGGCTGTTATGCAGAAGTGAAGAAATTGTGATGCCAACTTTTTCACCTCTACCATGTTGAGTAATGCCTTTCAAGACCTAATATAAGCAGTGTAGAAACCTGTGAGTGCTGCTGTTAAGTGAGCTCATAGAACTTGATTAACACTTATTTGTTATATGCTGAATGACTTGCACTGTTTGGCTGTTGAAAGGCGTGACAGGTGCTCCACTGTGACATAGGACATTGAAATTGTAAGGTTTTGTCGCTCTAATTAATTTATGCTTAACAGATGTTTGTTTGCTTGTTTTATTGAGTTTAAATGGACTTTTTCACTTGCATGTACTTTGTTTTCTTTCCATTTTACTTCTTTAATATCTGAGGGGGGGAATAGTTGACAATATACTGCACATAGGGCTTATTGTACTAATGATGAATGGTTTCAGATGAAGTCAGTTTTGCAGTCAGCTAAAGCTACAGAGATGCTGTATTGCACTATGACCAATGTCTAGAAGATGTAGGGTAAAGGTTATTGTGGCTTTTGTGACACTTTTCCAAAGGTACTGCCCTCATTTCTCAAAGGTTTGCCAAATTAATGGTTCTGTATTTTTATTTGGAACTGTTTTTAGACTGCTTTCTTAGGATTCCTTTCCTATTTATCTGAGGTTGTGCTAAAAAGCAATAAATAAAAATGATTGCCAGTATTTAAACTGTTGTGAATGACTTGTTTGTCCATGATCTGTCAAATGTGTCTCTCATTAATGATATCCAGTCTTTTTGAGCCAAAGTATGTTCCTATCACGAGTTAGAAGCTGCAGTTTTGACAAAGTGACTTCATATACTCCCAAGTAAAGTGTCATGTTATATTAAAAATGTTTTCTTCAAAAGAGATCTGGTCTCGAGGCTGTCAGTAAGTGTAAAAAGCAGTTAGAAAGATATTTTAAGAGGCCAAAAAGAACTGTATTGGTTACCATGTAGGTACAAACACAGTCATTACAAGATACTTTCAAAGCAGGTCACTTATTTTATGCAACGCCTGTTGTTAATCCTCTTGACTAGTCTGTCAAAATAAGCAAAGATATTAGTCATTAAAAAAAATCACACGTCGCTTTTCAGCAATGTATAATCTCCTACTGACAAAGGCAGTAGGAGTACGCCTAGTACATGAGTACAAAGACACATGTCCCAAGGCTAGATTTGAATTGAACTCCAAGTCAAATGTATTCATGTATGCACCACAGTTTGTCCTTGTACCACACCTTAAAATGGTTTTAGAGAGCTGTTAACAAGCTTTATGGCCAGATTGTAGTGGTGTTTAGTGAGTTTTGACTAAGTTTCATTTGTGAAATCTTCAGTCAACTTAAACAGCTGGGTGTATTGAAAATATGATGAAAAGTTTTTATAAAGCGAGACCATTATTGTTTTTCAAAAATGTTGACATCTGGAGTGTAATCTATTTAGACATCGCACGTTTACTTCTGTGCGTGTCTTTTTAGTAGCCTGCTGTTAGTCTAATATTGCTCTTGTGAACAACCAGTATTCCAAAGTGTTAATAAGCAAAATCACTGATTACAGAGGCGGAGGCATTTATTAAAAAAACAAGACTTGGAAGAGTAAAACTCGTTTTAAGATGTTTACTGTGAGCTTTTTAACGTCTTGTAGACTGAGTTACTAAAAAAGGAGTTATCACTGTTGTAAATTCATCATTGGGCGTGCGCTGTTGTTTGGTCATGTGACGCACAAACGTGATTGTCGGAGGAAGCCTTGCAGGATCATCACTCCTTTACTCCGATCAGAGAGTGCTGAGCTCTTACAAATCGCTGCTTATGTTTGGTTCGGTTACAGCGGGATGATGGCAGATCTTTACCAGCACCCGGTTTTCTTTGAGTGCGAGAGTCTTAAAGAAGAACATCTGACGAGATTACAAAATTATTTCCGTAATCGTCGCAAATCAGGCGGAGGAGATTGCAGACAACTGACAAGAGTGGACGCAAACGTCTACAGCGTGGTTTTCCAAAATAAAAAAGGTAAGTTTATCATGCGTTCTATATTTATTATTAAAATGTATATTTTATATATATATATAAATAGATTTATTTATGCACGAAATATTATTAGCATTTCTCGGTTAAAATAGCCGTAACAGAAAGGTTTCAGCTGTTTAAGAAATATTATATTTTCACCGTTGAAGTACAGCTGTGGGTGGGAGTAGTGAGAAAGGAAACGTAAACCAAATGTTTGTCTGGAAAGCGAAACTTGTTACGCAACGTTAAGTTTCGTTTTCGGTGATCAGCAGCTGCCTCAATGCTGAGTTCAGGGAATTCGGGAAACTCTGATTTCCCACCGTCACATTTGAACTCTTTCCTCCGTGAGTGGGCTGTTTAGAGGGAGAGAGCTACTATGAGATGACGATATTATTGCAAATACAGTTTTTTTTTTAAAATTGTATTTGCTGTTTGGATGTGTTTTAGTAGATACAGTTAAATGAGTTGCAAAGGCTTTAAAGCGGAATCAGCAATATATTGTGTTGGACATACTTCATATGTGCTATGTACTGACTCGGTAGCTTGTGAAGCTTGCACACAAGAATTTCACTCACATGTGCTGTACCAGTGCACCAGTAATGTGGTGTGACAACAAATTTGATTTGATTTTGATTTGACCACTGAATTATAGTTTCTACCAAACTGGCAGTGGGTGAAAAGAGGAGAAAAAAGAACAAAGAAGGGCAAAACGAAAAGAAAGAGTTAAAGTTATATAATAAATTCAGTCTGTAATTTGAGATATCTGTCTACAGATCAGCAGAGAGTCCTTCAGAGATCAAAGCATGTTTTGGAGATTGAAGATTATAGTGTTGTGTTTACTGTCCGAGAAAGTCTGGAAAATTCTACCTCCTCTCACTTCATGACCCCCACTTCCAATCCAGCAGAGGTAAATTTCACGTTTTTGTTTATCTAGATTTTTAATAGTTTTATGCATCCTTATGAAATGAACATTATCCATTTTATTATAATATTAATGTAAGCAGGGGTTTGCTACAAATTGATAGCTGTTCTCATTTGCATGTCTTCCCAATCACAGACTCCTGAGCACATTCCTGCCTCATCTCTTCTGCCAAGCGATGACGGGTATGAACTACATGTTAATAATTATCTTAGTTACTTAAATGTCCACATGCTCAGCAAGAACTTGAGAACATGCTTGCCTGTTTAGCCTGCTCTGCTGAACTTTACTGTGAGGAGGGGAGAGTTTTAGTCAGGAGGCTCGCTCAACCTGGTGCTGCAGATGAAGTTAGTGATTGGAAAGCTGAGGTAGACGCTCTCTTTGGTGGCTACTTGTGCCATTATGAGGTAAACCCTGACAAAGTTGAAGCTTTGGTTCAGTCCAGCAGCTCTTGTCAGACTGCAGGTGAAGTGAAGGTGTACACAGATGTGTCTGGGAAGAGTCTGAAGTGACTGTTGCTGCTGTGAAGGACTTTGGTAGTGTGAGAGGTTAAAGTCTGAGCCAAGTCATCCCGTTTGATAACAGAGAGGAGGTGGTGAGGGCCATACAGGAACCACGTGACAGGCTTCTCCAAGGGATAGATACACCTGATGAAGATACAGCAAGAGGAGCCACTGCCAGAGCTCCTGGAGGCAGAGTCCACATGGAGGTTATTCAGGGACTAATCGAGAGCCAACAGGTGAAAAATGCTGCTGTAATTAAGATAAATCTTAACTCACAATAAAACACATTTTCTAGACTCACCAAATCTCCTGCTCTTGTCCTAGGTGGATGCTTTGGTGTCTCCTATGGTTGGCCATAATCCTCACTCTACCCGTATTGGAAATGCTTTATTTGCAGTAGCTGGACGCCAGCTGACCACAAGGTTTAGAAAGGAAGCAGGCGATGAAACAATGCCTGGTGACTCAGTACTGCTGGAGGGCTTACCTGGACTTCAATCAAATGCAGTCTTCTTCCTCAGTCTCGTTCCTTGGAATGGTGACCCAGACGGCGTGCCAGTCCAGGTGAGATAGTAAAGGAGGGATTTTATTATACTGCCTGTTTGTGAGGACACTTTTAATGGAGTCATTTGCCATAATCCAGTATTTTTACCCACTATAGGTTC
The DNA here is from genome assembly GCF_056152115.1 of Neolamprologus brichardi. Classification (NCBI taxonomy): domain Eukaryota; kingdom Metazoa; phylum Chordata; class Actinopteri; order Cichliformes; family Cichlidae; genus Neolamprologus; species Neolamprologus brichardi. The sequence goes on along the minus strand of NC_142106.1, from coordinate 29,184,139 downwards.
TTCGAATGGGCATCAGAAAGATCCTATCTTCCTGTGAGACAAAAGGATTCACATCTGTCGCTCTTCCCGTCATTGGTGCTGGGATTGCTCTGAAATTTCCTGACAGTGAAGTGAAGAGGGTGTTAACAGAGGAAATGCACATATTTGAACAGGAGCGAACAGGCATCACACCATTCCTGATCCGCATCGTCATTCACTTTGATGACGTGGAGACACTCAAGGTAATGGAACAATTTTTTTCCCTAAAAATCAACTACCGACAAATGCTGAGATTTGAAGAATGCCACCATTCCTTATCCTTAGAAAACAAAGAAACTCAGAATATAATAATCAAATATGTCACAATTGGAAAAGCTCATTTTCCTATATCAGTCAGCAGGAACAGTCTCATCTGACCCCAATATTTGGTTTATCCTTCATATTTTATTTTTCAAAGCAGCAAGGCTTCAGGAGGCTTCACAAACCTGATTTGACTTTAACTTGGAAACATACTGTAAACACAATCATTAACCAATCAGCTATTGTTTCCTCTGCAATATATACAGTATATACAAGAATCATTACTAATGCTGGAAATTTGTTGTCTTTGCAGACATTTGGCTCTGTCCAAAATAAACAATTCACTGAAGATGTTCAAAATAAAGACCAAGATCAAGGTAGGTGTAGAAAATATCCACAGATAAGAATCCAGACAGTGCTTTTTTAAACATAAATAATAATTTGATTCTTTTTGTTAAAAAATCTTTTAAAAAAGAGACCATAATAAAACATCAACAGGAAATCACAACATCTGATGTAGAATATAAAAAACATTCAGTCCATCAAATGATACTAAATAGACAGCCTTTGGACAACAGCTCAAACACCCAGTATTTTGGAGGATTCAGACAGTCTTGCATTAACCCTCCAAAGACTGACTAAAAGCTTCACCTAACAGCAAACAATGTTCTCCTCTTATCATTTAGTATTCAGGTCTCATATTATCCTTTCTGAATAAAGTTACATTGAAACCAAGCACACCATTGTTTTTCTTGTGACATTACCAATACGTTTGATGTGTCACATGGCCCTCTTCCTATTGAAAAAACAAAAGTTGTATCCAAGATGGCCGACTTCTAAATGGCCACCATGGTCACCACCCATCTTGAGGAGTTTGCCCCCTCACATATACTAATGTGCCACAAACAGGACTTTAATATCACCAATCATTCCCATGTTATTACGGTGTATCCATATAAATGGCCCACCCTGTACTTTTAATTAACTGCTTTAGCCCACTTACAGTGAAAATTAAAAAAAAAAAACTCTTGTTCATGACTTGTGTAGTATGTTAACGCTATTGGAAGTAAAAATAACTTGAACTTCAATTTTGAAAACACAACTTTCTTTTTTTTTTTTTAATAAAGCTCTGACTTGTATTATGAGTCTGTGGTCTGGGAGAGAGTCCTGTAACTCTCTGTCTGCAAAATACAGTATATAATGACCAATGTTGGGCAATTCATTATATAATTACTTCTTCAAAAAAGTAACTCAGTTTGGCAAACAAAGTTTTTTGCAGCTATTTTTTTTTAATGCAGTCAAGGCGTTTTTTTTTTAAAATAAACATTTCAAACTATTTACAGAACAATCAGCTGTTCTGCATCAAATCTGATGCCACACAAATTATTTGTGCCACTCCAAAAAATAATTTCTGTCCACTATGAGATAAAGGAGAACAACAGCCTGATACCTGAAGGCCTGACAACAGGAGATGTATCAATCCTGTAACACCTGTAACATTCAGCAGTCGCCTCATTGTTCTGACACACACAACGAAACTATTTGACTACACTACACACTAACTACACAAGATTTGCGCTAAATGTCACAAATCTCTCACATCTCAAAACACCGCCGTCACTCCTAAAACTTCCCCCCTAAACAACTAAATGCCATATAATTTTTTGATTGGTCCACATGGTACATTTTTTCCACCAAGGCTGGAGGGGCGGGAGGTTTGTTTTTTGCTCACATGTGGAGAGCGCTTTTGAGCGTTTTCCTTATAAAACACCATTTTACCGTTTCTTCCCGCAGTAAATATAAACAACGATAGTATTCAGGAAGAAAAACAAACGTTGCATATTTTTTATCATAACTCTGGCTTTATGTGGCCTATCAACACAATTTAAAAACTGGTATAAAGTCAACACTTTTTCCGTCAATTGTTCCGTTTGTCCTGCTCACATCTCCAACGGTTGTACACGTTGTCATTAACGCGGCTTCACTCCACATCAGCCACGCTGCTTTGTTAGCTAAAACACCGGTGTTGGCACATAAGGACGTTGTCATAGCCTGTCAACGACGTTGATTAGCTGCGTATATACGAATGTGAATCGCATTATTGGCTGGACTATGGGATAAGGTGGCATCGTTCTAATCCCATACTGGAGCAGCCAGTCACTCACTGACTAACACTGCAAAACAGAATTGTTAAAGTTTTAATTTTAATTTCAATTCAGGTTAGATTTCTTTTTCTGTGCGCAACACAGATTTTCTGTGCGCAGAGACCGTGCCAGCAGTGCGCAATTGCGCACGTGTGCAGCTTAGAGGGAACATTGATCATGACCTCTCAGACATCAGACACTTTCAAAACCTTTTTTAAAAAACCCACTTTTATACTTGACTTTTAAATCAGAATAAGTTTGTACTACTTTTATTTGCCTTATTTCTTCCTGAAATCTTCTAATTTAATGTTGTTGTTTTTTCTTAAATTGCATCACAGCTTCCTACTTTTATGTCTTTTGATTGTTTTAAATTTGCAGCACTTTGGTCACAGTTGTTGTTTTTACATGTGCTATATAAAGAAGTTTGACTTTGACTGTTGATTCTGTTTCAAACCTGAAACCCTGACCAAAAAGTATTTCGAAGGCAGCAAAAGTAAGAAAGAAATGTACTTAACAGAGTGACTGTTCTCCTCTAGAGTCAACAACAATGAGGTTGGTCCTGCTGGGAAAAACTGGATCTGGGAAAAGTGATTTGGGTAACACCATTCTTGGAGAGGAGCTCTTTGCCACTTATGCCTCTCCAAACTCTGGAACAATGAAATGCCAAACAGAAACCAAAACAGTCAGTGGAAGAAGCATCACTCTGATCGACACCCCTGGTTTCTTTGACACAGGAAGGTCTGAGGAAGATCTGAAGCCTGAGATAATGAGCTGTATGACAGAGTGTGCTCCTGGGCCTCATGCTTTTCTCATTGTGCTTCAAGTGGGTAAATTCACAGAGCACGAGCAGGCTGTCATCACTAAGATAGTTCAGTATTTCTCAGATGAAGCTCTAAAATATGCAGTTGTTGTTTTCACTCACGGTGACCAGCTCAAGAAAAAGATGAAAATTGAAGATTTTGTCAGTCAGAACAAGAACCTGAGTGATCTGGTGTCAAAGTGTGGAGGTCGGTGCCACGTCTTTGATAACAAACACTGGAACAACAACCAGCCAAATAACTACAGGAGCAACCAGTTCCAGGTGGAGGAGTTACTGAAAACAATAGAAAAAGTGGTGGTGGAAAGAAACGGAGGCTACTACACAAATAAAATGCTGGAACATGTGGAGACGGCAATACAGAAACAGGTAGAGCACATTAGACACTCAATGCCAGATAAAACCCCAGAAGAGATCAGAAACCAGGCTAAAACAGATGTGTTTAACAGGTTTCTGATCCAAATGGCAGGGATTGCAACAGGAGCTTTGCTCGGTGCTTTTTTTGGTGTTGTAGCATTGGCTGAATTTGCTATCAAAGCTGTGAAGAACCCACAATTGATGAATGTCACAAAAAAGCTTTCCACATTAGCACGTGTACCAGCTGCACACGAACCAAAAGCACTAGTAGTTGCTGGAGCAGTAGGCTTGACAGCAGCTGTAGGAGTAGGAGGAGTAATGGGAGGTGTCATTGGAAATGAAGCCGCTAAGGATGCAGAATCACTTTCAGAAGCTGTACAGAGAACATATAAGGCTGTAGAAGAAAAAGGAAAATCTCTCACTCACTTAATGTAAGGTTTTCATAATAATCAGATATTTATGTGAACATTTGATTATTTTATTACCTCTTGATGTTGTTACACTATATATAATGTTTAAATATTTAGAAGGCGGTAGAGAAAAGTCCAGTCCGTTAGACAGGAGGGTTTTGTTGTTTAGACACTTTAGCACTTAACAGTTTTTTTGCCTGACTGCCATTTGGTGGTGGGAACATATTCTTTGGTGTGTTTATGAGAGATTTATGTTCAATAGGTTTGTGGTCCTTAAAAAGTAAAACTATGAGCTTTAATTCTCACAAAGTCTGTCAGTATGCTTGTTTTCTTTGTGAGGTTGTTGCTTGATCTCCCTGGTGCCTCATTATTTTGTCTTGTCCATATAAAGGACAAGACTGTTTATGACACAGACTACAACCACTGAAGAAATTAGGTTTTGTTTTTGTTTTTTTCCTGATATTGTCAAATCTCAATTGTTACTTAATTGTAAACGATCTGATATTGATAGAACTACTTGAAATGTGTATGATATATTGGTGATGTGATTGACAGATCAAAGATGACTTATTAAGCAATAAAAGCACTAATTTCTGACAAGGTTTTCCATTGCCCATTTGTTTTGTTTTGAGATTTTTTTCCCTCCACGTCATAGTTTTGTTCTTGTTGTACTGCACTTACATGTTGTGATTAACATGAGACACTGAGGAAGTAAAGACGTGAAGAAAGGACATTTAGAGGGGCTAAAAAACTGCCAGAGTGTTGCCAACAAAGTGCAGCAACTATGTTTCCCTGCCTGAAATTTTGCCTGTGCAAAAACATAAACTTTTGTCATTGTGAATTTTTGAGTTGAGTGTATCATTACCAGCATGCACAGTAATTGGTCATATGGCCCATATTTCAATTTTTAGTTCAATCTTTAGTGTTATTTACATAATCCCAAATCACAACAACAGTCTTCTCAAAGTTCTTTGTATTGTAAGGTAAAGACACTACAATAATACAGGTAAAAAACGGACCTCTTATGAGCAAACGCTGGCAACAGTGGAAATGAAAAACAGGAAGAAACCTCAGGCAGAACCAGCCTCAGGGAGGTGTGGCCATCTGCTGTGAACAGTTGGGGAGGAAGACACGACAAAAGGCAAGCTGTGGAGACGAGACAGATTAAAAATAACTAACGATTAAATGCAGAGAAGTGTATAAACAGTACGTGGAAAAGGTTAGTGAAGAATAAACGCTAAATAAACGCTAATAAACGGGAATCCCCAAGGAGCATATGCCTAGTGCAGCAAAACTAATTAGGTTTCACCTGATTTAGCCCTAACCATATGCTTTATCCAAAAGGAAAGTTTTAAGCTGAATCTAAAAAGTAGAGATAGTGTCTTGTCTCCTGAAGAGGGGCCTCTGATTCTACTCTAGGAACCACAAGAAAGCCTGCAGTGCGAGACCGAAGTGCGGTGAGGCCTTAAAGATAAGATGGGACCTGATTATTCAAGTATGTGTATGCATATTGTAAACAGAACAGGTCCTATCGCAGAACCATGTGGAAATCCATAATGTAAAGTAGATTCCCCATTTACATGAACAAACTGGAGTCTATTAGATAGATAGGATTCAAACCACTGCAGTGTCGTACCTTCAATACCTACAACATGTTATAATCACTGTAATAAATTAACACAGATAAGTCCACTGTCAGAGGCCATAAGAAGATCATTTATAACTTTCACTAAAGCTGTTTGTGTACTGTGATGGGCTACTCTTCAAATAAACAATTTCTCTGCAGATGATCTGATAGCTGTTTTATAACTACTCTTTCAAAAACTTCTGAGATAAAAGGAAGGTTGAAAATTGTCCTATAATCATAATTAGTTTTGCCTGTATACATACAACTCATCTCGCAGGATCAAACCTTCAGTCTCATGAGAGAGTGCAGAGCTCTTACTAATTGCTTTGTATTTTATGAAAATATTTCCATATTCACCACAGTTTAGGAGACCACTATGAGAGTGAGAGACAAAAATCTACTTTACTGCTTTCAGAAATCAAAAAGATATGTTCATCATGCATTGTAATCCAATCCAATCCAACTTTATTTATATAGCACTTTAAAAAACAACAAAGTTGACCAAAGTGCCTTCCAATAATAAAACAGAGATAGCAGTTAAAAACCATACATGAAGCAGACAAAAAAATAAATATAAATAACAATGAAATAAACACATAAATGAAAAAGAAGATGAAAATAAATCAGCATATATTATTAGCAATATTAGCAAATATTATTATTATTATTATTATTATTATTATTATTATTTCATTACATGCCATCAAATATCCAAAAGAGAAGGTTTCAGCTGGAGTAGCAGGAGCTATATGCAGATACAAAGCTAAATAAAAACTGCTATATGTAAAATGCTAAAACAAACAAACAAACAAAAAAATCTAGAAGCAACAAATTAACCCTCAGATTGTATTAATATTTATAACATGGAGTATAATCATTACTGGTGAGTCCTGTTGATTCAATCAGTTACAAACTTTCTTAATTAACCTCTTATGTTGAATTACAAACACACTATGAATTAAATTAAATATTTCACATAGTTGAATGTTGAGTTAAAACTTGGAGAATTGAATGGAACATCAGTTTTGCTCACGTCAAAGGAACAAGATCTGAAGTCCTGGAAGGAGGAAGGGCATGAAGTTTTTTTAGGTAAAGTCAGATCAGCTGTGTCATTAACTGCCCACGCAATCTTTGGAAGAGAGAAGGTCATGTTCAGCTCATGGCATCCCTTGAAGATGTTACTGGTATGGACATTAGTTTTTTAGATGTATGTTAAGTAGCTTACTTTTTTAGACATTAGTTTTTTAGAGGTATGCTTAGGTTATGATGCATGTGCGTATCGACTTAATGCTGCAAATGAATTAAGTATCAGCCTTGATTTAGATATTGTGATCTTATCTTTACAGTAATGATTAAACATGAGTTTTTCAGATATAATTAACACCCTAATTTTAAAAGTAATGAGATTATTGCATATGTTTTCACTCAGTGCACTAGTGCTCACACAGCACTAGCCGAGGACGGGGCCACAGACCCATGAGAATGACTCAAAATCCAGCGGATCCCCCACCACACAACGAACCACACAACGGGGAGGAGCACTATAACAATGTCCCATCCCACACAGCAAAATTGGTATGGCCCAGATCTGCTTACACATGGCCCACATCTGCTTACACATGGCCCACATACCGCAAAGAATGACAGCCCTTTCGAGCCATGTAATAACAGCATGTGCCAGAACATAATAGTGCAGAAGTAACAAGACAACACCCTGTTCCAACAGTGAATGGCCTGACTACTCAAAGTGCTCTATACAACATGTCACATTCACCCAACCACACACTTTTGCTAAACTGGGTGCTTCCTAATGACATTCATACTCTTGACATGCAGACTGGCAGAAGCAGGGATCGAACCACTAACCTTCCCATCACTAGGTGACCTGCTCTACCTCCTGAGCTACAGCTGCTCAGTGGTAAAAATGAGTAAACCGTCACTAGGTTTTCGATAAAGTGTAAACTCACAAACCTGTCAAACCTGCATTTGAAACATTGGCTACCATAGCAGTATAGTATTGCAACATGGAATTTGGCTCTTCTAACTAAAATAGGAAAATAGGAACATAAACAGTGGCATCATTGCCAGACCTGGCCCAAATCTGGTTGACATACACTCTGCCATGACACCAGTCAGAAGTGCCAGCTTGATGCCGGATCCGGGCCAGACCTGTTTTCTATGAGCCTGGGCCACATAAACCGAACCATAATCGGGCCAGATGTGGCATGCCATTACATAAACAGTGCCATCTACGCCAGGCCTGGCCCATATCTGGATGACATACCACTTACCGTGCCAGAAGTCAGCCAGCAGTGCCGGCTTGACACCAGATCCAGGCCAAACCTGTCTGCTATGTGGGCATAGGGATCAAGGTCCAGCGAGCCCCAGACCCAGGCCTACTCACTCACACACACAGAAACTGCACAGACACACTCATCTATTCACATCCACCCCACGGATGAATGCCTCCCGACCATAGCCAGCAGCCCCGTTGTTCGAGATGCAGTTAACCCGTCCCCTCATCATCAGTCAACCACAGCGTCAGGTAGGACGGAGGAAATGGGGATGTAAGGACCGGCTTGGCCATGTTAAAATAGTCTGTTGGGTGCATGTGTTGGTGTGCGTGAGTGAGTGAGATGTAAAAAGTGAATATGACATGTGAAAACTAGAGCGGAGAACTGTGGCACGATAATGAATGGCTTTTCTAAAGAGAGAGCATTGTTCTTACCAAAACATGTTGATATCTTTGGCAAAATCTATTTAGAAGCGGCACGTGTTTACCTCTGCGGATGTCTGTTTTTTTTGTAGTATCCTGCTGTTCTGGCTCTTGTGAACAACTAGTTTTAAAAGTGTTAAAAAGCAAAATTAGTCATTACAGAAGCATTTAATACACGTACTTGGATGAAGAAACTGGTTTTAGATGGTTTCGGTACGGAGAGCTTTGGAAGACTGGTTTACCACAAAGGTGTAGTTATTACTGTTCTAAATTTAACATCACCTGCAGGCGCGTTTGTTTAATCACGTGACCTTTATGACGCACAAAGGTGTTTGTGCACATTGAGGAAGCTTGCAGGATCAGTCCTTTACTCCGATCAGAGAGTGCTGAGCTCTTACAAATCGCTGCTTATGTTTGGTTCATTTACAGCGGGATGATGGCTGATCAGACCCAGCACCCGGTTTTCTTTGAGTGTGAGAGTCTTAAAGAAGAACATCTGACGAGAGTACAAAAATACTTCGGTATTCGCCGCAAATCGGGCGGAGGAGAGTGCGGACCGGTGACCACAGTGGACGAAAACCTCTACAGTGTTGCTTTCCGAAATAAAAAAGGTAGGTTTATTATGAATTTTAATAGGTAAATATATTTACCTATTTTATAATGTACGGACACGAAATATCATACAGTAGTCGAAGTCTCTAAATGACCATTTATTATTTTAATCAATAATTATATTTTGTCTCAGTAACCGTATCAGAAAGTTTTTGCTGTTTAGGAGCTATTATACTTTCACAAGTGAGTTAATGGTGGCAATGGGACACGTAAGAAAGGAAACGCAAAACAAAAGTCTGTCCGGAAAGCGAAACCTAATATTACACAACATTTGTTGATCAGCAGCCGACAGTGGGTGAAAAGATAAGAATAAAGAAGAAGGAAAAAAGAAACATAAAAACGAAAATAAGTCACATAAAAATAAATTCTACATGAAACTCAGTTTGTAACTTGAGATCTATTTATAGATCAGCAGCGAGTTCTTCAGAGATCAGAGCATGTTTTGGAGCTTGAAGATTGTCGTTTGGTGTTCACTGTCCGAGAAAGTCTGCAAAATTCTACCTCCTCTCACTTCACCACCCCCACTTCTGCTCCAGCAGAGGTAAATTTCATGTTTTGATTTAATCAAGATCTTTGACAGTTTTATGGATCCATATAGAATCAGCATTGTCCATTTGATTATAATATTAATATAAGCAGAGTTTGCTTTCTATCTATCTATCTATCTATATATATATATATATATATATATATATATATATATATATATATATATATACACATATATCTACACTGTAAAAAAATTTAATATAAAATTATTTTTCTGTGTATTTTACAGTTTTGTACTGTTCTTCTAGAATATCATTAAATTTACATAAATAGACTGTGATTTTACATTTCAAATGTAAATTAATGTAAAATAACACATAATTTTATTGTTTTTTTTAATGTGTTTGTCTGTACATATGCATATTTAAATTGTTAAAATACATTCACAAATGTATCATAATTTCACAAATATTTGTCCGTCATTTGAAAGATTGAACTGTTAAATTCAAATGTAATGCTATGGAAAAATATATAAAATGATTCTTATAAACTTTTTTTTACATCGAATAATAATTATTATTACTGTTATTTAGGGCGATCGTGGCTCAAGCGTTGGCAGATCGCCTTGTAATCAGAAGGTTGCCGGTTTGAGCCCCTTGAAAATAATCGTATTTTCAATATATATATATATATATATATATATATATGTGTACACATAAGTAAGGTGGTTTGCATGTCTTTCCCAATCACAGACTCCTGAGAACATTCCTGCCTCGTCTCTTCCACCAAGTGATGAAGAGTATGAACTACATGTTGATAATTATCTCCTTCGTTACCTGAAAGAATGTCCACATGCTCAGCAAGAACTTGAGAACATGCTTGCCTGTTTAGCCTGCTCTGCTGAACTTTACTGTGAGGAGGGGAGAGTTTTAGTCAGGAGGCTCGCTCAACCTGGTGCTGCAGATGAAGTTAGTGATTGGAAAGCTGAGGTAGACGCTCTCTTTAGTGGCTACTTGTGCCATTATGAGGTAAACCCTGACAAAGTTGAAGCTTTGGTTCAGTCCAGCAGCTCTTGTCAGACTGCAGGTGAGGTGAAGGTGTACACAGATGAGTCTGGGATGGCTGTTGTTGTTGGAGAACTGTCTCTGGTTCATGCGAAGCAGCCTTCAAGTTTACATGACAATATGGCATCTCTGAGTTTGAGTGAGAAAAGCACAACCATTGCTAGCTACAGCCTTTGTGATGGGCTCCAGGTGTTTGTGTGTCAGGGTGACATCACCAAGCAACACGCTGATGCTCTGGTAAATGCAGCCAATCAGGACTTGGAGCACTCTGCAGGTGTTGCTGCTGCACTGAGTCGAGCTGGTGGTCCTGAAATACAGAGAGAGAGTGATGAATTAGTGAAGTGTTTTGGGAAAATTTCCATAGGAGAAACTGTAGTGACCACAGGGGGTAACTTAAAGTGCAAGAAACTGCTTCATGCAGTTGTGCTATCAGGTGGAAAACCAAGTAAGAGATATAAGATGTTACTGGAGAAAACTGTGCATTCTGCTTTAAAGTTTTCTGAAATAATGGAGTTTCAGTCCATAGCCATTCCTTGTATCAGCTCAGGTGTCTCTGGGGTTCCTCTCACTGTGTGCACTGAGGCAACTGTTGCTGCTGTGAAGGACTTTGGCAGTGTGGGAGGTCGAAGTGTGAGGAAAATCATCCTGATTGATAACAGAGAGGAAGCAGTGAGGGCCATGCAGGAAGCATGTGACAGGCTTCTCCAAGGGATAGAGACACCTGATGAAGATACAGCAAGAGGAGCCACTGCCAGAGCTCCTGGAGGCAGAGTCCACGTGGAGGTTATTCAGGGATCGATCGAGAGCCAACAGGTGAGAAACGTTGCTGATAAGATAGATCACACCAACACAAGTTAGTTAGTTTAAATTGATCATTCACTAGCTGGGCCCACATCCTCATTTTAGGTTTACTGTGACAATATATGTAAGCTGTCCACTGTAGGGATACTTGGAGATTTTCTAGTTGTAATTACGTTGTACGTGACGTAAGTCTTAACAAATTATCCTATTTATAGTTACTGAATGCAGTACTGTTAACTCACAGACAGTGTTTTAGTAGGTAAAGATGAATGTTTGGACATGAATTGAGCTGTGGTTTGGGGAAGGCCTCGAAGGGGACTGGCAACGGCTCCCATGCCTGGCAGATCCCCATGTACTAAATAGAAGTGAAGAAGTTAAAGAATTAAAAAGGGAAGGCAGGGTGGGACACATAAACGAGAATGAACAGCTTGCAGAACTGGGGGAACCAATAGACCCAGAAGGAGAGTATTTGGAGGCGTGGTCTCGCTCTTTAAATTTCGATACATAATCTCCAATTTACATAAAACACATTTTCTAAATTGCCTGCTCTTGTCCTAGGTGGATGCTTTGGTGTCTCCTATGGTTGGCCATGATCCTCTCTCTACCCGTGTTGGAAATGCTTTGTTTGAAGTAGCTGGACCCCAGCTGACCACAAGGTTTAGAAAGGAAGCAGGCGATGAAACAATGCCTGGTGACTCAGTACTGCTGGAGGGCTTACCTGGACTTCAGTCTAATGCAGTCTTCTTCCTCAATCTTGTTCCCTGGGATGGTGACCCAGACGGAGTTGCAGTCCAGGTGAGATAGTAAAGGAGTGATTTTATTATTCTTTCTGTTTGTGAGGACATTTTTTAATGAAGCCATTTGTCATAATCCAATATTGTTATGTCTATAGGTTCTTCGAATGAACATCAACACAATACTGTCTTCTTGTGAGAAGAAAGGATTCACATCTGTCGCTCTTCCCGTCCTCGGTGCTGGGATGGCCCTGCAGTTTCCTGTCAGTGAAGTGGAGAGAGTGTTAAAGGAGGAAGTTTATGTATTTGAAGAGGAACGAGCAGGCATCACATCATTTCTGATCCGCATCGTCATTCACCCCGATGATGAGGAGACACACGAGGTTATGACATAGCACTATTCCCTAAAACTCAACTACTGAGAATTATGACGCTGAGAGTCGAAGAATGTCACCAACACTAAACTCTTATATTGATTTGTGCTTAAAAAAAGAAACTCTGAATATAGTAATCAAATATATTCCAATAGTAAAAGCTCATTTACCATCTCATTTGCCAATATCAGTCAGCAGGGTCAGTCTCATCTGACCCCAGTATTATGTGTAATAATATACTGTACAGAAATTGTTACTAATGCTGTTAATTTGTTGTCTTTACAGACATTTGGCTCTGTCCAAAATGGCAAATTCACTGAAGATTTTCACCACAAAGACCCAGACCAAGGTGAGTGTAGGAAAATATATACAACTAAGAATCAAAACAGTGTTTTTTATTTTATCTGTTTTTTTCCTTTTGGGCATCTAAAAGTCTTGAGTTAAAAAAGAGACATCTAAAACATCAACAGGGAATTACTACATCAGTTAGAGAATATCAAAGACATTCAGTCCATCACAGTGTACAAAATACACAGCATTTGGACAACAGCTCAAATACCCGAAAGTTTGGATGATTCAGACAGTCTTGCATTAACCCTCCAAAGACTGAACAAAAGCTTGACCTAATAGCTTGACCTAATTATCATTTAGTGTTCAGGTCTCATATTATCCCTCCTGCTACAGACCCATCTGTTCTCACACCAACAGTGACAGTGGTCAACAACCTGAAACCCACAAGTACTCTGGATATTTATAATAACCGACCAAAAGCTTGACCTAATAGCAAACTGCATTCTCCTCTTATTCTTTAGTATTGACTCTGTTTCTGACTAAGCCTATACTGTAAAATCTGCTTCCTATTTTAAACCTCAAACCATGACCAAAAAGTATTTCAAAGGCAGCAAAAGTAAGAAACAAATGTACTGAACAGAGTCAACTTTCTCCTCTAGAGTCAACAACAATGAGGCTGGTCCTGCTGGGAAAAACTGGATCTGGGAAAAGTCACCTTGGTAACACCATTCTTGGAGAGGAGCTTTTTGCCACTTATGCCTCTCCAAACTCTGGAACAATGAAATGCCAAACAGAAACCAAAACAGTCAATGGAAGAAGCATCACTCTGATCGACACCCCTGGTTTCTTTGACACAGAAAGGTCTGAGGTGGATTTGAACTCTGAGATAATGAGCTGTATGACAGAGTGTGCTCCTGGGCCTCATGCTTTTCTCATTGTGCTTCGAGTGGATAAATTCACAGAGCATGAGCAGGCTGTCATCACTAAGATATGTCAGTGTTTCTCAGATGAAGCTCTAAAATATGCTGTCGTTGCTTTCACTCACGGTGAACAGCTTGAGAAAAATTTTAAAATTGAAGATTTTGTCAGTCAGAACAAAAATCTGAGTGATCTGGTGTCAAAGTGTGGAGGTCGGTGCCACGTCTTTGATAACAAACATTGGAACAACAACCAGCCAAATAACTACAGGAGCAACCAGTTCCAGCTGGAGGAGTTACTGAAAACAATAGAAAAAATGGTGGTGGAAAAAAACGGAGGCTACTACACAAATAAAATGCTGGAACATGTGGAGACGGCAATACGAGAACAGGAAGAACACATAAGACAGTCAATGCCAGATAAAACCCCAGAAGAGATCAGAAAGCAGGCTAAAACTAATGTGATCAATAGGTTTCTGATCCAAATGGCAGGGATTGGAACAGGAGCTTTGCTAGGTGTTTTTTTCGGTGTAGTAACATTGGCTGAATTTGCTATCAAAGCTGTGACGAACCCACAATTGGTGAATGTCGCAACAAAACTTTCCAGATTTGTGCCAGCTGCACAGCAACAGAATGCATTAGTAGCTGCTGGAGCAGTAGGCTTGGTTGGAGCAGCAACTGCAGGAGGAATAATGGGAGGTGTAATTGGAAATGATGCAGCTAAAGATTCAGAGTCACTTTCAGAAGCTGTACAGAAAACATATAATGCTGTACAGGAGGAAAGAAAATCTCTTACTCATGTAAGATTTTCATAATAACCAGGTACAGTAGTCCTTCGTTTATCGCGGGAGTTACGTAAAAAAAAATAAAAATAAATAATAACCAACTTTAATTTTTTACAGTTATTATAGATGTTTTAAGGCTGTAAAACCCATCACTACACACTTTATACACTTTTCTTGTTGTGTTTGACATTTTTGTGTTTGTTGGGAGAAAACTTACAAACACACAGGACAGCTCTTCAGAGTCACGCTGTTAGCGATTGAAGATTTATGTAGATTTGACTACCTGAACTCATTCTGTACAGGAGACACGGCACGAGATTGATTGGCAGTGGTCTACAGGACGCAGAACACAATGCGTTGTTAAAAAAGAAAAAAAGAAAGCTGTAAAAGGCGTTACACAAAATTAGTGTTTATTTGGAATCTGGTTTTTGGCAAACTATCATATATTTAGTCAGCTGTTTCCCTCCTTCATGAAGGAGATTTTGTTCTTTTGTTCACTTTAGCACTTTATCTACTAACATTTTGTTTTATCTTACTCCCCTTTGGTGGTGGGAACATATTGTTTGGTGTATTTATGTTCAATAGGTTTGTGATCCATAAACAACTAAACTGTTGAGCTTAAAGATTCTCACAACATCTGTGAGTGTGATAGCTGTGTTTATGGGGTTGTTACTTGAACTACCTAGTGCCTTGATTCACTGTGATCATAACTTTTCATACAGATGTGACTAAAGTGGAAGAATGTTTGAGACCATGAAACACATCAAACTTTAAAAACAATAACAAAACACAACAGCACACTTAAGATTGAAGAAATTAGGTTTTGTTTGATTTTTCCCTGATATTGTCAAATCTCTATTTTAACTTAATTGTAAAGTATCTAATAATAATAGAACTAGCTGATATGTGTATGCTATATTGCTGATATGTTTGACAGATCAAAGATGTCTTATTAAGCAATAAAAGCTATAATTTCTGACAAGGTTTCCCATTTCCCATGCCACGGTTTTGCTGTTGTTGTACTGCACTTACATGTTGTGATCAACAAGAGACACTCTAAGAAAATGCTTTGATTCATGTGATGGCATTACCAGCATTAACATCAGTTTTATTCATATAGTCCCAAATCACAACAGCAGTCTCCTCATTGTGATTTGTAAGGTAAAAACCTCACAATAATGCAGAGAAACCCCAACAATCAATGTGAGCAAACACATGGCAACAGTGGTTAGGAAAAGTTCACTTTTAACAGGAAAAAAGCTCCACAAAAACCCGGCTCAGGGAGAGGGCATCCATCTCCTGTCACCATTTAAGGGTTAGGAGAGGTAGACACCTGTTAATAAGAGCAAAACGCAGAATGCAGAAAGATGTATAAATTAGGGATGGCACAATACCACTTTTAATGTCTGATACCAATATCATAAATTGGAATATCTGCCGACAAGAATATGAATCTGATGTAGTCTGTTTATAATCAATAAAAAAAATTGCATTTATTTTGCTGAATGTTGTAAAAGTTCATACTAAAAAAAACACTAAACACTATTATACTTGTATTAAAAAAATAAACTGCACCCAAAATATTTTACAGTTCAACATTATTAATCTTTTTATTTGAACTTTTAGCAGAACTTTAAATCTAAATATTTAAAGTAATATTCCAAAGTAATTTAAAATGTGATTTTATGCAGATTTCGAAAACTCTTTGGTTCTGAAAAAAAGTGCAATATTAGCACAGAATAATGTTTATATTCAACAAGTTGTCGAATGGATTCCTTTATACTTACAGCTTAACATAAATAGACATCCAGAGTGGAAAGCATTGCAAATAAATGCAAACATGGCTTATTGTGACACTTTAATCAAGATGGATGTCAGTGTAAGCTCTTTCTATCAAATTTAACCTGAAATTGAATTTTTTGTAATTTTGATACACAACTTAATACAAGTATGAAAAAAGTGTTTTCTTTTTATTGTTGTTTTTTGGAATCATGAAACTATTTAGCCTGCAACATTGCGTTTTGCAATGTAAAACTTGAGTCTATCCAGTGTAAGGTCAGACTTAGCAACGACAACGCAGAGACGTCCAAAATGTTGAGTAAAGAAGAAACACTGAGTGCGGGGCTGTGCAGAGATTTTTGAAGGGGCATGTGCTACAAGTTTAAAAGGAACAAACAGAACTGGGGTGACCCACATGTCCCAATGTGTGAAATGACTCTCAAGTCATAGTAACCTTAGGTTTGTCTGTCTGTGACCCATTGTTCTGCTTGGGAAGTAGACAGAGAGAGGAAAAAGGAATTCATAGAGGTCAGAACATCTCTGCCCCTACAACCTCCCTAATTGGGTCAATGCAATCATTGAGGAAATGGAAATACTTTTAGGTTCTATTTCTCTTAATCGATGTTTATGGATGTTTGTCTATGTTCGCTAAATTCTTACTCAAACTTTTTTAAAATGTTCATATCAATACACTAGGATGGACAGCAGCTCCAGATAGACTAGAGAAGCCAGCCACAGGTTTGGAGAGATGAGAGGGGGCTGCACCTGTGACATCTAGTTTTGTGAATCAGTTTTCCTGAACACTTTTTAATCTTGCTAAACATTACTAGCTTGCTCAATCTAATAAAGCAGTGTTTTCGACACAAGTCACTGTTAGAATAATGTTATTCACAAGTTCATTCAGACACGTTGACACAGTGACATCTGCTGGCCAGTTTGGCCGTACATTTTAGTGGTTCTGTGAATCAGTGATGCAGACAAACACAGCACATTTTCAAACAAACCTACTTGTTATACCTCACTCAGTAACTGTGATCAACATGTTTCTTATCTGTTATGGAAATTGTTAAGGAACAGTTCACCTGTATTTAATATATGGGTTTTTTCACATTTCTTTAAATGGTGTAAATGTATTCTTTAGGGTCGTGCAGTGTGTTAGTAACAGATTATAGTGAGGATGATGTAAATATTGCAGCAAATAACATTTCCTATTAAAAATTAGACAAAACAACAACAACTAGAGGACAGACAGAGTCAGGGTGATAACCTGTCCTGCTTTTTTTGTCTTTAAAGGCAGAGGCGGTTTTCATTGAGATGTTTTAGCAAATGGAGCTCAGTCATTGTTTTTCTCGCTTTCTCGCTATATGACAGTAATTCAAATAAGATATTTGTATATTATTTATGTTTCTTTATATTTATTTAATTACACTTTACGCACTAGTTTAAACGCTGGATTCCAGTGTTCAAGTTATTGACCTGTCTATAATAGTGACATATAATGACATCTTTTTTGTTCTGTCTGGTCTCTTATCTTATTGGATGATGTTCACATATGTGTGCTTGTGTGTGAATGTGTACATTTTTGTATATGTATGTGCATATTTGCATGTACACATATACTCTTTACAAACATATATGGATGTCTTACAATCTTTCTTCAATGTTTTCATTCTATCTATTTTAATTCTTTTTTATTATATTATCCCTCTATTCAGCACTTTGGCCGACACTTGATGTCTTTTAAATGTGCTATATAAATAAAGATGACTTGACTTGACTATTCTGGTATTATAAACAGTACTTAGCAAACATATAAAACAACCTAATTTATAATTACATATACCTAACTAATAGGGTTGCCAACTCTCAGCAAAAAAGAAAAAAAAATAGGGAACCACTCCCCCGCCCTCTGCCTCAAGATGCTTAGTTGACAAATCGATTTTAATTTAATGCATGTATAAAACAAATGCACAGAAATCTATTATTTTTCTCTAGTAATTAAATAGATTCAACATCTTTCTTCAACAGAAGTGCATACTGCACAGATGGTACCTTCCCAAAGGAAAGAATACTATAACTTACTGGGGTATATACTAACTAGACTTAATATTTACTGAATACAATAATGGATTTCTATACATTTTACATCGATGAAAACTTTGGTTGTAAGATCCAGATAATTATTTATTAAAAGCGAGACATTTTAAATGAGAATAACAAAGAAAAGTATTTCTTTGTGCTCCCCTTTCCCTGTTAATGCCCTACCTGGCCCCCCTGGCACAACTTTGCTAGACCCGCCCCTGCACAGCTATCAGCTGTCAGCTACTTAGAAAAGGATCCTGGTGTTATTTATTAGAAACAGTTCATAACTTCCCTTCAACTCATTCATGTCACCTAAAAGGTAAACCTGTTTCTCCATCACCTGTTCAGCTCTGAGGATCCAGTAAGGACATCTCCTGGTTTCATCCTCATGTTTCCCTCTCACCACATATCCAAACCGATATCATGACCAGCAGCTTTTACAGCTCCAGCAAACATCAGCTGATACTAGAAATTAATATTAGATAAATTCTAACAACAGCTGATCAAGCTTAAACGTGCTGCTGTTGTTTGGCGCAACCTCTGTTGGTTTCTTCTTTTCGGTGCAGAAAGAAAAGCTCAGCTGATCATTGATTAGTTTCTTTTTTCTTTTTTTTTTTTGCCTGTCCCATTTGGTTCTTTAGCCGTCAGAATTGTTATCTGAAGACCAACAAGGAGACCCAATGGATTTATTTTGCCAAATGGATCATCATGGCATTGCCGTATTGGTCCATTTGATCGACCTATGTTTTTATTATTTATTTAATTTTATTTTCAGTTGTTACAGACGGGACAGACATGAGTGAGGGATAGGAAAGGGAGAAAGAGAGGAAGGAAAAGAAAAACAGAAGGGGAGAGGGACAGTGAGAAAGGGAAAAAAAAAATCTCCTGGATCAACTGTTGAGAGAAAAAGAATAGAAAACAAGCAAAAAAAAAACCAAAGCAACATACTAAACACAACACTATCGCATTAATCTAGCTAAGTGTAAACAGCAGTAAATACTAAATATTGAATGTTGTTGTGCAGCACGCAGGACAGACAGCGCACAATGTGCTTTGAAGTAGCAGCCAAGAAAGGTGTGATTTAAGTCTACTAACAGTGAACACCCGTGTGCACACCTGTGTGGATCGGTGCGCTTGTATTCAAATGGTTTCCCCATGTAATGGTCTGCAAGAGGATGTAGAGAGCCATAGCCCCGTCCCCCAGGGCATGAAGCAGGCATGGAGGAGATCCAGGCCCCAGACATCCAGAGGCCCCAGAGTGCAAGAGCCCAAGGAGGACCACCGAAGGGGCATCCATTGATTAGTTTCACGATTGAATTAGCAACTTTCTAGCTGAAGTAGTATGGCACAAATCAAGTTCCTTTTCATCTCAACTTTAAAGTCCGACCTTGTCGGCTCTAATTGGTCCAACCCAGAGTCGATCATGACCAACTGGCCAATCCACCACCACTCATTTATACAGTTAAAAAAAGAAAAGGAATAAAAACCCCATCGCCATTAAAAACGAAAAATCACGAGCGGCCCACCGGGCAAATGCCCGGTATGCCCGAAGACCAGTCCAGCCCTGGCTCAAGCTGCATCATAGTGTAACGCGAGGGTTCACTAGGTGGTTTGGAATCTCTCTGAATAATTAGGAACAGCAAGATGGAGACGGATAACTTTTTAGCAGCCTCTGTACTCTCAGCACACAGCAACAAGCACCCACACTTCCTGTGTGCCGCCCTCATGAATACTTCACTGGCCTTTTAGAAGCCAGGAAATCTTATACTCAGATCAAAACAGGGAAAACAACCAGGTAACACGTACGTATTACTGGTTTGAACCATTGACTGTAGAAGTCAATGGTTTGAACATGCATGTCTAAACATTCAAACGTGTAAACATGTAAATATCAAAACACGTAACCACCAAATAGCTACATAACTAGCTTTATAACCTTTGTAAACACCTCTTTGTATATCAAATTAGATTTAAATTTACTTCTACACTTTACAATAGCAAAAGCTTCACAAGATTAATATGTCACTGCAATTGTTAACTTAGTTAGTTTCTGCTTTCAATTAGATGAAATTGACTTTTTCATAGAAGGAAATGGAAAGTTGCACGGGTACAATGTGATGATAATAATAATAAATATCAGTAATTACAGTAATTACAGAAGTCCAGACTTGGATAAAAAATGGTTTTAAAATGTTCTAAATGTATCATTAGCTACATGCACGGATGCTTAGTCATGCACCCCATGTGACGCATAGACGAGAGAAACCTGTAGTAGACATACAATGATCAGTGAGTGCTGAGCTGCTTATATTTGGTTCAGTTACAGCAGGATGATGGATGATCAGACCCAGCACCCTGCTTTCTTTGAGTGTGAGAGTCTTAAAGAAGGACATCTGACGAGATTACAAAAATACTTCGGTATTCACCGCAAATCAGGCGGAGGAGAGTGCGGTCCGGTGACGAGAGTGGACGAAAACCGCTACAGTGTGGTTTTCCGAAATAAAAGAGGTAATTTTATCATGCCTGTGAACACACACACACACACACGCACACGCACACACACACATGAACTTTGTTATGCATGAAATATCCTACAGTTGTCGAAGACTTACAAATGACCATTAGTTAATTTACTATTCTCTTTCGGTTAAAATAGCCGTAACAGAAAGGTCTCAGCTGTTTAAAAGATCTTATATTTTCACTGTGATGTACTACTGTAAGTGGGAGTAGTGAAAAAGGAAACGTAATCGAAAGTTTGTCTGGAAAGCGAAACTTAGTGTTATACAAAGCATTTGGTGATCAGCAGCTGCGAGTTCAGGAAATTACTGAACCTATAATTTTTGAAGTCTTTCCCCTGTAAATGGGCTGTTTAGACAGAGAAAGAGAGCTACCCAGATATCTCCGCATATGCAGTTTTTTTTTTATATTGTATTTGCTGTTTGTACGAGTTAGTAGAGGAAGTAAACTAAGCTGTACAAGCCCTTAAGCAGAGGTAGACTTTGAAATCATCTGCATGCTTTTATTACTGGTGTAGTCAGGGAAATATTGTGCGTGTGAGACATTTGATATTAAATTAGACGTTTTATATTTTTGTCACTCAGTGAAAAGAGAAGAAAAAACACAATGAAGAATGGCAAAGGAAGCATAATAAATAAATAAATAAATACATAGGTTATATAAGGAATTCAGTCTGTAATTTGCGATATCTGTCTACAGATCAGCAGCCAGCACTTCAGAGATCAGAGCATGTTTTGGAGCTTGAAGATAGTTGCTCAGTGATCTTTGTCCGAGAAAGTTTGGAAAATGACACCTCTCACCTCACCACCCCCACTTCTGCTCTAGCAGAGGTAAAGTTCATACATTAATTCAATCATGTTTTTTAATAGTTGTATGTATCCACATTAAATGAATGTTGTAAATTCGATTATATTATTAATGTAAGGACAATTTACTATATGTTAATAGTCGTTTGTATTTGCATGTCTTTCCCAATCACAGACTCCTGAGAACATTCCTGCCTCGTCTCTTCCACCAAGTGATGAAGAGTATGAACTACACGTTGATAATTATCTCCTTCGTTACCTGAAAGAATGTCCACATGCTCAGCACGAACTTGAGAACATGCTTGCCTGTTTAGCCTGCTCTGCTGATCTTTACTGTGAGGAGGGGAGAGTTTTAGTCAGGAGGCTCGCTCAACCTGGTGCTGCAGATGAAGTTAGTGATTGGAAAACTGAGGTAGACGCTCTCTTTGGTGGCTACTTTTGCCATTATGAGGTAAACCCTGATAAAGTTGAAGCTTTGGTTCAGTCCAGCAACTCTTGTCAGACTGCAGGTGAAGTGAAGGTGTACACAGATGAGTCTGGGATGGCTGTTGTTGTTGGAGAACTGTCTCTGGTTCATGCGAAGCAGCCTTCAAGTTTACATGACAATATTGCATCTCTGAGTTTGAGTGAGGATAGCACAACCATTGCTAGCTACAGCCTTTGTGATGGGCTCCAGGTGTTTGTGTGTCAGGGTGACATCACCAAGCAACACGCTGATGCTCTGGTAAATGCAGCCAATCAGGACTTGGAGCACTCTGAAGGTGTTGCTGCTGCACTGAGTCGAGCTGGTGGTCCTGAAATACAGAGAGAGAGTGATGAATTAGTGAAGTGTTTGGGGAAAATTCCCATAGGAGAAACTGTAGTGACCACAGGGGGTAACTTAAAGTGCAAGAAACTGCTTCATGCAGTTGGGCCTGTAGGTGGAAAACCAAGTAAGAGAGATAAGATGTTACTGGAGAAAACTGTGCATTGTGCTTTAAATTTATCAGAAATAATGGAGTTTCAGTCCATAGCCATTCCTTGTATCAGCTCAGGTGTCTCTGGGGTTCCTCTCACTGTGTGCACTGAGGCAACTGTTGCTGCTGTGAAGGACTTTGGCAGTGTGGGAGGTCGAAGTTTGAGGAAAATCATCCTGATTGATAACAGAGAGGAAGCAGTGAGGGCCATGCAGGAAGCATGTGACAGGCTTCTCCAAGGGATAGATACACCTGATGAAGATACAGCAAGAGGAGCCACTGCCAGAGCTCCTGGAGGCAGAGTCCACATGGAGGTTATTCAGGGATCGATTGAGAGCCAACAGGTGAGAAATGCTGCTGTAATTAAAATAAACAACACCTTGCAATAAGACACATTTTCTAAATCGCCTGCTCTTGTCCTAGGTGGATGCTTTGGTGTCTCCTATGGTTGGCCATGATCCTCTCTCTACCCGTGTTGGAAATGCTTTGTTTGAAGTAGCTGGACCCCAGCTGACCACAAGGTTTAGAAAGGAAGCAGAAGATGAAACAATGCCTGGTGACTCAGTACTGCTGGAGGGCTTACCTGGACTTCAGTCTAATGCAGTCTTCTTTCTCAATCTTGTTCCCTGGGATGGTGACCCAGATGGAGTTGCAGTCCAGGTGAGATAGTAAAGGAATGATTTTATTATTCTCTTTGTTTGTGAGGACAACTTTAACTTAACTATTTGTAATAATGCAGTATTTTTACCCATTATAGGTTCTTCGAATGGGCATCAAAAAGATCCTGTCTTCCTGTGAGAAGAAAGGATTCAGATCTGTTGCTCTTCCTGTCCTCGGCGCTGGGATGGCCCTGCAATTTCCTGTCAGTGAAGTGGAGAGAGTGTTAATGGAGGAAGTTTATGTATTTGAAGAGGAGCGGGTGGGAATCACACCATTCCTGATCCGCATCGTCATTCAATCTAATGATGAGGAGAGACACGAGGTAATGTCAAAGAATTTTACCCTAAATATTGGCTCCTGAGTGTTGCATGTCGAGAAACACTTTGGCAAAGGAATAATTTTTTTTAACTTCTCGTTGAATGTTTGATTATTTTCTTCGCAGGCATCTGATGTTGTCCAAACTGACAAATTCACTCAAAAAGTCCCAGATCTAGGTGAGTAGAGAATACTGAGAAAGAATGAAAAATAATAATACCCAAAGTGCTGGAGTAATGCATCTAAATTGACCAAATTAACAGCCTGAGGGCAATAGCTCAACCTCAAATTATTCAGACAGTCCAATATTTCATTATCCTTCCTAATGATTGCTTTTTATAAATTACAGAAAACTTCTTTTAGTTAAACCCCTTTGGCTCTAACTCTGTTTTTCATTTAGGAATGGTTATTTTTTATTACTATAACTATAAACCATGTACTGCTTACTGTTCAAAACCTCAAACCACAAAGAAAATCTCTTTAAAAAGCAGCAGCAAAAAAAAAAAAAGAGAGAGAGGCAAATGTACTTAACAGAGTCATTGTTCTCCTGTAGAGTCAACAACAATGAGGTTGGTCCTGCTGGGAAAAACTGGATCTGGGAAAAGTCACCTGGGTAACACCATTCTTGGAGAGGAGCTTTTTGCCACTTATGCCTCTCCAAACTCTGGAACAATGAAATGCCAAACAGAAACCAAAACAGTCAGTGGAAGAAGCATCACTCTGATCGACACCCCTGGTTTCTTTGATACAGGAAGGTCTGAGGAAGATCTGAAGCCTGAGATAATGAGCTGTATGACAGAGTGTGCTCCTGGGCCTCATGCTTTTCTCATTGTGCTTCAAGTGGGTAAATTCACAGAGCACGAGCAGGCTGTCGTCACTAAGATAGTTCAGTATTTCTCAGAAGAAGCTCTAAAATATGCTGTAGTTGTTTTCACTCACGGTGACCAGCTCAAGAAAAAGATGAAAATTGAAGATTTTGTCAGTCAGAACAAAAATCTGAGTGATCTGGTGTCAAAGTGTGGTAGTCAGTGCCACGTCTTTGATAACAAACACTGGAACAACAACCAGCCAGATAACTACAGGAGCAACCAGTTCCAGGTGGAAGAGTTACTGAAAACAATAGAGAAAATGGTGGCGGAAAAAAACGGAGGCTACTACACAAATAAAATGCTGCAACATGTGGAGATGGCAATACAGAAACGGGTAGAGCACATTAGGCACTCATTACCAGACAAGACCCTAGAAGAGATCAGAAACCAGGCTAAAACTGATGTGTGCAACAGCTTTCTGACCAAACTGACAGGGATTGCAACAGGAGCTTTGCTTGGTGCTTTTTTTGGTGTAGCAGCAATGGTTGGATTAGCTGTCACAGCCATGAATAACGTAATGTTAATGAACGCTGTAAAAAAGGCTCCAGCATTAATGGGAGTGTCGGCAGCAGCAGCTGGACAAACAGCATTAGTAGTCGCTGGAGCCACAGGTCTGGCAGCAGCAGCAGCAGGAGGAGGAGTATATGGTGGCTTGCTTGGATATGAAGCAGCTAATGATGCTAAGTCCCCATCAGAAGCTGCACAGAGAACATATGAGGCTATAGTGGAGAAAGGAAAGTCTCTTATCAGGTTTAAGTGAGATTTTTATAATTATTTTCCAGGTAGCGAAAAGGAAAAAAGCATCTTATTTTTTCTTGATGTTCTTACACTACACATATTAGTACTACATACATCAAAGAAAACATTTTAATTATCTGGTGTCAGGGTTGTTGGCAAATAGCTGAAGAGATGAGAAACCCGGCTAACTGATATGATGTGTATGATCCAAATGGCAGGGACTGGAACTGGGGCTTTGTGTTTTTTCAGTGTAGTAACGCTGGCTACTACAGCTGTGAAGAACACAGAATTGGTGAATGTTGCAACAAAGCGTTTCACATCAGCACATGTGCCAGCTGCAGAGGATCAAACAACACTAGTAGTTGCTGGAGCAGTAGGCTTGGTGGGAGCAGCAGCAGCAGGAGGAGGAGTAATGGGAGGTGTTATTGGAAATGAAGCAGCTAAGGATGCAGAGCCACTTTCAGAA
Source organism: Neolamprologus brichardi (assembly GCF_056152115.1). Lineage (NCBI taxonomy): Eukaryota > Metazoa > Chordata > Actinopteri > Cichliformes > Cichlidae > Neolamprologus > Neolamprologus brichardi. Next base: position 29,158,534 of record NC_142106.1, on the reverse strand, counting down.
GCTGTTCAGAGAACATACAAGGCTGTAGAAGAAAAAAGAAAATCTCTCACTCAGTTAATGTAATTTTTTTTTTTACAATAATCAGATATTCCTGTAAACATTTGATTATTTCATTTCCCTTTGATGTTGTTACATTACAAATAATGTTTACATTTTTAAAAGGTGGTACACATTACATAACACTTTATTCAATAACAAATGTTTGCCTGATAGCTTTTTGGTGGTGGGAACATATCGTTTGGTGTGTTTATCAGAAATTTTGTTTAATATGTTTGTGAGCCATAAAAAATTAAAACGACGAGTTTAAAGAGGCTCACATGGTCTATAAGTATGATAGTTATGTTTGTGAGGTTGTTCCTCAGTCCACTGTGATCCTAATTTTTCATACAATTGTGACTAAAGGAGAAGACTGTTTGGGACCATGAAACACATCAGACTACTGAAGACTGAAGAAATTAGGTTGTGTTTGATTTTTCTGAAATTGTCAAATATCTATTTTTACTTAACTGTAAATGATCTGATAATGATAGAACTACTTGATGTGTGTAAAAAATAAAAACACTAATTTCCCAAAAGTTTTCAAAGTTTTTCCATTTTTCTATTTTCTTTTGTTTTCAGACATACGTTTTCCCAGGTCATAGTGTGTGTGAATTTGCATGGGCATACACTCTTTTTCCATTTTACATATCTATTTTTACACATATTCACATTTTTTTAAAGCTCTTTAGAGAGCTGTCGACAATCTTTAGGGCCACTTGGTGCCAGTACAGGATTTTGAAGGTTTATAAAAATGTTTCCATGAAGTGCAATTTTTGCCTCTATTTGTTCCTGTCATGATCCTGGGTCCTTTTGACCCAGCGTTTTGTGTTTTCTATTAGTGATTTTGGTTCTGTTGTTCCTTCTGTTTAGTGTATTCTGTTCTGCCCATCTATTCCTGTGTTAAGGCCGCGTTTCCTAGTCTGTGTCTTTGCGTGTGTGTGTGTAAGTTCCTGTTTTATTGTGAAGGTCTGCGTCTTATGTGAGTGTTTTCAGTTTGCCTCCCTAGTCTCGTCACGTTAATCACTCCCAGCTGTGTCCCCCACCTGTGTGTAATCTCCCTGTGTTCTCTGAGTGTTTTTAAGTCGTGTCTTCTGTCTTAGTCGTTGCTGGTTCGTCTGTGTTGTTTCCCCTCGGTCTCCCTGCGTTTCTCCATCCATCTCTCTGTGTATATTTTCCCCGGACCTCCCTGCATCTTTGTTCTGGTTTGTTTTGTTAGTTTGCACAGTTTAGGTTCTGTTACAGCTTCACCCGCGCCATTTCTGTTGTATTTACTTTGGTAAATAAATACTCACCTGCACCAGAGCTGCCGCTTCCGGGTCCTAAATAATCACCACACGGCCTGCCCCGGCAGACCGTGACAGTTCCTGTTTATGGTCAAGTTCAATTTCTGTCACACTGTTGCATGACAGTGTTATGCAAACTGTGCAAGATTGAGGAACTAGATACCAGACAGGCTATTAGTTCTTTCCCGTAAATATAAGTGAGGCCAAGCACACACCTATTTATTATTCAGGTGCGCCATGGAAAGTATACTTTCCATGGCTTTCCATATTCTTAGTATTGACAGCATGCAGCTGTCCTTTCTGTCCTTTCGATAATCTACTGTAACCTTCGTACTGGTAATGAGGTTTTAATGTACTAAAACTAGAAGAAACTGAAGAAACTTAAAAGCTGTGTTTATGATGGCTTAAAAAGTGGAAGCTTTATATCTTCCAAGTGCGGTGGAAAATTCTTTCTGGAGTTCCCCTGATAAGTGTGGTGAATGCAGCATGAACACTGACTCTTCAACAGCTTGGTTATAAGCAACACCTGTTCACTTAGTCTCTCTATACTTGCCTTTAGCTGAAGGAAGGTGATTCTTGGTGTTATGCCAGAGTGAAGAAATCATATCATCTTTGTCATATTTACCACATTGAATAACAGCTTTAAAGTGTTAATATATGCAGGTAGTTTAGTGATAGTGCAACAGTTCAATCTGTGAGTGCCACTGTTAAAGTTGATTTGGTGAGCTTGTTTCTATTCTTGTATTTACATCTAATTTTCAGCTGTGCCTCAGGCTTCAGTCTTTCAGTTCACTTTGTGTTTTTTTTAACTGCTGATTGATGTATTTATTTTTGCTGTTACATGCACCACTGTGGTCACCAGGCTGTTGATCCTGGAGTGTGAAATTTGTGGAACGTGTGCTTAAAGTGGCTGTTCTGAGGCTGTTCATCAGTTGCTATAAGCCACATATTCTTAGCACAGTTCAACAGTTTGCCTGATAAAATAAGTAAATAAATATACCTCTTTTTTTTCTTTGGGCATCAAACTTCTGGTAGAACATTTAAAGACCATAGTGTGATTAATATTTCACAATATATGGATTTGATGGAGATTGCAAAAATTAATTGGGTGAAATAAATCTTATTAAACATTCATACTATGGTATACACTGAAACACACACAACTTACTTTCCTAATTCTGAATGGCTACAGATGAATCCAGTCACTTTACCATATCCAAAAATAGGGGACAGCCAGCAGACTGTAGCCAACAGATCTGCTGTGTTGGTGTGGCTGCCAAAGACTAGCAGGGTGAATGCTTGCCAGTATGAGAACATGAACTCCTGTCCTTTCTCAGATTAGATTAGTGCTTTCATAAATGTTGTTGGTTCAGGGAGCTGCTGATAAGTTTCATGGCTGGTTTGTGTTGGTGTTTACTTAGTATAACTGTGGTTTTATTCATGCATTCATGCTGCATCACAATACAAGCGTCCAAAGTTTGTAGATGAATAAAAAGTTTACTTAAGTCTCGCCTTGATTTTTTTCCTGCTTCCAGTCAAGTTGATTAACTCTGCCAAGGAGGTTATATTAACGGCAGCATTTGCCTGTGTGTGTGTGTGTGTGTGTGTGTGTGTGTGTGTGTGTGTGTGTTTCATTCCTTCTGTCTGTAAATGCCATACCTTGAAAAGGTTTGAATAAATTCTGATAAATCCGTGTAGGAGTGTAGTATGGGGGGGTCATGTTAACCATTAAAATTAGACTTGCATCCGGCCCAGTCTCCAAAGCCAACTTAAGGATTTATTGTTGGAAAATTAACCAAAATTGTTACAAATTAAAAACTATGTAACTAAATGTGGTGTGTATTGTTAACATATCAAAAGCACTATATAAAGATCTAAAATATCATATCACATTTGATGTTAGACCTCTTCTTCAGAGTCAATAGACTGATCTGAAGGTTAAAGTGAGTTTATTACTGCCATTGTTTAACAACATATGGGCATACAGGTAATGGGGGTTGTAAATATCACATTACTTTGGATCTCTGACCTCTTCTTCGAGGTCAAATAAGGTCCACCTTCCACATAACATTAGGGAAATGATAACGATATATGAGGATTTTAAATACCAAATTATAATTTGGAGGTCACATTTGACCTCTGACATCATTTTTACATTTCTCACATGCCTTTCTTTCAAGTTGACCCCAAAATGTGTTGCAGCTTTAACGGCAGTATTGTCAAAATAAAGAGAATGAGGTAGTTAAAAACATGCTATAACATTATATAATAAGCTTGAGTTATTCATGTCCACTTATTTACAAATAACTCATTTTATTTCAAGAAGGAGAGATTATTAGAAAGAAATGAACATGATTTATTGATGTACAGAATGTAGATAGAGGTATTTGGCGGTTAGAATTCAATGGCCCGTCTCGAAGGAAAGGAATCCCAGCGGTGATAGAGATTACAGCAGGGCACCCTGGAGTCTACATGCTGGTGGTGGAGATGAAGATAGAGACGTGAATGGAGCCTGAGTGATGAGAGGTGGTGATGGGAGGAGGTGGGATGCATGAAGGCGTTTTCAAAGGAGAATGACAGAGGTCCAGTGAGATTTAAAGTATGCTGCGTGAATGCTGACTGACCTGAAGAAGGCCAGGAAAAAGATGATTGGACTAGACCAGTGGTATTGCAAACAGCTTGATAGTGTGGGAAAGAGGAAGTGATGTGAAGCTTAGATTTAGCAGGCAACACCTGAGAGCAGACAGATGTTAGAGGATCCTCCTAAGGATCTTCCTTACTGAACTTACCCATAAGCTCCATTACTAAACATTTAAGGAAAACATTTTACTGATATAAAGGAATGCCCCACGTGAACTATATTCACAAATATAAATTCATAGAAATAACAAAATTATACTCAAAATGATGGCAGGTATATTCAAATGTGTTCCAGGAGAAATAACAAAAGCATGCACTTTTGCTCTTGTTTTTACTGCATTACAAAGTTTTTAAAGTATCTTTTAAAATCACAAAGAAACGAAAATGAATGTGTGCAAAACCACAATAGCATTTCTTTAAAAGTAAATACTGCGCAGAGATTGAGCTGGTTGGTGAAGGTTTGCGCAGCTGCACAAGGCAGAGAAACAACAGTGCAGGGCACCTGACCTTCAAACAGTTGTTTCTCTTAAGGAAAAAAAGTGAATAGGCTTGAAGAAGGAAAATCAAAGTGAAGTTTAAGAAGGCTTAAAGGGTTTATTATAACTTCCACGGCTTGCCAAAGGCTACGCATTCAGTCCAGCGATGTGCCCTAGAGCTGTTTACTTGCTGCTGTTCTAAATTTATCACGAATTTCATGCAGTTGTTTGGTCACGTGGCGCCCGTGACGTACCAGCACTCGTTTTGCGCCTGTGTCATAACGGAACAACTCATCTCTCAGGATCAGCTGTAGATCTGATGCTTGCTACGCGCTCTACATAGCTATAGTTACAGCGGGATGATGGGTGATATGTACCATTACCCGGTTTTCTTTGAGTGCTACGGTCTCCGCGAAGAGCATATAAAAGGGATAGAAACATATTTCCGTTGCGCCATCTCGGGCGGAGGAGACTGCGGCCCACTGATAAGACTGGGTGAGGACGTCTATGGTATTGCTTTCAGATATGAAACGGGTAGGTAAATCATTAATTTTAATATGGGTACATATATTTAAATATATTTCGTATGCTTTTTCACGAGACGTCATATAGTTGTCGAAGTATGCAAACGGCCAGTCATAATTATTTGTTTATTATTTTCCTTTTGCTAAGATTTGCTAAAAACAGTCAGAACAACGAGGTTTAAAATTTTGAGGAAAAACTTAATGATGAGCTGCATGAAAGAAAACCTGAACCGGAAGGGTCTATAAGGGTCTATCGAAAGTGAAAGTTAACCATTCAGTTAAGGCTGTGAGATAGAACTGAACCTACTATGTAACTGGTGGTATTTTACACTTTCTTCTCTATGGATGAGCTGTTAAGGAGAAGACTGGAATATTGCAGTACACTCAAGTACAAATGCAGTTTTTGTTGCATCAGTGGAACAAATGTGGGTTGACAGATGTAGTAAAATCAGCAAGTAAGTAAAATCGGCTGTGAATCCAAGTGCAAGTTGTTGAAACGCATTTGTAACATATGACAGGCATGAGATGTAAAGGATAAAAGGAAGGAGGCTTTAAAGAAAATAATTTACTATATATATAATTTTTTTAAGTAAATGTAAAACAAATCCACTGTGTAACTCCAGATGTCTGTCTACAGATCAGCAGCGAGTCCTTAAAAGATCAGAGCATGTTTTGGAGCTTGGAGATCGTCATTTGGTGATCACAGTCCGAGAAAGTCTGGAAACTTACACCATCCCCACTGCTACAGTAGCGGTACATTTTGTATATTCATTTAATCAAGGTTTTTAAATGTGGAATAGCTAATAAATTTATAGCTATAACAACACACACAACACACACACACATCATCAAATCATCAATTTTTATATACATATATATATATAAGGATGTTAGGAGGTCTTTGTTGCAGATTGATACCTCCTCTCATTTGCATGTCTTTCCCAGTCACAGACTCCTGAGAACATTCCCGCCTCGTCTCTTCCACCAAGTGATGAAGAGTATGAACTACACGTTGATAATTATCTCCTTCGTTACCTGAAAGAATGTCCACATGCTCAGCAAGAACTTGAGAACATGCTTGCCTGTTTAGCATGCTCTGCTGAACTTTACTGTGAGGAGGGGAGAGTTTTAGTCAGGAGGCTCGCTCAACCTGGTGCTGCAGATGAAGTTAGTGATTGGAAAGCTGAGGTAGACGCTCTCTTTGGTGGCTACTTGTGCCATTATGAGGTAAACCCTGACAAAGTTAAAGCTTTGGTTCAGTCCAGCAGCTCTTGTCAGACTGCAGGTGAGGTGAAGGTGTACACAGATGAGTCTGGGATGGCTGTTGTTGTTGGAGAACTGTCTCTGGTTCATGCCAGGTTGTTAGACATCGAGCAGCCTTCAAGTTTACTTGACAATATGGCATCTCTGAGTTTAAGAGAGGAAAGCACAACCATTGCTAGCTACAGCCTTTGTGATGGGCTCCAGGTGTTTGTGTGTCAGGGTGACATCACCAAGCAACACGCAGATGTTCTGGTTAATGCAGCCAATCAGGACTTGGAGCACTCTGCAGGTGTTGCTGCTGCATTGAGTCGAGCTGGTGGTCCTGAAATACAGAGAGAGAGTGATGAATTAGTGAAGTGTTTTGGGAAAATTCCCATAGGAGAAACAGTAGTGACGACAGGGGGTAACTTAAAGTGCAAGAAACTGCTTCATGCAGTTGTGCCATCAGGTGGAAAAGCAAGTGACAGAGATAAGATGTTACTGGAGAAAACTGTGCATTGTGCTTTAAATTTATCAGAAATAATGGAGTTTCAGTCCATAGCCATTCCTTGTATCAGCTCAGGTGTCTCTGGGGTTCCTCTCACTGTGTGCACTGAGGCAACTGTTGCTGCTGTGAAGGACTTTGGCAGTGTGGGAGGTCGAAGTGTGAGGAAAATCATCCTGATTGATAACAGAGAGGAAGCAGTGAGGGCTATGCAGGAAGCATGTGACAGGCTTCTCCAAGGGATAGATACACCTGATGAAGATACAGCAAGAGGAGCCACTGCCAGAGCTCCTGGAGGCAGAGTCCACATGGAGGTTATTCAGGGATCGATCGAGAGCCAACAGGTGAGAAATGCTGCTGTAATTAAAATAAACAACACCTTGCAATAAAACACATTTTCTAAATTGCCTGCTCTTGTCCTAGGTGGATGCTTTGGTGTCTCCTATGGTTGGCCATGATCCTCTCTCTACCCGTGTTGGAAATGCTTTGTTTGAAGTAGCTGGACCCCAGCTGACCACAAGGTTTAGAAAGGAAGCAGGAGATGAAACAATGCCTGGTGACTCAGTACTGCTGGAGGGCTTACCTGGACTTCAGTCTAATGCAGTCTTCTTCCTCAATCTTGTTCCCTGGGATGGTGACCCAGACGGAGTTGCAGTCCAGGTGAGATAGTAAAGGAATGATTTTATTATTCTGCCTGTTTGTGAGGACATTTTTTAATGAAGCCATCTGTCATAATGCAGTATTCTTATGTGTTATAGGTTCTTCGAATGGGCATCAACACAATACTATCTTCTTGTGCGAAGAAAAGATTCAGATCTGTCGCTCTTCCCGTCCTCGGTGCTGGGATGGCCCTGCAGTTTCCTGTCAGTGAAGTGGAGAGGGCTTTAAAGGAGGAAGTTCATGTATTTGAAGAAGAGCGGGGAGGCATCACACCACTCCTGATCCGCATCGTCATTCACCCCAATGACGAAGAGTCACATGAGGTAATGACAAAGCACTTTTCCTTAAATATTGGCTCCTAACCATTAGTGTGTTGAGTGTTGAAAAACCCTTTGGAAAAGTAAAGTTACGTTCCATATCAATATTTGTTTCATTTTACTTTGTGATGAATCTTTTTTTTTCACTCTATTAAATAAACTACACAAGATAATAATAATTACTTTTTTCATCTGCATTTGCATCTGATGAGTTTTTACAGGAATTGCTATTGATGTTGATACTTTGTTGTCTTTGCAGGCATTTGATGTTTTCCAAAATGACAATTTCTCTCAACATGTTCACCAAAAGGTCCACGATCCAGGTGAGTAGAGAATACTGAGAAAGAATGAAAAATAATAATACCCAAAGTGCTGGAGTAATGCATCTAAATTTACTAAATTAACAGCCTGAGGGCAATAGCTCAAACTCTTAATGGAGTGGATTATTCAGACAGTCCAATATTTCATTATCCTTCCTAATGATTTCCTTTTTTAATTACCAGATACTTCTTCCAGTAAACCCCTTTGGCTCTAACACTAGTTTTTCATTTAGAAGTGTGGTTTTTTTGTAAGTAAAACTATAAACCATGTACTGCTTACTGTTCAAAACCTCAAACCACAAAGAAACGTCTCTCTTTGCAGCAGCAAAAAAAAAGGGAAAAAAAAGAGAGAGAGGCAAATGTTCTTAACAGAGTCATTGTTCTCCTGTAGAGTCAACAACGATGAGGTTGGTCCTGCTGGGAAAAACTGGATCAGGAAAAAGTCACCTGGGTAACACCATTCTTGGAGAGGAGCTCTTTGCCACCTACCCCTCTCCAAACTCTGGAACAATGAAATGCAAAACAGAAACCAAAACAGTCAATGGAAGAAGCATCACTCTTATCGACACCCCTGGTTTCTTTGATACAGGAAGGTCTGAGGAAGATCTGAAGCCTGAGATAATGAGCTGTATGACAGAGTGTGCTCCTGGGCCTCATGCTTTTCTCATTGTGCTTCAAGTGGGTAAATTCACAGAGCACGAGCAGGCTGTCATCACTAAGATAGTTCAGTATTTCTCAGAAGAAGCTCTAAAATATGCTGTCGTTGTTTTCACTCACGGTGAACAGCTCCACAAAAAGATGAAAATTGAAGATTTTGTCAGTCAGAACAAGAATCTGAGTGATCTGGTGTCAAAGTGTGGTGGTCGGTGCCACGTCTTTGATAACAAACACTGGAACAACAACCAGCCAAATAACTACAGGAGCAACCAGTTCCAGGTGGAGGAGTTACTGAAAACAATAGAAAAAATGGTGGTGGAAACAAAAGGAGGCTACTACACAAATAAAATGCTGGAACATGTGGAGACGGCAATACAGAAACGGGTAGAGCACATTTCGTACTCAATGCCAGATAAAACTGCAGAAGAGATCAGAAACCAGGCTAAAACTGATGTGTGCAACAGCTTTCTGACCAAACTGACAGGGATTGCAACAGGAGCTTTGCTCGGTGCTTTTTTCGGTGTAGCAGCAATGGTTGGATTAGCTGTCACAGCCATGAATAACGTAATGTTAATGAACGCTGTAAAAAAGGCTCCAGCATTAATGGGAGTGTCTGCAACAGCGGCAGGAGAAACAGCATTAGTAGTTGCTGGAGCCACAGGTCTGGCAGCAGCAGCAGCAGGAGGAGTATTTGGTGGCTTCATTGGAAATGAAGCAGCTAATGATGCTAAGTCCCCATCAGATGCTGCACAGAGAGCGTGTGAGGCTATAGTGGAGAAAGGAAAGTCTCTTATCAGGTTTAAGTGAGATTTTTATAATTATTATCCAGGTAGTGGAAGGGAAAAAAGCATCTTATTATTTGTTGATATTCTTACACTGCACATAATAACTGCATAACAATACTACATACATCGAAGAGAATGTGTTAAATCATTTGGAATCAGGTTTGTTGGCAAATTGTTGAATACTTATCTAGCAGTTACCTTTTTTGTGGACTTTTTGCATAATCTTCTGAGGGCCTTAATGCATTGTAGTCATAATTTTTTCCTGTGGACGAATGTCTCAGACCGAGAAGCATCACAGACAAATAAGTCAACAAGTGAGTCAAAAAACTGTGGTGAGAGTTGGTTTTGTTAACTTGTCATGGAATATTTAGTCATGTTACATATTTCTAAGATATTGTAAAATAATTATATATTATATTTGACCCTGTTTTGTCCCTGTTGCTTTTAAGCAATAAAAAAAACCTAATTTCTGGGGAGTTTTCCATTTTGTCCTGTTCTTCTTTCGTTTTGAGAATAGGTGCTTTTAGGCAGGATTGTTATACTGCACTTACATGCTCTGATCAATGGGGGGAACTCTAGCAAAGAAATGTATGTGTGTCATGAGATGCCACTACCAGCAATACGAAGGTCTATTAAGTATAGTAGTTACGTTTGTATATGTGAAACACCCGCAAGGCGGTGAGAGGTCACATTCTGGATCTTAAGAGTAAAGAAAGGCAAGAGCAGTGTGTTAGTAGTACATGAAATGTTGGATGTTTGTGGTTTGTACGCGTAGTCCATATATTTACTGTGCAAGACTTGGATAGTTACCTTGTCCTGGATGTACAGTTTGGGTCATCCTGCATTTACATTGTTTTATTGTATTTTTAGCTTAATCTACCAGCATTTAATCTCATTGCAGATTTAGTTTTTCTCCAAATCTGTTTTGCTAGCTTTTTTCACCCTCACAGACTTGGCAACCATCAGTCTTTAGAACGACTCCTTTGTGGACTTCAGAAAAAAAAAAGAGTGAGTTTGTATTGTTTGCATTTTATTGTTACACATGTTTTAAAAACATGCAGTTGATTCTTGGTTATTTTAAGGTTACTTTGTGGTTAACAGTAATGTGTAGGAGATGACACAACAATGAATGGACAACACAAACACCGTACAAAACAAGGCAACAAACAGTACTACAGTGTAAAACTACAATGTAAGCCTTGTTATTCTTCCCCAAGAGCATTCCTCAGCCTCTGAAAGATGCAAATGCAGCAGTGAATTATAGACTCTGTATGCTCTCTAGTCTCTATGACTGATAAACTGATTTGTTCTATCTTCCCCTTTAAAATGAATCATTAACGCAAATGTGACGACAATTAAAGTGGGTGGACATTGACTGCACTTCAACACTTGACCTGTTTCCACTTCTCCACTTCTGCTGAAAGCAGACAGTTGCTGCTTTCTTTGCCAAGATCTTCAGAGATATATCAACTCAGGGACAGTCTTAATAATACCACAACTAAAATGGCTTGCAAGCAGCAAAGTCAGCAAGATGAGCCACATGGAGTTGACCTGGACTGCATTCAGTTTTCCTGTTCAGTGTGTTTGGATCTTCTGAAAGAACCCGTCACCATTTATTGTGGACACAGTTATTGTAAAAGCTGCATTGAGGATTGCTGGGATGGAGAGGAGGAGAAGGGTGAATACAGCTGTCCTCAGTGCAGGGAGACATTCAGCCATCGGCCTGTTCTCAGGAGGAACAACATGCTGGCTGAGGTGAGGGGACAGAAATGAACTTAGCACAGACTCTGTAGCTCACAGATAACGTAACAGTCGTGTTGTTGCATAAGAAATTATGTAACACTACCACTTTTCCCCTGTAAATGTGCAAATAATTAAAGAAGTGGTTTTGTACTGATTTATACCACCATATTTATTTGAGCTCCAGATTTGGGCATTTAAACAATGTTTGTGTGAACACACTTCATTATGAAGCCAGGCTCAACTGGCCATCACAGAAAGATGTACTCTTAGACTGCAAAGAGAACAGATTTACATTAGATCAGAAACTCAAAATCTCCAAAAACATTCTATGTCTCTTTACAGCACACCATAACATTTTCTGTCTTTCTGTCTAGGTTGTGAATAAGCTAAAGAGCGCCAAGTCAACATGTCCTTCTCTGGTCTATGCCGGTCCAACAGATGTTGCCTGTGACTTTTGCTGTGGGATCAGAATCAAAGCCATTATGTCATGTTTGACCTGCTTGGCATCGTACTGTCCCACTCACCTCGAGCCTCACTACAGCGTTGCTGTGTTGAAGAAGCACGAGCTGGTGGAGGCTACAGTGTCAATACAGGAGAAAATGTGCACTAAGCACAATAAGTTAAGGGAGCTCTACTGTGAGCAAGATGAGCAGCTTGTTTGCTCTTTGTGCACAGTGGATGAACACAAGGGCCACGGATGTGTTTCCGCTTCAGCACTCAAGGATAAGGCAAAGGTCGGGGCAAGGAGTCAAGCACATAATGCTACCTTTCAAAGTCCAAATGCTTCAGTGCTCCCAAAAGACATGTGGACATCAGACTTACTCATTAACTCATTAATAACATTACTGATTACTAATATTTAAATGCATCACTGGATGCAAAACTGCCTTCTTGCAGAATCAGCTGGCTTTAAATCAAAGGAAAATCCAGGACAAAGTCCAAAAGAAAGAAAAGGAGCTGAAAGAACTGAGCCAAGCTGAGGAGAGTCTCAAGGTGTGGAAAAGCAATGTTTTCAGATCTGATATGTGCATTTATCTGCTGGGTGAATAAGATAGCTGCTGAAATGAGCTTTAGTGCGTTAACATAGTCCCAGTATTTAGCTCTGATCAAACTTCCAATAAGATTTTTACCGGGCAGCACAAGCAAGCACCGCCTTCAGCACTTGTTTTTGATTTGCTCTTTTTCACCTTTACTTTGAGAAACATGCTGTTGATTTTTCTCATCTGATGACTTCAGTTTAGCATTCTCTCTTTAGATGTGATTTGCGCCCCACAGGTGGTTGTTAACAACATATTTTAATGCTTAACAGATTCTCTACAATTGTCTCGGTCTGTGGGGTTCAAAGATCAAGTCGGGTTGTTGTTTTAACTGAAGAAAGATAAACTTTTAACCAAAAACAGATCTGCGATGTGCCAACAGAGTTCTGCTCTGACTTCCCTGAACGACTGTGACAAGATCTTCGATGAGCTCATCTCTTCCATGCAAAGAAAACAGAGTGAGGTGAAGCAGCTGATTAAAGCCCAGGAAAAAACTGCCACCGCCCAGGCGGAGGACCACCAGTTTCAGTTGAAGGAGGAGATTACAAAGCTGAAGAGAACATACGCTGAACTGGAAAAAGCTTCGGATGCAGATGACCTCATATATCTGATGCAGGTATAGCTGCTCACAACCTAGCAAAGGTTTTCCTGTAAAACACCTGATTTCAAAGGCCTAAAAAACTGAGCACAATTCGATCCAAATGGCGAAAATGAACATTACAGCAGATATGGTAAACCTGTATGAGATCGTTTAGATTTATGATGGGTTGCTTAAAAAAAATATGACCATTTTTGTCTTCTCCTTATATTTCACAGCATCTCTCCACTTCCTGGGATTCTCCAGATGGCTCACCTGGAGCTCCTCCTCAACGCTCCTTTAAAGACATAACCGAGTGTTTGTCTGAGCTCAAAGATAAACTGGAAATGTCACTGAAAGAAACATGGCCCATGATCTCAGCCACAGGTAACAGTTGGAAAAGAAAAAAGAAAGTGTTGTGGATAAGTTGCTTCATACATACCCAGTGATTTTTTAAAATAACTCCAGTTTGTTTCTTCACAGTTTCATATGTTGACTTCTCACTACCTCCGGCCCCCAGCAGCAGAGAAGAGTTTTTACGTTGTATGAAATTCACTTGAAACATTATAAAATAATATACTAGTCAGTTACAGTGGAAAATAGTGGTAATATTGATCATACTTGCTGTATTTTTTGCCAGATGTTTATCCCCTCACGCTGGATGGGACCTCAAACTATCGTTATCTCCACCTGATATGTGAGAATCGCAGGATGAGGCCTTCACCCGGCCAGGCTTCAGCTCATCCGGACAGGTTCACTAAATTTCCCCAGGTGCTGTGCAGAGAGGGTTTGGCAGACCGGTGTTACTGGGAGGTAGAGGGACATGCTCGCACTCTGTCTGTAGCAGTGGCTTATAAAAACATCAGCCGGACATCTGATGAGTCACAGTTTGGCAAAAATGACAAGTCCTGGAGTTTAGACTGTACAGCAGACGGCTTTTTATTCTGTCACAATAATGTAGAAACCAAAGTGCCCGGCTCAGGTCTCTGCAAGATTGGAGTCTTCCTGGATTATAAAGCAGGTACTCTGTGTTTCTATCATGTCTCTGACCCAATGGTTCTAATCCACAAAGTCCAGACTGCATTCACCCAACCACTTCATCCTGGTGTTGGGATAAATTATGAATGGTATGATACTGGAGTATTTGCACAGCTAGTTAAGTTATGGTAAATCTTTTCAAAGTGATAGAGATGTTAAACATTTTTAAGACCCCATCTCTAAAGGATCCTCATCCATCACTAAAGCGTAGCAGGCAGAGGTGGGAAGTATAAAAATACAAATTCTTTTACTTTTAGCTTTTACATTTTTAAACAAATATCTGTACTTTCTACTCTTTACATTTTCAGCACAGGCTCATTACTTTAGTTTCATTTATAGTGCTTATACTCAGGGGTTAAAGTGGGCCAGAATGAGTGCCGGTCTGTAAGTTGTGGTTGTGGTACTTCAGCATCTAGTTGGTGCTACTGAAAAGCAGCAAATATAAAGGATTTGTTTTTTTGTGGTAGGTCATTTCAAATGCAACATTTCTATCAGCTCAACAAGTGTCAGCAAACACTCAAACTGTGTGCAGTTTGACGCACAGTGTGTTAACGCTAAAGGTTCAGCTGCTGTATCTCAAAGTGTGACAAAGTGGGTTAACAGTTGGTATACTCATTACTTGTCTCATAAGTATTAACTTTTTAGACATTAAGCACACTATTCTCTACATAATAGTGATGGCCACATGGCACCGATTCAAGCGGCTCTGTATTTTTTTGACCGCCAGATGGCGCCAAATGGGATGTGTTGAAAAGCTTCTGGTAATAAACCATTTTTTGATACACGCTTCAGTTGTTCAGTAAGCTTCATTTGGCCAACACTATTGCAGTTTCCTTGAACAACTGCTCCACAGCAATAAATAAATAAATAAAGGGTGAAGGATAACGTCCCTTCAGGTTCCTGAGTGAATCACATGACTGGTTGAAACCATCGATGCTGTTATGTAAGAAGACAAACAGAAACAGTGGTAACAGTTCCAAACATAAGTTTACATAATCCACATGAGCCAAGGTGTGAAAACGGGTCATGTGATTAGAGGATCATTAGGGGGTCCTTTTGTCCCTCTTGGGGGGGATACTCCCACTGGGTTTAAATCTGGGACTCTCAACTATTTGACCCTAGAACTGAAGAAGCTTCTCGAATGAGAGGTGAAACGTCTTCAAGCAACTTAAAGTCCAGACGCTTTTCTTTCCAAGCTCCTTTGACTACGATGACCTGGATGACTGAGAACCTTCACAGACATACTTTTCCATAGGAATGCTTTCTTTTGTTTGTTTTCAGATAATGAAGTAATTTGTCAAGACTATGTTTAACTTTTATAGAGCCATTTAGCTGCTGGATAGTTAATTAGGAGAGTAGTGAGCATTATGTGATTCTCAGCTATTTGCATTGAGTTTTAATGCCTATTGGGTGCCATTTGGTGCTCAAAAATATGAAAAATGTTGCTTGAATCCGCAACTTAAAATGAACTGCTTCATTATGATTGTCCAATCTACCAAGCTGAGGCTACAGCTTCTGTTTTTTAATGTTGCTTCAATTTTGTGTGATATTGGGCTACCGTTGTGGTGCTTTGATCATGTATGTTTTGGGGATTGAAAAAATAATGTTATATCTATTTCACAAATAAATAATTTTGATGAGTTAACCTTCCTTGTTTAAACATTGGCCATGATGTGGTTTCCCTCATGCTTGACCTCTTGACGTATGTGAACATAAAAGTTAAAAATCCATCCATCCATCCATTTTATTTCACTTATCTAATTCAGGGTCACATTGCATTATATACAATAATGTACAACACACACATGCAATAGGTTAGGAGTAACCCTTGTGCTGTAAGTTCCCTGCTGTCCCAGGGTTATGTTACTGTCCAGTGGAAAGAAACCTTTATATATAATATAGTATGGTTTATATGTATAGTCTATTATAGTCGATTCATATCCTGCCAATGAATCACTTCATTACAAACAACTGAATCAACTACTGATGATGTATTGAGTGAAGCTTCGGACGTCACTGCTTTACTCTCTCAGGCTGTATCTGAAATTAAGAGCCACGAGTTTCATGGTGTTAAGCTGTGCTACAACTATTTGGATAGACATATTGTCACATCTATCATTGACTTGCTGTCTTTAACAGCTGCTGATAGCTGAAAATTTGCCTGTGAACATGCCATGAGTGGCTGCTGTAGCCAATCAAAATTACTCAAAGAGTGCATTAATGATTTATCTATAAGTAACAAAATAAGCTAGAACAACATCGAAAGAAGTCTCAGTTTTCTTACTGAAGGTCAGGGTTAATGATTAAACAACAAGAAGGAAATCAAACAACCATCCCCTGTCCTTTTGAACAATAACATTAACTGGAAATGCTCATGGGTTTTACATAGAAAGTTCCTACTGGTCAAACAAGTAATAGAGGTGACATTTATTATTATTATTATTATTATCTTTTTTATTATTATTATCATAACTGTTATCCTGTGTATATATTCTTGAACCAAAATACAAAAAGGACTTTTGCACTGTATGCATTGCATAATGAAACAGTGATTCATATTTTCAGGAACTGCACCCACACAACAATCTCCTGGACTGATAGGATGACTTTTTTCATGAAAATGTATTGCCATTTCAGTACAAATTTATCCTATTTTTTATAGAAAGTTATTCTTATGGTCCTTGATATAGTGTGCATTTTCCCCCTTTATGGAAAATGTCTCATTCATACCATGACGTTTTCACAACAAGGACGAAAGTATTTTTAGTCTTTATATAAATAGCATGAAAGTTAGACGTAATCTCAAAGTAAAGGTAACTCTGGCATTGCTTGTGCTCTTGTTTGTTTGTTGTTGTTGTTGTTTTGTTGCTGAAGGGTTAACTGTCTGCATGAATTGAGCTGCAGAGATGAGGTTATAAAACTGCCCAACTGGAATCTTTCTGCAACTCTCTATGCCTAGAAATGCTGTCCATAAAAATTCTGAGCAAAATCAGTGACAAAGGGAAGCCCTGGGAGTGTGCAACACCCACCAGGAATGAGTGTGAATTAATGGCAGCTATCCTCACCAATCTCCTGCCTTCCTCAAGTCCACTAAACACATGTAGAATGGTTGGGCACACACCCATGCACCCTTTGGACATTCAAACCCACCCTTTTGAATTTGTGGTTTGTGCTTACTTACAATAAAAGCAACGGTCTCTATATTTTAAAGTTCTTTCTTTTTAATTCAGACAAAATATACATCAAAACTAATAAAAACGAAACATGCCACTAGGTGAAACAAAACACTCAGTGGCATGTTGGGGAGAAACTTTTATTTCCAAGCACAAACCAGCTAGAATTCTGGCACCCAAAATTGCAATCAGTTAAGCAATCAATGAAAGAAATGTCGTATCTCAACTCATTTTGTGTATAAAGCACACCTATCCACAGAGAGAGTCTCTTCCACTCCAACTTCTTCTTCCACAAGAGACAAGAGCTTTCAAAGGAAAACAAGGACAAGATTTTAGACCTGCACAAGGCTGGAATGGGCTACAAGACTATCAGCAAGAAGCAACATAATAAACAACACCACGATGATATATGGGAATATGACAGTAAATACTAAATATTAAACATTATTGTGCAGCACATAAGATCGACATCGCACAGTGTGCTTTGAGGTAGGAGCCAAAAAGGGTGTAGTTTGTGTGTGTGAGCACCTGTGTATACACCTGTGAGCATGAGCGCGCTTGTATTTAAAAGGTTCCTTCATGTAATGATCTGCTAGAGGGTGTGGGGGGACACAGCCCCGTCCTCCAGGGCGTGAAGCAGGTATGGAGGAGATCAAAACTCCAGACATCCAGAGGCCCCCAGAACACAAGAGACCAAGGAAGACCAACAGAGGGGCAGCCGTGCCACTGTCCCAGAAAGAGCTGAGGAGAGTCCCAGATGAGGGGTCACTCAGCAGCCGCGGAGCAGAAGCCAGGGGGGGTTGCAGTGATGTGCTCGTGAGCTCCGCCGGCAGCCAGCTGTGCCTGAGTGACCGAGCCCCAGGCCAAGAGGCCGAGGGCACCCCACCCCCAAAGTCGCCCGAGCGAGCCCCAGGCTCCAGGCCCCGATAAGCAGCCACCAAGGAGTGAGCCGGTGTGTACCTGGACCCCCATCCCCGGACACAAAGAACCACCAACGCACCGATGTCTGAGGGCGTCTGCCACTGGCAGGGGAAGTGGTGGGGGGAGATAGGCCTCCAAACCTTGGAGGGCCTGATATGTCCCCAGAGAGGTGGCGTCTGATACCCAACCTGACATATGGACATACAGGCACACACAGATACAAACATCCATTCCCACCCTCATGCTCTCATAGGCAATTACTCCACACTCAACCAACGTGGAGACAGACATAAAGAGACACTGTACTCACAATCACACTCCCCGAGCGTACTCTAAGCCCCAGGTCTAGGTACCCTTGCCCCTGGAGGGGGAAACTGCACCCAGACCCAGGTGGCGTTACCCTTTTCCCTGTGGTGGAGAGAAGCAGACCGCCCCGACTCCGCAGCAGCAGGGAGGCCCCACACTCCAGACCCCAGTTGGACGACCAACTCCTCCTCCTGGCCCCCCACTCCAACAAGCTGCAGAGAACGGAGGTGTGAGAAGACTCCAAACCTCCCTCCGCCCGGTCATATGTAGTGTTGATGCATGTGTGTTCTAAGGTGCCTTTAAAACCCAGGAGGGCATGGAGCTACCTGCCAGAGAGCAGCAGGTAAGCGCATAGCCCTCAGTGTCTACATGTATTTAAAATTGAGAGGTGGGCAACGACGCCAGGGGTGAGGTTGTACACCCTGATGGTCTTTTGGACCATCATAATACTACATTTTTAAGTATTATGAAGGCCTGTCTCTCTTCCATTGTTAATTCTACAATTGTTTCCTCTAAACAGATGCTGATAAACCTTTATGAAAAAAGTTCATTCTAACACTCCAGGACATTCTTGTTTGGGTGCAATTCCTGAAAGATGACTCACTGTTTCATAATGAATTGTACAAAAGTCATTCAGTTTCCTTCATGTAGTTTTGGTTGAAGAATAGGACAACAGCCCTATAACATAACAACAACAACAACAACAACAACAATAATAATAATAATAAAAATAAAAATAATAATAATAATAATAATTTTAAATGTCTTGTGGCCACTCATATTATTTGATAAGAAAGAACGTTCTATATAAAAGTCCTGAGCATTTTTAATTAATGCTTTCAAAAGTATTTTTTAAAGGATGCAGGATGGAGAGGGAACTATATTTCTGTAAGTAAATATCAGGTGTAACTCCAGGTTGTCGCGCCACATTTACTTCAAGTAGTATTGCATAAGTTAGATTTGTGACTTGAGCGAGTGCATTAGAGTAGTTATATTTGTTGTTTTGAGAGGTTTTATTGACAGAGTTTTGGTTGCACCGTAAGCAGGCCTGGGAAAAAAAATCTCAGTAAAATTTAATTTACAAGTTTGCAACACTCATCAGGTTACTGTTAAAGTATTTGCCTTGTTCCAGATTTCTTTTTTTTTGTCACACTGTTTCAGATCAAACAGAGATAACCAAAGTAAATACACAATGCAGTTTTTAGATAATTAAATTTTTATGGGAAAGAAAAAATCCTGTGGGTCATAAAGTTTAAAAGCACACTTCACTGTAGGGATGAACAAGTGTTATGTCTACACATAACAGAAAACCCACAGCTACTCTCCCACCCACATCCATTGCTGACTGTTTAAGTTAAATCAAGGTCTGGTTTACTCACAACTTTCTTAAACTTAATGGCAATAAAACAGAATTCATTTTAATAGGCACCAGATCAAAACCGACTACAGTTCCAACCAGTCTTTTGTTATCCATTGATAACTCTGTTGTCACACCCTCCCCTCAGGTTAAGAGTCTTGGTGTCATTCTCGATAGCACTCTGTCCTTCACAGCACATATAAATAATATCACTCGGTCTTCCTACTTTCATCTCCGTAATATTAACCATCTTCGTCCCTCACTCACTCCACACAGTACCGCCATACTTGTCAATGCTCTTGTCACATCTCGTCTGGATTACTGTAATTCTCTTCTCTATGGTTTACCTCATAAATCCCTCCATAAACTGCAGTTGGTTCAAAATACAGCTGCTCGTATTATTTCCAGAACTAGATCCACTGAACATATAACACCTGTTCCTAAACAGCTCCATTGGCTCCGAATTCACCTCCGTGTCAATTTCAAGATCCTGCTTCTCATTTTCAAAGCGCTTCATAACCTCGCCCCTCCATATCTGTCCGATCTTCTCCATACATACTCACCCCTTCGTACACTCCGCTCTTCTTCAGCTTCCCTTCTGTCAGTTCCACCTGCTCGCCTGACTACCATTAGACTCAGAGCCTTTAGTTGTTCTGCCCCGAGACTTTGGAATGCACTTCCACTTGCTCTACGGACCACACACTGTCTCACCACTTTTAAATCACTACTCAAAACCCATCTGTTTAGAATTGCATACACCTGATTTGTCTTAGGCCATTTTTACTTTGCTCAGTTTTTATATTTCCTTTTATACTTTTATGACTGTTTATGTCTAAATTTTATCTACCATGTTTGCTATATATACATTTTTCTTATCTTTTTTTTATGGTACTGTTTACGTGCTACTGTAAGGTGACCTTGAGGGTCTGAAAGGTGCCTATAAATCAAATGTATTATTATTATTATTATTATTATTATTATTATTATTATTATTAAAACTTAGGAAAGAATCAATTTGAAGTTGTATCTTTAGAAAGGTTGTTACTAGCAACTTTCTACAAAACTGTGTAATTCAATTACTTTTTTGTAGCCGAGTCTACATAAAATGCCAAAGATAAAACAGTTTGAGATGCATCAAATAATATGACTTAGATGGGACCTAGCTGAAGACTTGGCATATCTCATCATGGTGTGCAGTTTTTCTTTAAATATAAAAATATGACACAGCGCCATCATTTAATGCACGTGTTGTTTGCTGAAGCTTCACAAGAAATGGTTTAATGGAAGTATGGCAGTCAAGAAGCCATACATAACAAAGGTAAACAGGGAGAAAAAAAGTTATGCCGAATTACCAACAGCATCCATCTAGAAATTAAGATTGGCAACAGCTTAATTTTTCAACATGTCGTTGATCCCAAACATATTGTCAATGCAGTGAAAGCACACCTGGAAATAAATAAAATATGATGAACTACTACATAAATAATACAAATTTAGTCCAAAGCAAAAGCAAATCAGTGACTCCCTAAATCAGTTGCTCACAAATTGCCTGGAAGAACTAGTCACAGCTGTTTCCCGATCCACTGCTTGAAGTTTCCTGGACTAGTCTGAATGAGTAACACTCCGTAAACAGAGATACAACTAAATTCTAGCGTCTGTAACACTAGATGGTACTTGTCCCCCAAAAATCACATGTTAATAAAGACAGATTAATATGCACAATGTATGAAGATAACAAGATATAAAACTGAAAACAGTTGCAGTGCAATAGAAACACTTTATGTTACTAAAGTGAATTAATAATAATAAAAAAACCTGTAAAATTTATATTGGAAACAATGATGTGATTATCATTTTGACCGTAATTGTGCAACACTATCAGTCACCGACCTCAGTGACCTCTTCAGAGCTTGAATCTGAACATTATTTAAGCAGTGCAGGATCATCTTGTAAAATCCCTGTGAAAAATAAGGCTAGAATAGTGTTTAAAAACACGTCTACCTTCATGCCTTAAAGGTTTTTAAATTTTAGATGTTCATAATGAAACTATTGACATTAGGGTGAAACAAAGTTTATTAATCCCAACAAAATAAAAATAACAAAATATATGAACCCCCGATTTTCCACTCAAATATAAGATGGTAATGTTTTTTCTGCTATGTGGAAAATACAGTGTTAATAATGTAATGACAAACGTGCAAATTATAGTACGTACAAAACACCTTTCAGACAATAAAAACATCAACCTTGTGGTTGTATCAAATGACAAGGGCACAGTGACCTTATGAGAATGCTGATTGCAGGGTCAACTATAGCATTGCCCTGCCACAATGAAGGCCATGCTGCCAAAGGTTTGTTTCAATTTTAAAACACTCAGGCAGATCTTACTCAGGCAGACAGTAGTGTATGCAAGAAAATGTTGTATATTTCTGAATTACAGGCAAGGAAAAAATACAAAATGGTTAAAAAAAAACCCCAAAACAACGTAGGAACTTGCATATTGCTGCCATTTGTAAATAAATTAACCATATTTTTTTCCCCCAAGTTTCAACATTTTACTTTTTTCCAGCTTCAATTTTGATTGAAGCTGGAAACACTGCTTGCTCATGAGGTCCCAACAATTCTGAAAAACATAGGCTGATTCAGGTTGGTCAGGTATTACTCATGTTAAACTTAAATAAAATAAAAATAATCATTCATTTATGTTTATATTTTAAATGTTGGTGAGAAACATGACTACATATTTTTGTTTTGCTTTTTATTTCCTACCAATATTATAAATAGATGTTTTGTTTTTGTTAGATGTCACACTTCCTGTGAAGCATATTGCGTAGATTTCTTTTTCAGAACAGCTACCAAAAATGGGAGGAGATGTCTCATATCCCACACATTTCACTCAGAGTATAAAAGCTGAGCTATGAGATGAACAAAGGGACATTTTTTGAACTGCTGATTCTTTCATCAGGGAAAAAAAACCCAGTAAGTATAGTTTTTTTGCTTGTTTTTTTTAGATATCTTCATTGGACATTATTACATTACACTTACATGATATGAACAAAAGTCTTTCTCCAAGCTTTCAATTTCATTAAATATTTTTTTCAGTGCAAGAAAATAAATAAATAAAAATGAATAACCCTTTCTCATTCCTCTTTTCTTCCATAATGTCCAACAGGTATTAGTGAGACTATCAATGGGGCAGTTGAAGTCTAAGATTACTGGGTCAGGCCCAGGTATTCACCAGGCAAATCCTGAAGAAGGACCTCCCAGGTACTCCTCACACCATTTTGATAGCAGTATAAATCCAACCTTCACCATCTCAGGCATGTCAAGGTTTGTTAAATGCTAGATCTTTTTCTACTTCAACTGGTAGAATCTATGATCTGTTAAATTTATAAACAAGAAACAAAGTAAATTAATAAATAAAAAAGAAAGAAAGAAACTTTAGCAATCACTGAAGGAAATACAGTTTCAAGCAGTTATGGTTTCATTATTTAATAACTTTTTCTTTCTTTTTTTTCACTGGAACAAAAAGCGCATCGGGACAGAAGGACTCAAACATGGACCCACGAAAAACTTCTATCTATAACACCATAGACACGGCGCCACAATTAGAGTATTATGCGAATACACTGCCCCACCAAGAGATCAAAATCAGACCTTCTCTTGATGTTCTGCGCAAAACATTTGAGGTGAGTTTTCCACCTGTGGGGAAAACATTTCATTGTTGTGTTGTTTAACTTTGCAATTTATGAAGGAGACAGTTTAAACTTAGAACTTTTGATTTATTTCATAGACGATATAAATCTAGAAAGCAGGATGAAATTGTCATGTGACCCTCAACCATAAAATTATGCTGCAGCAGGAAATTTGTTCCCTCCTGTCATTGCAATGTCCTTGCTCATCAGAGGAGCAAGCACAACTTCCAGAAAGTTCCTTTCAGTGACTGTTGATAGGATTTCCTAATAAACAAACTTGAATTGAATTAAATTTTCTTTTTTTGAGTATTCGAACGTTATGGAACATTTTTTTTTTTTTACATCCTTTTATTGCAAAATTGAAGCACAGTATTTTGCACCTTATAGAATTAATAACTAGTTTAATCAAAAACTGACATTTGATTATTTTTCTATTCAGAAAACTTTTTTTCTAAATGATTTATTATTATTTTAGGAAGTGGAAGCTGAAAATGCCGCCGCAGATGATGCCACCGCAGATGATGAAGAACCCCAAGGTCCTGAAGGGAAACCACCTACTAGATTTGGCTGGTTTATTGCAGTCTGGGTGAACAAAGCTTCTGTGTATTTAAGTCTACAACATACAAATGGAAAAAAACAAAACAAATAAAACCAAAAAATTAACTTTTTTTTCTTTTGATCACAGATGCGCTGCATGCTGAATATCTGGGGTGTCATCCTCTTTCTCCGGCTAACATGGATTACCTCTCAGGCAGGCATTGGTAAAACAACATTCATTCATTGTTCAGTATATTGGGTCCTTTTTATTCCTGCTTTCTGTTGCCAACTTGATTTGGGCTGTTAATTCATGAGATTAGATTACTAATCTAACAGGAAATGATAATTTGGGGTTGAATAAAATACTCACCTTGGTTAAAATTTGTTCCATTTCATCCTGCAGAAGGTACTTCATACTATTGACATGAGAAATTAAAAAAATCAATAAATAATACAAATTTATATAAGTTGGGAGTAAGTTCCTTACCCATTTCTGTGGATATATGACAAAATAAATGCAAAATGTATCATGATAATTGAATTGTATAAGTTCTGTAGACAAGAAAATTGATACAGTACATGTAAAACATTCTTATTCAAGCTATTTAAATAGGATTTAGTTAAAAACCTCCATGATCATAATATTATAATACTGAGGCGTAACTTGTTTCTTTCTTCAGTTTTGAGCTTGGTCATTATAACCATGGCTGTGTCAGTGACCACAACAACTGCCCTGTCAATTTCCGCCATCGCCACCAATGGGAGAGTGAAATCAGGTGAGTAAATTATTTTAAACTGGAATGACACAGTATAAGTATTATTGCCACTTAATCTTGCCTTTTAAAATCATCCATTGAATTCCCATTTTAAAACCTACTGTCCTGTCCAATACTCTCTATATCTCTATAACACTTTTAAGAAATGCTTCCTTTAAGAGTACTCTTACTACATTTATGATAGAATAGTGCCAATGCTCCCGGCGTTGCTTCCCTTCTTCCTGGTCCCCATTCACACACAATATTTTTAACAGCCTTGTTTCTGCATATTTTTCAATATTTAGGTGGGACATATTTCATGATCTCTCGCACACTCGGTCCTGAACTAGGAGCATCAATTGGACTGATCTTTTCCATTGCCAATGCTTTGGCTGTCGCACTCCATACTGTTGGCTTTTCAGAGGTCGTACGTGATCTGATGAGGGTAAACAAATAATAATAATAATAATAATAATAATAATAATAATAATAATAATAATAATAATAATAATAATAATAATAATAATAATAATAATAAAAAATAAATAAATAAATAAATAAATAGGTAACCACATCTTGTAAAATAATGCATTCTAAATCTTTATACTTTCATATTCCTGTTAATAACTTGTTGATTTTTTTTTTAGAGCTATGGTACCATAATGGTCGATGCGCTCAATGATGTCCGTATTATTGGTGTGGTCACGGTGACAATTCTTTTGTTCATTACGTTCGGTGGAATGGATTGGGAAGCCAAGGTAAGCACAACCAAATACATTTCACTTTGTTTGCTGGACATGGGTTACAAATATTGTTGTTTCTAATGTTTACTCTTCATTATACCTATTTTAATTATCTCCCTTCATTCTTTCTCTCTTTTACTCTCGTAGGCTCAGATTTTTTTCTTCATAGTTCTCATGGCTTCCTTCGCTGATTACCTTGTGGGAACACTGATACCTCCAAGCCTCCAGAAGAGGTCACAGGGCTTCTTTGGATATAACAGTAAGTTTATTCTTCTCACAACAATCTAGTTTCCAAAACACACCTTTGAAAAAAAAATCTTTTGATTTAATTCCTTCAGTTATCAGTCCTTTTAATAAGTTCTGCCTACCAGTTCTAATACATTGATCTCCATTCTCTGATGCCAGTTATTCTGGACTGTCACTGACAATACTGAACACATTATAGGATTGACATGAATTAATTATTGGAAGTAATAGCTGGAAGAGCAAACTTCCAGCTACTTGACAAAATCTTGATGCAACTGAGCATGTCTTGCATATGCTGAAGAAGAAATCTAAAAGGGCAAACATTTGAAACAAGTAGAAGTTGAAGGTAGCTGCAGTTTTAACAAGGCATCACCAAAAAAAGGTTCTCAGCAATTGCTATTTTTTTTTAATAAATCGTAGACTTCAAGCAGTCCTTGTTTGTAAGGGATCTGCAAAAAAGTACTAAACACGACTGTTTTAACATACATAATATTACTTTTTTTCAAACAATATGGTACCCTGGAAAAATAACTACCATATTTATAAATTGAACCGATATGCTAGTTACTTTGAATCAAAGTGTGGAATGTACACCTGCACTTGAAGAACACCTTTAGATTGTTCAATTTCAGATTTCACACTGAGGAACATTTGTTACTCACATCACGTGGGGTTACTCAAAGACATTTCTTTGTCCCAAACATCATTGAGGCCACTGTATGTGTTTACAATAGGAATGTGTTTTTTCATAATTTTAAGCTAATATCTCGTATGTTCTACAGAGGATGTATTCATAGAAAACCTCACACCAAACTGGAGAGGTCCTGATGGCAACTTTTTCCGTCAATTTGCAATTTTCTTTCCTGCATGCACTGGCATCCTGTCTGGAGCCAACATCTCTGGAGACCTCAAAGTATGACAAGCATCAAGAAAAAGAGAGTTCTTCTACTAAACCCGCTTAGCTTTATGTGTAAGTGATGACTCTAAAAATGTTTTCTTTTGCAGGACCCTTCTACTGCTATCCCGAAGGGTACCCTAATGGCCATTTTTTGCACCACTCTCAGCTACGTTGTGATTGTTGTCACTTCTGGTAATTACTCAGTTTACTTTTTTTTCTCTGCATTAGATATGGCTGGAATCTAAACTTAAAAGCTTCATTCAGATTCTGTGGTATATATATATATAGGCATTTTTTCTTGTTGAAACTGCCTGTGAGAAAAAGGTCAGAGACTATGAATGAAACAGTTTTTTGACTCTGTTCTGAAACTTACATTGACTGCAGGTGCAAGTGTAGTGAGGGATGCCTCTGGAAATATGACTGACCTCATGACTGGAAACAGCACAGATGGCTGTTTGGGACCAGCATGTAAACTGGGCTGGAACTTCACAAAGTGTGTCCAGTCACAGGCTTGTTCAGAGGGTTTGGCAAACTATTCACAGGTACTGGTCAGCTAAGAGAGAAATGGCATTTATGTTCATTGCAATGTGAACCAGATTTTATTTTATCATTGATAAGTTGAGCTCTTCATGCTCTGCTAAAATTTTGGAGTCCTTCATTAGGTTGTACTGGGACCTATTCTTTCTTGGTTATACATGCTACCACTAGGCCACATTCTTAAGATATAAAACATTTAATTGCTCTTCTAGCTGGTTTTACACAGCTCTATGCCCCAGTGAGACCTACTGTAATCTTAAGTAATCTTTCCAACCTTTTAAAATGTCTAATGGCTATTTAGAAATCGATGTGTTCAATTATTCTGAGATTTTACTTACGTAAAATAGAAATTCTTATTGGTTGTGACAGGTTGGATCAAGTCTTAACTTATTTTTTCTCATATTTTTTTTTTTTAATCTTTACATGTAAAATAAACCCAGGGGTTTTTGATTCTGATCTCTCCTTTGAGAAGGATATAAACAATGTGCTCCCAGACTTGCTTCTACCACTTTAAGAATATTGCAAGGATCCATTTAAAGATCTGAGTTGGAAACATATTGAGATTGCCACACATGCTTTAATGTAATGGTCTTTTAACAGGTTAATCCAAAAGCATTGAATTGACTATAGATTACATAAAACGATGTATCAAGGCGTATTAAAAGAATCAAATAAAATGAACATATTACATTGTTTTTAAAGACTTTGTACAGGCTGTCCACTAATTTTAAGATTTAAAATTGATTTAACAATTTTATGTGTTACTTTTTAATTCTTCATTCCCTGGCCCCGAAATATATAGTGCAACTTTTTTGCCCTTATCAAACAGTGTGCAGCTTTCAGATACTCAGAAACCTGTAAACTGTTCAAAATTCTCACTTAAAGAAAAAAGACAATCAAGCATTTACCAATTGGGTTCCTTGGTTCTAGAATGAGCTGCCTAAGGAAATCTGACGTGCCTCATTCTAGTTTCAATTTAAGTTATTTTTAACTTAAATCCTTATTCTCATTAAAAAAATGCACTTGACTCTTGCATGGTCTTGTTTAATTGTTTTGTAATCTTTTTGAATTTCCTTCTAGTTTGTTCTTTTGTTCAGTGTTTCTTTTCTGGAACTGTCTCTTAAAACTGACTTTATATATAAAAACTGCTTAAGAAATAAACTTTATTATTTAAACTTTTTTTAAGTAATTATATTAAATGTGTTATTTTGAACACATTCTTCCAGTTGTTTACAATTTCATTTTGAAAATTCTCTACAGGTAATGGGCCTGATGTCTGGTTCATATTACCTCATTGTTGCTGGTATTTTTGCAGCCACCTTGTCTTCTGCTCTTGGATTTCTTGTTTCTGCCCCTAAAATTTTTCAGGTGAGAACCACCAGATACATCACAATGACTGAACCATATTTTTACTTTTTAGGCAGTAAAATATGGACAGTCTTAACCAATTATCAAAGTTTATTCATTTCAGCTTGTGCAGCAAAAAGTATTAATTTTGCAGAGTAGAACAGTGATAGACAAACATCTGACACCACTCTCACAATTCTGCTATTAATGCCATAGTATTTATAAACATGACCATAGCAGTTGTGTTGGACCTCATTTCTTAGCCAAATTCACCTTAGCTTTTATTTTTTAAAAATTGGACCTCAGAATTTAACAGAGACACTAAGGAATACTGCCACCTTGTGGACTTCTGACTTCTCAATCGCATGGGGAAGCAAAAACATATTGGGTCTATGTATATCGTAACAAAGAAGCCATGGGACATTTCTCCACATACTTTTACACAACTGGATGCCTTTTTGTCACAGATGGCAGAGAACTGATGGTTATTAGAAAGAAATCAGATTTAAGTCACTTCAGCATTACTTCAGCAAGGTTCTGCAAAAAAGAAAAAAACTTCAGTGTTTTGTTGCAAATTCCTATATCCTAACTAAAATAAGCAGAAAAACAATGAAAAATGTGATACATACATCTGTAAATGTAGTAAAGTTATTATTGTTAAATAAATTATATTTGTATTTTATTTTATCTCTCAGTGTCTGTGCAAAGACAACGTATACCCGTACATTATATTCTTTGCAAAGGGTTATGGCAAAAACAATGAACCACTCCGGGGCTATATCCTTACCTACCTCATTGCTGTGGCCATCATTCTTGTTGGTGAGTGTAATCCAGCACTGTCATTCTACTCTTATTTGAAATATTGTTTCATATATGTGCTGATAGTTTTTTCCTTCTGTATTATTACAGCTCAACTAAATATCATTGCACCCATTATCTCCAACTTCTTCCTGTGTTCCTATGCTCTTATAAACCTAAGTTGCTTTCATGCTTCACTTGTCAACTCCCCTGGTAAGTTATGTACTCAGCTATTGCACTGCACTAAGACTAGAGACAAGCTCATGGCTATTCACTAAACAAGAAATTAAGCATTTCACCAGGACAAAAGTGATGTCCAAGACAGGTGATACTTAACAAACTGATACAAAATAATGTGAAGCTAAATGTTTTATTCCTTTGAACATCACTTCAATCCTTTATGTGCTTATGCATAGGGAGGGCAAAAAGTGGGTCTTATAATTTAGTTTTTTTTGGAGGCTGTACTGGACACAGTACTGGGGATCTAGGATCAGAACTTTTGCATTATGCTCACTTGTAACTGTCCTTCTCTTGTCACCTCTTGAAGGATGGAGGCCAGCATTCAAATACTATAACAAATGGACAGCTTTGTATGGAGCACTGGCATCTATAGCTTTGATGTTTGCGTTTACCTGGTGGGCTGCTCTGATCACCTGGACTGTCATCTCCCTCCTGTTTCTATATATTGCATACCTAAAGAAACCAAGTGAGTCAAAATCAAGCATAGGTTGGAAGTCAATGTTGCTTTGATAAGAATCATGCCTCAGATGGACAAGTGAAATACATTGTATTTTACCAGTCATTTATACTGCATCTGTTCGCATAATGTTTTTTTTTATTACATCAACAGATGTAAATTGGGGCTCTTCAATACAGGCAAGTTCATACAACATGGCTTTGTCATTCTCTGTGTCTCTTACTGATGTCAACGACCATGTCAAGAATTTTAGGTAAGTGGTCTAAAATGTTAAAAAGCATTTGGGTGGTTTTTTTTGTTTTTCTTGGTTTTTTTTCATGTGTTGTTTTTTCAAAGAGTATTTGTGTGATCACTGTTTTATCTTCAAAAAAAACACCCCAAAACTGTCAAAATAAATCTCACTAACATGTGCAGAACGTTGAAAGGAGGACATTCCCCAACAAAAGCAGGCCACATATCTCAAACATTGGGATAATTCAAATAGAGAGTAACTCCCAAACATTATCTTTGTTGTCTGATGTCCTTTTATTAGACCACAATGCCTTGTCATGACTGGACCTCCACAACAGCGGCCTGCACTGGTGGATTTTGTTGGCTGCTTCACTAAGCATGTCAGCCTTATGATCTGTGGAAACATTATAATGGTGAGTTTCTTTGTTTCATGTTTCTTTGAAAGTTAAAAATGACAATTGATTAACATTTTTTATCCACTGATTAAAAGTTCCCACACTGGCTTTTTGTCAGAGGTTTTTTAATTGCACATGCTCAGTTTCTTCAGCTTTTCATAGAAGGTTGAAATTGCCTTTTCCAGAAGCCAGAAAAGCAGACCCAGTTTCAGGATTCCACAGATCAGTATGTTAAATGGTTAAACAAGAGGAAGGTTCGCTCGTTTTACACTCAGTTTACGGCTGATTCCCTCAGAGATGGAGTTCGATATCTGATACAGGTATGTCCTCTATTTGAGAAGCAATTGTTGCTCACTACTCAAAAGAAACTAGAAACTAAATAATGGCTTCTTACAAGTTATACTGTATGATTCTCATAAAGTTTGATAATGCTAAACTGGTTTTCATCACCATGTGAGTGACTCTATTGTATAACTGCTGGAGCCTGACAAATTAAAGGTTCCTTGTTGAGTTGCAGAAGACACAAATACCTTTGGAGGTGTGTCAAAAATGGCATTCTGTTTACAAATGTGCTTTTGGTTTGTAATTATGGCATATCATTCCTTTTTTTAAAAAAAAAAAAACTATAACATTTTATTAAACATTTCAGTACTACAATACAATTGAAGTAAGGAGGTGGCATTTAAATTGCCTGTTTTTAAAAAAATTAAATGCAGTAATTTATGTTCTTGTTTAGGGGTGGCTTTGTGTGTTTTCCTTGCATCTTATTTATGGTGTCATTTTACAATTCCATTATCTTGAAAATATCAAGAATTTTTTTTGTAAATTTGTAATTGTGGCTCTTTGAATATAAATATCTAAGAGTTTAACAATGTTGAATCCCTAAAATCCCTAAAATATTTGGATGTCTCTGATGGATTGCTATTGTTATTATTATTTTTAAATTCAAGGCTTCTGGTCTTGGCAAGCTGAAGCCTAACACGCTGGTCCTTGGCTTCAAGTCAAACTGGATGGAAAGCTCTCCTAAAAGCATTGAAGATTATATCCACGCTATATAGTAAGCTTATCATTGTTTTCATATTCCGTGTGTGTGAGTGTCATTCTATTGTAAACATCAAAGATTTTTGATGATGAAAGATTTTTTGAATTAATTCTGAAAAAACTTGCAGGGCAGTGGTGGTACATGATGTTGTAGGGTGGGGTCCCGTTGCCATCCATTTAAATTTGGCTTACTTACACTGTAGTCCTAAAGGTCAACTGAATGATTTATTGGTCTAAAATTCATAAAAAGCCTTTTAACGATTCTTTTAAAAGTGCAGTGTGCATTCTTAGCATATAGAAAGTACCATACAATATTATGACAGCTTCTCTTTAACACTTAATTGAATGCTACACTTTTTTTTTTTTTTTTTTTTTTTGCTGACAAGAGTCCTTAAAAGGTTTTTTGTTGCTCACACACTCTCTCTTACTGTTTTTCAGTGATACATTTGACTCCAAGTACTGTTTGTGTATCTTGAGGATGATGGATGGGCTGGACATCACTGACCATTCTGATTTTAAAGGTTGGATGCATGGCTTAGCATGAATTTCTAAAGCATGTGACATTGTTATTATTATTTTTTTGCCAAAAACAAATTATGACAAATTAAAAAAAAAAAAAATCCCAGCTTGCCCCTGCGGCGGTCAATCCTTCCTTTATTTTTTACTTTAGAAAACCAAGGCTTTGAGCCTGATGAAGCCATTGAAAACAATGACCATCAGCTTCCTGAGAAGGAAACAGGTAAACAAGCACTTTCAGTGCTTCAGATTTTTTCATTTCAATCTGACCCAAAATGCATATTTTCGACCAATCATTGTCCTGCATTGATGTTAAAAGTTCAATCATCTGATTTAAAAAATATATAGAGAAGTTCACTATTCTCCAAGTAAAAGTCAATATACATATAACCCTGCACTGCACATGGAGGAAATTTGTCAGCTAAAATGTATGTACATTTCTAAATGTATAAATGTCTAATTTATACATGAACAATTTTT
Organism: Neolamprologus brichardi; assembly: GCF_056152115.1. NCBI lineage: Eukaryota > Metazoa > Chordata > Actinopteri > Cichliformes > Cichlidae > Neolamprologus > Neolamprologus brichardi. The sequence goes on along the minus strand of NC_142106.1, from coordinate 29,126,018 downwards.
GTTGAAAACAGTCTGGGGGACGAATAAGGATTCTCAATTAATTCAAAGATATTTACATGTCGATGAAATAGTGTAAAATAAAGATTTGATCATACCATCTCTTTAATAGTATTTCCATTTACAGATGCTGCTTTTGAAATGCTGCAATGGAGATGGTTGTCGTTAATGTACATAGAAAGCATATAGCTTCTTAAGTATGAATATGGAGTAATCCTTATGATAACACATAATTATCGCTTTTTGCAGCTAATGACATTTCTGAAAACATCAACAGCAATCAGATCAAGACTGTGTTTAAGAATGCTGGGGGAAAGAAGACTATTGATATCTACTGGATAGCTGATGATGGAGGTGAAACACTAGGCACACTAGTTATATCACAATTTAATAAGACGTGTGTAACACTTAGTTGATATAGAAGTTGATATAAAAGTGTGTGGATTGGGTATCTGGTCAGAATTCCAAACCAACAGTTTGGGATTCTGACCACTTAACATTGGTCATCTAAATATGATGTCTCTTGGACACATCGTGGTGGTGCGCAAATCCAAGGAAGAGTTGGTCTGTGAGTTTATCTGGAAACACCTAGATCAGTCAGTAATCAAAGAGAAGGAGGACTCAGCATCTCAGCTTAGACTAGTGGATGGATAGTTGACAGATGTAATTTTAGTGCCAGTATTGGCTGTAGTCAAAACTGAATCTTCACATATAATTTTGGATATAAAATTAACCACTGTTATCTTGCTCTTCTCTAGGACTAATTTTACTGGTGCCTTACCTGCTCACCAGAAGAAAATGTTGGCGCAGTGGTAAGATTAGGGTTTTCATATTGGGAGATGAAGAAAACGTGGAGGAAAGCCGTGATGCGTAGGTTTATTCTATTTTAACCTATGTATTGGTATTCGAATTTTTAAAAACCTTTATTCATAGATAAATTGAAATTGAAAGGCGTGCAGGTAAACATTCTTCAATTACGTTTTTATTTGTGATGTAATCTTCATTGTTAAATAAAGCACAGATGAAATTAATGTAATTTTTCTTTTAGAAATTTTTAAACCAGGATATTTTAGATGTACAACACATAATCACCGAAAGAGCATTTCCCTGCATGCTGTTCAGACTGGGGTGAAAACGTTTAGGAATGTTTCATGTTATATGACAAGGTGTTTGATTTTCAGACAGTGAAGTGCTTTAAGATTGCTTTTTTTTTGTTTCTTTCAGAATGATCGCCCTGCTGAAGAGATTCCGCATCGATGTTACTGAAGTTGTCGTCATGACAGACACTGAGAGGAGTCCTCAGTCCAAAAAGTATGAAAAACTTGCCATCTTTTTCACCTAAGTCACAGTATGCACTAAAATCCTTTTACAAAACCCCTGCAAAGCTTTTAACCTCAGAAACAAATGAAAGGCGTGACATTTCACCTAAATGTTTCAATTATGAGTCCCAGTTTCATTTAGTGAAAAAGACATTTTTAAACATGATGTTGAATTAACTGTAATAGAGCGCTGAAAGTACAGTTATTTAGAGCATGTTTAATGATAGCAGGTTTTTTCTTTCCTTGACAGCAAACTCATTTGTGTCTTTTTGATGCCTTGCAGTATGAATAGGTTTTTGGAGAGTGTTGCGCCCTACAGGCTATATGATGAACAGCAGGAAGGTGTCTCAGTTCAGGAACTAAAACAGAAGGAACCATGGAAAATATCAGACAAACAGTTGGAGGCCTTTAGACTTAAGGTCTGTCTCTGTACTTCATTTCTAACCAAAAGAAAAAATGACATGCCTATGATTGTCCACCAAATTCATTTAAAACATTTTTTTTTAAATTTTCTTTACAGTCTGAGAGAAAAGTAAGGCTGAACGAAATCATCCGGAAGAATTCACAAAATACCACCCTCGTGCTTGTGTAAGTTGACTTTTTATATTACCGGTGAAATTCAGAACCTTTTGTTAAATTTGTTAAAAGTGTCTTTTCTATAAAATCTTTTATATTGCCATTGTTCTGGCGTATCTTTAATCCCAGAATTGAGGCAGTTTTATTATACATCCACCATTTATCATTCCCCAGATGATTTGTACTATAATGTGGTGTATAATATATTATAAGACAAGGCAGGTCAAAAATAAAAGGGGATCAATGTAATGCATTCACCAATGCACCCTAATGAATTAAATGACTCTACATCTGTTTACAATCACAGTATATGTTTAAAAATTTTAAAACAGAAATTGAATATTTCAGCTATGACAAACATGGTAACAATAAGAGTGAATATTGAATAAATATTTTTAAATACATGTCAGTATAAGAGACCCAGTGTACAGTATCGGTCAAAAGTAGATTTTTTTTTTTTTTTTTACTGCAGTTGCTGATTTTTACTATGTTTTTATTTCGGAGTGCAATAACAAATTAAACGACATAATCCTCAATATAAACTGGAAAAACTGTGGTGTTCTAAAAATTTTGACCGGTAGTGTACAGTTACAATAAAAAGAAAGGGAAAAGAAAAAAAGGATGATTTTATACAAAACCACTATGTTCTTTAGAATGCAAGATTTGAAGTACAAAACAAGAACAATCTATTTGTTTTAATAGTACTTCACTTATTTTGATGCAAAACCACAAAATAGAGTGTGTTTTGAAAAAGATTATTGTCTTTTTCAAAACACACTCTATTTTGTGGTATAGAAGAGGTTCATTTTCTGTAGTTGCTGCAAAAAGAATCCCCAAAAAGAATCCCCAAGCAAGGTTATTTTTTATTTATTTTGCTGTTTTGTTATGTTGATTATAATTCAATAATCTTTACATATGTGAGATGACTGGCATGTTTTTTTTTGTTATGAATGAATTCTATTAGGAGTCTTCCTGTGCCGCACGGCAACTGCCCTAGTGCTCTGTACATAGCCTGGCTGGATGCTCTGACCTGTGGCCTCCACTGCCCTGTAGTGCTTGTGCGAGGAAACCAAGAGAATGTCCTCACTTTTTACTGCCAGTAAATCCTGTGTTAGTGCAATGAAATTTACAGAAACAATATTTTTGATACTCTAAAATGATGTCCTGACAATAAAGGAGAAAAAAAATCACACAAGACAAATAAGTACATAATAAAAAGGGTGTAAATGATGTGCTGTTGTAATCAAAGATGATTAACAAATCTGATGAATAATAAAGAATGATCAAAAACAGAAGATAACACAATTGTGGTTATTCACTTTTTTCTGAATAATTTTAAGCTGTACATTACACTTTGAGGCAAAATATAACATACAGTGCCAAATCACAACAACAATTGCCTCAAGGCACCTTATGTATGTATGTTGTGATCCTCTGTTCCAAAGGCGTGTAATCTAACCACTACGCTATCCAGCTGCTCTATCACAACAGGCAAGACCCCAGGTGCAGGCTGTGTAAAGATGCCCCAGAGACAATCCAGCACATAACAGCAGGGTGCAAGATGCTAGCAGGCAAGGCATACATGGAACGCCATAACCAAGAACACAACCTGTTCTTCCTCTGCCTTCATCCCATATAGTGTACTTCCAGGATCCATCCTCGGGCCTCTTCTTTTTAGCATTCATTTACTTCCCTTGGCCTTATTATTTAAAAAAAACCATAATGTCTCATTTCATTTTTATGCAGATTACCGTCAGATTTACCTACCCCTAAAACATAATGATCCTAGCTCTCTCAGGCCTATTTAAGAATGTCTTAAGGATATCAGTATGGCTGGCTCTGAATGTTTTACATTTTAATGAAAACAAAACTGAGGTCATTCTATTTGGCCTCTTTACTTTGTTAATTTTATTTATGGTATATTTTATTGTCTATTTCATTCATATTTTACTATTTAGTTTATTTATTTTTAAATTTTATAATTGTCTTTGGAAATTACTTTGGTTAACCACGTTGTTTTTAAAGTGTTCTATAAATAAAGTTGGATTGGATTGGATATACAGCACAGTTAAAGACCTTCAATCTTTAGAAAGAGCTCCAGAAGTTTTTGAAACGATGAATTGACAACACAGCAACAAGTGAAATAAGGCAACGATTAATATTGCACTACTAAAGTGCAATATGAGCCTTCTTATTCTTCCTCGGAAGATAGCCTCTAAAAAAAATCCATATAAAGCAGCAGGGAATTATAGACTGTGTTTGCTCAGTAGGTATTATGGCTGATAAACTTGTTGTTCTTGTGATTTGTTCTATCTGTCTCATTAAAAGGATTCATCAACACAAATGTGAAAGACAATTAAAGTGGATGGACACTGACTGAACCTCACACTTGACCTGTTTAGTCTCTCCTCTTCTGCTGAAAGCAGACAGTTGGGGCTTCATTTGCCAAGTGCTGCAGATATATTTAAACTCAGGGACAGTCCAGTTCTGTTAATTAATAATACCATAACTAAAATGGCGAGCAAGCAGCAACATTAGCAAGATGAGCCTCATGGAGTTGACCTGGACTTAGTGCTGTCAGCGTTAATATCTTTAAAATGACGTTAACGCCATAACCGCATTAACTCGCTGATGGAGTTATGGCGCTAACGTCATTTTAAAGCGATTAACGCTGACAGCACTACCTGGACTACATTCAGTTTTCCTGTTCAGTGTGTTTGGATCTTCTGAAAGAACCCATCGCCATTTATTGCGGACACAGTTATTGTAAAAGCTGGATTGAATCATTGCTGGGATGGAGAGGAGGAGAAGGGTGAATACAGCTGTCCTTTCCATGTTGAGCCTCCATGCTCTGGCGATTCTAATCTCTCCAGGGATGTGAGGTAGCTTAAAGCATTTTTAGGGGTAAGACTGGAAAACTTCAATATAGATGCCCATCTGTTTCAAAGAAATGAAAATCATTGTTAGAAAAAATGGAAGTTCAGTTCATTTAAACTCATTATTTACAGCTTTGATTTGATTACCAAATGAAAGTCCCACTTTTTTGGCCTGTTGAGATTGAAAGATCAGGCCAGGTTGTGGTTTTTTACTACAAACAGAAAAAAAAGTTGAACAGATTTGAGCCAGCACATTTGTTCTTAGATTTCATTAACTTTGCTGACTGGGACAAAGTCATCAATGAGCTCATCTTCTTTTAGCAAAGAAAACACAGCTCGATGAAGCAGCTGATTAAAGCCTAGGAAAGGACATAACCAGTGATGTTTAAAAATAAGTCCTTATTACTGTTTGTTTCCTCACAGCCTCATTACCTCCGGCCCCCAGCAGCTCACTTGAAACATTTTAAATCAGAATCACGATAAGAAAACTTTAATAATCTCTAAGGATTTTAAGTGGGTTACAGATGCTCCAAGACAGTAATGGAACTAAACTATTAAACTAATTAAATGAACAACTAATTAAATATCACAATATATTACAAAGTTTACAAATTTAAGAAATAGCACTAATATATACAAACTATTAAATTATAAATATCAAGAATATTAGAGAGGTGGAATATATATGTTTGACATTTAACTCTAACCTGTGAACTTTGTCCTTATCTTGGACAACATCTGCTGTCAATAGAAAATTGTACTTAGTAGTCAGTATAATCTTTTAGTGATATAAGTTTGCATATTATAGAATACTGCATGATGACCCTTTTATGACTGTTGTTGGAATCAAGACTTGCTTTATAAATTCTTTCTCACAGTGATAATAGCTGAGCAAGCTGTTATCATTTCACTGCTGCCAGGAAGAGGGGAGCTGGATGCTCTTATCTTCAAGAAGAGGGGCAACGTCCTTCAGAATAACACACACACACACACATACACCTGAACCACTTTTATCTTCACTCCCTACATACTAACATTCCTCTGTTAATGAATAGACGTATCCACTGTTGTATTACTTTTGTATATAAATAAAGGCAAGTGCAGGAAATAAAGCGCACATCACAGGGCCCCCACTCTGGTGTGAGCATTCTGTGATCGCCCTTGCAAGTAAAAACTGCAGCGTCTGTGTGTTTCTACCTTTAGATTCTTAGCTGAAGAAGTGTCTTTAGAATAAATCTCTTGACATCTGCCCCTCATATTCTTCATATAGAACTCATTTATAGTTGAAAACAGTGGTAATATTGATCATACTCACTGCATTTTTTTTAGCAGATTTCCATCCCCTCACACTGGATGGGACCTCAAACTATCGTTATCTCCACCTGATATGCGGTCACGCTTCAGCTCATCTATACAGGTTCACTAAATTTCCCCAGGTGCTGTGCAGAGAGGGTTTGGCAGACTGGTGTTACTGGGAGGTAGAGGGACATGCTCGCACTCAGCAGTGGCTTATAAAAACATCAGCCGGACATCTGATGAGTCACAGTTTGGCAAAAATGACAAGTCCTGGAGTTTAGACTGCACAGCAGACGCCTTTTTATTCTGTCACAATAATGTAGAAACCAAAGTGCCCGCCTCTGGTCTCTGCAAGATTGGAGTCTTCCTGGATTATAAAGCAGGCACTCTGTGTTTCTATCACATCTCTGACCCAATGGTTCTAATCCACAAAGTCCAAAGCAAAATACTACAAATATTTAGCACAATGCTCCATGAGAAATCAAGGGACACATGCTAGATGGGAAAACCTATTTCTTTTTAAAAAAAACTGTCTTAGGCTGTACATTAGACACACAGATTTCAGTCTCTTTTTGCAGACAGATCCCACCTCATTGAACATAAATTGAATCCAGGTATGTTATTTATTTTCCATATGGAAATTGTGCTGGCAGTTGAATAAGAGCCAAAGGATTGTCATCACTGGAAAAAAAAAAAGCAAAACAAAAAAACGTGCAAGTTATTACAGGCCCTAAATCCTTACAGTAACTCTAATTTGGAAACTTTGCCATTTTAAATAACTGGAATTAACAAAATAAAATAAATGAAGAGACACACTGCATATAAAGATTGCATCATTATTTTCAAGCAGAAGCTACTACTCCTATTTTGGACATTGTTAAAATTTGGTGTTGGGTCTTCATACCTGCATGTGATTTCTTGGAATGATCAACTTCTGCCTTAATCTCCAACACTGTGAAAGTTTTTCTTCTTTTTTTTAAATTATTACTGCTACACCATTTTTTAAGCACAGGTTCACGCTCTAATCCCAGTCATTTTTAACGTTATGCATTTGCCCTTTAAAACGATGGCAACATGCCCAGTTTTCACCGTGCACATCTGGGTTTCTGTAGAGGTTTCTGCAGAAACACTGCTCAGTGAGTTTCACAGAAAAGTGTCAGTGATTTCTCTACCAGAGAAAATAAGACTGTTATCTTTGTATTTTAATGTTTCATTTCTAAAGGATGTTGTAATCGATGCCTGAGGCGTAGCACAGTACTCTGTGCCCTATAAATAAAAGGCTTCTTTGGGCCTTTCTTCCTTCCTTGATCTATATCTCTCACACATCTTTGGATTTTTTTTTTCATTTGAACTTGAAGCAAACCAGGAACTGTGTAGTGCTAACAATGAATAAATTGTTAATATACCATATTTAATAAAATAATCTATGATATGTCCTCACATTTCAACTCTGATTTCTCAACATACTGCACAGTTATTCCACACCTACTTTGAGTTTTGTTTAAAGTATCAAGCTTAAGAGTGCTTCATTTTCTTCATTTTTATTTAGGTATTTATCTAAGTAGTGCTGGATCCTCACTTTGTATTCCCTCCTCATCCTCATTCTTTCCATTACCCTCAGGACAACCTTAATTTTCTCTGTTTTCTTTACTTGCATTTTTTGTTGTTCACTATCTGCTAGACAAACACATTCTCTACAAACATAAAGCATAGAGGAATACTTACTTTATAATAGTCATATAATGGTAAATGGACTGATTCTTATATAGCACTTTTCTACTCTCCCGGAGTACTCAAAGCGCTCTATACAACATGCCTCATTCACCCATTCATACAAGCACTTCTAAACTCAAGTGCAAACTAAACTACATTCACACACATTCATACTCTGATGAATGCATCAGAGGGCAATTTGGGGTTAGTATCTTGCCCAAGGATATTTGGCATGCAGACTGGGGAAGCCAAGGATCGAACCACCAACCTTCCGATCAGTAGCTGATCTGCTACCAGCCACAGCCAGGTGGTAGAGCCTTTACTGTATACGTGAAAATCGTGCTGTTTCATCTGGCACACCAGATGAAACCCACTGTTCCAACATACAATCAAGCTGTTATTTGAGTGCAGTATTGCTAAGATTTCAGTTATCAATATAAATTATTTCTTGGAATAACTTTTAGTTGCGACATGAGTTCAGCTTAAGCTTGATTTAGACTTCAGCTTGAAAGAGTCCCTTCCATTACTCAGGCTTTGGGTAGCCAGACCAACTTTTTCACCTAACTATGTGGATCACATAACTGATCCAAACATATTTACATGTGCAGTACTAGAAATATATATATTTTTTTAAACAACAATGTGCTATAACAGTGGAAGCAATCTTGGAGTTTGCTTTCTTGTGCATAAATACACAGTTCTCTCAGTCAGAATAGCTTAATAGTCTTGGCTTCAACCCCATTAAACCTTATTGGAATAAACTTAAATGTTGAAAATGTTAATTTGGCTGTTAATGTTGACTGCGCAACATTAACAGCCAGCTGGTTGCTGCTGAGTAGGAACAAATCCCTACAGGCCTGAAAATCTTGCATTAATGGCCATAAACCACAAGATAAGTCATATGGGCGCAAGGTGTGTGTCTTTGTAGTAAAGCTGAAATGTTGGTAAAGTTTTGACAAGATATGCCTCTAAAACAACAACTGCTGCTTTGACAGCAAAGGTGAAGAAACATGTCATATGCACAAAACTGTGGAAATGAGATGAACAGTGATTTGAATGAAATATCCTTTTACTGGTTTGTTTTTGGGTTTATCTGCTTGAGAATGTTGATGAACTGCTAGGACAGAGGAAAGAGGCGAGGTATAATTGGGACACACCTTCCTCTGCTCCCTGCATGTTACAGCAAGCATGACAAGTCAATGGAGAGAGGGCTCAGAGAGAGAAACAGAACGAAAGTAGGTGGGGGAAAGGTAGGACTAAAAGGTTAAAAGAAAAGGAAGAAACTACAACATCTTTAACACATTCAGACTCATTTTCAAGCACATGGTGTTTTCTTTTCTGTGTTGGGATTTACATTTAACTTGGTAAGTCTTTTCTGTCTTTTTTGATCTGGGATTTGTTTGTTGTTTTTAATGATTCTTTACAATAATAGTTCATTTTCTGCAGCCTAGTGAATCATATATATATATTGAGAATGCATGGCATGTTACATGTTTCCATGGGTAATACTGTTCTTATGTATATTAGAGGTTTTTGTAAGTATGAATATGTCAGGTACAGCTAAATTTATGGACACTTACGTTCCATGTGTTGTACCATTTCTGCGCGCGTACTCTTTCTCTGTGGGTGGAATAGGTATGCATGTGAATCACAGAGCACACAAACACACCCTCTAAGTCAGGCATGTTTTTATTAGTGTTGTGGTTTAACAGGAAGGTCTGTGTATGTAAATGGTAATAAAAATAGAGATTAAGATGACAAAGACCAAAGAAAATAGAAACACTGCAACAACAAGTGTAACAGAAACTGGAAAAAAAAATCTGCCAATTATTCACGACCTGGTTATAGTTGGTATAAGTTGTAGTTGTTGCACAGCTCAACAAGAAAAAACAGTGTCAGCGTCCACTGCTGCTTGGATGCCACTGCCCATGAGGTTTGACCAGCTCTTTGTGAACAACGGTCATGTGGTCACATTACTTCTGCAAAAAGCAGAAATCAACTGAACCTTGTGTGAGCCTGCTTCCCATTAAAACCAACTGCACACTTAATGACTCTGTATTAAACACCAATTACAAGACAGGTTGCTAAGAAATATCAAACAGGTTTGTTCAGCAAGTGTAGGTGTGCGTACCTGATTATACGCAGAGACATACTGACACTGCCTGACTCGAGTGATAGATAATGTAGAACATGTAATGACACGTTTTTTTGAAAAACACTTTTAGTAATGTGAAAGGACTCTGATTCTTCAAGTTGGCTGCTGGAGAGGGCAAAAGAAACAGAGAGCATATTCACACATTAAAGTGTCTCTGCTAATGTATAAATGTCTCAAGGGCTGTAAATATTAGATATACATAAACATATTTTATTACCTTAGTTTACTTCAACAAATCCCCCAAAATAAAACTGTCTCAGTACAACAGGGCCAATACTCCCTGCGGTCAGTTACTGCAGAAATTACAAGGTAATTATACTATTTTTACACCACAAGAAAGGACAGAGGGAAGATAGAAATATTAAGAGGTTAAGAGGAAGTAGCAGACAAGGAAATAAAAATGGACCAAGGTATACAGAAGGCATAGAAAGGCACACATAGAAATACTGATGAAACCACTACAAATAATAGACAAGATATGAACGAGAGAGCACAATATCACATAACTGAAAGCATAAATAAATGCATAAATAAATAGCAGTCAAGGATCCAAACCCCAACTCAATGCAACTTAGGCTCAAATGAACTAACACGGTGTTAAAATGCATTCACTGAAGTTATTATCCTGTTAACAAATGGAAAAAAAAACTTGGTTTAAGTAAAATTCTGAAAGCTTATTAATACTTATATACTTCACATTTGAACACACGTGTGTTAGCACCAAGACATTATATCAACAAGCGACTGTTCATTTCAATGCCATTGCTATGAATATGCCGAGACTGCGTTACTCTCACAGGGCAATGATAAACAATATATTGGAATAATGCATAAATTTTGCAGCTAGTTAAAAAGAGATCATCTCTGTGATTTATTCACCACTTGGCCAGTAGTCTGCGCCACAGCACAGTCCTCTAAAATGAGCATCAGTTTCACATAGTTTTAGACTGTAAACTAATTAATTGTCAGAAAAATTAAAAAGAAAGTGATTATCCACATGTATCCACACACTTCTCATACAGTGCATATTATTTTTAGTGCATATTTAATACTATTTTATACTATTTTAATGCTTTAATACTATTTTCTCCTGAATGTATTTTGAAGCTTCCCAGTATATTTCTTTTTTTTGTGTTGTGTTTGGGTTTGTTTGTGCAAAAATCATCTTCCGTCAATGACCCTAAGAGAAGGAGCACAGAAGACTAAAGTACAATCTCTGCTTAAATATTGACACCAACACACTCACTGGTGCTTTCCACTCATGTCTGGTCTCGTTTGTTGAGGAATTAAGAGTCTCAGTTAAAACCTGTTGCACTTGCGCCACACTCCCACACTTTCCTGCATGAAATTCAGGCTTTTAAGCCTGGCACTCGAGTCAGATAAAACATGAGGGAGAAGGTGAAGACCTTTACTATTATTTGTTATTTTTTGTTGCCATATTCTTGTTGCAGCCCTGAGATGCTGTCCCTATTTTCTGTATTCTTGTTAAAAGGGAGGAATAAAGTGACCGAATGAATCATTCTCTTTGACAGGAAACAAAGATGGCCCACAGAGATTGTTCAAATTTGATAAACACCACCGGAGGAAATGAAACCATTGTGGATAATCCAGTAGCCACATCTATGGGTGCCTTCATCCTCAGCCTCATCTTTCTCCTGGGCTGCCCTGGAAATTTGTTCGTCATCTGGAGCATCACGGCACGAGCTCGAAAGCAATCTGTCACTACTCTTCTCATCCTTAACTTAGCTATCGCAGATGGCTTTCTAATGGCTTTAACTCCGTTTTTCATTGTCTACCTCGTTAAACAGAACTGGGTGTTTGGGAATGTAATGTGTAAGGTCCTCTACTACCTGTGTCTAGCCAACATGTACGCTTCCATCCAGCTCATTATGATGATGAGCCTCTACAGGCTGGTGGCTGTGCTGTGGCCACAACGTGTCAGTGTTATCACCACCCAAAAGACGGTACCCCGTGTGCTGGCAGCGGTGTGGGCACTGGTGATTGCCGCCTCCATTCCTGCACTCCTCTTCAGAGAAGTGAGGGACAAGGGACCTAAGCATGTTTGCGATTCCTTCCATGATTTATGCAGCCATGTGAGTTGAGAAGAATTCTGATAGAGAAATACTGTTTAAATCTACCTCTCTATCTACCTATCAATCTGTGCATACATATATACACATTCGCACCTCCATTCTACACTATTGTTCATCCCTCTTGTGTTTTCTCCCTGTACAGGTGGTCCTACAATACACACTGGAGATCATATTGGGATTTCTAATTCCCTATACTGTCATTGTAGTCAGCTACATATGCATCTTGCGTCGGATCCGACAGACCAAGTTCCGCCGTCGCATTCGTAGCGAGAATCTCATCCTGGCCATCGTGGTGACCTTCTGCCTGTTTTGGTTGCCCTACCATTGCATAAACCTGGTGCAAGTATGTCCCACAGTCTTAATTTTATGCATAATACCTTCTTCTAATAATGCCTTTAAAATTCATCATTATGATGATTCTTAACGAAATTATAATTGACCTATTTTTACATTTTGCTCAGGTTGCATGGGCAGTGTATCCAGAGAGTCAAGTAAAAAATATGTAAGTATAATTTAAGATACAAATTTACATTTACTATTAAGAAGAAGTGAGTCAGGTGGTGCTGAAGTCATAGTGAACTTTTTACGAGATTCCTCATTGAACAGTTTGGAAAATTTCACCTTATATGAGAAAACTGGCAATGCAGCACTAAATGATATGTGTGATGGAACTAAAACTTAATTCCTGTCTGCTAAAGTTTCATGACACCTAAAAGCTAAAGTTCATTTACATCATTAGCATTTAAGTATCGCTATAGATATAGGAAAATCAATGTTTGTTTTTTTTACAGAGGCCTAAGAGTCATTTGGGGATTTTTATTTTTTTATATCATTATCTCAAGGGATGTGGTCGTCAAGACAACATTTCTGCTTTTACTATCACAGCCTCTGGTCTCTGTCTTTTAAATACCTTGTAAATACTGCAACTATAATCTGCAACAATTCATGTAGCTTATCGAAATGCTGAAATCTTTTATTTTTTGTGAAAGCTTTTTACTCAAAATGCATTTTATTGCTAAAAATACTTCTCATTTTCAAATGTGCTTTTACAAAAAAGGATAAAAATGTTCAGTATAGATATATATCTATATAGATATATATGTATTTATTTATGGGTTCCCATTGCAGTTAGTCACACAAATAATTACTGACTATATGCTGACTTTCAATGCAGAAAACACATTTTTGGCAGATCAGTAAATTACAGCATCCAAGAATCAGTTATTTGAATTTTAAAGTCTCTTTTCAGTGCATGCTTATATCAGTTAGTTATTACTGTCAACTTTCAGCTTTTTTAATAATCCAAGGTCACTACCTTTAAGGTCAATCTTTCATCTGTGTCCCAAAAGAAATGCACATGATAAAGAATTCCCCCAAATTTCTTCCCTTCTAGAAAAATCTCTGCCTGCATTAATCAGCTGTAGGCAAAACCAAGTTATTTTATATTTGATTAATTAATGAATGAATTATTTTTCCCATCATGTTTATGTTTGTATTGTGCTCACCTCTCTTCCCTCACAGACTGCATAAAATATGGACCAGGAGTCGTGCTGTCACCTCTGCCATAGCCTTCATGAGCAGCTGCGCCAACCCCGTGCTGTACTTTTTCGCAGGAAAGTCTTACATCCGACGAGAAGGACTTGCGTTCATGGCTCGCTTGTTTGAGGGCACTGGGTTGGATTCAGTTACAAGGAAGAGTAGACAAAACAGCCAGAATAGTCATGATAGAGACAAAGATGCAGATGCTGTAATGCTAAAAGACAGAGACCCAGATTCTACCACTAACTCAAGTTCTAATATCAAACCAGTGCAGAATGGTAAGTAGACGACATGAGGCAATAGGCCTGATATGGTGCTGTGCCCTTGAAATATTAAAATTATAAATTCTTCCTCCATCAAGGGTGAAAGCACATTTTTTAGGAGAAAATTGGAAAGGTTTTAATAACTTACTAACAGCTGGTTCCTTACTTCTGAAATGAGACTATAACAAAGGATACAACTTGACATCGGATTCCTGGAACAGGATGCACCTGGAAGCATGATACACTGACATATTTTTGAGGTGATTCTTAAAAGAGGAACTGTATACCACATAAATGAGCCTTGCCCAGCTCTGAACTGTCACACAAGAGGAAAAACTGTGAGGAACTATGTAGGATTTTCAGATTCCTACTTACCTCTATTTTCAATTCAACATTTACTCCTTAAAGGAGATGGTGCACTGTACATGTGAATTTTTTTTTAAGGTTTGACACTGTTATTTTGTTTATGCAATGATATATTTGTAAAATGTCTAAAAATGGTAAGAATGGTAAAAATGCTAAGACAGATCAACTGTTACATTTTATACAGTTGAAAGTTGAGCTGCCGTGACTTAATGGGCTTGACAACTTTAGTTTTGATATTTACTATTAAAATTCACACGTATGTCTCAGGATTCTTTTTTCTCTGTTATTTTTAATTGGACACATGTCATTTTATTAGCAGCTTGAAAAAAGTTTGAAATCTTTTAATTTCTTTTCAATTCAATTCAATTCAATTCAATTTTATTTATATAGCGCCAAATCACAACAAATGTCGCCTCAAGGCGCTTCATAGATACAGAGAAAAGCCCAACAATCATATGACCCCCTATGAGCAAGCACTTTGGCGACAGTGGGAAGGAAAAACTCCCTTTTAACAGGAAGAAACCTCCGGCAGAACCAGGCTCAGGGAGGGGCGGCCATCTGCTGCGACCGGTTGGGGTGAGAGAAGGAAGACAGGATAAAAGACATGCTGTGGAAGAGAGACAGAGATTAATAACAGATACGATTCAATACAGAGAGGTCTGTTAATACATAGTGAGTGAGAAAGGTGACTGGAAAGGAAAAACTCAATGCATCATGGGAATCCCCCGGCAGCCTACATCTATTGCAGCATAACTAAGGGAGGATTCAGGGTCACCTGGTCCAGCCCTAACTATATGCTTTAGCAAAAAGGAAAGTTTTAAGCCTAATCTTAAAAGTAGAGATAGTGTCTGTCTCCCGAATCCAAACTGGAAGCTGGTTCCACAGAAGAGGGGCCTGAAAACTGAAGGCTCTCCCTCCCATTCTACTTTTAAATACTCTAGGAACAACAAGTAGGCCTGCAGAGTGGGAGCGAAGTGCTCTAATAGGGTAATATGGTACTACAAGGTCATTAAGATAAGATGGGGCCTGATTATTTAAGACCTTGTATGTGAGGAGCAGGATTTTGAATTCAATTCTGGATTTAACAGGAAGCCAATGAAGGGAAGCCAAAACAGGAGAAATATGCTCTCTCTTTCTAGTCCCTGTCAGTACTCTTGCTGCAGCATTTTGGATTAACTGAAGGCTTTTCAGTGAGTTTTTTGGACATCCTGATAATAATGAATTGCAGTAGTCCAGCCTGGAAGTAATAAATGCATGAACTAGTTTTTCAGCGTCACTCTGAGACAGGATATTTCTAATTTTAGAGATGTTGCGCAAATGGAAGAACGCAGTCTTACATATTTGTTTAATATGTGCGTTGAAGGACATATCCTGGTCAAAAATGACTCCAAGGTTCCTCACAGTGTTACTGGAGGCCATATTTTCATTTCATTTATCGCCATCTTTCGTACCCTAGTACCCTGCCAATCCAGAGGTAGAGCCCCTGATATCCATGCAACATTGCAGAGGCATGCCAACCAAGACAGCCCTAAAAGATCCAGAGCCTTCAGGAACTCAGGACGGACCTCATCCACTGCAGGGACCCTGCCACCAAGCAGTTGTTTACCCGCCTCAGTAGGGATGGGTATTGATAAGATTTTCACAATTCCGATTCCATTTTCGATTCTGTTTAACGATTCAATTCTTTATCAACTCTCTTATCGATTCTTTTTAAAAAAAGGAGAACACTAAGGTCGATTAGCTTAGAACCTTGTTTTATATCGTCTCTTTGAACAAGATAGAAATTTAGGAGTAACATGGCCTTACTAACCCAACAGTGAGATCTTAAGAGATCCACAGCCTACGGCTCTTCAATGGGGTGTCACAGGGTCCCCAAGAAAAAAAATTGTAAATGTAAAATAATAAAATAAATATTCTTCTGTAGCAATAACAAAGTATAACATAAATTATTCTGTAGCAATTACACAAGAATATCCAGTAATGTCCCTGCCTACAATTAAACACATTCACTTACCGAAAATTGGGGGCATCTGCTGTGCAAATGGGTGCAAGCCTTTGACCACAAACTTAGTCACTGCTCGGTGACATTCGTCTATCCTGGCCTGAAAGGAGACGCTACCGGTAGACTGCAGCGAGAACTGCCAGCATCTGAGCCAACCAGACTCTGTCTGTCTCTCTCATCATGGTCACCTAAATGCACAGTAATGGCAGGTTTTGTAATAAGGCAGATCGCCTAACATAATATGCACTGTTAGTTGATTATTTATTAGGACGTGCAAACTTTATTGCTGCTGCTGGGTTGAGATTCACGAGTCCGGAGCGGAATTAAAAACACAACGTTCATTTAAGGTTATCGCGTGTTTTGTGAGCAAATGCTTTTGCATATTTGGAGTGTTTTCTCCCTTAAATGAAATATCCACTTTGTATTGCAAGTTGCCCTGTTGTCATCCGTTCTCGTAAAGTATAATCAAACTTTTGAGCATTTGAGCCGCCATGTTTCCTGCCAGGTAAATGACGCTCCGCAACGTGGTGACGTCATTCGGGGCGACTGGAATCGATAAGGGAATCGTTTGCAAAAATGGCAAACAATTCCAAGGAATTGAAACAGTTCTCAACAAGAACCGGTTTTCTATACCCATCCCTACGCTTCAGTGACCTCACCCCTGGAGATAGGCGACTCATCCCTCTTGTACCCAGACTCTGCTTCCTCCACGGAAGACGTGCCAGTGGGAGTAATTTCTTCTCTAACGGTTAAAATTTTATATTTGAAGAAGTTCATGAAGTCATTATTTGTCATTATTAATTATTAATTTTGTCAGATTAAAGTTATTTCTATTTTCATTGGCCGAAGGGTACCAACAATTTTGTCCACGTCTGTATGAGCTACTTCTTCTATCTGCCGATGGTACATGCCATCCAGGGACCTGTTCTTCCATGATAGTTCCTATACTTTCTCCTCTTCTTTCTTGGGTTTCTGCTACCTGAGTAGTTAGAAAAACACAAAACAAATAACGTTTGTTCAGATGGGTGGATATGAGAGAGTCTGTTCTTTATAACAAACAAACAAACAAACAAACAAAGATTTAAAAAAATGAGAGAGAATGGTAACAGATTAAGTTTCCAAAATTGAATCTGAAAAAACAAGATTACTGGAAGTAAACCAAAGTGGAGATGTTTGACCGTAAAGCACAACACTGCATTTGGCAAAACTCAAACTCAAAGTAAACAACTCATATCAACTGTGAACTGCAGTGGTGAAGGGGTTTTCATTTAGACTTGCCATCACAAGCCCTGAGGACCTTACACTGTTTCACTCAACCATCATCTTTTCTGTACACTAAATTGTTCTAAAGTCAAATGTGAAGCCAGTGTGACCCAAACTATGCTAACATCTTAAATCTGAACAAGTAGCTTTGATGCCTAAGTGGGTAAAGATAAAACGATGAGATCATGATAGAGACAATTTATTTGCTTAACAAGCATCCATTATGTCCAAGAATCTAATATTGCCTTGTCTGTTGCATAAAGTCATAGACACCTTATGCACCTCTGTTACACTCCTCTCACTGTAAAAGTCACTAAAGCAGGAAAATAATTTACCTTGATCACTTGATATCCATTCAATCTAGCACAGATGATCAGAAAATAGGTGAACAGAAAGAAAAGACAAAAAAGACAAAAACAGGCATTTGAAGTTGCCAAATTCATCCGCTTCAAGCCTGTGGTCTCACTATCAGGATGAAGGATACATAATAAGCAGCAAGCTGCTACTACTCCATGTAGCCAAGGACTGGTGCCGAGTATGCGATTATTCCTTGTGCATTTTCAGTCCTCCCCATCACATGTAATCATTTCATTGATTTTTAATAGGTAAATCTTTATTACACAACTACAGCTTTACACCTCTTGATTCTTTTAACATTGTAAAATAAATAAATAACAATACAAATTAATCAAAACATGACAAAAGCATGACACATAATACAAGTCATTGTGTAGCTGGATATGTCCTGTTCTCCTAAATAACTTATGACATTTGGATTATGTGGTAAATGTTGTTGTAAAGGTCTGCCAAAAAGTCTGTTGCAAGAGAAATTGTACAATACACAACTGTGACTTAAAATCGTGTATCAACAAGACACTGAAGGTTTACTGGAATACCCCTCCGTCACGCACCCCACTTACTCACACTTCTGATTTCTCTTCTTTCACAAAAAACACATCATCAATTTCACAGTACATTAGGGTACTTTTTCCTTCTTTTTTCTTTCCTTATTTATTTTTAGTTACAGTGAGTTGCTAAATGAATATGTCAATAAACTATGTAAAATGACATAAAAGCTTTAATGTTAGCATTTCATTAACTGTATTCAAGTCTGTTTTCTGAAAGGATGGAGGGCAAACAGTGCTCCACAATAGGCAGCAGATGTCATGTCAATATTTCCCATAAAGCCTACCAGTGACACAGCACAGTGCACCAATAAGAATACAGTAACAAAGTGAAAAGTGTAGGAGGAACAGCAGTTACCTCGCAACAGAGTGAGCACAAAGCTGGCTTCCTGTGGTCATTGATTTCCTCTCACATGACACTTCTTACTCAATATATTAAAAAAAACCTGTTTTCCTCCTCGCACAAGATCTTCAGAGTTAAGAAGGACACTCTGGAGGTTAGGTGTAAGGTGTTACACAGAGGGATATTATTTTTTTGCTTTTACTTTTCTAACTTTAAGAGAGACACCACCATTTGAAGGTAAGCATGAGAGTTTGATATGCCAAGATTCCCAGCCACTAGATATCACAGAGTTTGGCAAGTTCATTTTTTCCTAATAAAATCTGAATATGGATGTAAAAAGTAACAGAAATCTCAACAGGTTTCCCAGATTATTTAATTATTCATTGTTACACATTCATTTCTAGATTGACATTTTTATTACTGCTCTTGGGTTTTGATTTGTAACAGAGGAGTTGCAGCTTTCTGTGGAGCACACAGATGTCTGTGTAGCTTCTCAGTGATCTGAACTGGACTTCTTTAATTGCCCAGATGTTTCAGTGTGGTTCAAAAAATAAGTGCATACCGAGTATTTGTTTTCTGTGTTGTCGTGTGCGATGTGTCCAATTTTTCCAATAACCAAAAGTGATTAAACACATATTGTTATCCTTCATAAGATTTGTACATTCATATATTTACTAATGATAAAGTTAGGCCTTTGAGAGCAAGAAAGAACTAGACTAGACTAGAACATTTCAGCACATTTTGATGTTCAACATCTCTGGAACTTGTCAAATAATTTCATTTGGTTAAATAAATGTTTGATCATTCAAAGCAGCTCTGGTGTACACACTTTTCTTGTGTTAGATGCAGTTGTAGAAATCAAAATGTTGTGCAATATTTTAAGCACAGATACAAAGTGTACTCACAGATCTTAACGCAACATATCCTGTTTCCTGCCTCTCTATTATTTTTAAGGTTAAGTCAAGTTCACAGCTTTTGGAACTAAACATCATCAGAAGCTTTCTCAATGGCATCCAACACAAACTCCACCACCTCCACTGCCCCTCTGCCCATCTCAGCTCAGATTGGTATTGGCATCTTGACCCTGGCATTTGTACTGGGCTTTCCGGGGAACCTGTTTGTGGTTTGGTCGGTGGTCTGCCGGGTAAAGAAGCGCTCAGTGACATGTTTGTTGGTGTTGAATCTTGCTGTTGCGGATGCTCTTGTCCTGCTCAGTGCACCTTTTTTCCTGAGATACCTGGCTGGAGGCCAAGGCTGGGAGTTTGGCTCAGCAGCATGCAAGCTGATGCATTACCTATCAAATGTGAACATGTACGTGTCCATCTACCTTATTTGTCTGATGAGCATGGACCGTTGCCTTGCTGTCACAAGGCCTTTTGTTTCCCAGAAAATAAGAACTAAGCGCTCCCTGCTGTTTCTCCTGCTGGGAGTCTGGATTTTAGCATTCCTGCTGTCACTGCCGATGCCTTTCTATCGCAGGTGAGACCAAAGGTTTTTTTCACATTCAAAGCAATTGTGTATTAATGTGTTTACTGCTGCGGATCAGTGAAGGAAAGTGAACTGATCTTAATGGATATCTGCTCCCATTAGCTTCATGTGGATAATGTAGTTTTTTTCCTTTTTTCATATAAAACATATAAAGATAACCTTTTTGTAGTGTATCTCAACTACTTCACTTAGAGACAGCACTACTGGAAAGTAATACACCTATAATAAGACGCAATAAAGAAAAAAAAATAGATTTTTAATATCTCCTGCAGATAAATATTTTCAACAATTCATTTCTAAATTTTCTAAAATATTTATTTTTTAAAATCTTTTCATATATAATTTATGATATATATATATATATATATATATATATTTTTTTTTTTTTCTATATTTTTCCACTTTATTTAGTGTTTTCTTTTAAAATTATTATTTTATTATTACTGTAAGGGCGTATTGAGTAAACTGTAAAACAGATTTGCCTGTAGTCTAACATCTAACCCAAACTACTTTAAAAAGGTCCTACAAATTTATGCCTGTACTCAAACTGTCACAGTTATTTTTTATTTTGCTTTGTTGTCGACTCATAGTTTAGTTCCTACAGCCACACAGAGTCATGTCTCTCATTTTCTTAAGTAGTATCTTTTGGTGAATTCATAATCTTTTCCCTTTAATTCTCTGACAGTGTTCTCAAGAGTCCCACAAACAACATGAGCGGTTGTATACTTTACCACTGGGGGAGTGTGGCTCATTCTGTTTTCCAGTACATTTTTGAGACCATTATGGGATGCGTGGTGCCCTTCACTCTCATCAACACCTGCTACTCCTCTGTCATCTGCCGCCTGCGAAGTGCCATGTTCCAACGTAAAGGACAAAGCAGTCGCCTGATTCTGCTCATCATCTCGGCTTTTGCAGTCTTTTGGCTCCCCTACCACATTGTCAACATCATAGAGGTGTGTTATCTATTTAACGCTGGGTTGATGGCATCAAAACTCTCTCTTACTGTGAGACGTAAACACTTCAGGCATATGTTGCACTTCTCCAGTTACTCTAGCAAAATTTTTGTCATGCTACCACAGGAGTGACATTAATAGCTCTGACTGATAACGGAATAAATTCATAAACAATTTACTTTCTTTTTGTGTGTTATTT
Source organism: Neolamprologus brichardi (assembly GCF_056152115.1). Lineage (NCBI taxonomy): Eukaryota > Metazoa > Chordata > Actinopteri > Cichliformes > Cichlidae > Neolamprologus > Neolamprologus brichardi. Next base: position 29,104,672 of record NC_142106.1, on the reverse strand, counting down.
TGTTTTGTTTTCCCCCAATAATATTTACGCCTCTTTTCTTCTTCCTCATTCAGGTGATTGGTTTATTGATGGGAAGTGAGACAGTGATCAGTGCTGCTAAAACAGCCCGTCCAAACGTTACAGCCTTTGCCTACTTCAGCAGTGCTGTCAACCCCATCCTCTATGTGTTTGCAGGCAGCTCACACATCCGCCAGGCTGGGTTCAGCTTCATGGGCAAGCTCTTTGAGGGCACCAATTCAGAGAGCAGGACCACATCTTTTTCCCGTAGCGGCCGCAGCAACTCTTCACCAGATGAGAGCTCTGTCCTGCACACACTCTCTGTCAAAATAGGGAAGCCTTTCAAAGGCAAGAACAGAGGCGAGAGCAGGAGTGCAGTGGAGCAGGAGATTGATGCGCCTGAACTAAAGACTCTGGCCACCATTGAGCAGTAACTGTAGCATTTAAAATAATGTGAATTGTGTTAACTCAAACTCGCATATACTAACAATGTAAGCTAACTGGAGTAGTCCAGAAAGTAAATACTGTAAATATAATATTTTTTTATTGCTGAAGCAAATCATTGCAGAGTATCATATATTTTTGCATGTATGTCTGTGTGTGTGTGTGTTCATATTCTATCCAGTTGTACAGAAATGGACAATTTAATCAGTATTTTTGATGTAATTTTTAATTCTAATCAGAATTTTTCTATAGCGCACAACACACAGTCTGACTTTGAGCTCAAATTCAGTTAGTTAAAATAATGAACGTTTCTTAATGTTTGCCAATCTCTTATTGTGCAAACATGGCTTGTTTAATATGTGAGACTGTACTGGTTGCTTTGTTGGACAAACAGAACATTGCATAAAAAACACGAAAGCATCCTTTTTTGTCACGGTTTCGTGCGTTGCTGCCTTCTCTTTCACAACATCTAACTGAACTGCATTACAACACTGTATGTGGTTATTATGCTGTTGAGCTACCATCAAAAGTCCCAATAAAATAGGTGAGCAAAAAACGAAAAGTGCTCACCTTTGCAGGAAACGAGTTGCAGTCATAGTGACATCAAAGAGTGACACATCAGTGGTTACCGCCATTGTAGGATCCTGGAAACACAAAACTGTTTACTGTTACTCAACTGGTAACTTATGTAGGGCCTTCAAATAATGTCAAACAGATTTTTTTTGTCCTCTAACTGTATGGTTCTGTTACAACTGATTCATTTTCCTTTATTAATAATCATTTCTCTCTGAGTAAAAACATATAGGTGACAAGTTTGAACTGAAATATATTTGAATTGTGCTGTAGATTTCGTTCAGACTTCTCAGGAGCATGATTATTTTTATGATTTTACATATGGGCTATACAATTCTGATTGAAAACCAAGAAAGCAAGCATTTTTTTCTTGGGTAGTGAGGTTAAATCCTTCTTTACAGCAAACATATATATATAAAGTAAGAGCAAAAATATGCATAATATGAATGTGAATAATAGAAACGAACACATTTTCTATATGTATTACAAAGATGTTCGTGTCCCTACTTAAAAAAGTAGCAGAATTTGTTACGTTTTAAATACTTGCTATGTTGAGTTAGAGTATGTTGTTTCCTGTTCACCCTGAGCACGTGTATGTGATTGTAGCAGTACAGTTACAGGAAAAGAAAAAAAAATGGTCACATGTACTTAATCCAGAGTAGTATAGGAAATGAGTTTCACTTAGATTTAAGAAATTTACACAACAACAGAGCAAACTGGATTAACTCAGAACATCTGATTCTGAAAGGTATTTTATGAGACAATAAAGAACACTTGCTGGTGCTGGGTTCGACTTCCCAAAGGTGCTCTAATGGATTGTGATCTGATGACCGTGAAGGCCACTTGAGTACAGTGAAGTGTTTGTGGTGTTCAATAAACCAGTTTGAGATGTTTTGAGCTTTGTGATGTGCTGAAAGCAACCATCAGAAGACAGTAACACTCTGATCATAAAGAGATAGAAATGGTCAGCAACAATATTTAGGTTTAGAAGACGCACATTTGCGATTAAGGGGCCCAAAGTGTGTGGAGGAAATTACATGACTATCACCAGCAGCCTAAACCACTAAGACATGGATCTGTGCTGTTTTGTTGCTGCCAAGTTCTGACCCTGCTATGCGAATGCTCCAGGAGAAACGTTCCCGACTTTTGTTGACCTATGTGATCTTGAACTAACAATGTAAAAGCGGCTTGAGGCAACTGTTGTTGTGATTTGGTTCTGTATAAATAAAATGTAATTAAATTAAATTGTTGCGTCAATTGTGATTTTGTACAATAAAACAAAAACAAATAGTCACATCACACTGGGAAACTGTTTAAATGGAAATTGCTTTACTACATGTACTTTTCTTTTTGTTGCTGTCATCTTGGTTTTTTTTTTCTTCTTCATTACTAGGTCAATATTCATTTATGACTAAGAATCTGAAACATAGAATTCAGGTCACAGCGGTGTTCAGTAATACCACTTTAATTCACTTCAAAGACGACAAAAACACAGAAACCTCCTTTTTGCAAAAGTGCATGCCTCAAACAGTGCATTTCCAGATGCAAAAAACAGCTTGCGATACAGAAAATTTATCAATAGTAAACAGAAAATAAGCATGAAAAGAAAAAAAGAGTCACAAAGATAGCATGATTAGAACAGACTACAAAGAAATGGAGCTATTCATTGTTTGTTTTTGCAACCTAATTCTGTTACTCAAGATGTGAAGCTGCATATGAAGAAGACGTGTGAAACATCAGATAAATAGGCCAATTCTGTATCGCAATGCAGAAAACTGACTGTTCTGTGACCTCATTTAGTGTAATTTGGACTATTGAAATTTTAATGTAGTTAGCATTTTAACTAAAATGTCAAGTTACTTTTGGATGTCTGTTTTTTTTATGTGTATTTTTAACATTTGAATGAAAGTTAAAGATTAAAATGTCATTAATCCCATTAAACTGAACATAAATATTTGAAATAGCGCCTGTCCACAATTGTGCAGGATTTTGCATAATATACAGTTATTAGAAATGGGAGACAAAACTCTCTGCAAACTGACTGAATTAGTTGGGTACAACAGTAAATTCACATGAATATTTCATTGCATCTTTAGGCGGAGGTGGAGCACAGACATCTGGACCATATACAGATGCATTCTCTGTGATATTTATTCCTTTGTTGAGTCATTTCTCTTGTACATGTTACGGCCTTAGCAGGGCCTGCTGTGATTTTGACCTGTATGGGTGTGTCCTACCATCACAAGTGGGGGCTCATCTGGGCCTCAGATCAATATGTTAAAAAGCATTATATTAAATTAGAATTAGTTTACACATGTGCAATGCCACAACATTTTTATTAGTCTTCTTGTGATGTTATTAAACAGAAAAGTTAGTGCATTCATATACTATAGTATACTTTGATATAATGACATGTATTAATACCTCAAAATATTTGCAAAAGAATACAAAAATATGTTAGTGTGCTTGTGCTGCCAGAAGGTGTTTGATTCAAAATCACATCCATTGCCTATTTTCCATTTTTATTTGTGTGTCTGTGTGTATTTTAAATGAAGCAGCATCACTGTGGTATTTGAAAATGCTTTTTCATGCACCTGAAATGCACTGGCTGCTACTTTATGGCAGCATTGATAAGCTTTCTGTTGAAACTGCTCAAGATACAAAATGATTACTTGGAAAACTAGTTTAGTGAGCTCAGATTCACATCTAATCTGAGCTCAACTTTACATGTTTTGCTCTCGCATTTTCACTCTTGACTAATTAGTTTCAATGATTAATTTTATGGTGTTAGGTTATGCAAGCACATTTTCAGATAGTGTAAATGGCAAATGGAAGGGTTCTTATATAGCACGTTTCTACTGTAACTGAGCACTCTAAGCTTAGATAGAAAGCACTTTACACAACTTGCCTCATAGAAGCAACTTTTTTTCTATGGTTTTTCTATGCAAGATTTGCATGTAACACTCTGAACCACTATAGAGAATCAACTACTACTTAAAGATTTTATTGATGATTAACCACGTCTGGGCATGGCAGTGAACAAGCTGCCAGATCAGTATATGGGTAGGGCATAGCACCCAGGTTTTCCCAACATTGCTCTTTAGGATTATAGCAATGCACCCACTTGGTATCCCTTGCTGTGTTTGCTGAAGAACCTCCTACTACATACAATTTACCATCAAGTACAGTTCCTCCTGGTGATAGATGAGCTCGAGGCAGAGTGGGAAACGAGGACCAGGAGTCCTGAGTGGGGTCATACAGCTCACACAAGAGCTGATCTCCAAAGCCTATCCAGAGAGGCTGTAGCCCTCCAGCTACTACCAACCGCCTTCCTAAAGCTAACATTGTATGGCCTGCACGTCCTGCTCCCACGGTCATGGGTGATCTGGGAAAACAGCCACGGGAAGGATGGTAGCGCCACATAGATGAGAGGCAATGGTGATGGGAGTCAGAACCACCAGAAATATAGATCTGCCCATCCAGAACAGCTGCAGCATGGCCACAAACAGCTGTGTCCAGAGGGTGAGCCAGCCTGCAGGACAACAACAGCCAAATGAAAAGAATTTTTTTTTTTGGGGGGGGGGAGAGTTAGTCCGAGTAAGATAGACACAGAACTCTTAAACTAACCTTTTCATAGTGCTTCAAATACATTCTTCCTACAAGAGCTCAAGATATAAGATATCAATGAATAAAAAAATGCCATAACTTAATGTATTCACCTCCAGGTGTTCTCCTCAGGACTGTAACATTCCACAGCATCGTGGTATTGGTGGTCATTGCGATTTCCCCCAAGAGCAAAAACCTTCCCATCTAGGCACAGTGCAGAGAAGTAGTCGCGTTGATGCAACATATCAGGGAGCTGTTCCCATTTGCACTGTGTCAGGTCAAACCTAAGGGAAATGGGATTGTGCTTGTCATCAGTTAGGACTGAGCGTGTTTTGAGTTCTGCATTCTTATTGAACTTTGATTTTGTCTCTGTCTCCCCTGTCAGCTGTATCCCCTTGTCAAGTCCGCATCTATGTGATATGTTTCCTGTTTTACTTTGTCTGTGTCTCATGTCAGTGGGTCTAGTTTGGCCTCCCCTGTTCTTGTTGTGTTTGATTACTCCCAGCTGTGCTCTCCTCCTGTGTCCCATTCCCCTGTTATCCACCTGTGTATTTTAGCCCTGTGTTTCACTCAGTAGGGGTCGTGTTGTCCCCTCATACTGTGTGTGTTTCCCTCCATGCTCCTCGTCCCTGGTCTCTTGCCTCCAGGTTTCTTAGCATTTCGTTTTAGTCTCTAATTTTGGTTTGTTTTTGGAGTTCTGTCCTGTAACTGCAATAAAGCAGCCTCTTTGAGTTTACTCCTCTGAGTGTCCTGCATTTTGGGTCCTACATCCTGCTTGCCACAGCCATTTCATGACACTAACAAATACGGCAGTAAAATTTAAAGTAATGAATCAACCTCTTTATTCTAGTAATAAAAGGGGGAAAGTACAGGCTATGAAATGTACTCAAAGTAGGAAAATACAGCAAAAGTCGTTTCTTATAGAAAAATTCTACCATCTGATTTTATGCAAAGGCAACTGAACCATATTAAAATTGCAATAAAATAATATTAGTAAAAGCGAATGTAGCTATTATTCAAATCTAAACTCAAATTAATGTACTCATTTTTAATCTGTAATGTAGGACACCAGCAGAAAGAAAGTAAAAAAAAAATAAATATTTTTCTGTTGCCTTCATTGTACGTGTACTTTCCCTCCACACCTACACAGGAAGATAGTACAATCAGTACAATCAGGGGTAAAATTGAGATCTAGCATGTGGGGTAACCACAGTTTGCGGTGTAGTAGCTCAGCATGGGGAAAAGAATCGCAATACACAAGAGGTTTTAAGAGGACAACACCCAAATTAAAAGGAAATTGAGGCGGGGCAAGACAGCAGTTTCACAAGATATCTTGACCTATTTCTATTTCCTATACTGACACTATACTGTACATTATCTTTATACAAGACTCTATAAAGCTGGTATAATGGTGTAATTCAGTGACTTAATCTAAGCATTATCAGTGTAAATACAAATTAGTCTACTACACTTGATGTAACCTAATACTGACCAGCCACTGTGCACCAATAAAAATAAAGTGAATTCATAATAAATTCACCACATTGCTGGAAACTAACCCATTTACTGTGGACAACACCACCCAGTATTTTCATGCAACACTTGCATAACACAAAGTAACTATAGCTCAGTTTGTTTTGCAGGACATTTTGCAATATAAAAATACAAGATCTATTAAAGCAAATCTTATATAGATCCAGTATGTGATTTGAAATTAATATTGCTTCAGTGTCCTTCTTTTCTGTATTGCTAGCTAAATGCTCTGAAGTATTGAAGCCACAACAACACACCTGCACTCCTTCCAGCTCACTTTGAGTTCCCAGTATAAATGCTATGTTATACCACTGAACCTAAAGTAACCAGCCTGTTTTGAAAATGTAGAAAGTGAAGTTCCTCATTATTACACAACCTAATTTATGAAAATCTGTGGTTTCTAGCATGTATGGATTGGATGGCTTGTTATTGACATCTGGTGAGAATTTCATCTCAATGGTAACGTGTAAAATACTTATTTTACCCACTCTCATGGTGCTGCATATATTCCATAGAAATTTTGGTTCACTGTGACATGATAGCGATAGTACTGAGGTAGGCCGTGATGTTTAAACATTGCCCAAAGTGTGGAAAGAAATCTCAATCGTACCATTACACCATCCCTCCTACCTGGCCAGCATGCAATGGACAATTAGGTCTGCAGAATGGATCATAGGTACTGATTTTTCCTCTATCCAGATCTTTTGAAGGTCCAGGGTTAGATAATGGGCATAAAACATCTTTGCAGAGCGCTCACATCCCTGAAGAACATTTATGCCCCTAGACTTCCCTCACTCTGATGAAATAATCCACTCATGTCATTCAGTCATATGCATATTGCACTACTCAGTTTTGCACTATAGTTTGTATAATTTCTAATTTCTCACTTGTTTTTTTTCTCACTTTTTATCTCTCTCTCTCTTTCTTTAAACTTGGGCAATTAACAATGATTTTGATTCAATACAGATCTGCCCAGACAACTGGACCTCACTGGATATTTCCTTTTTTGGGGGGTCTTTTCTGTAAACTCTAGATGTGAATGTGCAGGAAAATCCCACTAGATCAGAAGGTTCTGAGAGTAAAAGACATGTAGTTGTAGTTACAGATTAAAAAGCTACATTTAACTAAATTTACACAGCAGTTACGCAAACATGCACACACATTTCTGCAATTCATTCAAGGAGGAAGTTGCATATTGTATCAGTTCAGTGTTTGTGTGAGTTACTTTAAAAAAAATCTCTTCTGCCAACGACTGTGCTGTTGATGAGCTCTGAACTCAAACAAAGCTGTTAATATCTTGACAGTTTATATATCAAGCACGTGTACAACGTACAAGAAGAACTCTTTTGCAAAACCAACCACAAACACCTCTGATGTCTGTATGACATTTGTGACCCACACAACACTAACCTCACTGCTGACTTGAGGATGTCCAGTGCTCCGTAGTATTTGCGTCCTCCCAACACATACAGTTTGTTGTTCAAGAGACAGACACAGTGTCTGAATCGCGCAGGTTCAGGAAACATAGCAAATGGTTTCCATTCTATGCTCCTTCTTAAACCGGGCCCACGGTGGAACTGTTGAGCAAACCACAGGGCCTGGCTGGGAACCCTCTTCCTGAATTCATCATCAACAGTGTCCCCACCTACCAAAACCAGGACCTAAAGAAAAGTGGTAATATTGCTTAAACAGACATAGCTTTAATTGAATTCCAAACATCAGTGAAGTAAAATAGTATCAACCTGGTTTTTGGTGCGAGGATGATATTTAGGCCCTCTGTAATCCCCTTCAATGAGACTTTGGAGGGCTCCCAGTGTTTTCCTTGCACCAGGGCTCCTGAGTAAGATGCTGCAACTAAGGGCCTCCTGAAGTTCAGCATAGCTGAAGAGTGTGATCCGAACATGAAGGAGCAGGCTGGACAGGCATTGGAGTCTCTCTTTAGGGTTGTCCTCCACCCAGCTCACTACTGCCTTGAACACCACAATCTAATTATAAAGAAGAGAAATGCTTTAGAAATATTATTTTACAAAATAAACAATAAATTGCATAAATAGCCTGTGATTACTACTCCAACTGTCCTTAAGAAAATCTATTCATTTTAAATTTGAGTTAATAATTTATATTTTTTTTCACATATACAAACTGAATATTTTCAGTTACAACTACTGAATGCTGCACTTTGGATGGTGTACAATTGTGAGCAATGTCACCTACACAACATTTTGTGAGCAATACATTAGGCTAATTGTATTTTCTCTTCCATTTGTAAATACAAATAATTAATATTTTAATGGTCAAACTTTGCAGTTATAAAGTATGTAAAGACCCCCAAAACAGCACTGAATATAAATGTGTCTTATTTCAATTTTTTGTTCTTTTATATAAGGCTGTTGAACTGTAAGCAGAAGTAACACATTAGTTGTGAAGCTAAAAGCCTATAAGCTACTGCGTGTTTCAGGTTCTGCCACAGGTTTCTTCCTTTTAAAAAGGAGTTTTTCCTTCACACTGTCTCCAAGCACTTGCTCAAAGGAGACCGTTTCATTGTTGTTATCTCCCTGTTGTTATTACTATAACAGGATCTTTACCTTACAGTATAAATTGCTTTGAAGTGATTGTTACTGTGATTTTATGCTATATAAATAAAAATGAAATGAATTACAAACCCATTGCATTGCACATGGATAACAGCTGTTATCCCTGGCATTACTTTTGGAACAGATAAAATGATTGAGAAATTTTAAAAAAAGTTAGATATGTTAGACGAAAGGAGGAACACATGATGAGAAATTTAAGCTAAACACAAAAAGAATGACTGACCACCAGAAATAAAAATACTACCTCACTCTCTACAGACAAGGAGTCCTTCTTAAGAAGCTTGTCAAGGAGGTGAAAGGGAATATCCTTGAACTTTTCCCCATAAGAGACGCACTGGAAGTGGGCTGCAATATACTCCTCGGCTGCCTGCCCTAGCTGGACCAGCCCGTAGGTCTCAGCCAGGACCAGCACATCTAGACATGTGCTTTCATCCATTCTGTCCTGCAGGAACTCAATGCACAGCGACAGCGCCCCCTCCAGCTGGAACTGAAGCATTGCACATGTAAGCTCCCAAATCCGACTCCAGTTCAGTCTGAGCTGACCGGTGTAGATGAAATAGAGCATGGATTCAATCACCCAAGACGACACACCTCGCAGGCACACGACTTCCTGGCAAGACTCCCGTAACCCTCCGCACAGCAATGCCCGGAAATAGTCTCCAGCTGCTGCTAACACTAAACGATGTGCTGAGAAAAGTCAGAAGATGATAAAAAGTCACAGAGAAAGATGTGGATAAAGTAGAAAAAGACACAAGGTAAGCAAACGTTTCTAACTCCACCTAGTGTTAGCATACTGGAAATGCATTTCCAGTTTACTTTCTCCCTCAAAACAACAGTGAAGGATTATTTTCTGTCATGCTTTTTTTGTCTTTTTTTTTCTTGTTACAGCAGCACATGTCTGGTCAGCATGTGTCGCCAAGAAATGACACATTTTTAGCAAAAAAAAAATGCCTATATTAGTAAATGACATGATTTTGTGTATATATTTACTTTGTGTTGACATTATTGACAGTCCATTTCTCTTACCTGCATAATCAACAGCTGACTGTCACACTATGAACTATTCTGGGAAAAGGATTCTAGGAAATCTACAAGTTTGTGGAGGAGCGCGAAGTACAGTCACCCTTTCTGTGAATGTGATTATCATGAGTAAAATAGTTGCACTCCAGCTACAGTTGTGGTCAGAATTTTACACGCGTTCATCATGTACATAAATGTCATAGCAATTTAGGACTTTTATATGATTTATTTGAACTGTTCTTTTTCCAGGGTGGAACGATTGTGCAGCATGCATCTTTAGTGACTCAAGGAAAAAAGAACTTGGTGCACAAGTTTAAATTTATTTTAGATTTATTTTGGATATAATACAACAGTACAATATACTGTATTGTATACTGTTCAGATATACATTTCAGAGTGTACAGATAATGCCACTGCTTTCAGTACAACTACACTGACTGACTACTACAGTTAATAGATTTTACATACAAAACATACATTCATCTTCATACACAATATGCTTTTTTTTACACATACAACACGCCATGTTATATCCTATAAAACAGTACTTTAAAGTTATGCTTTAAATGGAGTGTTGTAACCTAAAGCCCTGAGCTCAACCCTACTGAAAATAATTAAAGCCAGGTCTCAAACCAACTAATTTGATTGAAGTCTACCACTTCTGTTGAGAAGAGTGGTCAAATATCCAAAAAGAATTATGCCAGAAACATAAAATAAAATCCAAAATTATTTAATTTAATTCATGACAGACACAATGATTCCACTCTGGGAAAAGATCAGTTCAAAGAAATCATTAAAAACTCCCAAATTATCATGACATTCAAACCCATAATGGGGTGGCTGTAGCTCAGGTGGCAGAGCAGGTCAGCCACTAATCAGAAAGTCGGTGGTTCGATCCCAGGCTGCCTCCTGGCTACATGCCAAATATCCTTGAGCAAGATACTAACCCCATGTTTGCCTACTGGTGGTGGTCAGAGGGCCCGGTGGCACCTGTGTCTGGCAGCCTCGCCTCTGTCAGTGCGCCCCAGGGCAGCTGTGGCTACAATGTACCTTGCCATCGCCTGTGTGTGAATGACTGAATGTAGTGTAAAGCGCTTTGGGGTCCTTAAAGACTAGAAAAGCGCTATACAAATGCAGGCCATTTACCATTTTTACCATAATGAGTTCATGGAAACTTTTGACCACTGTTTGTATGAAATGTGACCAGATCTAAGAACAGTATTTGTTTCTCTTTTAATGATCACAATAAAAATGAAGGCCAGTATGCATTTGCAGATCTGAAATAAATGCTTTGGGAATTTTCTTGTAACTATTTATTTAAAACAATCTAAATCTTTTCAAAGGACTATAATTGAAAACTGTTTAAAAGAAAAAATTTAATGGCAGTATGAACGTATGGAACTTAAGTTGAAAAGTAACATACTCTAGTTTCTGGGGATTTTCCTTTTGAGCATGTGACTAAAACAGTCCCAGCTCTATTTCTAATTCTAGATGTTTCATTGTTGTGTGTTAAGAGATTAAACCCTGTTCCGGTCATATTACCCTACATCATAATCTCAAAGGCTACACTGGTCAGCTAGTGGACATTCCTCATAGATTACTTTTCATTTGTCACCACTGTAATACCATCCAAGTATTGCTGTGTCGTTATTTATATAGCTATGGTCATATGCCATTTTAGCCTTTTTTTCTAATTGGGATGTCCATGAGCACTGTGTTTGGGCCTCACCTGAATATTTCTCTCCAGTCTCTGCTTGTATTGTGACATCACATCCTTCTCCTCTCTTCCACATGTCTCTGATGATAGCCAAGCTCTTCTCTCTCTCTTTTGCAGCAGAAGTTTTGATCTTTGATATGCAACTTTCTTTCAGCCTCTCCATCTGGAGACATTGAGAAGCATTTAAAACCTCCTCAATCACCCGCTCTTTACTCAAGTCCATGGCCACATGTCCACAATATGCAAACTCCATGATAGCCCTTAACCCAACTGGTGTCAAACATTGTGCAATTTCTCCCACTCCAAGCCCTGGCATTTCTTTTGAACCTAAAAATGCATTTGGGGTTTGACTGATAGCTGCTAGAACAAGCCGGTGAGCTTGGAAGGATTTTCCTTGAACGATAAAGGTGCAGTCCAGGAGTAATTCTTCCTTGCAAAGGTTGTGTAAGTGAGTGAAGAGTCTGTCTGAGTGTGAAGAGAAGTTGTAAGAGATAAGACCAGAATTCTCTGAGAGACATGAAGAAAGGCCGTGAGGAGTTTCTTGAGCTTTAGAGTCTGGTATATCCTTTGGTGTTTGAAGAATAGTTTTTGAGCTTTCTTTTATGCCACCATTGTCCACATGTGTTCCACTTTCTCTTCTGCATTCTCCACTTCTTCTCATAATGTCTTCCTGTGTGCACCTTATAGACTTGCTTGTGTCAGAGCAGACCGCCAGATGTTTACATTCAACGTGCACTGTACAAAGAGAGAAAAGGCGGAACAGCGAGAGTCAGGATAAGTCAGTAATAAAGACACTAGAAAAGTGTGACTACTCTATTCCTGGAAATGTTACTGTACTTATTCACTTTAACATTAGACATGCATCAGTTGTCCTCATGACCTCTCAAGTGTCTTTTTACGCAAAGAAAACACAACCTAGCCTAAAAAAAAGTTCAATATTGTCATCATGACAAACTTTTAAGTTCAGGAGGTCAAAAACATGTGAGCCACTTATTAGCAATGCTGTAACACACGAATGTGTCAAGACACAAACATTTGTCTGTTGCACCTGTTCACAGAGTTCAACATGTAACAACTTACAGTTCATTTTGACAGTAAACGTCCTCGTAAGAACAATTTCCCACGAGATATTAGAAATACCAGCAGCATACGACTTATTGTAATTTTGTACTAAGACGAGTCTTGCTTGATTACAATTGGTTAATATCTTATTTTAGATAAAAGACTCTGCATAGGCACCTACCTTGCTTTTCCTTTAGCAGTGTGGGTGGAACAAGTGACTTTGACCAGTGGCATTGTGAGCATGTGGGGCGCACAAGGCACTAGAGCAGGTTTAATTATAGCATGGCACTGACACTATAAAGACTACACTACAAGAAGTTTCCAGTACGCTCAGGAACTGCCTGCTTAAAAAAGTTCAACATGAAGTGAAGTATTTTGAAGTATTACATGAAGGGACTGAAGGTAAAAACGAAGACTGAGAAGATATTATTGCCCAAATACCTTAAATAACAACAATAACACAGCCATTACTGCTGTGTCTAAAGTCTGACAAAGCATTAATGAGTATAAATAAGACACTCTCTCACTATGTCCAGCGTACCTTTTTTAAATTGTGCTCAAAGTAACATCAGGAGAATCTATTAACCCAAAAAACAATAATATTTGTTTCATTATGTGTTTAATTCAGTTTTTAACATCCATGTTGAAAAGTTGTTACACAACAGAATGAGAGAGAAGAAGAGTTCCTGAAAACGTTTTTAGTGCAGTCATTGTGAAAGTTCCTTCCTGTGCGTTATTGACACTGATAGCTGATGAAAAGCATGTAGGCTGAGTTACAGATCAGCTGTGTTACTCATCTTGAAACTTATTAACTTTGTTATGTTAGTTCTACAGTTATTATTTTAAATAACACAGTTATTTATAACTTTTTTTGCAAACAAAATTAAAATCAGGTTTTTAGCTCTTTGTTTTTGGAAATAAAGATTTTTATTGGAAATAAAAAAAAAATATTTCCTGTAGAAAATATCATTGGTGGGGTACTTTGTGTTTTGCTTTTTTAAAATTCTTTCTTTTTTCTCTACTTCTGATTAGATAAAAGCCAGAAGATCATTCAAAAAGTATTCTACGAAAAATATTTCGATTTTAAAAATATTTTCATCTTTAGTTGCTTCAGCAGAACCCAATTACTCTTCTGTTACTCCACACTCTGCTTCTGCATGAAACACAGGTTTCTTATGCTGTATAACCAAGTGTTTTCTAAGAGGACAGGTACTAGAACCTGATATTGAAAATGGATAACAGTAGAGGTTAAGGTATTGAGAAGTATTGGAAAAACAAATATTATTATAATAACAACAATCTGTTAATTTTTATCCAAAGCCCAATATAATAACTTATTTGTGTTTCAGATAACACAACTCAGATAAACATTTATGGTGTGTGTGTGTGTGTGTGTGTTTGTGTGTGTGTGTGTGTGTGTGTGTGTGTAGGCAAGAAAATTAGTGTATGTGTGTGAGTTCTTGCCTGTAAGGAGGGGGATGAGGTAAATGGGAGGGGATGTCACCTACCTCACTGACAGTATAAATTCCAATTATTTCACTGTGAAATGAACAAAGGCTGATTTTCCCTCTTCATTCAACAAGCAAAGAAAGGCACTGTAAGTACTGCTTTTGGTTTAACATTTTCTATAAAGGAGTTATTTTTTTTTTAGATGTAAAAGTTATTATGTCAAAGGTTTAACAACATGTAATATTTATACTAATGTGTACTTTTGTGAGTTTTAATACTAAAATAAACATCATTGAAAACAACTATTTTCTCTTTTGACACATAATCCATCAGTCGAAATGATTTCTGCACATATGATCTGTAATTTACACGATACTTTTACCAGTACTTCATTGTAATATATTGTAGCTAGTATAGTATTTCGACCACATTTGAGAATATATTATATGGGAAATGAATTCCAATAATAATGACAAAATACTAACATGAGTTAAAAATATTCTGCTTTGGTCAAGGTTATTTCTTATCCAGGTTCATGTCCTTTAGAAATAAGACATTAGCACACACTGATGTTGCATTCATAACTGAACTATTATGAGAGTAATTACTCAAATGAGCTTCTTTTGTAAGGGTGAATCATTATCTGTACTCACCCACTGCACAAAATTACATCTAATCCTGCTGAATTTTTCTTACAAGCTTTTTTATATTCACAATAAGATAACTTTAATTTCTCAGTTTTCAGTATTTTCATTAAGATGTTTGTTCAGGGATAAATAAAATGACTATAGCATGTGTTGCTTTTTCTACCAAAACGACAGAGAATTAATACCTTATTCTACCCTGCATGCCATATATGCCTAGAATAAGACAATTGGTACAAAGTGCTAAGCTGAAAAGGTTAATTTAGTTTTTCAATTTTCTTTATTGAACACAAAGCTAAAGGTAAAATCATATGATTCAAATATAAATGTTGATAATATTCGGTACAAAAGAATATTATTAATTATAAACTCGCATTTTGAGTGTCTGTTGAAAAATAGAAAACAGAAAATCACACACATTTAAATCTTGTTAACAAATATGAATCAGCACTTCTAACTGCTCTCCATATTGTTCCAAAGGATTTAATTGGTCTTTTAATGGGGCAGTTCACATCTAAAAGTCCCATAGTGGGTCAAGGTACTCGCCACCATGTCCAGTTCTCAGTTGGTGAAGAAGGACCTCCCAGGTACTCTTCACACCATTTTGAGACCAACAACAGAAGAGAAGGTGCAAGCCACCAAATTCCTCCAGCGATCATTATCTCTGAGGAGGGTTCAAGGTTTGTGTTATCAACTTGTGTCTATTTTTATTTTCCACCTCAGCATAATTTCCTCGTCATTCCATTCTGCTGTTTGAAAAAAAAATGGAACTTGCAAAATTATAATAATAATAATAAAAACATTTTCAGGAAGGAAGGAAGGAAGAAATTAATATAATCTAATGTCCAATAAAGGAACTGAAGCCTACCATCATAGATATGTTTTCCGCATTTACTAATCTGTACTATAGTTTCTCAGTTCACATGTTTTTCCCTCTAACAGTACATCAGAGCAGCGGGACTCAAGAATAGAGCTGCGGAGATCTTCCTTCTATAGCACCATAGACCTGCTGCCACAGCTGGAGCACTATGCCAGCACGCTGCCACACCAGCAGGCAAGGAGCAGACCTTCCCTGGAGGTTCTCCGCAAAGCATTCGATGTGAGTTTTCCACTTCTGGGAGCATTTTCTCATTGCTGCTGTCTTTTAAGAATCGCGTATTGACAGTAACACCACCTGGGGGAATTAGCCCCCCTAGGAAATGAAATGTTTGGCCTCTACAAACAGTGAAATGATTCTCACAGGTCTAAAAAACACAGTAGGCAAGGGATATAATTTTACAGTAAAGTTGTTAATGCAAAAACTTATTTATTTATTTATTTTATTCATTTATTTTGTGCCGATTATTAATGAGAAATAAGCGAAACTTTTAACAAAACTGGACATACACGTTCAACAGGGCTTTGGACTAAGCCCTGCCTCTGAGGCAAGTTAGTAAAGAATTGTTATAGTGTTTACCAGTCCTTCAGGGACTGTGGAAGTAGTATTAGTCAACACACATGCCTTCTGCAAACAAAAGGTAAATGACCAAAAACCTGTACAATAAACATTTTGTGAATGGGTGGGCACCACAAGGGAGGCCACGCTACTACCCAACTAAAACATTGTCTGCAAAAAGCAGAGACGAGATCCTGAGACCAACAAAGCAGATGTCTTTTGCCTCATAACCTAGAAAATCTGTCCAATAAAATTATGCTCAGAATTGATGATAAAGGACAGCCCTGAGGATGTCCAAAACCCTCCGAGTTACTGCTGGCAATACAACAGGCCAAATGCCCCACACTCCCAAAGCACTTCCCAGAGAAGAGTGACATGGTCAAATGGAACCAACACACCTCATTCAAATGCCACAGAGCAAACACTTTTTTCTATGCTTAAGTGCTTTCTATCTAAGACTCAGACACATTCATATAGAACTTGGGGTTCAGTATTTTCCCCAAGGATACTTTGGCTTGTAGGCTGGAGCAGCCAGGGATTGAACATCAACCTTTCCAATTAGCAGTAAAAACTGGGCTTTCTGAACTGTTCAGCGTATAATCACAAGCGATGTGGTAATACAATTAAAAAATCAATCATCAACCCTGCAACGTAGGGTGTCCTAATGACATGTGCATGCATGAACACCCTTATGGGTGACATAACAATAACAGCCAGGAACATCACTTGGAGTCAGATCAGGCAATCTGTTCTTCCCAATCATGGCACTTCAGGTCCCCCTTTCATTAACAATGTAAGCGTACAAGCCTCCCAGTAGAACAATGGAGTCCCCAGTTGGGGCACCCTTCAGCATCTCACCAGTGAATGCTGAGACTGTCCTTCACCACATAAGCACAAATGACAGCCAGGAGCTATGGAGAAACAACTCCCACTGTCCACTGGGGAAAGCCCCAACATACAAGCAGCACACCAGGGTGTACCTACCCCTGCCTGCCGTATATTACTGAAGCAACTACAGATTGGAACAGAGTTCAGCCCCACTCCACCAGAGTGGCACCAGAGTCCAAGATGTACATTAAGGTGAGTCTGAATATGTCTAGCCAGTATCTCTCAACCTCACACGCTACCTCAGACTCTTTACCCATTTAAGAGGCGATGTTCCATGTCCCATGAGCCAGCCTTAATAGGAATACCACGGCCTCTGCCCTCAACTTCTGGTTGATTCACAATGTACTATTTTCTATACTATTTTCAGGAAGTGGAGGGAGGAAACACCAACACAGATCCAGGAGCTTGTGACATTTCGGCCACAGATGCTGGAAGTGAAGAGGCTCAAGGTTCTGAGGAGAAAGCTCCTGCTAGATTTGGCTGGGTTGTTGGAGTTATGGTAAGTAAAACTTCTAGGTCTTTGCATCCACTGGTCCTGTAGAAAGTTTAAAAATACACAAAATCATTGATCTTGATCACTCTTAAGATCTGTTAATTAAAAACATATTACTTTCATTTTGGTCACAGGTTCGTTGTATGCTTAATATTTGGGGAGTAATCCTGTTCCTCCGCCTGTCCTGGATCACTTCTCAGGCAGGCATTTGTGAGTAATCAGTTCATTTGCTCCTCCATTTGTTCAGTTCTTTTCCTTTTGCTTTCATTTTCTTGTAAAAATTCCCCACGCCTGTTCATGTAGTTTTATCTCTGGGTCATGTTGATTTAGTTAGTTTCTTAATCATATCAATATGAGCACATTGTTCGTAGAGCTTTATCATAGGAAAGCGTGAAAGTTTGAAAAGAAGGGAAAAAAATGATATCTAAATATTGACAAATGAAGTCAAGTATAGTAACTTCACCAGGAAATGAAAATATGGGATTGAGAGAAATGCTAGTTTCCTTGTTTGAAAAGTGAGCTGTTTTTTAAAGTGCTGACTATGTGTGAGTCTGCTTGTTTTTTTTAGCACACAGTTACTACATTTATTCACTGGGATGAATAAATGTAAGTATAGTCATTTTAAATCATAAAGGCAGCATAGAGGGTCTATTATATCGCTGAGTATTAAAGTACATATTCTAAAATATATACACTCAGATATGGATTTGCATGTAAGGTAAATGTGATTTTAATGAGTTCTAACTTTATTCTTCTTATGTTAGTGTTGACCTGGCTTATTATCCTGATATCTGTGACGGTGACCTCAGTAACTGCCCTCTCCATCTCTGCCATTGCCACTAATGGGAGGGTGATCTCAGGTTAGTCACTGTTCAAAGTAGGAAATCAGACAAATAAACCTTATATACAGTATGAATCTGAAAATATGAGAATACTTGGGACACCTTTAAAAAATGGTTGGGCCTTTTAATCTGCATAACAATTCTGCAGCTGAGCTCAGAATTGTAATTTTTCAAATGTGTTTGTTTGTTGCTTGTTTGTCTGAAATAATTAACAGGTGGGGCATACTTCATGATCTCCCGCACTCTGGGTCCAGAAATTGGAGGACCAATTGGGGTGGTTTTTTCCTTTGCCAACGCTTTGGCTTGTGCACTCAATACTGTTGGTTTTGCAGAGGTGGCCCGTGATCTAATGCAGGTAAAATGTATTGAAAGTGCTTTGTGGTATTAAATGGATGGTAGATTTGTTTTTGTAATAGAAGATGTCATATTATATATAATGTAAATAATATTTCATACTAAAATGCTATGCAACAGAACCTAAATTTGGTTAATTGATGTAGGAGTTTGGTGTTGTCATGGTTGATTCAATCAACGATGTCCGTATTGTGGGCGTGATCACTGTTACGGTTCTTCTGCTGATTTCATTGGCTGGAATGGAGTGGGAGTCTAAGGTGAGCACATTTTGATATTCAACTTGACAGCTGTACTTGGACAAAGTTTTGTCTCTTAACAACTTCTCTTCTTTTTTGGTTTCTTTATTTGTCTTTTTCTCTCAGACCCAGATTTTGTTCTTCTTAGTTCTTCTGGTTTCATTATCCAACTACTTTGTGGGCACATTTATTCCTCCCAATATAGAAAAGCAGGCACAGGGTATCTTTGGATACCGCAGTAAGTTTAGGTTTCTCTCAACAATCTATAGTCTTAAAAACCACATCGAATAATTGATTTGTTTGTTTCTTCCATCTTTCTTTCCTTCTTTCATAACTTCCTAATATTGTACCTGGCATGTTTTCCAGCTGAGATCTTCTTAGAAAACCTGACACCAAACTGGAGAGGAAATGAAGCCAACTTTTTCCAGATGTTTGCCATTTTTTTTCCCTCTGCTATTGGCATCCTGTCTGGTGCCAACATCTCTGGAGACCTTAAAGTATGAGGGAAATAAAAGAGAAATGCTCCTTAAAGGAAATATATGAATGCATCGTTTCATAATGTTTTATATTAATTGTATTTCCTATCTCAGGACCCTGCTACTGCTATCCCCAAAGGCACCCTCATGGCTATTTTTTGGACTACTATCAGCTATTTAATGATCTCTGTCACAGTCGGTAAGTTACCCAGTACATACGTATTTGATCTAAATAGGTATAAATAATTTAATTAATACAAGACAGAGGCTGAAGGTGTTTAACCTGGCACTCTATATGTTATAAAGCTGGGGACTTGTTATCTGAAACAGGTTTCTGGTAGTAGCACAAACTGAGATCAATACAGCCTTTTTGGGAGTAAATAAATTTTCATGGTTATCCATGAAAATTATATTAAAATCTGTACTTTTCCTCTAGCATCATGTGTAGTGAGAGACGCTTCTGGAAATATGACTGATATCCTGACCGGAAATCTCACTGATGGTTGTGTGGGGCTTGGATGTAAAATGGGCTGGAACTTCACAGATTGTATACAGCAAAAGAATTGCGAATATGGTCTGGCCAACAATTCAAAGGTACTAGTTCATTCAGTTAGCCACATTTTCTTTCTTTTTTCTCTCCTTGTTATTGGGAAGAAAGATACTAAACCAAACAAAAGCACATTTTTGGTTAAATCTTTAACTCTTTGTCAATATTCCTGCTATATTCATTGTATTTAAAACTTTATTCTGGTTTGTCTTATACTTAATGATGACTCAAACCAGGTCTTGGGCCAGGTTTCTGGTTTCTACTACCTCATCACTGCTGGGGTATTTGCAGCCAGCTTGTCCTCTGCTCTTGGATTTCTTGTCTCTGCCCCTAAAGTCTTTCAGGTGGGAAATCCATTAACTTTTTTCCTATTGCATTCATTATGCATTCATTTGCACTTTTATTGATGAACAAAATATGAATCCATTATTATAATTTCAATGTACCTAATATTGCTGTATTAGAGACCAGTTTACCTGGACTTTACAAACAAAACAGCTTTCTTTTTGACACAATAATGGGCACATTTTGAATCTACTAATGATTTAGTTATAATTAATGATTTTTAAAGTCACTTGCAGTATAAAGGAAACGATTAATAAGGTAAACTAAAGCAGAACAAGCAAACAGCACGATCTCATGTAGCTTTAAAATCATTGCTCAAGTGTATTCACATTTTAAAGGAGCAAAAACACAGAGGACAGTTAAAAAGTCAGCTATCATCTTATAGCTCAAATGTTTGATTAATGAAAGTTTGTATAAATATAGTAAAGTCTCACTTTTTTGTTTATGTTTTATGTTCTCTCTATCAGTGTCTGTGCAAAGACAACTTATACCCATACATTGGGTTCTTTGCAAAGGGTTATGGGAAAAATGATGAGCCGCTCCGGGCTTATGTGCTATGCTACATCATTGCTGTGGCCTTCATTCTCATTGGTGGGTGTGATCAACATGGCTAACACATTTTCACCTCTTATTAATGTTGTGATTCCCATATAAAATGTCTTGTCAGCTCTAAATTTGTAGTGTGGTTTCAAATACTCTCTCATCTGTGTCATTACAGCGGAGCTGAACACCATTGCAGCTCTGATCTCCAACTTCTTCCTGTGTTCCTACAGCCTTATAAACTTTAGCTGCTTTCATGCTTCAATCACCAACTCCCCAGGTGAGTAACATATTCAGTAATTAAGCTATACTCAATATTAAACACATTCACATTAAACCATTAGTTTTGGTAATTTCTAAGGTTTAGTACATTTTGTTCAGTCACACTAATAAGAGAGATTGCTACTCTATAAAAGCATGTGACAGCCAGATTTTTCACAGTTTAGCATGCGTACAAATGCCCACATACACAACCACTACTCACCAGTTTATTCCTGCTTGGCCCCAAAATTAAACAGACCCCCATTATGAGGTCGGAAGAAAAAACAAATTGTTTATATGCAGCTTAGTGTGGAAAAGAGGTTATCCATCTGACTTCAGTGAAAACTCATATTGCTCCTACAACCAGTGATGGTAAGACAAGGTTTTATGTAACATTCAAATCAATTCTACCAAAATTGTATTTATCATACCAAGTTATATTGGAGAAATCTCCGTACACAGAGGTCCACATAGATCTAACCCGCTGTTATATTAAATGCATGACAGTTCTCTAGTTAAAATTTTGGCAAGAGAGTCAATGTGTTTCTATTTTGACAAAATCAACTACGTACAATTCAAAGCTCTATAACATTTAACAGCAGGTTGCTGGTAATGCCTAAAAAACAAACACAAGAAATCATACATAATGTAAATGTAGGCCATAATGGGTGGACATTGGGATCAGAGTTCTGGCCATGTAGCATTACAAAGTCTGCCCTGTGCCACTTCATAATCCTTTTCTCACCGACTCCTCCTGTAGGTTGGAGGCCCTCATTTCACTACTACAGTAAATGGACGGCTCTGTTTGGAGCAGTGATATCTGTGGTTCTGATGTTCCTGTTTACCTGGTGGGCTGCTCTAATCACCTTCTGTATAATCTTCTTTTTGTTTGGATACATCAACTACAATAAACCAAGTGAGTCAAAAACCATAAGTTTTTGAGCGTAAGTTGGAACTGAGCACTTTGGTTAGAATAACATGCCTCAGATTCATAAAGAGAATTGAATGCATCAAAGTGTACTTTACACTTCTTTTTCTGTATTTTGCATTTCTCATATAAGTGTCTTTTGAAATTAACAGAGGTAAATTGGGGTTCGTCAGTCCAAGCAGGCACATACAACATGGCTTTGTCATACTCTGTCTCACTTACTGGTGTGGAGGATCACGTCAAGAATTTTAGGTGAGTGATCTAAAATTTCAGTTTTGAAAAGTCAAAATATGAAAAGTCAAAGCTTTTCATGAAACATGCACGAGTGCTAAAGTCTATAAGTGTACTTGTTAGTGCTCTTTTCTAACAGTATTAATAGATTTTAGTTTAGAATTTATATTTACTGGATTTCATCCATCCAACAGTTTTATTCCATTTACATCTTAGAAAATATCTGTATATTTACCTGTTGTCTCTAGGGGTATGGAGAGTACATACATATACATATGCATGCATATATGTATATATATATATATATATATATATATAGTAGGCAGGGAGCTTCCTCTTTGATCCCTAATGTCTTTTTTTCAGACCACAGTGTCTAGTCCTCACTGGACCTCCAAATCAGCGACCTGCACTGGTGGATTTTGTTGGCTCATTCACAAAACATATAAGTCTTATGATCTGTGGCGATATTATCATGGTGAGACATCCACTCAGCTATTTCTACAAGAAAACAAAATAAATTATTAGCATTCTTGTGGTAAAATAGCCACACCAAACACTTTTTAGAGTTATCCTTTGTTGTAATTGGATATGTGAGTTCCTGAGTTCCTTTTCCAGGAGCCTGAGAGGCAGACACGACCACAAGATGCTACAGATCAGCTAGTTAAATGGATGAACAAGAGGAAAGTGCGTTCGTTTTATACTCCATTTACAGCTGAGAGCCTCAGAACTGGAGCTCGATACTTAATGCAGGTATCTAGTTAATATTGTTGTGGTGTAATGTGAAAGTTACCAACAAATTATTAATATTACTATTAGCATGTTTCTGCCATTAGAACTAGTTTGTATACTTACCTGTACCTGGCTTTTATGCTTTTTGTTCAAAGGCCTCTGGTCTTGGCAAGCTGAAGCCCAACACTCTGGTCCTTGGCTTCAAGTCAAACTGGAGGGAGAGTTCACCTGAAAGCATTGAAGATTACATTAACACCATATAGTAAGATGGTCCTTTAATGGTGCATTTAATAGATATGAAAAAATCATGTATTTTCTTGTGGATTTTTAATTAGTATTGCTATTCTATTTATTTTATATTATGTGTGTATTTTTACTGTCTTTGTAAGGCAGTGTAAAATGTAGTATTTATAAAATAGCCTAAAGAATAGTTGCAATAGAACAAAGTCTTCTCAACTTACTCATCTTCTCTTGCTTTTCTTCAGTGATACATTTGACGCCAACTTCTGTTTGTGTATCTTGAGGATGATGGATGGGCTGGACATCTCTGACCAGTTTGATTGTGAAGGTCTGATGAGTATAAATAAGTAGAACATTCTCTAAGTGCTTAACAGCAACATGATACATTTGTGGCAGTGGTTGACAACATATTTTTCTTTTCTTTTTTTTTTAGTAAACCAGGGCTTTGAGCTTGATGAATCTGCTGAAAATTATGACCATCAGTCTCCAGACAGGGAATCGGGTAAGAGCTACTTGTGTGCATAGGTACTAGGTATTAGATTACTGTACCAAGTCACGTTAAATTTCAAGTCAGAATCTGTAAATCATAACTACTGTGATTGCAACTAAAGTACGGGAAGGGATTTTTCTTAGAACTAAAAAGGATATCGGATTTAAATAAGATTTCCACTCTGTAATTTCAAAACTGACCCTAATAAAGTGAGTGGTCTATTTATAATTACATTTCTTAAAGTTCAAGATTAAAGTTTTAAATTGATTTAATTTGACTAAAGTACCTCTAATGGATTGTTCCCTTCCTAAATTAATATGCACTGCAATGGTGCTTAGGATAATATATGAGATGATGAGGACAGTGAACAAGAAATCATTATTGCACTGGCACACCTTAGATTGCATTATAACTTTTTAATTATTAAGTCAGTAATCACTGCCCACACATAACACACACTTTCTCTTGTGTTTGCAGCTGATGACGTGTCCGACAACAGCAACAGTGATCAAATCAAAACAGTGTTTCAGAACACCCAGGGGAAAAAGTCTATCGATGTCTACTGGATAGCAGATGATGGAGGTGAGCCCACAGAAGTGCTTTTCTTTCTTTTTTCCCCCTGTCCTGCCCGGCAGTGCAGCAATAAATAAACAAACAAACAACGAGGAGTCTCTTCAGTTTATTCTTCTAATAAATAAACAAAAAAATAAATAAATTTGAGTTGGCCTGGTTTTCTTAGCTGCTGTCATGCTCTTCTTCTATTTTCAGGACTGACTTTACTGGTACCTTACCTGATCACCAGGAGAAAGCATTGGCGTAACTGTAAGATCAGGGTTTTCATCGTCGGAGATGAACAAAACATGGACGAAGGCCGTAATGAGTAGGTTTACTCTGTTTCGCCTGGGGGAAAGTGTTGGCTTTTGCATTGGCAAAATTTGTGGTTATCAAGATGAATTCAGAATTACTCTTTTTATGTAATTATACATGTATATTGTATATTGAGGTAGGATCAAATGAGTTTACCTTTTGTCTGTTTGTACCAACCCTTTCTTTGTCTCACTATTGTTTAAAGTGTATTTTGTTGTTATTTTAGTCATGTTCAAAGTAAATCAATCATTCAGTGACAAAAAAATAAAAAATAAAAAAAAATACTCTTTTCCTCTAAGAACTGAAAATGTTCAGTTTGAAGATTTTACAACAGACAACAAATTTGGAATTATTTATTTATTTATTGTTTTTTCAAAAAAAAAAAAAATAAATGTAGGTTTTCATGCAGTTTGATATGTCTATGTTTGGAGTAATTCTTTCAGACCCTTTGGTGGACATAATAGGAAAGGGTGCTTTATGATTTCTGGAACTTGAGAACTTGTGGACTGTTGTGTGTTTCAGAATGATTGCTCTGCTGAAGCGGTTTCGTCTACATTTCAGTGACGTTATTGTCATGACAGACAGTGAGAAGCGCCCTCAAGACAAGAAGTATGTCGGAAAAAAGTTGCAATTACCACCACAAGGCACACCTATATGAATGTGTTTTTTTTTCCTTCATAGCAGTTGTGTTTTGCTTTGCAGCATGACTAGGTTTGTGGACAGTGTCGCCCCCTTCAGGCTGCATGATGAACAGCAGACAGGCGTCACAGTTCAGGAGCTAAGACAGAGAGAGCCATGGAAAATATCTGATAAAGAGTTTGAGGCCTTCAAACAAAAGGTGTGTGTGTGTGTGTGTGTGTGTGTGTGTGTGTGTGTGTGTGTGTGTGTGTGTGTGAGTGAGTGTATCATTGACTTCCAAAAGGTGCAGAGCAAAACATTTTAAATGTATCTATGCCTTATGATTGTGTAATATCCCCACATTATGTGACACTAAGTCAGTTTCTTACTTGTATTTCCTTTATTTACAGTCTGAGAGAAAAGTAAGGCTGAATGAAATTATCCGCAGGAATTCACAACATACTGCCCTTGTGCTTGTGTGAGTACACGGTTTATATCGCAATTCATATTTAATAGAAATCAAAGTTAGTTAGGATCTCCCATTTCCCTCATAGTCCCCATATTTATATGTACACAGTTTACTAAAATCATCATGCATTAGGATTTAACTAATAATGCACTGAAAATATAAATCTATTACTATCCTGCTACCCATCTTGTAGCAGACTTTGTTCTTGTTTTACTGTCCCTGCTTATGTAATTGTTATTTAATGTTTTTTTTCTTCCCCATGTAGGAGTCTTCCTGTGCCACACAGTGACTGCCCCAGTGCTCTTTACATGGCCTGGCTGGATACTCTCACCTGTGGCCTTCATTGCCCTGCAGTGCTCATACGAGGAAACCAGCAAAATGTCCTTACTTTCTACTGCCAGTAAATTGTATTTTATTGTGAGTCAGTCATGTAGGACTATTTTTATGAGTCACAAAACTAAAAAATTCAAGACTTAGAAGTGAACAATAATTAAAAAAAAAAAAAAAAAAAACAAGACTGAGAGAGTGCCATATTTGCCAAATTAGGGTTTAACAAATCTGGTGAATAATAAGGAGACAAATCTTAAAATTAAGATTTTAGGAGACACATGTTACATGAATGATTCTGAGAAGGTCATTGTAAGTACTCTCCCCTAATACAAGTGAATATCACCGTATCTCAACCCAAGCAAGAACATTTTGGAAGCCACCACTTTTATCAAACTGCTAAAGAAGGTGACATCTTTTGGAAAAATTATGTCCATCCTATCAGGAGAGTCCCAAAGGCTTGGAACATCAATGTGAATTAAAGGTCTTCTGGTAACAAAGAAATGAATCCAAGATCTTGATAATGTTTAACTGAACATATATTTGAAACAAAACTGTCTTGTTTTCGCAAGCTAGTTACTAAGTCATTTGTGAAAAATGTAGTATGAAGTATAAAACAACTGCTGACAATTTTAGTGAGTAACAAGAGAAAGTAGCATCCAGTGCAGATGTAAATTGAACAGAGAAGAATATTAGACTTAGTGGACTCTTTTACAGTCCACCACTGATGGGTAGGGAAACTTTTTGCTCTTTATGGTTAAACTTGTACTACATAACCACCTTGTTGTTAACACACGATAATGTAACTATGTTTGAAAACTGAGACACAAATTGTTGATTTGAAAGTGATAATTGTAAGTAAATTTAAATTAGTAATACATTTAGACTTTACATTGTATTCACTATATTTGTCAATATCTTTTACATTTATATTTGTTTGCTTAGTCTGTGATGTGTTTTGTAGAATATTAAATTATGTATAAACTCTTCTAAGATGAGTTATTCTGTTGACATTTTCCAAAGGTAAAATTTTAAAACCTCTGAGTTGTACTATTTAAATGCTGACAAGCAACAGCAGGAATATAATACTGTAAAAGATTAATATTCTGTTATAAAATCTGCTGTTCTTCAAATCGCTACTTGACATTTTCCCAAAAAGCAAGTCACCCTCTAATTTTACACCCATTGTAATACTGAATATGAGTAACAATAAAAATAGGCTGCAGTAAGTACAGTTAACCTTTTACATTACTACTCAATACTCAGTTTACCTCACCTTACATCTATATGCAGCATGTGCAACATTATGTGGAATAAACACTGGGGGCATTTGTTATTATTTTTGGCACTAAGCAACATTACTAAAGTCTGGATTAATCAGCAGACGGGTTACAATAACATGGAAATGCATCACCAACAGATTAACTATAAGTAGATAAAAATTACGCAAAAAACGTACTGTAAAAGACCAGTGTGTAGAGTAATGTGCATTGCAGCAAAGCTATTAGTATGAAATACTATATATTAATTTAAATGTCACATTATCAGCTTTAATAGTGTTAAAGATTTTTAAAGGCATCCTTCATTGACAACATTGTGTCTCTTTGACTTCACATAATGAATAACAGATTTTTAATAACAATAAGTTACAGAGTGATAACTTGGATCAGACCATTGTCACGAGGCCGAGTGGCCTGTACTGAGCAGGACTCAGGTGCAGAAACCCAGAGCTGAGACAGCAGATGATGTGACAATTTATTAGGCGTAGTGCAAAAAACGTAGCAAAGACAAAAAACAATAAGACGTGGAGTTTGACGTGGCGTGGCGTGGCCTGGGAAACGTGGCTAGGGCGAGGGAACGGGATGCAGAGTGGAGCTGAGCAGGGAACAGTCACATTGCAGTAGGGGACATGGAGTGTTGAGAGGGGGGTAAGAGAATCCAGGGAGGGCTGAGTGGCGTAGAAAGGCTGACCTGAGATCCGGGGCTTCAGATGGAGTGTGATGGCAGGAGGGCAGGCAGGTGAGGCACAGAGGGATTTTCAAAATGATTGCTTGGTATCCTGAGTCTGGAGGTGGAGCGTGAGCCAAGGTGAAAACAGCAACTGCAGCACAAGAGAGTCTGGTTAGCAAGATAAATCACAGCAAGAAATTGAAGTATAAGGCCTGTTACCAACATGTGTTGATGACGAACTGGCAGTGAATGAACATCAATGTGTGGCTTAAATCCCTCTGGCTTGATTGCCTGCAATAGGCTCCAGGTGTGCAGGAGTTGGCCCTGCCCAGGGGTGGATCCCAGGTAGGTTCAGGAGCCTTATGGAAATTCCAGCTACCCACTGCAGACCATGACAACCATTGATACTGTTAAATACAGCGATAGGTTTTCAGCCTCTTTGATCGGGGGGATTGATCTCCCTGATAGCTGTGATGTAGTTTAAAACAAATTTTGATTAATTAAAAAATAAAATAAATATTTTAAATATATATTCTTTTTTCTCCTTTGACATATGCTTATCTATGATATATATGTCTGCTTCATCATAATCATGAGATTATTGGTTCTTACAGCAAAAATTTGAACAATGCAACAGTCTAATTGAACACCTATGCTCTGTAGAAGGTACTGGGAATATCTAAAGCAGATTTAAATGTAACACTTTGAACCAGAAAAAAAGAAGTTAATCTTAAAATTTTATTGCTAATTAACCATTTTTTTCTTTTACTTTTAACCATAAATTAAAACAATATCCCACCCTTTGTGTAGGTGCATGTTCAAAGGTATCTTGTATACTAAAAGATCCATGTGTTTTCCTTCTTACAATGGACCAATACTATAGTAATATTTATGCTAAATCTTATAGTTTGCTTTGGTTCCCAAGAGCTCCCTCGTGAAGAATGTGAAGAACTCTTTAATAGGTTAACTATAAATAGACAGTACATTTATCACAATCCTGTGTAGAAAAGTGTGGGTGCTGGCTGCAAAATGCAACTGATACAGAAGAAATTCCTGGTATTTTGGCATGCTGCATTTCAAATACTGGGATGTACCAAGTCTTTTTTTTCTGGCACATTAAATACAGGATGCCTCACTGTATTATGCTAATGGTAGCTAAACATTTCAAATGATGCAGTGAGTCAACATCAGTTTCCATCTCACTTGAAAAACTGAAGACAAACAGCAACACCGGCCATTAAATGTGCAATATGTGGGGGCAACATCCTAACATGACCTCTTGCTGAGGTCACCTTCTTTAAACAGCGTGCTAAGGCTATTTATGATTTGCACAAACCTGACATGTAATTAGTAACACACTGCTGCTATTTCACAAATATTTGTTTCAGCCCACAGACACAAGTTTACAGATAACTATAAATCACAGAAAAAATGCCACTTTGTAGTTTTTTGGTAATAATAAGTAACGTTTATGATTGCTGTTTTTTTTTTTTAAATAGACAAGTAAACATTATGTACACCTCCTACGTGTAAAATCACATTTGTACTTTCACTAGTAAAAGGTCTTAATCCTTAATACTCTACATCTGTTTATGAAATTGATATTTCCAACTGGCTGAGCAGTTCACCAGTAAGTCATTTAAATCGCGGACAATGACAGGAAAATACATTTTTGAAAACGTATGTCAAAGTGTAACCGACATGAAACTGCACTGGGACAAACTTGTTGGACTTACAACAGATGGAGCGCCGGTGTTGTGTGGTGAAAAAAGCGGACTAGTCAGCAGGATGCGATCAAAGATGCAGGAGGAGAAATGTACCGGTGAGTTAACAGCATATCACTGCATCGCACACCAGAAAAGGCTGTGTGGTAAAGTCCTAAAAATGGAGCATGTAATGATCACTGTAACGCAAACCGTAAATTTTATCTGTTTAAATTACCGTCAATTTCAGTCTTTTATGTGGGAAATAGATTCAGAGTTTGCCGACATTCCTCATCATACAGAGGTCCGTGGCTGAGTTGGGATAAAAATTCTCAATCGAGTTTTTGAGCTCAGCAAGGAAATCTGTCAGTTCATGGACATGGCATGTATGATGCGGTGAAGGCATTTCAAGTGAAACTGTCAAAAATGCACCAGTGCAATTTGCCTCACTTTCCCTGTTGCCAAGTAATGTTGAACCAAGTCAGCGGACTTTGCTGAACTGCACCTGTGCAGATTCAGATGGAGCTGCAGTGTAATGATACACTCGAGGGAAAGTACGACACTGAATGGCCCGAAGAGTTTATTAGTTCCATTCCTGAAGCAACGCCCAGCTCCATCTACATGTGGCTCCAACCTTGTGTATGTTTTCATTTATTTTTTCTGGGGTTTTTGGCTTCATGTTCATATTTCTAACTTGCATAAGGATATATTTTTATGAAGAGCAAAATATTTAAAGTTAGAATTTTTTTTAAGTTTATTTAATCTGGTATAATATTCCTGTTTTCATTCATATTTATGTATAAAAAACATTGTTTTAGTGTTCAATACATGTTTATCTTGTTTGGCCCGCGACCTAAAGTGTGCCTTGAGTTTTGGCCCCCAGTGCAATTGAGTTTGACACCCCTAATATACAGGTACATTTAGTAAAGAAAATAGAGAGAGAGAAAAATACTATACAAAATAAAGTCAATAAATTTCAATATTGCTTCTGTTTTAATTCATTTACATGTCAAAAGGCAGTGGGAAGAAGTACACACTTATTGTCTTATCTGTGTGTTTATTCACCACTCTAGCAATTGAGCCATTTTTTTAACTGTTTTTTCTTGGAGTTCTCTGTGTGTTTCTGTAGGGTCTTTACCTCAAAATATGAAGTGTCTTGAGATCATTGTTGTTGTTATTTGGCCTTAGATTTTAAAAAAAAAAGCACAAATAAAAAACTGCATTGAAGTGATGAGCTAAATCTGGTAGGAGGGAGCAGTGGGACTTAAATAGATCATACTCAACTATCTGCAATGAACTGTGTATTAAGTTACCTCAGAAAATTGCATACTTTATCTTTAATGTTTGACTGGTGGACCAAAGTCGCTTTCAGCATCCACATACTTTTCATTTCTCAGTTAATGGCTGATGTATTGATGTAAACTAGGCAGAGTGACTAGCAACTTCACTTCTGCTTTCAATAAACAAACACATGACACAGTCTGCTTCTGTTTGCCCTCCTCCTACCAAAGCATTTGTCATACTGACTTTGACCTCGAGAATAATTCACTGCAAGAATAGAATAGAAGAAGAAGAAGAATAGCAAACCTTATTTCTTCTCAAAGTGTTGTGTAATTAATGTAATCTAAAGAAAAAATAGATAACTGTCATTATTCTGGAAAGTTACACTTTATTTGGATACTTGTAAAAACAAAAATCTATACTTTTATCTACTACAAACCTTAAATACGACCTTTAATACAAGACAACAAACCTGGCATGAAGCCCAGATACCAGAGAAAGATGTAAAGATCTAATGAAAGTGTTTGTTTTTCTTGTGTCTTATTTTAAACCATTGCATTAGGTAAATGACCTAATGTTGTGTCATTGTGGAAATAAGAGATTTTTTTAGAAGTGAGGCATTTTTTTTTCATTTGTTTATTTATTTTTAAACAACAAAAATATTGATTGGATAATACAGAAGTTCTTTGAAGAAGTTCATATCTCATGCTCACAGCATACACACCATAATCAAGATTAAATGACTGACTTTCAATAATGCTGTCTTTATTTGGACTATGGTTTGCATATTTCCTACCACATACTATTCACTTTTGATACACTTTTTATTTGCTGATTGTTGATGTGCAGTGGTGGCATGGTGGTTAGCGCTGTTGCCGCACAGCGAGAAGAACCTGAGTTCATCTCCACCACCAGGCTGCAGTCTTTCAAATAGTAGATATATATGGTAGCATTTTAAAGTAAAAACTTGTGACTTTAAAAGTCAGTATTTTCCTTCTGCCAACATAAACACTGAACAAAATTGAATATGAATACCTATTTAATTATTTACTATACTCAAGAGAATAAAATGAGATACTGCAAGAATCAGCATGGCCAAAGTGTTGACATAAAAACAGTTAACAGTTATTACAAGTGCATGAAAATGACACGTTCTGTTCTCGGTAACTCGGTGGTGCATTTTTGTTTTTTTTCCCCATTGCATTATATAATTTACGTGCAAACTATCTAAATAATTATCGCATTATCATTTCATAAAAGTAAAACAAAAAGGTCAACTACAGATTGTGAGAAACACAACACTCAACTCAACCTGCACATTTCAGAATGACACTTCATGGTTTTTTCTCTGGGTAGTCCTCTTCTTTTTTTTCCCTATTTCCACTGCATCATGTAAATGAGTGTAACATAACCTTTACAGAAAATCTCTCCATCTGTATATCACCATGGGAGTAAGAGATATTTGAAACGTCTGTATTTTAATATTCAAATTCTGACCTGAGCAAAAAGACGTCTCTGTGTTAGTATAAGAAGCAATATTTGTGACAGTCCTCATGAGTGCATCCAGAAGACATATCAAAGTGAAAGAAGAAGAGAAGAATTAACCACGTGTAAGTATAAAATCTTTAACGCCATTACATGCTCATGATGAAATGCAGAGGTGTAGTTTAAAGCTGTATTTATAGCACATTTATTATAATTTTCATTATTACAGGAAATCAAAGGTGGGTAAAAATGATTTTTGGCTAACTGTAACAGTTGAGTGACATGCCAGCACCCGAAAACTTCAGATACTTCATGAGCTGACTTTACAGTGTTTAAAAGATGTCCACACTGCAGAAATGTACTTTTCTTGGGGAAATGATATCTAACAGTAACAGAGACTCCAACTTACTTACCTGGATGATTGAGCATCATGACAGTAACAGAGACTAATAACTGAGTGTTAGTTCATTATTTGTAAAACATGTTTTTCTCAGTGTTACAGAAACACACAGAGTTTATCGTCAGAGTTTTTCACTCTCTGATTTCCTTGAAGAACATAAAGATGAGCAGCATTGCTGCAGACTGACCTTCCTTGTTTGCAGCAGATAAAAAGCTGAGGTTATCTTTTAGATTTGTGCTGGACTGTGCACAGCATGTTGGCTCATGAAGTAGATCAGCTTCTACTCACATCAGCAAAGCTAATGTTGGGACAGCTGAGGACTGGGAAAATGAACCCTGGTCTGATAAATGAATGAACTTCAAAATAAAATATTAGATTAAGTTTTGAACTGGACAAATTAATGGACACAGTTTTGTTGGCATACTGTTGTGTAGATGGTTTTCATGATTTGAATACTACAGGATATTTGAATAGGGCATCCTTTTGTTTTTTTAGAACACCCCTGAGATCATGTAGAAGAATAAATTATATAACATAGAAGTAATGCAAATATTTTATTTCCCCATAAAAGAAGGATTTTTGAGATGTCTTTAGGCAGCATGAGAACCAGAGACAGACAATGAAAGCAGGTGTCACTGCAAAAGCATTGGTAACCCTGTTAACACTATTATATCCTTATTCTTGGCACCAATGCATGTAATTATGGATCTGCAGCTCATTTCTAATGTCACAAGTTTAATATTACATTTAATTTAGTTTAATATTAAATATTAAATTCTGATTTTAATGAGGTAATCAAGGCTTACATTACAGCATACTACAGGAGCAAGAAAAGAAGGGCGAGACAAGAGTGAGCAGAGCAAACAGTCAACTGGAAAACCATGTAAGTTCTTAAATGTGCCCTAAATATGGTGTTAGAGTTTACTCCACAATGTTAGAAACCTCTCCTTCCACAGATGAAGTCATTACTGTCAGCTGAATGTCTCACTCGTCTAGTTTGTGCTGTAGTGACAGTCCGTGCATTTTGTAGGAAGAACAAACCTGGAAAAATTTACTGAACACACTTAAAATATTTTAAAATCTGAAACTGGAGATTTATTTCAAATGATGTGTCACGGTATACATCACCTGTGTGTCGAGACACTGATACAAAGACCATGTTTAGATGGTGTGGTTGACTTAATTTGCATGTTCCTAACATGTTCTAAATATCTCCACAAACAGAGAAGAATTGTGACATACATGCATTAGTCCAGCACACAAAATCTGTTGGAATCTTTATTTTCATTTTCATCTGACAGGGCTAAGATGCACTGGATATTATTTCTGCATATTCTGATGGGTAAGTAGATAATTGTACCAGTGCTGTCAAGATCGAGTTTGCTCACTGAATGTTTTCTTCTAACAGAACATATATTATACCTATCATATTTCTGTATTTAAGGTCAGTGTTGCTTCTTTACATGCCGCATGTATGAGTACCACTTTATTAAAGAAAACAAGAGCTGGTATGAAGCACAGAGATACTGCAGAGAGAAATATACAGACCTGGCCAAAGTGTTTGACATGACAGACATGAGCAGACTCCGTAACTCCGCACAGAATCAAGGAGAAGCCTGGATTGGACTGAACAACAACACAGGTGGAAACAGGACGTGGCATTGGTCTCTGCCAGGAGTGAAATACATTCATAATGACAGCAGCTGGAATCAGAGTGGAAGACAAGAAAATGAACCTGGACCTGGAAACTGTGTGAGGAAAAGAGACAAGCTGGTAGATGTTTCATGTGACAGTAGTATGTGGTTCATCTGCTATGATGGTGAGGAGATGTGAAAATGAAATATTAACATAAATAAAAAGTATGAAATGTGATGTTATCACATGTGATTAAAAAGGTGGAGGGTTTCTAAAGATAAATTATTGGGGGATGTCTTTGTGTGTTTTTATGTTGGTTTCACAGAAATGAAGAAAGACAATAAAACGTATCTGATTGAGGAGATGAAGAACTGGACAGAGGCTCAGAGCTACTGCAGATATAATGACACTGACTTGGCCAGTGGACTCGATCAGGTAGACGGAAAAGAAATTGAGGCCCTTATGAAATCGAAGGCAACTCCTTTTAGAGCATGGGTCGGTCTGTTCAGAGACAGCTGGAGGTGGTCAGATGGGAATGATTCCTCTTTCAGGTACTGGGATATGGAGTTATTCAATGATGAACAAAGCAACAAGACATGTGCTATGACTCTGTTAAACAGATCAGGAAAATGGAGCTCTGATGAATGTGACAAAGAAAAACCCTTCTTCTGTTATGATGGTGAGTTTGTATCAACATGTGTCTGACTGGTTTCTCTAAGAGGAGGATCACTGCAATCACTGACAACATCCAACTGAACATGTTATGTTGATACAACCTATTTATGGATGATGTATGATTTTCTTTTACAAATGAATTTCTAAGACATGAATGAATTTATGAGTTTATGAATGCAGCCAAATCACTTTAATTATCTGTTGGATAACTTACAGCAACTGTTGAACCACTTTTTTAAAAGTCTCTATTGTCTGTAAAGAACTTCGTTCTACTGAGGGTAGAGAAACACACAAACTTTCCATAGTTTTTTTTTTTTTTTAGAACAAAATAAACAGTTAATGGAATTTCTCAATTGTACAGTTCAATAGATTCAATTGAACCTGTTATTTTGTTTTTATGGCAGATAAATTGATCCTGATCAAAGAAAACAAGACCTGGGAGGAGGCCTTGGATTACTGCAGAGAGTCTCACAGGGGACTGGTCTCCATCACTAACCGTTACCAACAGAGATGGGCAGAGGTGAGAGCCAAGAATGCCTCGAGTCCTTTTGTCTGGCTCGGCCTGCGTTACTCCTGCACTCTGGATCTGTGGTTCTGGATCAATGACAAGGTGGTCTGTTATGAGAAGTGGAGCAGAGAGGGAAAGACTGAGGAGTGTGACGTGGCTGTGGGCATGCAGAGAGGAGGACAGTATGAGTGGTTCAGTCAGAGAGACAATGAGACATATAATTTTATTTGTTCTGTCGAATAAGATTTAATCATAACTTAAAGATTTCACTCTGAGGTAAACTTCTTTGATTGTTTAGTTTCGTATTTTTTAGACTTTTCATGTTCTTCATTAAATTTGGTTTCCTTAGTTTCTTCTTGACTGTCTGATTCAGTGATATTAGACTTACTTACTTCACAATTGCTGCATTATTTAGTTTTTACATTTTTATTGTTAGATGTTTTGTTTATTATATTTGCTGTTATCTTTTGAGTATATAAATAGCAATCAAGTAAATATAAATAAAGTATTTTAATATTTTTAATCTTTAATATTTACCATATGATAGAAATCAATCTCACTGAGAATTCAGGACAATTCATGGCAAAAAAGACTTAAAACTACTCTTTTTTTCATAATTATGTATTTGAAGCGACATGTTGTAAACTGATCATTTGCGTCTGTGAGGACAAATAAATTGAGTTGCAGGTGTAACAGTCTACACTACTTACAGTAGTTCTCTGAGCACCTATTTCTACACAGATTAACATATTAATATTTATTTTAAATCATTAGGAAACCAAATGCTCTGTGTTTTCAAATAACATTTAAAATTCGCCAACACAAAACTCTCCAACAGACACACAGAGTGAACTGAAACAGAGTTCATGACAATATATTTTCTAGTGTTTTATGGCGTTTTCTACCAATAGAAACCTTCCACTTGTGGTTCATTCATGGCAAGCTTTCACCTGGGGTGAGAGTTGAATATTTCAGCAGTGAAGCTCCAAGATTTAAAGCCGCCACATCTACAGCAACAACAAAGGAGTTGAAAAAGTAACAAATAGCAGCGTCAACCACAGACCTCTCTAAAGACAAATATGAGCTATTAAAAAGAAAGTCATCATTTAAATCAATGTATTTAATTGTTATTTCACTGTAGTGTAGTTCAGAAATCAAAACAAATTCGAGAGTATTCACATAGACTATGACAGCCAAACAGTACCATCTAGTGGCTTTACAGGTTCGCACCAGAGTAAACATGTATTACATTTCTAATGCGTCTACAGATGTGACTGTTACACTTTATCCACAGCAAATACATATAATACACGATGCTAATGTGATTTTACAGGTTTCTACTACAGACCATGTTAGGAAACACGAATATTTAAGGTGAAGTGAAATGTTTGGTGTAAGTAACCAGGTCAAACCAGATCTTTTATAGGATGTGAGCTGGAAAGAGTACCAACCAAACTTCTATAGGAGTTTGGTTGTTCAACCATTTGCAGAAATTTAAAGTAATTAGAGAAGTGTAAAATTACCTTTAAATTGTGTATGTGCATATATGACATGTCTGCTACCATTTTTGACAAGTGATTCATAATGTTGTGATTATTTGTGAAAACTCATGTTCTTTGTCTCATAGGCCAGTTTGAATTAAGAAGGCTTTGTTTGAGAGTGTGTGAAGGTGGACTGTGGGATGTGGGAGAGATTACTGGTTTGCAGTTTTGGAAGTTGATGTGTGAAAGATTTTCCAATAAACTAATGTTGTTGTCTGTTCAGAGTGATGTCTGCTGTTTTCCACACAACACCTCTCTGCGTAACAATGGTGCCAGAAGTGGGATTAATTATGTCTGTGAATTAAAGATGAAAACATGCTAAAAGAAAGGAGTAGGATGTAGAAAAATCTGTGAGACAAGGATAAGCTCCCTTGCTGACATGGAAGAAGAAAGTGGAAAACAGCAGAGCCAGATGGGTGATGAGGATGATCTTGAACCAGCGGTACAATCTAAGCAAACAGTTGGGGTTGTGAGTAAAGAACTTTCTGAACCTGATCTAACATGAACATTAAACAGCTGAGCAATAATTAGAGATGGACCGATCCGATATTAGTATCTGTATCGGTCTGATACTGACCTAAATTACTGGATTGGATATCGGAGAGAAATAAAAAATGTAATCTAATCCATTAAATATCACAAAAGCGCCTCACAAAACTTGCGTCATAGCGTGACCCAGCTCATGACCTTAGCAGTATGCGTCTTGTGATAGAGCGGCTGTGGCATGCGAGACCTGTCGCGGTCTGGTTGAGCATTTGGAGCCTGGCTTCCAAACCGGCATTTCATCTTGGAGGAAGCTATCGCAGAGAAGTAAAGCAAGTGTGTAAGTTCATCTCTGAATGTTTGTAAAGCATTCCCACGTTAAGCTTAACAACCGATATATGGAGCGACTGCCTCTCTCTCCCTCCCTCTCCATGAAACTGCTTAATGATCAGCTGATCGGCTTTTTTGTCGCGACTCCTGTCTCTCTTCTTTGTTTATCACCCACTTTGCGCCAGAAAGAGGAAACCAGATTGAACAACAGCAGCACATTTAGCCTTGATAAGCTGTTGTTAGAAATTATTTAATATTCCTTTCTAGACCAGGATCTTTTTCTACGCAGCTGACGGCTGGTAACTGTGCAGGGGCGGATCTAGCAAAGTGTAGCCAGGGGGCCGATAGGGCATGAACAGGGAAAAGGGGGCACAAAGACATACTTTTCTTTCTAATTGTCATGTCTAGCTTTTAAGAAATAATTATCTGAATGTTACAACCAAAGTTTTCATCTGATGTAAAATGTATAGAAGTCTATTACTGTATATAGTAACTATTAAGTCAAATTTATAACCTAGAAAGCTACACTACTTTTTCCTTTGCAATTCTGTTGAAGAAAGATGTTGAATCTATTTAATTATTGTTGAAAAATTATTGACTTCTGTGCATTTTTTTTTTTACACGTGCTTTAAATTGAAGTCGATTCCATCAATTAAGCATTATGAGGGTGGGGGGTGGTTCCCTTTTTTCTTTTTGCTGGGAGTTGATAACCCTATTATTTAGGTTGTTTAATATTTCCACTAAGTACTCTTTAAAATACCAGAATAGGGAGGAATGTGTAGGTTTAAGTTTATTAGATTGGTCAGTTTTGCTGAACTATGAAATATTTTGGGTGTAGCGTATTTTTTACATACAGGTATAACAGAATAGCTTTAGTGTTGTTGTTTATTTAAACTTGAGTATGAACTTATACAAAATGTAGCAAGATATTTAAAAAACATTTTATTGATCATGAAATACGCTATATCGGATTTATATTGGTATCAGCAGTTATACAAATATATGTTATCGGTATCGGTATCGGACATAAAAAAAAGTGGTATCGTGCCATGTCTAGCGATAGTACACCAAAGCTGCAACATGATGTATATTCTGAACTTCATCAGCCTTCTGTCCAGAGGGTCATTTCTACAACAGCAGTTTTTCCAAAACAAGAGACTGAGACTCAGCTATCAGCTTTGCAGCTACCTCATAGAATCGCTGAGCCTCCTTCTCC
Source organism: Neolamprologus brichardi (assembly GCF_056152115.1). NCBI lineage: Eukaryota > Metazoa > Chordata > Actinopteri > Cichliformes > Cichlidae > Neolamprologus > Neolamprologus brichardi. The sequence goes on along the minus strand of NC_142106.1, from coordinate 29,065,510 downwards.
ATCTCAACCACTCCATGCACAGCCTCAGCTGCATGTTGTAAAAACTGCTCTGGTACAGAGAGCAGAAAACCTTCATGTAGGTGAACCAAAAATACCTGACTTCAAGGAAGGTTAGGATCTTGAAAGTTTCTTTGTACAATTAGACGGCAAAGCTTAAAACCACCATAGGTGAGATTGAGGACTTAGTACTGAAGCTGCAGCTGATCCCACATGATGTGGGGTGAGAGGCAGAGTGCAGCATATCTGAATACTATGATGATGGCAAGCTGCATCCTGTTGTCTCCGAAATTTAGATTACTTTATAAAAATGCATTTTCATGGATATTTTCATGGGATTGGTCTTCTTTTCATGTTTATTGATTTATTTTAGACTGTTTATCTGTCCTTGATGTCTCTGCATTTCATAGTGAACCAGTCCTATATTTCCTTCCAAGTGTTACAGTGCAGAAAAAATACCTAATACTTAAAGTGCAGTTCAATGTAAAAAAAAAAGAAGAAAAAAAACCAAAACAAAACATAACAAAACATTTCAAACGTTTAACTGTAATGTTACATCACCTCACCGCTCTTAGTATATGCTTATGTAAAACAGTTTAACAGAAGGAGATTATACCTGGTGTTTGTTTAAGGAAAACAGAAGCAGAGCTAATATTCATGAAGTCATTTAGAGTAACCTGTTAAAATACTCAAGTTTGAAGTGAGAGTGCTGAAAGTAGAGACCTGACAGTCGCACATTAAAATCTGTTTGCCTTACACATGCAGAGCATGATCTTCATCTCCCATTTCCAGCACAAAATGTATTATAAAAGCAAATTAAAGTTACAAACTCGGTCTAATTTGCATCAATGTACACATTATTTAAAATTACTCAAGTTTTTATGTATATAAAAGTGCAGTGTAAACAGGACTACTTTAATTTATCATTTTGATTTGATAGTCCAATATCCCACCTTAACATTACATTTTTTTTAAACAATATATGAATAATAATAAAATAAATGCAAGCAGCCTCTCACACAGGTGGAATATGCAGGCTGGCCTGCAAGTCTGAGTTGGATAAGTGTTTAAGAGGATGGATGTTATCTACTCATTTTATGTAATGTTCATGTTCTCCCTGTGCCTCACTCCCAGATTAAGATAATGGATGAAGTTATTAAGCAGCATAAATAAGGAAGACATGTTTATATGTTTTTGCTTCTTGGACTGTTAGCATTGCAGTGTTTTCTGCACCTTTTTTCCTGTTTCCTCATCATGTAAATGACACCTTTTATAACTCTTGTATAAAATTCCTCCCCCATCTGTGAGTCAGTCTGTCAGAGGAAACAAATGCACTTTTTAAAATGTAATATTTAAAATGTAAAATACTAAGTCCTTCCTATCTTACCGGTGGGCTTTTTAAACTGTAAAATGGGTGCTAAACACACCTGTGCGCCAAGACAAAAGCAAAGTGTTTGGTATAAGTAACCAGGTCAAACCAGCTCTTTTATAGGATGTGAGCTGGCAAAAGTAGAATAATTGGGTGGTCAACCATTTGCAGAAATTTAAAGTAATTAGAGGTTATGTGCACATATGACATGTCTGCTTCCATTTTTGACAAGTGATTGATAATGTTAGGATTATTTGTGAAAACTAATCTCCCTTATGTCATAGGCCAGTGTGATGTGAGAAGGCGTTGTCCGAGAATATATAAAGGTGGACTTTGGGATGTCGGAGAGATGGATAGGTTGCAATGTTGGAAGTTGTTGTGCATGTAAAAGATTGCCCAATAAACTAATTGTAATCATCAGGAGCTGTTGCTGTAAAGTCAATCTAGTCATAGCCAGACCACAAGGTGGCACTATCTGTGTGGACACTAAGATATGAGCTACAGGGTAGAAGAAGACACCACAAGAATGAGAGCTAGAAAGTAGTGGTATACGTGTTCTTCCTGCTAGCTAAGTGTGAATAATCAAAGCATGTAGCAAATCATAAAATGACTCATTCTTCATAAATAGGAAGACAAACAAAACACAGTACCAGGAGTAAAAAATCTAAGCTGGGGTGCATCATGGACGACAATCATTGATTCTACCATGGAGGAGATTGATTGACAGTGGTCTACAGCCGATCAGGATGCAGAACACAATGCGCTGTTAAAAAAAAAAAAAAAAAAAAAAAAAAAAAAGCATGCAAAATTGCACACTGCGAAGCAGCAAAGCGAGGATGCAAAAGGTGAACCGCGTTATAGCGAGGGACCAATTCAATTCAATTTTATTTATATAGCGCCAAAGCAAAACAACCGTTGCCTCAAGGTGCTTTATATTGTGCAGTATATCCTATAATAATAGATACAGAGAAAAGCCCAACAATCATATGACTCCCTATGAGCAAGCACTTTAGCGACAGTGGAAAGGAAAAACTCCCTTTTAACAGGAAGAAACCTCCGGGAGAACCAGGCTCAGGGAGGGGCGGCCATCTGCTGTGATTGGTTGGGGTAAGAGAAGGAAGACAGAATAAAAGACATGCTGTGGAAGAGAGACAGAGGTTAATAACAGATATGATTCAATGCAGAGAGGTCTATTAACACATAGTGAGTGAGAAAGGTGACTGGAAAGGAAAAACTCAATGCATCATGGGAATCCCCGGCAGCCTACATCTATTGCAGCATAACTAAGGGAGGATTCAGGGTCACCTGGTCCAGCCCTAACTATATGCTTTAGCAAAAAGGAAAGTTTTAAGCCTAATCTTAAAAGCAGAGAGTGAAGTGCTCTAATAGGGTGATATGATACTACAAGGTCATTAAGATAAGATGGGGCCTGATTATTTAAGACCTTGTATGTGAGGAGCAGGATTTTGAATTCAATTCTGGATTTAACAGGAAGCCAATGAAGGGAAGCCAAAACAGGAGAAATATGCTCTCTCTTTCCAGTCCCTGTCAGTACTCTTGCTGCAGCATTTTGGATTAACTGAAGGCTTTTCAGGGAGTTTTTAGGACTTCCTGATAATAATGAATTACAGTAGTCCAGCCTGGAAGTAATAAATGCATGAATTAGTGTTTCAGCGTCACTCTGAGACAGGATATTTCTAATGGTACTGCCTAAGGGAAGCATGTATAATGTAAACAGAATTGGTCCTAGCACTGAACCCTGTGGAAACCATAAAGCAGAGAACTTTCTAAACCTGATGTATTTGATGAAATTGGGGAATTTATGTGACCTGTCCTTGATGTCTCTACATTTCATTGTGGACCATTGCTATATTTCATTGTTGAATCTATAGTTTCTGTGCTTTAAGGGAGAGTTAGTTTTATCTGTTTTGTTTTCAGTTTTCAGTTCAGTCATGTTTAATATTGTGTCCTCGTGTCTCAGCAATTAACAGAAAACTCTAACAGTCACTGAATATTGTATGATGAAGTTAACCTGGAACATTTTGCAACCATAAATGGGAAAGATTTATTTATAGTTTTACATTTTTTTCCTGTTCCTGCTCTTGCTCATTCAATGTTCAACAGTGCAGTGTTATATTTCTGTTTCCACAGCATTACATAAAATCCCCATTTCATCCTCGAAATATAGACTGGATCATTCTGGTGGAATATTTTAATATTCAGATGTTGACCTTTGGCAAACAAGATCTCTGTGTTAGTGTCGCATACAACCTTCTTTTGACAGCAGTCTTTATGAACACACTGAGGAAAGACATCAAGGTGATTTACAAGTACAAAATATTCATGACCACAATTTGAGCACAGGCCCACTGAAAGAATCCATAAAATCTGATATACAATGATGGCATACCATTCCTTTTCTGGACCTACTCTCTAGGATTGAATCAATTAGATTAAACATTCTTCCCCGATTGCTGTATTTGTTTTAGTCCCTACCGATTCTCAAAGACAATTTCTCAAAACAATTTGTAGCAATCATAAATGAAAAAAGATATATTTACATTTTGTTTCCTCTTCCTGCTCTTGCTTGTTCGACAGTCAACAGTGCAGTGTTAGATTTCTGTTCTCTACGGCATTACATAAAATCCCCGTTTCATCCCCAATATATACACTGGATCATTCTGCTGGAATATTTTAATATTCAGATGTTGATCTTTGGCAAACAAGATCTCTGTGTTAGTGTCGCATACAACCTTCTTTTGACAGCAGTCTTTATGAACACACTGAGGAAAGACATCAAGGAGAGAACTAACCAGATGTAAGTTTAAACTTTCTTAAGTAATTTAATCTACGAGTGTAGATGATGTCATTACTGAGTATTTCTGACAGTGTTTCTATTTTTCTGGTTTTTAAATTTTGCAACCAAATATAAAAACTAAAATATTTTACATGAATAATTTTTTAGTGCAGCAGAGCACTTAAATCTTTCCACTAAACTCATCTGGTATGGAAGCTGTCCAGAAGACAAGAGATACAATTTGGGACTGATGGTGGATCAAGTTTCACTCATGATTAGCACAAAAACACAGGATCACACCAAATCACAAAATGAGTCTGCACTGCTTTAACCAAACAACATTTCTCTTGAAAAACTTAAAAGTCACTGAAATATATCACACAATATAAGGCGCATACAAGTGTATTAAGTGGACATGAACTTGTGTTTTTGAATGACCTGGCATTTGGCACTAATTTACAAGCATTTAGCTGCACATCTTTATTTTTTCCCTCTGTCCTCCTTTTTTATTCCTCTACATTACGCTGGGTGACTTGTGTACTGTAAAGTGTGGAGTCAGTTTAAAGTATTTCAGTTATTTTTATATTACTGCTTTAATAAATGCCTGATAAAATAAAAAAAGGACCAGATATAAAAAAAATAGATTAAAATAAATATGTTTCTGTTTGATTGTGGTTTACATATTTCAGCCTGAAAAACGCTGTTCATGCAGCACATAAGATTAAGAATATTGCTGTCTCTATGTCAGCTCAAATATATCTGACATAAAAGATGCTGTAGAGTTTCTTTCTTTTTATTCTAACTGGCAAAGGGATTTTCTCTATTCATCAGCTTTATTTCAGCTGGTTTCATGAAACCATTTAGACTACTGACACTATTTATGAACCCTGTGGCTCAAGCCGCTCAGTTCTGATCAGTTTGATTGTATGATTCTCAGATTCTTTCTCCTATCAGCAACATTAGGTCAGTGTTTCTTCTTCATGTCTCACCTGTACCACTTTATTAAAGACAAGAAGTCAATTCAATACAAATCTTTTTTTTATATATCCCAACAACAATTTCCTCACAGCCCTTTAGGTTAAGGTTGTAAGGTTAAAACCCTACAATAATAAAAATGAAATGAAAACAGAAAACGAACATTTGCAGACCTTGCCAAAACGTTTGCCATGGAAGACATGACACTCCACACAGCATAAAGTTGAAGCCTGGTCTGGACTTCACGACAAACAGATAGAAACATGTCATGTCATTGGTCTCTGCCAGGCGTGAAATTATTACTTTTAAGTAGTTAGGAAAGTTTGGAGTCATAATCTTTGGTTTATCTGGGGCCAGCAGGCTAAGCAGAGAAGAGCAGGCTTGCCTCTCCCCAGCCACCTAATCCAGCTCTCTTTTCACCTCGATGTTTTGGTACAGTGTCCACATCACTGCAGATACAGCACCAATCTGTTCATAGATCACCCTCTCCCCTCACTCATCAACAAAATACTTAAACTCCTCCACTTGGGGTAATAAGTCATCCCACTCTGGGAATGCTGGTGAAGAGTTGTGAGCTGAAGATCTTGACAGTTGAGAGCATGTCTCTGTGTTTGTGCCTGACATGCTCGCCCTGTGATGTTTGTCATCACATCTGTGTTATACCTGTGTCGCTGGTGTATTTTTCTCGGTTGTGTGGATCACTTCAGCTCAGTTTTCTCTGTTTTTTCTTGTCTGCTCTTTGCAGAACTTGCAAGACTTTTTTATATGAGGTATTCAGATTTGATAAGACGAATGGAATACTTAGAATGTTTTATATCTTAGAATGTAGCAACCCGCCCTTCCATGTGTTACAGTGCTGAACAAAATATCTAATACTGAAAGTGCAGTTCAATGTAAAAACAAAACAAAACAAAAAAACCCAAAACTAAAAAAAACTAAACAAAACATTTCAAACATTCAACTGTAATGTTACATTACCTCACCACTCTTAGTTTATGCTTATGTAAAACAGAAGCAGATTATACCTGGTGTTTGTTTAAGGAAAACAGAAGCAGAGCTAATATTCATAGAGTCATTTAGAGTAACCTGGTAAAATACTCAAGTTTGAAGTGAGAGTGCTGAAAGTAGAGACCTGACAGTCACACATGACAGTCTGTTTGCCTTACACATGCAGAGCATGATCTTCATCTCCCATTTCCTGCACAAAGATTATTATAAAAGCAAATTAAAGTTACAAACTCGGTCTAATTTGCATCAATGTACACATTATTTAAAATTACTCAAGTTTTTATGTATATAAAAGTGCAGTGTAAACAGGACTACTTTAATTTATCATTTTGATTTGATAGTCCAATATCCCACCTTAACATTACATTTTTTAAACAATATATGAATAATAATAAAATAAATGTAATCAGCCTCACACACACACACACACAGCTGGAATATCCTCCAGGCTCGCCTGCAAGTCTGAGTTGGATAAGTGTTTAAGAGGATGGATGTTAACATTATATAAAATGAGTAGGTTATGCTCTCCCTGTGCCTCACTCCCAGATTAAGATAATGGATGAAGTTATTAGCAACATAAATAAGGAAGACATGTTTATATGTTTTTACTTCTTGGACTGTTAGCAGTGCAGCGGTTTCTGCACCTTTTTTCCTGTTTCCTCATCATGTAAATGACACCTTTTATGACTCTAGAATAAAAATCCGCCCATCTGTGAGTCAGTCTGTCAGAGGAAACAGATGCACTTTTTAAAATGTAATATTCAAATCTTGACCTCGACAAAGAGAGCTCTCTTTTAGTGTATTTTAATATTTACTTGAGAGCTGTCTTCATGAACACACCAAATAGAGAAGAATTTATCACATGTAAGTTTAAAGCCTTTAATATTATTTCATATTTGTGGTAGATAGGTGATGTGTAATGTACATTTGTGTATTCAAAAAAGAAAAAAAAACTGGTATTGGGTCATTTTGTATTCATTTGTGTTCTAGCTTCAGTTTAGCTCATCCAGTCAATTTCTAGGTTGCTGTTAGTACTTTGTTTCTTAATTTCTTTGTGTCATCTTCCCCTGTGTTAAAGTTGTTGTTTATTGAGTGTTATTGGTCATGTTTCTTGCCTGCCTGGTTAATGTTGTCAAGTTTGTGTCACGCCTGCGTCTTGTCATGTTTTCCTGTTTATTTTGAAAGTCCAGTTTTCATGTCTTTATGTTTTGGTTTACAGTTCCTGTACAGCATTATGTTCATCCTAGTCAGCTGTATCCTCATGTGTCTCTACCTCCCCTGATCACCTCATTTTTATTTAAGTCCTTTGTCTCTTACTGTTCTTTGTCAGATCGTCTGTTATCCTCACCATAGATTTCATAGTTTTCCCTCATTGTTTCACTGTGTTTCATAGCATTCCTAGTTACTCTGTGTTCATAGTTTTTCATAGTTCTTTCACAGAGTGTCATAGTCTTTTAGTTTACACAGTGTTCTTAGTCCCCTTAGTTTTCCCAGTTCCAATGTGTCTCTAGAGTGTTTCTCATGCCATCAGCCACAGTAAAGGCTGGCTTTATTTTTTGGAAACTTAGTTCTGTCTCCACCATGTCTGCTTTTGGGTGTACCTCATCTACACACCGTGAAAAGATTTCAAGATGAGTAACATAAATGGTTTAATCAGCCTGTTCATGAGCTGCTGTATTATTAAAAAAAATTAGTCTATTCTGGTTTATAATGCTTCACATTTATTTCATATTTCCTACCATCTTGTCTTGATCCATCTTTTCCTTCCTGACATAAAGGTGCATCAAAGAAGTTCTGTTCAAATATTTGTTTCCTTGAGCAATAAAACATCACTTTCATCTGTCAGATCAAAGATGCAGTGGAGTCTGTATCTGCTTATTCTGATGGGTAAGTGGATTGTTTTACCAAATATACTGTATTAAATTTAAAATGAACACAGATTAATGTTGATTTATTAAACATTTGCAATATTTTACCAGAATATTCACTGAATATAGATCATTGTTTGTCTGATCAAGATTTTTCTATCATCTGATTTTTGTATTATTTTAGGTCAGTGTTGCTTCTTTACATGCCGCCTGTATGAGTACCACTTTATTGAAGAAAACAAGAGCTGGTATGAAGCACAGAGATACTGCAGAGAGAAATATACAGACCTGGCCAAAGTGTTTGACATGACAGACATGAGCAGACTCCGTAACTCCACACAGAATCAAGGAGAAGCCTGGATTGGACTGAACAACAACACAGGTGGAAACAGGACGTGGCATTGGTCTCTGCCAGGAGTGAAATACATTCAAAATGACAGCAGCTGGAATCAGAGTGGAAGAGCTGATAGTGAGGCTTATGGAAACTGTGTGAGGAAAAGAGACAAGCTGGCAGAAGTTTCATGCAACCATCCTACATGGTTCATCTGCTATGATGGTGAGGAGATGTGAATAATATTATTATTATAATATCATCATATAAAAATATAATGTAATGACATAGTGGGGATTTTAGAAAAATACAGTTTCAGGAGACAAATTATTGAGGGATGTCTTCTTGTGCTTTTGTGTTTGTTGCACAGAAATGAAGAAAGACAATAAAACATATTATTTGATTGAAGAATTAAAGAACTGGACACAGGCTCAGAGCTACTGCAGATCCCATTACACTGACTTGGCCAGTGGACTCGATCAGGTAGATGGAGAAGAACTCACGATGATGAAGAAAAAGAGAGACCCGAGTAATGCATGGATCGGTCTGTTCAAAGACAGCTGGAGGTGGTCAGATGGGAATGATTCCTCTTTCAGATACTGGGATATGCAGTTATTCAATGATAAACAAAGCAACAAGAAATGTGCTATGACTCTGTTAAACAGATCAGGAAAATGGAGCTCTGATGAATGTGGCAAAGAAAAACCTTTCTTCTGTTATGATGGTGAGTTTGTACAAATGTTTTTCTCTGTTTTCCAAAATTAAATCCCAATGTCATTACTAGGGATGGGTATTGTTTAGGTTTTATCCGATACCAGTACCAAACCGGTACTTTTGAAACGATGCCGGTGCTTAAACGGTGCTCGAACCGGTGCTTAAAGAATGGAGAACACACACTTTGTCCAAAAACCTCTCATGTTCAGCTGTTTTTTTTGTAAAAAAGATAACAATGTTAGCCTTTTCTAGAAAAGGCTAACATTGTTTTTCTAGAAATTTTTCTTGTTGTTTGTTGTTGTTTCATTGTTTTTCTAGAAAAGAAAACTTTTCTAGAAAATTTTCAGGAAGATCTGTATAAGTGTAAACCTGGTCATCTATAATTTCCTTCTGCAGTTAACTTTTCTCATTTTAATTTTGGAATAAATTGAAAATGAAAGGAAAATAACTGAAACTGAACTTTAACTTCTCTTTTTAGCTATTACAGATAAATTGATCCTGATCAAAGAAAACAAGACCTGGGAAGAAGCCTTGAATTACTGTGAAAACAACTACAAGGGGCTGGTTTCTATCACCAACCCTGAGGTGCAGGGACGGGTCCAGGAAAAAGCCAAGAATGCTGACAGTCCCTATGTTTGGATCGGACTGAGCTACAAATGCACTCTGGGATTATGGTTGTGGGTCAGTGACTACGTAGTCTGCTATGACAAGTGGGCCAAAGAGGGGAAGACTGAAGGGTGTGACATGTCTGTAGGCGTGGACAGAGGAGGACAGCATGAGTGGTTCAGTCGCAGGAATAATGAGACGTATAATTTCATTTGTTCCAAACAGTAAGTTTTAAACTTTCTGATTTCTTATAAACCTAAAAATATCTATTCAAACAGTGAAATAGTAGGATCATTTAATGAAATCAATTTAAATTTGATCCTAATATAACTAATCTACACTATGCTAAGTTATTTAGACCATCAGAGGGAGGAATGCCCACAAATGTAATGATGTAAACATTAAACCTTGACTAATGTCAAGTTCAGTCACAATGGTTACAGGGGGATCCTGTGTGTCACTTTGAAATGATTGTGAAGAATAAAAGCTATTTGTGTTTTATTATTATATAATCATAAATCAAAAATTTGCTTCATCTCTAAAACCAGGTAAAATAAAAAATACTGTCTAGTTATGCAGTCTTTTTTTTACTATTGTAAACAGAACAATACTGACATTTTTTAAATTTAAAAACAAATTAATTTCCCCATTCATGTTTTGTTGTGCTGTTCGAACATTTGCATGTTTCTGACAAAGGCTGCCATCAAGGAGATGATCGAGTTTAATGTACAATCTTAAAGACTGTTAGATTTTCTCTACGTTTGTATTGTTGCTGAACTTTGGATTGTGGTTGTGTTTTCTGGGTCGTTGATATTTAGCTTCCAGTTATTTCCATTTTATTTTGTTTTATTTTTTTATTAAATGATACAAATTTATTTGAGATGATTTGATGTCTTTAATTCTGAGCTTCTGTTCCAAAGATCTTTAGATTCATTCTGTGTTTTGTAGGTTTATGACGTCCTCGTGGTTTTAGGTTTCTTGTGCTCCATTCTGTTCTTTCAGTCTCAAGTTTGTCTTCTGTCTCTGTCAACTTCATATCTTTGAGTCTTGGTCTCAGTTTTAGTTATTTCCTGTTTTATTTTGATATCCTGTTGTGACTCGTGTTTTATGTTTAGTTCTACTTCCCCTGTCTCATCCTGTGTCATTAGTTTTAGTTGTCCTGACCTGTTTCCTCTCCCCTCATTATCTGCTGTGTATTATTGTCTCAGTCTCTGCTTGTCCTTTTGTGGTTGTTTTGGAAGAGTTATTGTTTTGGATTCTTTGTGGCTGATCTGTGGTGATTTTGTATCTTATGAAAACTTATCATTAAAGATCCTTAAGTTTATATCAGTCTCCCGAGTCCTGCATTTGGGTCCACATCCTGTCTGCCCACACGGTTTTGACAAAGTCACAGAATCCAGTATACTGCTGGTTGATGTATAGCTGCGTTAATTACTTGCCTGCAGGTGGCTGCAAGGAGTGACTGATGACTATTAAGGCCTTTCAGCATGAAATAGTGCATATATAAATGTATATAAATATAAATGTTTTCTGTAATTTGTTGAATAATTGTGTGAGTCAGTGTATAAAATAAGTAAAATGTTAAATACCTGCTAGACTGAAAGAAAGTCTGCTCTGATGATAACCAGGGTGCAAAGGAATGATCAGGAAAGCAAAATAAATCTGTGGTTTTGTATTAACTGTGAGTGCTGAATGTGGTGTAATAATGCGAGACTGCACAGCTTATCTGAAAACTATTGATGACAAAGTGAATTTTACTTATTTACAGAAGACCTTTGGGTAGAGCAGGACAAAGAACGAGTAAGAAGGTTCCTCACATCCCAGACATGAATTGCTCATATCTCCTCTATCAAGTGCCCACTCATCTTTAGATATTCAATCTCTGTGTTTACATAAAATCCATGTTATCTAGCCAGGCCCTATGATCCTCTCCATCTCCAACCATTGTCTTGATCCTGGTGAGTAGCTGAAAAATTTCACCAGCTTCCTTAGTCGCCTTGGTATCCGCCCCTGGGCAGGGCCGTCAGATCTTCAATAGCTCCACTTGCTTGGAGGTGATTTGAGGTAATCAGGCTGGAGAGATTTAAGCCCTATGCTGACGTTCCTCCTCGGCCAGTTTGTCAACTACTTTATTTTTGTAGCCAGCTTTAATGTTCAATGTTCTGTTTGCCAAGTCCCACTTTTGCCTCCAAATTAAGCTCATGTTTTGGACCTTGAATAAGCTACCTTTCCTCTGAAAATCTCTCCATGCCTCACCTGCCTGCCCTTCTTCCATCACACTCCCTATGGAAATCAAGTCAGCCAACTCACACTGTCTAACTCACCTGGACTCACGCCGCCTCTCCCTCCAAGCATCTTTCACTCCGCCTGCGAGTAAGCTTGAAATACAACTGTGATCACCTTCTCTAGGGCTCATTTTTTGTCCCTATTCAAACACTGCTCAACTCTCTCCTCAGTGTGATCACTGAACGTAACCAGCCACGCTCCAGTTACTCTTCCAAGCCCAATTTTCCCCACTCAGCCCCCACGACCACGTTAACATGCTACGCCAAGCCCCTGTTACATTCTGAGCTTTGTTGTGTTCAGTTACAGACAAATATTGACTTGTGCTAGTACAATAAACACATTGTTAAAACTTTCTCGCCACCTCTGCTCTGGGTTTCTGCATTTGGGTTCAGTTTTGGTACCGGCCTTCTGCCCCTGTGACAACCATTTGCCCACTTTTAATTAAGTCAAAGGTTTTTTCATTTTATGTATTCATTTAATGTTAGTTTACAATCGCATTTTTACTATATCATACACTTTAAAATTCAGACAGTCAGAGATGAGTGTGTCCTGTGCTGTCAGTCACACAAACACACATACACTTATATATATATATATATATGTGTATATATATATATACATACATATACATACATATATATATATATATATATACTGCTTCAGAAACACTTTGCAGGGGCTTAGGTCGTCTAAGCAGAGTCACGTGATAAGCGACGTCCGAAGCTTTATTCAGCACTCCACTGCTTTAGTCCCTGATCCATTGGTTTATAACAAATTGAATCATTGGTGGGATTTGTGCTGTGTTTTGGGGATTTTGTGCGAGAGGGAGCGAGCTAATTGTGTGTGAGATAATTAGAGACATTTAATAGGCTCTGCCTATTCCCGAATAAAACCATTTCATCAGCAATTTGGCTCCCTGGTCTGAAATCTACATAAGAAATAAACAATACATATATATGTATAATTATAGAAGTTATTTTATTATATATAAACTTACCTGTCCACTGGTTAATTACATAATCACGTGAAGGAAGGGGCTTCATGGCACAGACAATCTCCCAAACTATTATAAGATCCTGTTCAACATTGTTAATATAGTAGAGAACACACAATGGCACATGTTTCAACAAGGGTGGTTTATTCATCTAAATGATGTATTATGAAAATAGACATACCACAACCCCCTCCCCCTCCAAAAAAGAAAAAAAAAATACACGTTCAAAGCACCATATCAGCCTGATATCAATCTAAGTTGTACATTCAAGCTGCTCTTCATATTATGGGCCACCAGAGGTCACCAAAGAGGACTGTTTTGACAAGTAATGAACCGTTTTTCTATACATGCTTCAGAAAGCTTAATTTGGCCATGACTACTAAAAGCCTTACCGTTACGCCTATCCATTGAATAATTAATTTCCATTAAACACAACAAGTGGAGCCTACACATTGATGATGTCACGACAATAAAACAATAAAGAGAGCACAACCATTCATGATCAAGCAACAATAATTTGAATTGGGAAAATGTTCCTTCTCAAGTTACTTCTGTTTCCAGTCGAGTGTTCACATTGACTATGACAGTCAAACAGTGCCATCTAGTGGCTATATAGGTTAGCAGCAGAGTAAACGTGTATTACATTTCTAATGCGACTACAGATTTGACTCTTACACTTTATCTACAGCAAATACACATAACACACAACACTAATGTTATTTTACAGATATCTACTACAGACCACATATGTACCACAGCATCTTTAAAGGTTTAGAAGGAAACAATGGAAGTCCAATGAATACTGATGTAGAAGCCAACAGACAGTTTATTCTCTATGCTTCATGCATATTTGCTGCTGTGAGAGAGGTCAGATTGTTGGAGCTGACTGAAAATCGAATAGGACTTTTTGGGACTGTGCTGAAACATGTTTAACTGTGAGGCTGATAAGGCCAAGGTTATTATACTGAGCTAAAACTATAATCAAAACCTGGAATTGAAAAAAAAAACTAAAATAAAAATAAAAACTGACTTTTGAAAAAATAAATAAAACTTATTGAAACAATTTTATAAAGAATAAAAAAGTTATCTATCCATCCACACATTTTCTCCCACTTGTTCCCACTTATTTCTCACTTGCACTTCCTACTTGGGTGTGCGGGCTAGAGTCGAGGCGACAGGCAGATTGCATCATATCTGAGTATTGATTATGTCTCCATAATTTAGATTTCTTTATAAAAAATACTTTGTACATAGTAAAATATAAAATGTATAAATAAAATTGAATTTATGGAATGGAATGTACGTGTACATTTTCATGGGTTTTGATCTTCTTTTAATGCCAATCATTTTATTTTATGTCCTTGATGTCTCTGCATTTCATAGTGAACCAGTCCAGTTAGTTTTATGTGTTTTGTTTTCAGTTTGGAGTTTAGTATTTACTGTTCTTACCTCCTTTGTGTCCTCGTGTCTCATCATTTAACAGAAAACTCTAACAGTGTCACTGAACATTGAATTTAACCTGGAGCATTTTGTAGCAACTATAAATGGGAAAGATTTATGTGTAGTTATACATTTTCTTTCCTCTTCCTGCTCTTGCTCGTTCGATATTCAACAGTGAGTGTTATATTTCTGTTTTCCACATGATTACATAAAATCCCCGTTTCATATCTGACATATCTCACACTGGATCATTCTGCTGGAATATTTCAATAGTCAAATCCTGACCTTTGGCAAACAAGATCTCTGTGTTAGTGTCGCATACAACCTGCTTTTGACAGCAGTCTTTACGAACACACTGAGGAGAGACATCAAGAAGAGAACTAACCAGATGTAAGTTTAAATCTTTCTTAAGTAATTTAATCTTTGTACATATGCACAGATCGAGTGTAGATGATGTCATTACTCAGCATTTCTGACAGTGTTTCTTTTTTTTGGTCTTCATATGATTCAAACATTAAAATTAATGAATTTATATTATTTGACCACATATAAAAACTAAAATATTTTACATGAGTAATTTCTTTAGTACAACTGAGCACTTATATTTTTCCACTACCCTCATCTAATATGGACGACTAAAAAAGCTAAAATTTGGGACTGATTGTGGATAAAGTTTCACTCATGATTAGCACAAAAACACAGGATCAGACCAAATCACAAAGTGAGTCTGCACTTATTTAACAAAAAAGAAAGAAAAAAAAAAGAACTTTTCAAAGGATTATCTTTATATTTAAAGTGGTCAGTATGAAAAACTGAAATATTAGAGGAACATTAAACTGGCATTTGGCACTAATTTACGAGCATTTAGCTGCAGCTCTTTTCTATTCTTTCCCTCTGTCCTCCTCCTTTATTTCTATGTTATGCTGGGCGACTTATGTACTGTAATGTTTGGAGAGACTTTAAAGTATTTCAGTTATTTTATATTACCTATATTATAAATGCCTTACCAAATAAAAACAGGGCCTAATTTGGAAAAAAAAATAGATTAAAATAAATATGTTTCTGTGTTGATCGTTTTGATTGTGGTTTACATATTTCAGCCTGACATACGCAATTCATGCAGGACAGAAAAGAGTTGTTACCCAACTGTCTCTATGTCAGCTCAAATATGTCTGATATAAAAGATGTTGTGGAGTTTATTTCTATTTATTCTGACTGGTGGTTCATGGTCCATGCCCCCAGTTCTACTTTTGTAACACTTCTGTAGTCGTTACAGTACACTAGGACCAGTTAGGTTCGACTACTAGAGTAGTAATGAGTGTAGCGTGTAATAAAGACCACAGACCAGAAAATAAGTTTAAATTGCCGCCTTGTTATTTTGAAAAGACAGAGAATAGACAGTTGACACACACACTACATAACACAGTGGTTTGGGAACCACTGTGAACAACCTGATTGGGTGTGGCTGGTCACAGGAGTCCCCGTGCCCTTTCACAATAAGACTCTGAACACATATTTTAGCCATTTTACCTGAATTAACATAAAAACACCATGAATTAGCAAGTTTTTTAACCTTTTAACATGTTTTTAAACAAATGAAATCCTATACCATAAATTATATCATTGCTGATGTTTTTTTTTAATGAATTTTCTAACCATTATGATCTATTTATTGACTATTTATCACCTGTAATATATTTCTTATGACTGTTTTTACTAATAAACATAAGCAGCCTCTCACACAAACAGCTGGAATAAGCTCCAGGCTGAGTTGGACAAGTGGTTAAGAGGATGGATGGTAACATTATATATTATGAGCACTGTTTATGTTTTTGATTCAATAATCTTCAATTAGTTGATCGGCTGTAGCTGAGTAACTGAAAGTGGTCAAACCTAGAGTTTAAGTTATAAACACCTGCTTCAGATCATATTATGTCATGGGGGTCATCTCTGTGGGGCTGATAACATCCAGAGCAAGTGTATATAAAGTATTATTGTACCTAGTCAGGCTTGTTTGCTCAGTAAAAAGTTACCTTTATGTGGAGTTTGGATTAAAAATGAGTAGATATCTTACTAGCTGCAGCTGAAGCTGTGATATATTCTCATTATTGAGTAGATCAAGTTCCCCCTGTGCCTCACAATGAATGAAGTTATTAAGCAACACAAATAAGGACGACATGTTTATATGCCTTTTGTTGATCTACATATTTTATATTCTTTACATTATTTACATTTGATCTTTTACATTGTGTATAATGTCTATTGATTCTATTGTTTATTTTAATATTTGTGTGCATGCTTTGTGACTGCCTGTCTGTGAAAAGCACTTAATAAATAAACTTAACTTACTTACTTACTTATACGTTCTTGCTTCTTGGACAGTTAGCAGTGCAGTGCTTTTTTTCCATGTTTTCCTGATTGCTCATAAACATCTTTGAATCGTATTTGTAAATGACCCCTTTCAATTCAATTCAGCTGGAATTTTTTAAGAAAAAAAAACGCTCTCATCGGTCCATCATTCTTTCAGCGGAAATAGTCACACGCTCGTATTTTAATATTCAAATCCTGACCAGGACAAAAAGAGCTCTCTTTACTGTAGAGAATAAATTATAACATGTAAGTTTACCTGTGATATTTCCTATCATCATATATTAATCAATTTTTTCCTTTCCTGACATAAAGTGTGCATCGAAGAAGTTTTGTTCAAGTCTTTGTTTCCTTGAGCAATAAAACATCACTTTCATCTGTCAGATCAAAGATGCAGTGGAGTCTGTATCTGCTTATTCTGATGGGTAAGTGGATTGTTTCACCAAATATACTATACTATATAATATAATATAATATAATATAATATAATATAATATAATATAATGATAATTCATTAAAGATTTGCAATATTTCTAACAATACATTCACTGAATATAGATCCATCTTTATCAAGCAAAGCTTTTATTCATCATCTAAATTTGATAGGATGATGGGATGATTCGTTTCTTGTATCAGCACTTTTTTTTCTTTTGCTGTTTATAAGTCAGTCTGTCTTCTTGACATGTTAGCTGGATAATTATTGTTTTACTGAGAAGCTCCTGAAAAGGAATTCAACGATATGTTTGACTGATTTATTTGACAGTTTCAACCTGTAATGTTTAATTTCTTCATTCAGACTTTTATGTATATCATTTGTCTGTATTTCAGGTCAGTGTTGCTTCTTTACATGCCGCCTGTATGAGTACCACTTTATTGAAGAAAACAAGAGCTGGTATGAAGCACAGAGATACTGCAGAGAGAAATATACAGACCTGGCCAAAGTGTTTGACATGACAGACATGAGCAGACTCCGTAACTCCACACAGAATCAAGGAGAAGCCTGGATTGGACTGAACAATGCAGGTGGAAACAGGACGTGGCATTGGTCTCTGCCAGGAGTGAAATACATTCATAATGACAGCAGCTGGGATCAGAGTGGAAGACAAAACTGGGAACCATATCCTGGGAACTGTGGGAGGAAAAGATACGATAATGGAGATAAAAAGCTGGCAGATGTTTCATGTGATTTTACAAAATGGTTCATCTGCTACGATGGTGAGGAGATAATTTTAAATTATATTATAATATTGTGATTTGAAAACATAAAGAAATCACATAACCGTCATTTCAGAAAAAAGTTTCAGGAGACAAATAATTGAAGGATGTTACCGTGTTTTTTCTGTTGGTTTCACAGGAATGAAGAAAGACAAGAAAACATTGCATTTAATTGAAACATTTATGAACTGGACACAGGCTCAGAGCTACTGCAGATACAATCACACTGACTTGGCCAGTGGACCCGATCAGGTAGATGGAGAAGAAATGAAGACCCTGTTCAATGGCCGTCCCATGAGTGTGTGGATGGGTCTGTTCAGAGACAGCTGGAGGTGGTCCGATGGGAGTGATTTCTCTTTCAGATACTGGGATATGCAGTTATTCAATGATGAACAAAACACCAAGACATGTGCTATGACTCTGTTAAACAGATCAGGAAAATGGAGCTCTGATGAATGTGACAAAAAAAAACACTTCTTCTGTTATGATGGTGAGTTTGTACAAACGTTTTCTCTGTTTTCCAAAATTAAATACCGCTGTCATTACTGAGAAGATTCATTATGATGTGTTTGTGTAGTCATTATTGTCTGTTGTACATTTTGTTTTTATAGCAGATAAATTGATCCTGATCAAAGAAAACAAGACATGGAAGGATGCCTTGAATTACTGTGAAAACAACTACAAGGGGCTGGTTTCTATCACCAACCCTGAGGTGCAGGGATGGGTCCAGGAAAAAGCCAAGGGTGCTGACAGTCCCTATGTTTGGATCGGACTGAGCTACAAATGCACTCTGGGATTATGGTTGTGGGTCAGTGACTACGTAGTCTGCTATGACAAGTGGGCCACAGAGGGGAAGACTGAAGGGTGTGACATGTCTGTAGGCGTGGACAGAGGAGGACAGCATGAGTGGTTCAGTCGCAGGAATAATGAGACGTATAATTTCATTTGTTCCAAACAGTAAGTTTTAAACTTAACCTCACTTACTGATTACCTATAAACCTAAAAAATAACAAATCAAATCACTTAATAAAATCACCTGTAATTATCCTGGTTTAACTAATCTACATTATGCTGATGCTGATGTGTCACACTGGTCTTGAGATGAATGACAGAAAATAGAAAAGGTTCTCTGGTGAGCATGTGGTGCAATCTCAGCTTTTGAATCAGTTCTTTTGAAATGTTTTTCTAAGTTAGTGATGCTTATATATAACAAAGTTATTAGACAAGCAGACAAGAAATAGCCACAAATGTAAAGACTCTTGACAAATGTCAGGCTCAGTCACTATGGTTACAAGTCACTCTGAAACCCTAATGATCAATAAAATATCTTTATTGATTTATATTAATATGTCCACATAAAATAAAGAATGTACTTCAATTCCATAACCTGGTAAAGGAAATATATTGTGTATGTATATAGTGTTTTTACTGATGTAAACACAACAATACTAATACTGACATTTTTTAATTTAAAAACTCATCAATTTCACCTATGTATATATATATATATATATATATATATATATATATATATATATATATATATATATACACAATCTGCCATCAAGGTAACGATAGAGTTTAATGTATAATGTTATATTCCATGTTTACTGTGGATCAATGCAACCTAGTGGACATTTAAAGACACAGAATAGTTTGTTGCAGGTGAATGAAATGCAGACAAAAACACTACAACAATAAAATTAATGTAAAAGCAGAGTGATTGTTGAAATACTCTGAAATGTAAATACTGCTAAATTAAAAGGAAAATATAAATTAACAAAACAGGAAGTGATGTGGATGTGAAGACCTAGGTAGAAAGGTCTGTCATGGTCCCTGAGTCTTTGACTGTTTTTAGATTTTCTCTACGTTTGTGTTTTTGCTGAACTTTGGATTATGGTTGTGTTTTCTGGGTTGTTGATATTTAGCTTCCTGTTATTTCCTTTTTATTTTCTTTATAAATGATACAAATGTCTTTGAGATTATTTGATGTCTTTAATTCTGAGCTTCTGTTCCAAAGATCTTCAGATTCTTTCTGTGTTTTGTGGGTTTATGACGTCCTCGTGGTTTTAGGTTTGTTGATCTCCTTTTGTGCTCCATTCTGTTCCTTCAGTCTCATGTTTGTCTTCTGTCTCTGTCAACTTCATATCTTTGTGTCTTGGTCTCAGTGTTTTATTTCCTGTTTTATTTTGATGTTCTGTTGTCACTCGTGTTTTGTGTTTAGTTCTACTTCCGCTGTCTCATCCTCAGTGATTAGTTTCAGCTGTCCTGACCTGTTTCCTCTCCCCTCATTATCTGCTGTGTATTATTGTCTCAGCCTCTCCTTGTCCTTTGTTTCGTGCTCTCGCATAACTGTGTTTCTCCTCCTTTGTGGTTGTTTTGGAAGAGTTATTGTTTTGAATTGTCTGTGCCTGATCTGTGGTGGTTTTGTATCTTGTAGAAGTTCATCATTAAAGATGCTTAAGTTTATGTCAGTTTCCCGAGTCCTGCATTTGGTTCCACATCCTGTCTGCCACACAGTTTTTGATAAAGTCACAGAATCCAGAGTACTGCTGATTGATCTACATCTGCATTTGCATTATATGTTAGCCTGTAGTTGGCAATAAATAGTGCCTTTGATGACTATTTACCCCTTATGGCATGGCTATTCAACTAAAAGGTTAGTTGGGACAGATTTTCAAACCGAGGAATTTATCTGGGCCAGATATTTTTTTTGCAGCCAGTAAGCAGCAGATCATGATCAGTAATTTTTTATTCTTTTTTCCCCTGTAAATCTGGTGACCTCTCAAAAATGCACGCCAAAAGGTCCATTTAAAGAAAAAGGGAGCCATAACCAAACTTTTTTTTTTGTTGCACAATTCAAATAATAACAAAAAACATTTTGATAATTCCCTTTCAAATTAAAATAAATATTTTGCTGACCACTCATTTTTCATGGTTTAGGGTAGGGTAGGCCATGGATGGAGCACCCCGTCACAAGTATACAGACACGCTTCATTTCCAGACCATTTTCCTCAAAAAAAAGCTGAAATCTTCTTGAACATTAATTCACCAGCTGTGTGTCCCACAGTAGTAAGCCGAGCAATTTGTCATCCACAAAACGGACATATATGCACAACTGTGCATTATCAGTTCTGTCTGTGAATGAATGTCTGTCCTACTATAGACATTACATCAGTTTTCTTCAGGTCATCTAACAGCATTTCAAGCTCGTCTGAAGCCAGAACTTCAACTCTACGAATATTTGAACATATCTGACAGTTTTCAATAGCAGATGTCACACTTACTTTAATTTTTTCGTCACTTATCACCGCATCCACCATGGGCAGCATGCAGCATTTCACTGTTTCAGAATCTGTGAAAGGCCTTTTCTTCTTCGTCAAGATCCAGCAAACACGAAGGGAAGCTGCTGCAGCTCTCTCTTAAGCTGTATAGGACCCTCACCATGGTAGCACGACTCCGGTTGTAAGATTGTTAAACTCGCAATTAAACTGTACTTTTGCAGCCCTCTCCTAAGATTGCTCTGGAAAGTTTGTGCAGGAAGTCTGGTGTTTGTCATTGTGGTGCCTTCGTAAGTACCGTAACACATTCACTGCAAATTAAACACATAGGTTTGGCATTTGGATTTGGCAGTAAAATGAATAATATTATAGTATTTGTCAGTCCAGGCAGGGTTAAACCGACGGTTTTATTGTCAATTTTACACTTTTGGACTGAGAAAGACACGCTGTTGTCACATCATACATTACGAGGATAGTTTAATATGTTTACATCACGATGCATTGTGGGTTAAATATTGCTAGGCTACTAGGAGTGTTGCATTCACAGTCTACACTACGCTGTAGGAATTTGTAATTTTTTTTAATTAATTAATTTTTTGCGTTTTCTCTGTGTTTCTGCCAGGACCACAGGCAGGACCACTCGCAGGTTGCTTCTGGTTCGCATGTGGCCCGTGGGCCGCCATTTGAATAGGCTTGCCTTATGGCATGAAATAGTGAATTTACACTTTTTTTATATATAATTTGTTGAATAATTGTGTGAGTCAGTGTATAAAATAAGTTGAGAAGTAAAATGTTAAATGGATTGGATTGCATTTATATAGTGCTGTTCTAGGCACCCAAAGCGCTTTACAATTCCACTATTCATTCACTGTCACATTCACACACTGGTGGAGGCACCTACAGTTGTAGCCACAGTTGCCCTGGGGCAGACTGACAGAAGCGAGGCTGCCATATCGCGCCATCGGCCCCTCTGGCCAGCACCAGTAGGCGGTAGGTGAAGTGTCTTGCCCAAGGACACAACGACCAGGACAGAGAGAACAGGGGGATCGAACCGGCACAAGGTTATTATCGTTAACGAAAACTAACGAAATAACGAAAACTAGAAGCGAAAAAACATTTTCGTTAACGGAAATAAAAATGAAAACAAGACTAAAACTGTAATGAGTGCTCACAAAACTAACTAAAATTAACTGAATTTATAGCGAAAATGTGTTTAGTTTTCGTTGATGTGTGTGTGTCATACAATAGTCAAGGGTGAAAATGAAGTGTAGTTTCCAGGTTTTTTTCTTGCTGTGTCTCATTATGCCAGCAGGTGGCAAGTACGTTAGCCGAGTCGTCTGTGTTGCTGCTCCGTCCCACGCAGAATCTCGCCAGCAAAAGTCGGGAGAAAGCGCCAGAGTCCAAGTTGGGATTACTTTGAAAATGATTGTGTTTTAGACAAAGCAAGTGTCTTGTAGTGGAAAGAGACAAATTATGCGGAACATTTCTAAAGGGAAAAAAAAATCCCACAAACCTTAAAGTGCACTTGAAAAGCTCACACAAGAAGGCTAACCTAGCTTACCTTGAGAAGGTAAGGGAGCACACTCAACCCTCATCCCCAGAAACAGAAGCTAACCCCAGGCAAGGCAGCGTGATGCATCCTGAGACAACTCCACAAAAAACATTAATGCAGTTGCCTTCAAAAAGTTTAGCGATTCACTTGAACCAAAATTACGAACACCCGGTGCTGCAAGAGTTAAAAGTCTCATTGGGGCCAAGATATATCTTTTATAGTTGCCTGGTATCAATGGTTGCTCATCTGCCCTAATTATAATTTTTTATTTTTTTTAAAGAACCCATAGGTGGGAATGTGAATGTGGGAATGTGAGAACTGGAATAGCAACATACCCAAGGATAAGCAGAAGAGAATGACTGATATGATGAAACTGGGATTTTTTTACACTTAATTATTGCAAAAATGACTAAAACTATAACTGAAACTAATCAAAACTAAACTGAAACTTAGGATTTTCAAAAAATAAAAACTAAACTAAACTAGCAAACAAATGGTAAAAACTAATTAAAACTGATATAAAATTGAAAATCTGAAGTCAAAACTAAATAAAAATAAAAACTAATGAAAATTGCAAAACTATTAAAACCCTGAACGGGAAACCTTCCGGTTACAGATGAGCTTCCCAACCCCCTGAACCACGGTCGCCCCTGCTGCTAGACTGAAAAAAGTCTGCTCTGATGATGACCAGGCTGCAAATGAAATGATCAGAAAACCAAAATAGATCTGTGGGCTTGTATCAACTGTGAGTGCTGAGTGTGATGTAATAACGTGGGAAATGTTTTCTTAGACTGCACAGCATATCTGAAAACTATTGGTGACAAAGTGAATTTTACTTATTTAGAGAAGACCTTTGGGTAGACCAGAAGAAAGAAGGAGTAAGAAGACTGACACTTCCTACATGCAGTGAAGCAGAACAGCTTTACGATTATAAATGGGTGTGGGTCACACTCAGCCAAGGTTTCGGGTGAGCTCATTGTGAATCCTAGCCCCACCCTATCATGTGATTTCCTGAGGTCAGGTGGCTGAGGATGTGAGTGGGCGTTAAGGCGTCTGGGATCTCAAAACTGGATTATAGATGGCAGACAGTCGGTGTCGTAAACCACCGCCTCTGTTCAAAGATGGTCGATCACAGTGGACTTAAATGGCTTCTTTCACTCCTCTTTCAAACCATCTGTCCTCTCTGTCCAAAATGTGAACATTGGCATCTTCAAAAAAGTGACCTTTGACCTTTAGATGCAGATGGACCCGTGGAGTTGGCTCTTTTATGCTGTGCCATGTGTTTATGAAGTAGCTGTTTGGTCTCTCCAATGTAGAGGTCTGGGCATTCCTCGCTACACTGTACAGCATACACTAAATTGTTGAGTTTGTGTTTAGGAGTTTTGTCTAGGATGAACCAGTTGCTGGGTCTGAAGTAAACTGTGAAGTCACGCTTAGAGAAAACTCTCCTGACTCAAAGAAAATTAATTTTAGCAAAATGCCTTTTAAACCAGCTACACAGAATACTTTTTCATCAAAATTGTTTTTGTCAATCATACTCTACTTAATACACGATCACATTCTTACTGAATCCTATAGCTTAAATGTCAGAGAGTCAGAGATCAGTGTGTCCTGTTTGATCTCATTCACTCACAAACCCCCTCATACACACTAGGTTTATTTTTCCTTTGAAGCAGGCTAACCCCCTGACAGCCTCCAATTTCAGCCCGCCTCCTTTATCTCCCCTTCATAGAGAATGGCTCAAATCATCACCAAACAACTACTGCCACTAGTCAGGTCCACTCAAGTCAGTTGGCAGCTGGACTTGAGTGGAATCTCCACTGCCAAATGGCTGTGACCTATATCTTACACAAAACACAAAAGGATGCAATAATTGATATGGAAAATAATGCCAAGCCAATGTTTACTGGGAGAGTCTCTCAATTATTCCACCATGACACATTCTACAATATCTCTGTCTCTGCTAACATATTGATCAAATTTATATTTTCATTCATTTTTTCAAGAAAGAATAAAGTTACCAGCAAAAGCACACAAAGAACAGAGTGGTTTACGCTCTATAAATCACATGTAACACTGGAGGTTGAGCCTTTCACTTCACTTCTGTCCGGAGCGATCTCAGTCTCCATGACACTGCCTGACAGTCTGTGTGCCTTACACAAACATAAACATCATTTCACTGAACATGATATTTGTTTCCACAGCACAGAATTTGTTTATGAGCAAAAGCAGAAGTAGAGTTAGATACTCAGTCTAGTGTGCCTCGATACACAAATGTATTCAAATGACTAAAATGTTGGAAGCAGAGACTTTATCCAGGTCATCCAACAGTCCTGCATGATTTCACTAAGCATAATTTATGGAGGGCCAGGGGTGACAAAATGAATTATTTAAATATGCTAGTAAATAATTAATTAAATGTTTCATTCATTCATTTAAATTGAAATTAATTAAATAAATATTTCAGTAATGACTTTTTGTCCATTGATTTCATTTAAAACATGTAATAAATCATTTATGTATTTATTTATTGTCCAGTTTATTAATTAATGATAGGGATAGACTGATCAGATATAAAGTATCGGTATTGGTCTGATCCTGAATTAAATTACTGGATCGGATATTGGAGAGAAAAACAAAAAAATAATCAGATCCATTAAATATCCTAAAAGCACCTCATAAAACGTGCGACATGGCGTAACCTTAGCAGTTGGAGCAGTATACTTAGATTTAGAGTTCTGCTAAAATTTAAAATAAAAAGATCAGTATTGCTGAACTGTGAAATATTTTGGGTGCAGTGCATTTTTTGCATACAAGAATAATAGAATAGCCTCAGTGTTTTGTTTTTTTAAAAAGCAGCAAGACATTAAAAAACAGTTTTATTGATTATTAAATGGACTATATCGACTATATCGGATTCATATCAGTATCGGCAGATGTCCAAATTTATGATATCGGTATCGGATTAACTGTGCCTCACACCCAGTTTAAGATAATAGATGAATGTTTATATGGTCTGGCTTGGTGAACAGCTAGCAGCACAGTGTTTTCTGCCCCTTTTTCCTGTTTACTCATAATGACGCCTTTCATAACTGGAACATACAAATCCCTTCATCAGTGGATCATTCATTCAGGGGAAAGTCACACTCTTGTACTTTGATATTCAAATCCGATAGAGCACAAAGAGAGCTCCCTTTTAGTGTATATCAATATTTACTTGAGAGCTGTCTTCATGAAGACATCAAATAGAGAAAAAATGTCTCATGTAATTTTAAAACTTGTAATATAATTTCATGTTTGTGGTACAGAGGTGATGTGTAGAGAATATTTGAGATAGTTTTTCTCTTTGTACTCAAAATATTAGATTTATGTTACGCAACTCTTATTGAAAAGAGGAACTAGCATAAAATGTTTATCAGCTTGTTCATGAGCTGCTGAAATAATAAAAATGAATGATTGTGTCTAGGGCAACACGGTGGTTAGCACTGTTGCCTCACAGCAGGAAGGCCTTGAGTTCAATTTCACCATCAGGCTGGGGTCTTTCTGTGTGGAGTTTGTATGTTCTTACAGTGTTTGCGTGGGTAGGTTAATTGGAAACTCTAAACTTCCCACAGGTGTTAGTGTCAATGGTGTTGTCAATGTGTTGCGACAGACTGGCGACCTGTCTCTCATCCTAAGACAGCTGGGATAGGCTCCAGCCCTCCCGTGACCCTCGAAAGGATAGGTGGCAGAGAATGAATGGATAAATTCCTATCAATAATGGTTCACACTATTTTTCTTTCACTAGCTTGGTCTTTTTCACATATATTTCATATTTCCTACCATCTTGTACTGATCCATCTTTTCTTTCCTGACATAAAGGTGCATCAAAGAAGTTCCGTTCAAATCTTTGTTTCCTTGAGAAATAAAATCTAACTTTCATCTGTCAAATCAAAGATGCAGTGGAGTCTGTGTCTGCTTATTCTGATGGGTAAGTGGATTGTTTACCAAATATACTGTTTTCAATTTAAATAAAATTAATATAGGTTACTACTTGACATGTTTTTTAGTTATTTAAACTTGATATGTTTATGAGATGATTAGTTTCTCATCTTGGATTCACTCAGTCTTCTCATGTCTGACAGTTTTTTTGTTTAATTTCTTTAATCAGGCTTTTATGTATATCATATTTCTGTTTTTCAGGTCAGTGTTGTTGTCAGTGTTGTCCGGTCTGTCAGAGACAGCTGGAGGTGGTCAGATGGGAGTGATTTCTCATTCAGATACTGGGATATGACAGGTGCTGGGAGAGACGGACAGGTGCTGGGAGAGACGAAGGTAGGGCGAAGGTAAGCGGAAGTGACGGTCAAGGTAAGCGATTCATGTTGTAACTGACGTCAGACGCCGGAGATTTTGGCGGAAAATTAAAGCAAATGGTAGTTTAGATTTGAACAAATTTCTTTAAGCTTCAGTATTACCAAATACAATTATCAATTGTCTCATAACTAACAATATTTGTCTAAATAATCTCCAACACCCTGGAGAACAACAGGGAGAGTTTAGAGGCTCTCCAAGATTATATTGATCAGTGCTTTCAGGATCTCGTGATGAAGAAGGCCCAGAGTGCAGCTTCCCCGGCCAAATCTGAGACGCCGTCGTCGAAAAGACAACGCCCGGCAGATTCCCCCGGCACAACATCGCCAGCTGGCAAAGATATTGCCGACATACTGGAGTCAATCGACAAGCGATTGTCCAGTTTCGACGCCAGGCTGTCCCTGGTGGAGATTCTTCACCGGGAATTTAAATGCTTGCGAGAATCCCTGGAGTTCAGCCAGCAGCAAGTGGAAACGCTCGCTGCTGAAAATGCCACGCTAAGGGAGTCGGTGAAATCTCTCACAGAAAATGTTACTCAGCTCAATAGAGAAAATAAAAAAATAAAAGAAACGGTTATTGATCTACAAGCTCGTAGCATGCGTGATAATCTAGTATTTTCTGGTATTCCAGAAGCCGCTGGAGAGGACGCGGAGACCACGGTAAAAAGCTTAATCTAAACCCACCTGAAGCTGCCGGAGGACACGGTGAAGAACATCGTTTTCGATAGGGTGCATCGCCTCGGCCCCATTCGGGCTACGGCCGGGAGACCACGTCCTATCGTGGCCAAATTCGGCCACTTCAAACAAAAGCAACATGTGAAAAGCCGCGGCAGGGAATTAAAAGGAACGGACTTCAGCGTGAACGATCAGTTCCCCAAAGAGATCCTGGAACGACGCAGGGTCCTCTTCCCAATTCGACGCGGCTTCATCCAGAAAGGCTCCCGCGCTGTCATCGCTGTGGACCGGCTGTACGTGGACGGACAGCTCCACCGCGACCCCAACATCACTCCGTGGCTGTATTAACTTCAGACCAGATAAGAATCCGCTACACCCTTTCCCTATCCACTCACACTAACTTGCATTAACATCTGTTTAACTTACCGGTATTAAATCGCATCTTAAGTGTGATTTCATAGCAGTATTAACACCGTCACTCTCCGTCAGTGATTTAATTGGAATGTTTACGTTTTCTTTTCACTCTTCTTGTTTGTTTTTTTTTTGTTTTTTTTTTTTCTTCTCTCTTTTCCCCCTCTTGTTTTTATGCTGCTCACCCTCGTCCTTGGTTTCTTTCTTTATTTCTTTCACTGCTTCGATCACCTACTTCCACACTCATCCACAAACAACATCATTTATTTCGACACTTACTCACTGCACGATCACGCACAGTCATGCGCTCAACGGCAGCACATTTACATCAGTCAGACAGCGCACACAGACCTACAGGATACACACACTTAAGCCAAGCATACTCATATTAGTAAATATGCAAACACATAGTCAGACTCAGGGAGCATCTCGCCACACATTTTTTCTCCCTCTCCTTATTTATGAACAAGTGATGTATTCTCTCCACCTGTCTAAGCGACACACACAGAGTACACCCCTAGTTATGTACAGACATCTATGGGTGCACTAAGATTCGTTACATGGAATGTAAATGGAGCTGGCTCCAGAGAAAAGAGGTTAAAAATATTTAACCAACTCAAAAAACTACAGGCAGATGTTGTCCTTTTACAAGAGACCCACAGACCTCTTAGAGGTTCGAATGAACTTAAAACACCTGAGTTTCCTAATGTGTTCTCAGCTTGTTATAATTCTAGACAAAGGGGAGTAGCAATTTTAATCCATAAAAAAATTAATTTCACAGTACTCGATACAGTTATAGATCCAGAGGGCAGATTCTTAATCATTAAACTATCTATACTTGATAAAAAGCTATGTATTGTAAGTGTATATGGTCCAAATGTTGATGATCCCTCATTCTTTCACGGTTTTTTCAGTGCACTCTCTGAACACTTAGATGGCACACTTGTGCTTGGAGGCGACCTCAACCTTGGACTGAATGAAGAAATGGATAGGCTCAATACAGCAGGAACTCAGCGTAATTGGCAGTCCACAAATATAATCAAACAGTATATGAGCGACTTTGGTCTTTGCGATGCATGGCGCTCCCTTCACCCCACCAGTAAGGAATATACTTTTTTTTCACATGTTCATCACTCCTACTCTCGTCTAGATTATTTTTTGGTCAGCAGCTCACTGCTGAGTGACATTTCAGACACTGAGATTCACCCTATAGCTGTCAGCGATCATGCTCCTGTATCTTTAACACTAATGCACAAGAATAATACTATGCCAAGTAAAAACTGGAGATTTAATACATCACTGCTTAAAGATGAAGACTTTATTAAATATTTTAAAAAAGAGTGGACTTCATATTTAGACTTTAATGACACTCCCGGAACATCAGCTTCTGTTTTATGGGAAGCAGGGAAAGCTGTGATGAGAGGTAAAATAATTTCTTTCTCATCACATAAAAAGAAAAAAGAAAACAAAAATATTCAGGAATTGGAAAAAAAACATCAAATCACTAGAAGAAGCCTACGCGTCCCACCAAGATCAGGAAACATTGAACAAAATACGCAAAACAAAACTAGAATTAAATGAGATAATTGATAGAAAAACAAAATTCTTAGTACAAAGACTACGCTTACAAAATTATGAACATAGTAATAAATCCGGTCAATTTCTAGCAAACCAGCTAAAAATAAATAAAGAAA
Source organism: Neolamprologus brichardi (assembly GCF_056152115.1). NCBI lineage: Eukaryota > Metazoa > Chordata > Actinopteri > Cichliformes > Cichlidae > Neolamprologus > Neolamprologus brichardi. Next base: position 29,035,581 of record NC_142106.1, on the reverse strand, counting down.
AAACAACTATATGTGCTGTTCAAGATTCATCTGGGAACACAATATATGAACCGAAACAAATAAACAACATTTTCAGGGATTTCTATAAAACGTTGTATTCACCACAAATAAACCCATCTAAAAAGGAAATTGATCAATTTTTAGACAACATAACTCTCCCAAAATTATTAGAAGCTCAAGCAATGGCACTGGATTCGCCACTGACATCAGGTGAACTCCAGGAAGCCATGATAAGTATGTCCAATAATAAGGCTCCAGGTCCAGACGGCTTTCCTGCAGAATTCTACAAAGAATTCTGGACGATTCTAGCACCAGTTTTTTACAGAACGTTGTTAGAAATCAAAGAAAAGGGCAGACTTCCATCAAATATGAATTCTGCAAACATTAATCTCCTGCTAAAACCAGGCAAAGACCCTGTATATCCCTCAAGCTATCGTCCAATATCCCTTATTAATGTAGACCTCAAAATAATCTGCAAAGCTCTCTCGAAGAGACTAGAGAAAATAACCCCCCTCTTAATTCATCCTGACCAAACTGGTTTCATAAAAGGTAGGCACTCATCAACAAATACACGTAGATTACTTAATTTGATAGACTACTCATACAGTAAAAACCTTGAAACTACAATATTTTCCTTAGATGCAGAAAAAGCGTTTGACAGAGTTAACTGGAAATTTCTATTTGCAACTTTACACAAATTTGGTTTTGGACCTTCTTTCATCAACTGGTTAAAAATATTATATAATTCCCCAACAGCTTGTGTCAGAACAAATGACCAGACATCCTCCAGCTTATGTCTCCTGAGGGGCACCAGGCAGGGATGCCCACTCTCCCCTTCACTGTTTGCAATTTTTATCGAACCACTAGCAGCAGCAATTAGACAGAATTCAGCAATTAAGGGCATAAAATGCAAGAACGTGGAACATAAAATCAGCCTTTATGCTGATGATGTGTTACTCTTTCTCCAAAATTCACAAACCAATATCTCTGGGGTGATTGAATTGATAAACTCTTTTGCAAGAATATCAGATTACTCAATTAACTGGTCAAAATCTACAGTCCTTCCTATTAATTGCTGCTTCCATAATTCCTCTTCTACTCCACTGCAATCGGGAAATATAAAATATTTAGGTATTAATATTTCTCCCAAGCTTGCAGATCTAACTAAATTAAACCATACCCCACTTTTAAAGAAAGTAGAAGGTGATCTGGCTAGATGGAAATGTCTACCCATATCACTCATGGGAAGGGTTCAGATTCAGATTTTATTTGTCACATACAGGTTGCCCCGCAGTGAAATGAGACACCCCCCCCCCCCCGACCTTACACACATAACACAGACATTACATGGGGGTTACAAGTCGGAGATCGGCAGTTGTGGAAAAAAACACTGAAATGTACACACAATGGGAATGTACAAGAGGTAAAAAAGAGACCCCTACTCATGCTGTGCTTCCATGGTAGGACAGCACGAGAACAGGAAACAAAAAAAACTCCTCTGCACAAAAAAAGCACATGAATGTTCACAGCACAACATTATGAAGACATAACAAGCCACAGGGTGGGAGTAGGGGGATGGAGTAATCCCAGGCAACACAGCAGACATCCTGCCACTGCGCCGACTCGCCAGCGCGGGCCCAGACCCGCCTCGTGTTCCCAGGAGGTAACAAGCATCGAAGGCGTTGGAAAGGGAAGGGGAGATGAGTGAGTGCTTATCAGTGTAAGTGTGTGTGTATGCGTGTCCATAGTTCAGCTGAGACAGTGTCCTTCGCCCTATCAGGCTAAGTAAACAGTCCTCCAGCCAATCCAGGTGGCCTTGCATGGGATGGGGAGAATAGTCAAATCACAGTCGTTATCAGGGAGTGTTTGTCCGGCTTCAGCCTTGGGCCTGTGCAGCTGGCGCCGTGGTGGTGTCTGCATTTGATCCCGAATTTGTTGATTTATTGAGATTTTTCAAAGCTGATCTTTAACACTCTGAGGCTGGTCTCTCTATCTCCCGTTGGAGAGCCGCGAGCCTCCCCATGATGGTATCAAACTTCTGATCCGTGGTGTTATCATTCTTTTGATTCTGAGACCTCACAACTGCTGTGATCCGTTCTGCGATGTGATCCAACTTTCGCTCAAGGTTCTCATTTTGAGCAGGGCCCTCTCTGGTGTATCCCACCATACGCTCAATGGTGTTGTTTTGAGCCTTCACAGAAGCCATAAGCGTCTCCAAGGTGTTAACCATGCTGCGTTCGTTGTGAGAGGTCGCGACTCGTCCCGTCGCTTCAATTCCAGCGGGCAGCTTTGGGGGGGTTTGAACAGCCGGTTCCGCTCTCTTATTTCTCCGATAAGTCAGGGCCATGCCAGCTCCGATCAGCAAGAACCCCGTTATCATGGTTCCGAATAGGTAAATATCTTCAGCGTCCTCGATCGACAGTCCCGCCAGGCACACGAGCCTCCATTTCTGCCACCCGTCCATCGTGTATCCGGCAGGGAAAGTCCCTCCGGGGCACTCGGGCTCTCCCGAGCCCAGACTTCTCGTTGAGAAGAGGGTGTCAATAGCATTCAGAGACCAGTTGATCAAATCCATAATTCTCTTTTAGGTTTTAGAGAACGACAGTGAGAGACTGTTCCAGGGAAAAAGTAATGCACATGAGACAGACAAGGACAGAGAGCTAAGCAGGGAAGATAAGGGTAAGGAGGAGAGGAGAAAAGTGCGACCGCCTCCGCTGAGAGCCAAACGAGAAAGGTTGCTGCTATAAAAATGATGGTATTACCAAAAATAAATTATTTATTCTCAATGATCCCAACTAAACCGCCGCAAGATTGGTTCAGATCTCTAGATTCATATATGTCCAAATTCCTTTGGAAAAATAAGCCCCCACGTATAAGCTTAAAAACACTACAAAAGACCAAGGATAAAGGAGGATTAGAACTACCTAACTTTCAGCACTACTTCTTAGCCAACAGGCTTCAGTTTATCTCAGGATGGCTAAAACATACCCTTTTAGATGAACCTTGGCTAGATGTAGAACAAGCACTTTGCAATAATCTAGAGATTTCAGATCTACCATTTATCAGCTCAAACATCCAACGACATGAATGCTTCAAAAGCATCAACATCAGCTCTTCTCTGACAGCATGGTGGGAGTTTCTGAAGTTGACAGAGTCTTCATTAATCCCATGCAAACGTACACCTATCTGGAACAACCCTGACATATTACAAAACAATAATATGATAAACTTTTCAGATTGGAATGGTAAAGGAATCAAATATGTAGAACATATACTAGAAGGAACAGAATTTATTTCATTTGACAGACTAGTTACACAATATGGGATCAACAAGAAAAGATTTTTAGAATATCAACAAATTAAATCCATAATAAAAAAGAAATTTAAACCGGGTCAAGTTGAACTACAAACACCACCAAGTGTGGTTCAATTTTTTACTCTTAAAACCCCCAAATTACTATCCAAAATATACAGAATGCTTTCTAAAATAGATGAATCAATATCACTTCCTATTGAAAAATGGGAAGCAGATTTATCAGTTAACTTAGACCAAAACTTCTGGTCTCAGATTTGCTTAAAAACCTTTCATCTAATCAAAAATCCCAGTCTTCAATTAATTCAATACAAAATACTACATAGAGTGCACTATACAGGTCATCGGATGTTCAAGATGGGCTTTGCATCTACCAACAACTGCTCACACTGCCAAACCAATTCACCGGACAATTATATCCATGCTCTTTGGTTCTGTCCACCAGTTCAGAAGTTTTGGCGCGAGATATGTGAAGACTTATCAAAGTGTCTGAAATGTAACATTCCAACTTCCCCCTTAGTGTGTTTGTTGGGCAGCTTAGATAATGTCACTTCAGAAAAGAATATAGCCCATATGGTTTTCACTGCCCTATGCATAGCCAAGAAAACAGTCCTCATGAACTGGAAAAATAAAAACAATCTTAATTCTAACCAATATAGAAATTATCTATTAGATTACATTAGTCTTGATACAGCCTCTGCCACCACATCAGATCAATCGCTCTGGGCTCCTCTGATCAGCTCCATCACCTAGTGGGGGTGGGGGGTCATATTTTGGTCTCGCCTTCACTGTTGTGATTGGTGTGGGGGTAGGGTCAGGCTTAGGGCGTCGGGGGGTTCCCCGGGAGCATCTTCCTTGGGGGGCTCAACCCGGGGTAGCGGTCATGGCCAATTGGGGGCTCTGTTGGCTCTTAGGTGACGGTTTCCTCGTGGCTACGTGTAGCGGGGCTAGGGGAGGGTCTGTGCTGACGGACGGGGGTTACTGACCTGGTAGCCTGGCTGCCCCTGGGTGGGTCCGGGACGGGCGTGAGGGTCTGGGGGCGCTCCGGCTCTGGCCTGGGGCCCTGGCCGGGCCTCGGGGCCCTGGGTCCTGGTTGGTGTGTTGCCGGGGTTGTGGGCCGGTGGGTATATGGGGGCCCACCACTGGCGCGGGGTGCCGCCGGTGCGCCGAGCCACCTGGGGGGCTCTTCAACTGGTGGGGGGGGGGGGGGGGGGGGGGGGGGGGGGGTTGTCACATCTTGCAGGAGCTTTCCTCTCTCAGGAACTCTCTCTGCAAGAGGGGGAGATACAGGAGAGGTGGAGGAAGATCTCAGCCTGGGCGTCTATTGTCTTATGTAGTCTGGAAGATGAGTGGATGATGGGGTGGGTGCAGTTTTCTCTGTGGTGGGGTTGGGTGGACTGCCCCGGGCTCTGTGGGGCCGGGCGGCGCCGCTGCACTGGGCCCCGGTTCGGATGGGCCTGGGCCCCCCTTCCCTGGCGGGTCGCGGAGTATGGGGGTGCCTACTGGGGTCAGCGGGGGAGCTGGCCCCAGGGAGGGGTCACTTGCCCCTCCCTTCCTTCCCTCCCCATCTCCAGCTGCCTCCCTCTTCCCGCTCCACCACAACCACCCACACATGCAGGGCCTTGGAGTAGGGGTGTGTCACCAGGGTGCAGAGGAGGTAACCCCCCCCTCTGTCCCCTTCTGGCTGCCTCTGCCTCAATTTTATCCCGCAACTTAGACATTCACATTACTCACACTCTCATTACACATACATATAGGATCTTGGGGGTGGGCACGCTACACGGAATCTCAATTACCATCAGGGTGTACACCTCACCCCTGGCGTCGTTGCCCACCTCTCAATTTTAAATACACGTAGACATTGAGGGCTAGCAGGAGGGACTATGCGCTTACCTGCTGCTCTCTGGCAGGTAGCTCCATGCCCTCCTGGGTTTTAAATGCACCTTAGAACACACATACATCAACACTACAATGAGCGGGTGGAGGGAGGTTAGGAGTCTTCTCTCACCCTCGTTCTCTGCGGTCTGCTGGAGCAGGGGGGCTAGGAGGAGGAGTTGGCCGTCCGACTGGGGTCCGGAATGTGGGGCCTCCCTGCTGCTGCGGAGTTGGGGCGGTCTGCTTCTCCCCACCGCAGGGAAAAAGGGTAACACAACCTGGGTCTGGGTGCAGTTCCCCCCTCCAGGGGCAAGGGTACCTAGACCCGGTTTGTAGAGTACGCTTGGGGAGTGTGATTGTGTGTACAGCGTCTCTTTATGTCTGTCTCCACGTTGGTTAAGTGTGGAGTAAGTGCATATGAGAGCATGAGGGTGGGAATGGATGTTTGTATCTGTGTGTGCCTGTATGTCTGTGTCCATATGTCAGGTTGGGTATCAGACGCCACCTCTCTGAGGACAGCTCAGGCCCTCCAAGGTTTGGAGGCCTATCTCCCCCCACCACCTCCCCTGCCGGGGGCGGACTCCCTCAGACATCGGTGCGTTGGTGGTTCTTTGTGTCCGGGGGTGGGCGTCCGGGTACACACCGGCTCACTCATTGGCGGCTGCTTATCGGGGCCTGGAGCCTGGGGCTCGCTTGGGCCACTTCGGAGGTGGGGTGCCCCCGGCCTCTCGGCCTGGGGCTCGGTCACTCAGGCACAGCTGGCTGCCGGCGGAGCTCACGGGCACGTCGCTGCAACCCCCCCTGGCTTCTGCTCCGTGGCTGCTGGGTGACCCCTCATCTGGGACTCTCCTCAGCTCTTTCTGGGACAGTGGCACGGCTGCCCCTCTGTTGGTCTTCCTTGGTCTCTTGTGTTCTGGGGGCCTCTGGATGTCTGGAGTTTTGATCTCCTCCATACCTGCTTCATGCCCTGGAGGACGGGGCAGTGGCCCCCCACACCCTCTAGCAGATCATTACATGAGGGAACCTTTTAAGAAAACAAGCGCGTCCATGCTCACAGGTGTACACACGGGTGATCACACACACAAACTACACCCTTTTTGGCTCCTACCTCAATGCACACTGTGCTGTCGATCTTACGTGCTGCACAATAATGTTTAATATTTAGTATTTACTGTCATATTCCCATATATCATTGTGATGTTGTTTATTGTATTACTCTCGTTTTCTTCTGCTTGTTTTCTTTTTTCTTTCTCAACAGGTGATCCAGGTGATCGATACATGTATTTTTTTTTTTTTTTTGCTTATTCTGTTTTTTGTTTTTTGCCCTTCTCCCCCGTCCCTCTTCTCAACTGTTTTTCTTTCCCTCTTTCTTTCTCCCTTTTCTTCTGTCTGTCCCGTATTTAGCAAGTGAAAATAAAATAAAGAATAAAAGGTGAATCAAATGGACCATTACGGCAAAGCTGGGATGGTCAATTTGGTAAAGAAAATCCGTTGGGCATCTTTCTTCGCCTTTAGACAATAATTCTGATGGCAAAAGAGCCAAACGGGACAGGCAAAAAAAAAAAAAAAAAAAAAAAAAAAAAAAAAAAAAAAAAAAGATACTGGGATATGGAGTTATTCAATGATAAACAAAGCAACAAGTAATGTGCTATGACTCTGTTAAACAGATCAGGAAAATGCTCTGATGAATTCATTGATGAACAAAGCAAGAATAAATGTAAAAGACTGAGGAGTGTGGCAGGGCTGTGGGCATGCAGAGAGGAGGACAGTGTGATTGGTTTAGTCAGACATAATTTTGACTTCTTCATTAAAATCCCTTTGGACATAGTAGCAGAGGATGACTATCTAAATTTTGAATTTATTGTCATGTACATGTACATTTTCATGAGTTTGGGTCTTCTTATTTTTTTATCATTTTGTGTTAGTGTATTCTTCTTTCCTTGACATCACATGAATCTGTGAGTTCTGTGCTCTAAGAGAGAGGTTGTTTTGTGTGTTTCTTTTTTAGATCTGAGTTCATGCATGTTTAGTATTTATTGTTCTTACCTCCCTTGTGTTCTCATGTCCCAGCAAATAACTCTAACATTGTCACTGAACATTGTATCCGGTCTTTAAGTCTGATGTCACTAGCCATGTCTGGGCACGAACTTGGCTGCAGGTCCCTAAGTCAAAAGATCAATGCAGCATTACTGAGAGTTGAAACGGTGTAAATTTGTTCATCTGTAATAAAAGGATCAGCGTTGCTGCTTTACCAGGTGTAACAATTAAGTTTAACATCCAGGCATCCATGAAAATAGAATTTATTCAGTTTAACAGAGTTAGAAGTTGGTTAGAAGTTAGCTCGCTAGTTTCCAGCTAAACATGATATACCAAGTTCTGACTGTGGGGTTTCTGAAAAAAACTAAAACAAACAGCTCTGCTATCACTTCTGACATAATGAAGACAGAAAACAGCAGTGACGTTTCTGAACGCCACTGAAGTTACTGAAGTTGGGCTAGCTGGTATATAATGATGTGCTACATGATGGCTAGCGACACAGCTATGTTAGCATGATATAAACACAGTGAAGCTGGAGGATGAACGCTAACTTTTTTCCACTCAATAAAAGTTAACGTACGGGTTCCTGATGGTTAGGACCAAACCTCAGCCAGGAGAACAACTCAGATAGTTTGTCCGCAATACCAGGTTAGTCATTAACATACTGCTGCATGGGCTGGGCTTTAGTTCATTTGTAAGGTTTTAAAAACTAAGTTTTAAAATGATTAGTGGTAATAAAAACCGAGAGAGACTGACAGTGATCACTGACTGTTTTAGGGGCTCGTTGAGCAATAGAATAAGATACAAAGCATTAAAACATGTTAAAAACACAACAGCCTAATTAAAAGCAGGGTAGTTTGGGCCCGGAAGCAGGGTTCATCACGTCATCACACAAGATCAGGTGGTGAAGTTAACTTGAAGCATTTTCGTGTACAACTTTCGTCTAAGTGCTGACTGTTGCATTCAGTAAAAATGATAAATAGGAAAGACGTATTTCCATTTTCTTTTCTCTTTATGCTCTAAATAAATATTTCTTTGTTGATCTATTTCATTGTGGGTTGTTATTCAGCTTTAGTCTGTCTGGACATCCTCCCCACCGGGAGTAACATAATGACGAGTGTTCCTCCTCTCGCATCTACACAGCCCACTGCCTCAAATGTCCCAACAGCTGTGTGCACAAAAACTATGAACATGAATGAGGGGCTGTATACAAGTGTGTGACCTAGGTGCTGGGACTAAGAAAAAGACTATATACAAGGACCTGAGAATAACACTATGAATAATAACATGAGCTAGGTAGACAAAGACATGAACGTGGCAAAAAAGGAAATCAGAGCTAGAGCATGGGGGCCGAGTGGAATAAGGGACCTAACGAATAATAATAATAATAATAATAATAATAATAATAATAATAAAAAAAATAATAATAAAATATGCTGTTTTTTTTGCAAATTTGCATTATAATATTTATTTTCGTTTTTCCTGCAGTATATAAAAATTGGTGTATTTCAAAAATAAAACTATGAAGACACTCAAAATAAATTTCCTGTGGTGGGAAACTATTTTGTGCAACTTTTTTGTATTTACAGTTTTGCGGTATAAGCCTCTTAAATTTCTCTAACTAGAAATATATGTTAAAAAAACAAAAACGATTTTAAATTTTTTTGTAGTTTATTGCACTTTTTTGCAATTTATGTAATTACTATGCAAATAATACAGACATATTATTAAAAATTGGGCTATATTGGTTGTATTGATGTATATCAACTTGAAATGCTCCCAAAAATGGCACTACAGCGTGTAAAAATATAATATATGCTCTGGCGGACTTGGTTCTATGGTAGGTCTTAAAGGGTTAAAGTCCACATGCACAATGAAAGTCTCCTTTTCACTGAGCATGATATTTGTTTTCCAACTCACGGCACAGAATGTGTTTACAACTAAAAGCAGAAGTAGAGTTAGAAACTCAGCCTAATTTGCATTAATACATAAATTTATTAACATTACTCAACTTGTGAATCCAAAGACCTTTTATGCATATGAAAGTGTAGGATAATCACAAATGTGTGGAAATAAATGTAACCAGCCTCTCACACAAACAGCTGGAACAACCTCTGAGTCAAACCCAGAGTTAGATTATTGTTATATACACCTTTTTTTTTTTACTGGCTTTTTTATACAGAAGTAAAAAGACATCTACAGATTGTCGATGCTGTACAGCCAACACTGTGTGTTCAGACAGTTTGTAGTTTATGATTTATACTCATTTGTTAGAGCTGAATAAAAACCTAAGAGGACTTTTTGGAACTTTTCTGAAACAAGTTTAACTGTAAGGTTGATGGAACCAAACTTATTATACTGAACTAAGAGTAAAATTTAAACCTAGATATGAAAAAAAATATAGTTAAGTAGAATAAAAATAAAAACTGGACTTTGAAAAAAATAAGTCAAATATAGTGAAACATTTTATTCAATTAGGAATGCTAAAATAAAACGCAGTTGCAGAAAAAATATCAATAAGTTTAGTATTGTTTGGAAAAAAATTATTACAACTTGTCTGACGAGTCAGTGAAAGTACATGCACTCATTTTCCCTCTGCATGCCGTCCATACAAAACAAGAAAATCCACTCTGGAAACAAACTAAAATTAAACTGAATTCAAAGCAAAAAGTAAAAATGAAATAATAATTTATAAAACTAATCATACAAAACAGAACTATAATAACAGAGTCACTGGCAGTTGTATGATGAGGTAAACCTGAAGCATTTTTATGTACAACTCTAGTCTCGCTGTAACGATTTGCATTTATTATCAACTATAAATGGAAAAGATATATTTACATTTTCTTTCTACTTCCTGCTCTTGCTTGTTCGACAGTCAACAGTGCAGTGTTATATTTATGTTTTCAACAGCATTACATCCCCGTTTCATATCTGATATACACACTGGATCCTTCTAGTGAAATATTTTAATATTCAAATGTTGACCTTTGGGAAACAAGATCTCAGTGTTAGTGTAGCCCATAACATTAACTCGACAGCAGTTTTCATGAACACACTGAGGAGAGACATCAAGGAGAGAACTAACCAGATGTAAGTTTAACTTTTTTTGTTATTTTATCTTTGTACATAAGCACAGGTTGAATGTAGATGATGTCATTACTCAGTATTTCTGTTTTTCAGTTTTTTATATGATGCAAATATTTGAATTAATCAATTTATATTTTGCGACCAAATATAAAAAGAAAAATATTTAACATTAGTAACTTTTCAGTACAGTCAAGCATTGAAATTTTTCCACTACACTCGTCTAGTATAAAAATTATCCAGACTACAAAAGCTAAAATTTGGGACTGATTGTGGGTAAAGGTTCACTCGTGATTAGCCCAAAAACTCAACATCAGGCTGAACCACAACATGCACTTCTTTAACCAAACAAAACTTTTCAAAGGATTATCTTTATATTTAACCATCATGTGTAAGTATTAAAAACTTCACAGTCAATGAAATATAACACACAATATAAAGCACATACAAGTAAATTACTAAATGCAAATGAACTTGTGTTTTTGAATGACCTGGCATTGGGCACTAATTTACAAGCATTTAGCTGCAGCTCTTCATTCATCTTTCCCTCTGTCCTCCTCCTTTCTTTATTCCTCTACATTACGCTGGGCGACTTGTTTAATGTAATGTGTGGAGAGAGTTTAAAGTATTTCAGTTCACTTTGTATTATAATAAATTCATGTTTTGGAGTTTGTATGAATATGTTTCTGCATTGATCCTTTTGATTGTGGTTTGCATATTTCAGCCTGACATACACTGTTCATGCAGCACATAAGAGTTACCAAACTGGCTCTATGTCAGCTCAAATATGTCTGATATAAAAGATGCTGCCGAGTTTATTAATTATTTATTTTATTTATCAGCTCAATTTCATCTGGTTTAATGAAAACATTTGGACTCCTGACACTCTTTATGAACCCTGTGGCTCAAACAGCACAGTATTCATGAGTTTGAGTTTATGGTTGTCAAACTTCTATCTGATTGATTCAGAACTTATAAAATCTATATAATTTGCACAATGAAAGTCACCTTTTCACTGAGCATGATATTTGTTTCCCACTCACAGCACAGAATTTGTTTACAACTAAAAGCAGAAGTAGAGTTAAAAACTCAGCCTAATTTGTATCAATACACACATTTATTAAAATTACTGAAGTTTGGAAAATGGAGACTTTTTTTTATATAAAAGTGTAGCGTAATCAGAAATACTTGGAAATAAACATAACCAGCCTCTCATACAAACAGCTGTAATAATCTACAGGCTGGCCTGCACGTCAGAGCAGGATAAGTGGTTAAGAGGATGGATCCATCTTAACATTATATATTATAAGAACTTTATGTTTTTTTATGTAATAATCTTCATTTAGTTGATAACCTGTAGCAAGTACCTGAGTAACTGTAAAGTGGTTACTATTGTTATAAACACCTGATTCATGGGGCTGATAACATCCAAAGCGTGTGTATATTAAACGTTGTTGAACCTAAAAAGACTTGTTTCGTCAATAAAATACTGTCAGTTTGAGAGGTTTGGATTAAAAATGATTAGATGTTTGAGTAACTGCAGCTGAAACAGTGATGTCGTGATTCATAATGGTTCACACTATTTTTCCTTATTAGGCTTCTTTTCATATATATTTCATATTTCCTACCATGATATATTGATCCATCTTTTCTTTCCTGACATAAAGTGCCCATCGAAAAAGCTCTGTTCAAGTCTTTGTTTCCTTGAGCAATAAAACATCACTTTCATCTGTCAGATCAAAGATGCAGTGGAGTCTGTATCTGCTTATTCTGATGGGTAAGTGGATTGTTTCACCCAATGTACTGTTTTAAATTTAAAATGAACATAGATTAATGTTGGTTCATTAATCATTTGTAATATTTCTACCAATGTATTCACTGAATATAGATTCATGATTATCTGGCAAATCTTTTCTCCATCATCTAAATTAGTTTCTTGCATCAACACATTTCTTTCAGTTTTTGGGGGTCAGTTTCTTGTTGACATGTCAGCTGTATAAGTATCATTTTAGTGAAGAAGCTCAAAGATATTTAAAATGATTCGGCCAAAATGTTTGACAAATCATTGCCCTCATTCTCATTTATATGACAGTTTTAAACTGAAAAGTTTAATTTGCTAATCAGATTTTTATTTTATCATATTTCTGTATATTAGGTCAGTGTTGCTTCTTTACATGCTGCCTGTATGAGTACCACTTTATTAAAGAAAATAAGAGCTGGTATGAAGCACAGAGATACTGCAGAGAGAAATATACAGACCTGGCCAAAGTGTTTGACATGACAGACATGAGCAGACTCCGTAACTCCACACAGAATCAAGGAGAAGCCTGGATTGGACTGAACAACACAGGTGGAAACAGGATGTGGCATTGGTCTCTGCCAGGAGTGGAATACATTCATAATGACCACAGCTGGGATCTGAATGGAAGAACTGAACCTGAGCCTGGAAACTGTGGGAGGAAAAGAGACAAACTGGTAGATGTTTCATGTAACCATCCTATGTGGTTCATCTGCTATGATGGTGAGGAGATGTGAATACTACTAAATGTTATTATAGTATCATGATATTAAGTAATCACATAACTGTCATTTCAGAAAAAAGTTTCAGGAGACAAATAATTGAAGGATGTTACTGTGTTTTTTCTGTTGGTTTCACAGGAATGAAGAAAGACAATAAAATATTGCATTTGATACAAATACAGATGAACTGGACACAGGCTCAGAGCTACTGCAGGTACCATCACACTGACTTGGCCAGTGGACCCGATCAGGTAGATGGAGAAGAAATGAAGGCTCTGTTCAATGGCGGTCCCATGAGTGTGTGGATGGGTCTGTTCAGAGACAGCTGGAGGTGGTCAGATGGGAGTAATTCCTCTTTCAGATACTGGGATATGCAGTTATTCAATGATGAACAAAACACCAAGACATGTGCTATGACTCTGTTAAACAGATCAGGAAAATGGAGCTCTGATGAATGTGACAAAGAAAAACCCTTCTTCTGTTATGATGGTGAGTTTTACAATGAGTATATTTTTACAATGCTAAAAATACTATTAATACGAAGTATTTTTTCTACTTATTTTTTGTTTTTCATAATATAAAAAGAAGTAGTGACTGTAAAATAGCCATAGAACTCCTTGCTCTGTCTCCTTTTTTAATACCAATACTCATTGAAGTTATTTATTTTTAACAGATAATTTAATCCTGATCAAAGAAAACAAGACCTGGGAGGAGGCCTTGTATTACTGCAGAGAGAACTACAATGACCTGGTGTCCATTACTAACTCCGATAAACAGTACTGGATCCGGGAGAAAGTCAAGCAGGCCAACTCTACCTACGTATGGCTGGGACTGCGCTACACCTGCACTCTAGGTTTCTGGTTCTGGGTCACTGATGAGGTAGTTGAATATAAAAACTGGGACTCTGACGGAACGACTGATGGCTGTGACATGTCTGGAGCCATGAATAGAGGAAGCCTACATAAGTGGTCCAAACAAGCTGATAATAAAATGTTTAATTTCATCTGTTCTAAGAAGTAAAATCCTCTCTGATTATTGATCAAAAGGGTTTGCATTTATTTACTTTGTGTTTGGGGTGTGTTGATTTTTAAAACGTTTCTTCAAAAGCATTCTGGGAAATGTGTATTCAAGTAGTTTTGGTGGGAGTTTGTATGGTTTGTATTTTGTACCTCACAATATCTAAAACTGCTTGAGGTGACTGTTGTTGTAATCTTTTGCTTGGTAAGTAAAAATGGATTGAATCATATTTTTATATTTTTATAAAATATTGCTGGTAGTTTTTTCTTTGTTTGTTTTTAAAAATATAATTTTAGACTTCAAAATTGTAACTTTTTCACTTTTTTTTACTTCAGTGTCATTTTTAATAATTCATCTTGGCACTAGCAGCTCAAACCCCAAATTACTGTATTGATTCAGTAATAATTGAGGTAAAACCATAATTACAGTTATTACAGAAAAGCTGTAATTGTGATTTACTTGACATGAAAGAAAAGCTAAATATCAAATTGATTACAGATTAAGTAGCTTAAATGATCCAATTTCATAAGGACTTCCATTTCTACATGGAAACGATTTTATGTAAATGCTATAATGTATAATATTATGAAGTTTAATATTAGTTAGTATATGTTGCATTAAGGTAAAATCCCAAGGTCAAGTTCCTCATCCTTGTACAGTGCACAGTGGTAACTCACACCTGCTGCTTATTGTCTTCATCAGCTCACTGGTATTTAAGAACCAGCTGATTGCACCAGACTGTGTGCATGAGTGATGAGCAGGCTCTTTCTTCTTCTCCTTCTCTTTCAAATTGCAGATGTTTTGCTGTTCAGACTGAGTCTGGTAAAACAAGGCCTATGAAGCTCTGAACCTTGTTAAACCACTGTGTGAAAAGTTGATTGAAGCTTCAGTTATTACACTCTTGGGGGACATCTACTGGTAACAGTAGTTGTTGTACAGCCAAATGAAGCCTTGCAAATGTGATTGAAATATTTTATAAAATTGTAAGAAACAGGAACTTGCAAACATTATTCAAATGTCCTGACTTCATTTGATATGTCTTTGGTGTTTGTATCCCATTTTAAATACTGTCTGAATACGTTAATCTATAAAATAACGAGGAATAAAACATGTTAAAAAGAGAGTGTGAAATCGATCTGTTGATTGTAAATTTCAGGAGAGAGGAAAGATGTATTCTTACAATCCAGTGAGCCAGTAGGTGTGATTGATGTTCTTTTTTAGAAACTCCACACAGATAACGTCAGTTTCATCATCATCATCATTGTTTATTATATAGCACCAGACAGACCAAAGTGCTGAACAACACAAAAACAAAGAAAAGCAAAACATAGTATAAAATAATAGGAGGGAGTTAAAAGCCAGGGAATAAAATGGGTTTTCAATCTGGACTTAGAGAGCTGCACTGAAGACACTTGTCTAATATGAAGGGGAAGGTTGTTCCAAAGCATCGGAGCCACAATTGAGAAAGCTCGATCTCCTCTGAGTTTCAGCCGCAACTTAGGGACTGACAACAGCAATTGATCAGCTAAATGGAGCGAGTGAGTAGGAACATGAGGCTTCAACAAATCAGATAAATAAACAGGGGCCAAACCATTTAAAAATTTTAAAACCAATAAAGGACTTTAAAACGGATCCTAAAAACAATAGGAAGCCAATGGAGTGAAGCCAGAACTGGAGTGATACGGTCAAATTTCCTTCTACCAGTTAAAAAACGTGCTGCCGCATTTTGCATTAATTGCAAGCATGACAGGGTGCCTAACCCAACCCCAATTAAAAGGGAATTGCAATAGTCCAAACGTGAGGTAATAAAGGCATGAATAACAGTTTCCAAATTACGTTTGGAAAGTAAAGACTTGACCTTCGATAGGTGTCTGAGGTGATAAAAAGACGATTTATCCACCCCATTTACATGACCATCAAAGGTAAGTGCAGAATCAAAATTCACACCAAGATTTACGATTGAACTTTTCAGATGGGAAGTCAAAACACCAATGTCAGCATCTGGAGAAACAATAGAGCAATGCGGGCTAAATAAAATTTCTTCCGTTTTATTATCATTAAAATTTAAACAGTTATTTGCCATCCACAGTTTAACGTCACTGAGACAGTCAAGTAAAGATTGACAGGGAGAAGTATCCAGGTAGCTAAAAGCTAAATAAAGCTGATAATCATCCGCATACAAGTGAAAAGATACTTTATGTTTTTGAAATATCCCACCAAGAGGAAGTAAATACAGCGAAAAGAGTAAAGTCCAACGTGTGTCCACGTTGTTGAGTGGCACCATTTACAGATTAGACAAAATTAAAAGAATTTACTAAGTCCAGGAAGTCCTTGACCAAGGGCAGTAAACATGTATATTAAAATCCCCAAGCAGGAGGATCTGGTCATAGTGGCACACGCATTCAGCAAGGAATTCCAAAAACTCGGATTACATTTTGGGGGGCGATAAACAATCACACACAACAGCAAAGGCAAATGGCCAAGTTCACATAAACAGAGTGAGTTAAGCGCTTTAATGAACTAGTACCAGCTGGCTGTACCTTTTTTAATGTTCAGCTGAGTTTCTGGTTGTGGAGGAGGGCTCGCTAAGGTTTTTAAGACACGTTTGGACTTGAAACAGCTGTTCCCATCAACTCGCTACACAAGCTTTTTTGATATTTAATGGATCGGATTACATTTTTTATTTCTCTCCGATATCCAATCCAGTAATTTAGGTCAGTATCGGACTGATAAAGATACGTAATATCGGATCGGTCCATCTCTAGTCAGAACTGCTGCAGATATCTTCACACTGACTCAACCAGTGGACTTCAGGTGGAAGGCAAAGAATTTGCGGACCTGATCTAAGGGCTCGCTGATGAGTGTGTGGATCAGCCTGTTCAAAGACACCTGGAGGTGTTCAAATGAGAGTAATTTCTCTTTGAGAGAAATTGATGAACTGATTAGAACAAAGCAACAAGATATGTGGTATGACTATTTTAAAGAGATTAGCAAAATTGACTTTTGATGCTTGTAAGAAGACAAAACCTTTGCTCCATTATGGTGGTAAGTTTGTACAAAGATTTTTCTCAGTTTCTCCAAATGGAGCACCACTGGCATCACTGAGAAGATTCATCATATTGCATTTGAACAGTCATTTGTACATTTATGTTGAAAAAGCAGAAGAATTTTAATCTAATCTGGAAGACAAGATGTATATTGTTCAAGAAATATGAACCTACAGAGGGCTGAATTTAAAGACAGCCTAAAAATCTAAATGAAAATGATCAAGCAGGCTAGCAAGTATTTAAATGCAGTATATTTAGATATTCATCATAAGATAATTGGGCACTAAAGCTGTAGCTTCACTGAATCTACTTGCTGACTCTGTAAACAGTGTTGATTTGCTGGTGAAAATGTTGATTGTCAGTTCAGAGATTTATACTAAATGCCCAGAACACCAAGAAGTTCTTAATTTATTTTTTAAAAATTAGCCTTTAGTAAAACAGGTACACATCAGGAGTTTGAATTTTACCAGAGCTGAAGACGGTGTAACTGCAAAAATAATAGCTCGCATATTTCTAGCTATGATCAGCACCATGCACAAGAACCACAGTCAGATTGGAAGAATGGACGCATTTATCTAAAGTGACATAAAGACAGCTGTGATGTCTGAAACAAAAGAAGCAACCAGTCATTTATAGATTAACTGACTGGATGGGGTTATTGCACCAAACAGCGACAGTTATTCAGAATTCTTCATTCAACAATCACTTCCAAAGGACCAGCTTCTACATATATTACACACATATATTGCAGCATGTGTGCATAATCACAAGTTGTCATAAAACATGAACTATCCACCCTTCAGAACGTCACCTTTCAGACATTGTGCTTAGCAAACTGATTGACAGCGTTGCTCAAATCCAAACTGTTGGGGGTAAAGTCATCCTTTTTTCCTCCCTCCTCTCCTTAGCATCGCTTCATTTCCTGCTGATCATAAAATGCTACTGTGCTGACTAACTATTCTATGAGAAGCTTGCCAAAAAACAGACTTTTTTGGTGCTGGGTATTTAAAAAAATAAAGGTCCATTAAAGGCAGT
The DNA here is from genome assembly GCF_056152115.1 of Neolamprologus brichardi. NCBI lineage: Eukaryota > Metazoa > Chordata > Actinopteri > Cichliformes > Cichlidae > Neolamprologus > Neolamprologus brichardi. The sequence goes on along the minus strand of NC_142106.1, from coordinate 29,017,650 downwards.
GAAACACTACAGGCCTCAACAAAGATCACACAGTAAACCAAGAGCTGTAGCTCACAAGTTTCAGCCAGTGAGCGAAGCAACAGAAACAGCAGAAGTGAGGCAGGAAAGTGCAGTGTAACCACCTCATGAACCAGCAAAAGGGTTAGTGTCTTCAGTTTCATCATCATCTCTGTAAATACAGAAGGAACCTGCAACAGAAGATGGAGGATACAGAGTCAGAGGTACATATGGACAACAAGGAACCGGTACCAGAGCCAAGATACAGAGGAAGTACCACAATACAGAGATCAAGCACAGCATGTTTACATATATACAAATGTGCTCGTGCAAGATGGGTGAAGGTAGGGTGCATTTAACAAAAGGTGAGCTGTTTATTGAGGCTTGTGTCAAAAGTATAAAACCAAGGAAAATTACAAAATAAAAAGAGAAACTACCAAAACTAGACAACATTGGCACAAGAGGACACAGGTGAAGTACATGAACAGACACTGACAAACGACAGAGAGAAACATAGACAATATACAGTGGGGCAAAAAAGTATTTAGTCAGCCACCGATTGTGCAAGTTCCCCCACTTAAAATGATGACAGAGGTCAGTAATTTGCACCAGAGGTACACTTCAACTGTGAGAGACAGAATGTGAAAAAAAAAATCCATGAATTCACATGGTAGGATTTGTAAAGAATTTATTCGTAAATCAGGGTGGAAAATAAGTATTTGGTCACCTCAAACAAGGAAAATCCCTGGCTCTCACAGACCTGTAACGTCTTCTGTAAGAAGCTTTTCTGTCCCCCACTCGTTACCTGTATGAATGGCACCTGTTTGACCTCATCATCTGTATAAAAGACACCTGTCCACAGCCTCAACCAGTCAGACTCCAAACGCCGCCATGGCCAAGACCAAAGAGCTTTCGAAGGACACCAGGAAAAGAATTGTAGACCTGCACCAGACTGGGAAGAGTGAATCTACAATAGGCAAGCAGCTTGGTGTGAAAAAATCAACTGTGGGAGCAATCATCAGAAAATGGAAGACATACAAGACCACTGATAATCTCCCTCGATCTGGGGCTCCACGCAAGATCTCATCCCGTGGGGTCAAAATGATCATGAGAACGGTGAGCAAAGATCCCAGAACCACACGGGGGGACCTGGTGAATGACCTGCAGAGAGCTGGGACCAAAGTAACAAAGATCACCATCAGTAACACACTACAACGGCAGGGAATCAAATCCCGCAGTGCCAGACGTGTTCCGCTGCTGAAGCCAGTGCATGTCCAGGCCCGTCTGAAGTTTGCCAGAGAGCACATGGATGATACAGCAGAGGATTGGGAGAATGTCATGTGGTCAGATGAAACCAAAGTAGAACTTTTTGGTATAAACTCAACTCGTCGTGTTTGGAGGAAGAAGAATACTGAGTTGCATCCCAAGAACACCATACCTACTGTGAAGCATGGGGGTGGAAACATCATGCTATGGGGCTGTTTTTCTGCCAAGGGGACAGGACGACTGATCCGTGTTAAGGACAGAATGAATGGGGCCAAGTATCGTGAGATTTTGAGCCAAAACCTCCTTCCATCAGTGAGAACTTTGAAGATGAAACGAGGCTGGGTCTTCCAACATGACAATGATCCAAAACACACCGCCCGGGCAACAAAGGAGTGGCTCCGTAAGAAGCATTTGAAAGTCCTGGAGTGGCCTAGCCAGTCTCCAGACCTCAACCCCATAGAAAATCTGTGGCGGGAGTTGAAAGTCCGTGTTGCTCGGCGACAGCCCCAAAACATCACTGCTCTTGAGAAGATCTGCATGGAGGAATGGGCCAAAATACCAGCTACTGTGTGTGCAAACCTGGTAAAGACCTATAGTAAACGTTTGACCTCTGTTATTGCCAACAAAGGTTATGTTACAAAGTATTGAGTTGTATTTTTGTTATTGACCAAATACTTATTTTCCACCCTGATTTACGAATAAATTCTTTACAAATCCTACCATGTGAATTCATGGATTTTTTTTTTTCACATTCTGTCTCTCACAGTTGAAGTGTACCTCTGGTGCAAATTACTGACCTCTGTCATCATTTTAAGTGGGGGAACTTGCACAATCGGTCGCTGACTAAATACTTTTTTGCCCCACTGTATACATAGAGGGGTAATTAGAAAAATAGGAAACACCGGGGAACACAGCTGAAACTCATCAGGTAAACAAGTCTGTGGAAAGTGAAAATGAACACTGAGTGCACAGTACAAAGATTACCAAAATAAATCAGAAAGCAGGAGGACATTAGACTAAAACACACTAACTTGACACAGAAAATAAAAACAAACACAATTGGCTGTTTGTTAGAGACACACAGGACAAAACAAAGGAAGGTTAAAGGAAACAGGATGGAAAATAACTCAATGGAAAAATAACATAAACACATGGATAGTGTTAAATATCAGTGTGTCACCATAGTCCCGGCTCACCCTTGAGTCTGTGAGCGATTGGGGCAACCACACCCTAGGTTAATTCTGCTTACTCTTTTCAGTCGCTATCCACAACGCACTCGAACAACTTAGCGAACAGACAGTGTAGATAAGCTCCAATATGCACACTTTAGATTAAAGGTGGTGCTTACCTTTTTAAGATGACCCAGGTCGCTGTTCGCTTCGCTGGTCGAACTCCAAACTACCCAATCTGTCTTCCTAATCCCGGACAAGCCGCAAATTGTTAAATATCAACACTTCACTGAATTCTTTTGATTCCTCAGAGGCATCCGATGGGAGACAACACACTGCTCGGTAGACTATTTCACACTTCACTCTCTTACACAATTACTTCTAGAAGGGAGATGCGTCCTGCATGATACGTTGCAGCGGACCTCAAAATATTGACGGAACTTGACAGTTTTATTACCGGTCACCCGATTCTAGTCTAAACAACAGTGTTTCAGTAAGTTTCCACTAAAAAAGGGTTCCCTGTTATCTGGGGAGTACAAAATACAAACATAATACGTAATACAAACTGACACATGAACAGAAAGGGAAGGACATACCAAGATATGACCAAGACAGCCTGGGCATGAAAAGAAACAAAATGAGAACCATTGTTGACTAAACAAGGAATGACCGAGAAATAATACAAGATACTGTAGAAATACAAAGAAATCCCATCATAAATCCCAAACTAAAAAGATTTAAAAGTCCAAAAACAAAACAGTGTGTCAAAGACCCAGAGCCATGACATTCAGCTCTGGAGAGCTAGAGCAAACGAATGCTTGCATACGTTCCCTGCCTTGTGACTGTTACTGTTCCAAACCAATACGGACATGCTGGACAGCTGGTGACCAACATCAGAATCGTTGAGTGCATTTTAGCTATATAAGTAATCTGCAACTTTGAAAATGTGTTGTAGAGTTTGTTGCAGTGCTCACCAGACAGTATTAAGTATATGAGTTAAGAGGATAGTCTGTGTTCTCATGCGGTTTGATGAGCACAGCACTAGAGGGAGCCAGTCAACAATGTCATGTTCAGGAATAATCACACATTGATTGCAAATGTTATGGGAAAGCTGAGTGTGAGTGTTAAGTGTGCATTTTGGGTTATGACCAATGAATTCAGCAGTTATTTTTTAATTCTCTAAGTTAGGGGTAGGTGAATTTATGTTAAATTGTTTTATTTCATTTGAAGTTTTAACGTGGAATTATGTTAATTCAATGTGATTCTAAAGTAAATATGTTGAATAATGAGGGAATGAGTGAAGTGCAGTCAGCCTCCTGTGGCACTGCTTCCTGAACCCACTGTTGCAGAGCTTTCTCTTCACTGAGTCTGATTGCTTGCTCTCCAAATAATGTGGATTTTATGTTGAAATCCTAGTTGGTTTTCAGTTCACAGACACTAAATCCCTGGGACACCTTGAAGTTATTCATTGTTTCAAAAAAATTAACCAATGTATCCTGTAACACAGTCAAGAGCTTGAGTTGTTTTTCTTATTAATCTAAGTTACGGGTATGTGATGATGTAATAATCCCCAGTTTTGGTCAAATTGGCTACACAGTGCTCCCTAACCTGTGTGCCACTTGATGAAGGCCCAGATATCCCCATGGCACCAGTGACATTTGCTCACTGCAGTGACTTCTCTTGTGTGCTCCTAGCCTGTTTCTTGGATTACATTTGCCATGATGTGTTTTGTTTTTATTAAGTCTGCCTGTGGATTCTCGATTTATGCTTCTCATCCATCCATCTTCCTCTGTTTATCCAATCATAAACAGAAGAAGATGGATTGTCATAGAGGTTATTAGAAAGAAATATATTTTCACCGGTCTGATAGTTTAACAAAGGACATCAAAGGACATTTGAAGTGTATTCTTTTTCCATTGTCACTCTCCTCTCCAACACAACTGTGAACACATCTCTGAACACCTGACTAGCACTTCAGGATTATTATATTTCTTCTGTGTCAGACTCTACATTTTGTGCATCTCTCAAGCTAAATGAACACCATCCTTAAGATGATAAAGAGATGTTTCCACCTTTGCTTCACAGATACACATATTTGGGTTGTCAACAAAAATCCTCAGGAAAAAACTTTTTGAACAGTTAACCAATGCAGCCACTTTCCCTAAAACTTTACATTACCAAAGTCATTTACTGCACAACCCTTGAGTTATCGCACCACAGCCTATTATTTATTCAGGCTTTACATCCTATATTTATTCAAATAAAAGTAACCCGTGAGAATTATTGTGTTTGACTCAGAGGACACTAAATTATGAAAGTCACTCAGATGAGCAAGCAACCAGCAAGCAGTCTGTTTCTCCTGATTCTGATAGGTTAGCAGAGCAGATCTACAGGCATTTTTTTTGTCTCTCGGTGTTAAGTCTGTACCTCACCTCTTTCACAATGGCCGTGAAGATGAAGGCTTCCTTAAGGCTTTAACTCACTGCAGAGCCTGAGTTTGATCAGTTCAGAAAAATAATAGTTAAAAAAAACGTTTTAAAAAACTGTTTTTTTGCCATGTTTTATGCACACACACACACACACAGGGAGAGAGAGAATAATAAAGAAGTCACAGTTTAGCAAAAACACTAAATGCAATTTTCTTTTATAAATTTGGTCAGAAACAGAACTTCATCTGTGCAAAAAAGAAAGAAAGAAAGACAAAATGCTGAAGCACAAAAGTGGAGAAAAGTTTTCCTCAAACTACATACTGAGTAGAGTAATTACCCTTTATTTCAGTATTCCCCAGAGAGATATTTGAGGCTATTGTTGGATTTAATTTCTTTAAATAATACAGTTCTCCAGTGAGGAAGGAGGAAATGATGCCGTTCACGGCTGGTGACGTCTAAACTGAGACAGTATGGGCTGGGCTGCTGAGCCTCTGACTGCTGGAAGCTTTCGCTCCAGGTGTGAGTTTCTTTAGTCTTTCCAGTTCACATTATGGGGGACATTTACAAGTATTCCGTTTTCTTCGAGTGTTCCAAACTGAGCGCAGAGCAAAGGAAGAGGATAGAAAACTATTTCCATATTCGTCGCAAATCGGGCGGCGGTGAGTGCGGCTCGGTGACGGACGTAAACGATAAAGTTTACAGCGTCGCGTTTAAGGAGCGAGATGGTAAGTCAAGTGAACTGATTTGAATAAGAGTCTTTTTTGATCTCTTAATGTGAAAACTATTTTGATGGCATGAAAATGAAAGTATGGAAAGTGAAAGTAAGCATGAAAACAGTTTATATTAATCGATTATTGTCCATCATTTTTTGTATGTTTTAATGAATGTGAACAGTTTGAATACAACATAGTATTTTTACTGTGTATTTATTTTTTAAAGCACATAAAAAGTATCTGTCACTACGTCACTGTGGCCATTTAGAAAAACAAGAGAGCATAGTTTCACTTTCACTCTTTTTGTTTAGGGCAAGTGTGACAAACCAGTAAGACCTAATCGTCGCTTGTTATATTGAAAGAAAAAACATCCAAAACTCTGCATAAAGATATTAGAATAATTACAACTAAAACTCCAAGAAAGAACATTAGCCTACTGAAAAACAAGCAAACAAACGAGCTGTCATTCCAATTAAAAGTAAAGCAGATGTAGTACGGGCCCTACAACAACCACGTGACAAGCTTCTCCGGGGAAAGTAAGGAAACGGCACACCACGTGATCTGGGGACTTATCCAACTGATGCTGATGCCGGGGGTCCAAAAACAGATCATTGAAATCCTCATGACTGAGAAGCTGAAACTTCTTATTTTTTAGCTCTACACTGCAGAATAACTGAAATTATTTTTGAAGCATCATGTTTTCTCCATATGAAATATCATTCCTGTTATAAAGGTAGTGAAATAGAAGCATGCAGTGGCACCCTGCTCTTTGCTGTACTCAAGTCAAGTGAAAATCCTTGAACCTGAAAGGTTTATGTGCAGTAACAAAAGCAAATGTCACCACCTGTCTGTGCTAATCACGTTTATACACATAGATTCACCTGTAACGGAAAGAGTGAGTCTGTTAGCATGCCACTGACTGGGTATCTCATGTTAAACACATTTCACATGCAATCAAAATGTAGCAGTAAAGAATAAATAAATAAAAGCTGGGCTTTAAAGACAATGTCTTCTTTTCTGTTTCAGCTCAACAAAGAGTCCTGCAAAAATCTCGGCATGAGTTCAACTTTCCAGATTGTACTCTGGTTCTGACTGTGAGAGACAGCCCAGGACCTCCCGTCTCTTCTCCCACATCCTCCTCGTCTCCAGGCCAGCCAGTTAGCCCCAAACTAGATGTAAGCTCTTCACAGGTCAGCTCTGTAATGTATTATCGCTCTGTAAATGCAACACTATATGGTAAATGGCCTGTATTTATATAGCGCCTTACTAGTCCCTAAGGACCCCAAAGCGCTTTACATATCCAGTCATCCACCCATTCACACACACATTCACACACTGGTGATGGCAAGCTACATTGTAGCCACAGCCACCCTGGGGCGCACTGACAGAGGCGAGGAAAACAAAGGAAAAAGAAAGTGATCAATTCTTTTTGTTGGTTAGACACTGAAAAAGTTTGTTTGTTGATTAAAAAAGACGACCCAGCTGTATAAAACTTGCAAAATGAGTAAAAACAAAATGATGCAGACGTTAAGCATAGATAAGCAACATTAGCATGTTATTTATCTTGTTGCAAGTTCAGCACATGTTTTTGCATTTTTACCTAAAAAAAAAATTGTATTGCAAGAATGGCACAAAGACACCCAGAAGCAAGTGTGAAAAGACCACTTATGACGACGGAGTCACAGAAACAAAGACCATATAAATATATATACACATATATATACACACAAAGGAGTGACATTCCACAGGGGGTAAACATTTTGGGTGGTGCAGGTAAAGACAGAAAGCAAATCAGCCACAGACAAGCAAAGGAAGAGCTGCTGTCATAATAAACTGAGAACAAAGAAAAAAAAAACTCAATAAACTCTGAAAATAAAACATAAAAGAAACATAAAGTGACACTATTGTAATGGATTGGAATTACATATCACCCCAAGCAACCATTGTGAAAGAACAGAATATGGTTTAGTGTATTTTTCCAGTCTTGAAAACCTCAAATAATATTAATCTTTAAGACTTAAACAAATTAAAACTCTTAATGAAGGCAAAATGTGGAAATATATCTTTTTCATTATTAACAGCTGTTATTTGGCATATCTTTCTGCAGAATCAGTCATCTCCTGCATCAAGCCTGACAGTCAGTGGTGAAGAATACGAACCATCTATTGATAGCTATCTCCTCCGTTACTTAAGTGAATGTCCAAAGGCTGGAAAAGAACTGGAGACAGAGCTTTTCTCTGTGGGCTGCAGTGCTCAGCTTTTCCCAGATAAGGTTTTAGTCAGAAGAGATCAACCATGTGCCGCAGATGTTAACTGGAAAGCTGAGGTAGACAAGGTTTTTGATGGCTACCTGTCCCACTATGAGGTGGATGCTCGCAATGTCAAAGCTTTGCTCCAGTCCTTGAACTCTCCAAAGACAACAGATGAGTTAAAGGTGTACAGCGAACTTGGGTTGACAGTGGTGGTTGGGAGACAGTCTAAGGTGAACGCCAAATTATTGGAAGTCAAGGGCATAAGAGGTAAACTTGGATCAGCATCAGGTGAGAGTGAGAAGCAAAACAGTATTCGTCGACTGGGTGAGGCCAAACTCCGTCTCCTCTGGAGAGAGATTGAGGAAGGTTTGGGAGAACATTTTCCAGAGGTGAAAGCCACACAGGGTGATGAAGGACAGCTGACTTTGGCAGGTACTGTGGAGGAGATTCTTAAGGCTGGACAGCTAGTATCTGATAAGGAGAAATTGGTGTTAGACCGCACAGTTTCTGACAAGAGCCCACATTTTTTCAGCTTCCTCAGAAAGGTGTATGGAGGGCCAAGGGTGCTAGGTGATTTTTTAGGTGTCGGTGACAAGGTGGAAATAGAGTTAAGAGACACAGAGCTACTTTTCTTTGCACTCTCGGCTGGTAAACTTGATGATGCGGAAAAAAACCTGCAAGAAAAATTCAAGGATGTCAGGTTTGAAGTTCCGAACTGCTCCATTGTGCCACTGGAGCTTCGGGAAAAACTTAATTCCAAGACAAATAAGATGAATCAAGGGCAGTGTAGGGCTCAAGTTGTGTTTACCTCAGACAGCATTGTGTACTTAGTGGGCCACAGCAAAGAGGTTGAAGAGCTGAGCGACATTGTCACACAGTTTATTTTGGACCAGGCAAGTGTAGAAGGACATGTTGCTCTCCCTTTCCCAGAGTTGCTAGAACTCTTACCAGACCTGTTGCAACTGTTTAAGTGTGACTCTTCAGAGGTTACCTTACATCCTTTAACATCTTCTTCTAGACCAGTGGTGCAACTGGAAGGCCCATCAGGAAAAGTGACTGAGTTTAGGAATAAGCTGGGTCCACTTCTTCAGTCCCTTGTTAGGGACAGAGTCAGCATTAGCATGCCAGGGGCAGTAAGGTTTTTTGAAGGTCTCGCTGGAAGAAATACTCTCGTAAGTGTTGGTCAATCCTACAAGTGTCTCATACAGCTTGAAGAACAGAATCATGTTAGTAGACAAAATTCAGGAGTCACCAAATACAACCTTTGCGATGGGCTCCAGGTGTTGGTCTGTCAGGGTGACATCACCACACAATGGGCTGATGCTCTGCTGAATGCTGCTAATGAAGATCTGGAACATGGTGGTGGTGTGGCTGCCGCACTGAGTAAAGCAGGTGGTCCTCAGGTGCAGATAGAGTGCAGAGCCATGGTGAAGCAAACTGGAAAAATCCCTACAGGTGATGTGGCAATGACCACCGGCGGAAACCTGAAATGCAAGAAACTGCTGCATGCAGTTGGGCCTGTTAATGGAAAATGTGGTGGCAAAGAGAGAATGCTACTGGAAAAGACTGTCAGCTCTGCTCTGAATTTAGCAGAAATGAAGAAGTTTACATCCATAGCCATGCCCTGTATCAGCTCGGGTTTGTTCTGTGTTCCTCTTACTATGTGCGCTGAGGCTATTGCAACTGCTGTTAAAGAGTTTGGCAGTCAGGGAGGTCGAAGTCTGAGAAAAATCATCCTGATAGATAAGAATGGAGAGGTGGTGAGGGCCATGCGGGATGCGTGTGACCGAATTCTTCGAGGGACAAGTACCGAACTCCAGCCAAATGCATCTGGCCCAAATACAGCAGGACAAGCCACTGCTGGTGCTACTGGGTGCTGTGTCCAAGTGGAGATCGTTCAGGGAACACTAGAGAACCAACAGGTAAAATACTAGTGAGCCACAATTGAATATTTCTATATAAAGGTTGAATGTACAGTTCTGCAGTAGTACTAGGGGTTTATTTACACCTACATATATCAGCTAATATTAGCCATTTGCTGAAATGCTGGTCTCAGTATTTATGAAGACTAAAAATATGACATGAAAATTTAAAAAGTAAACAAGAGATGAGAGAAACAGGGTTGCACCACATTACAAGTATTAATGTTGCAAAGTTGAGCCACCAGAAGGCGCTCTGTAATGTCCCTGTTGCCTAAATGTTTGTGGAGCATCACAAATATAACCAGCTGATCCACGTAGAGTTGTGAGGCAGAATAAAGCAAGATTATTAGTAAACTGCATTTTCATATTATTTTATTAAGGGCTCACAAATAACTACGCATTAACCAGTGTCATGGAAATTTGTATTTGTTTCGTGTATGAAAGGAAGAAGTTATTGGCTGATTTATTAGATTTTTAAATTAATTGACATGATGATCAAGATCTTTAAAAGTGAATAAAATTTGCTTTTGATTTTTAAGGTTGATGTTCTCGTATCTCCTATGGTTGCCCATGATCCCGTTTCTTCTCGTGTTGGAAGTGGGCTGTTAAAAGTGATTGGGCCTCAGATGATTGCAAAGTTTCATCAGGAAGCAGGAGGTGCGACACTGCCTGGTGAAATAGTGTTGGTGAAGAACTTACCTCCTCTGCAATGCAAAGCAGTGGTCTTCCTCAACCTAATTTCTTGGGACAACAATCAAAACGGAACAGCAGTCCAGGTGAATTAAGAGGGAATTCTGTGTGCTGTTATAGGTTTTTGTGAATCAGATTTACAACCCTAATGATAAATTAATCTTCCAGGCGCTGAGACAGGGAATCAGAAAAATTCTGGCATCCTGTCAGATCAGAGGTTTTAGTTCAGTTGCCTTTCCTGTGCTCGGGACGGGTGCTGTCCTACAATTTCCTCACAGCGTGGCATCCAGGGTTCTTCTGGAGGAGGTTGGTGAATTTGAAAAGGACAGAATCAACAGTCCACCTTTCCTGGTGCGTATTGTGATTCATCCCAGTGACAAAGATTCAAGCAAGGTAAAGGCCATTTAATTACAGTCCTTTGTTTAAAAAATGCAAATAAAAATGTTTAGCCTCTAAATGTGTTGGTCAGTGGACAACCTTTCACTACCAAGAAGAAATACAACTGACTACTAAAAGGGCATCACTTTGTTTTTATCTGCAGGCCTTCCAGTCTGTGCAGGGAAATCTGCATCTCAGAGGATTCACAAATGATATTAACCCAGATCAAGGTTGGGATGTTTTCATTTTGAATTTTAAAATAATTAAAAACATGCGTAAATTTCTTCTTTAGAAATTAAATGAATTTATCCTTAAGACCACATTAATTATCTGATTCCAAAGAGGCAGGAAAACACCACATAGGCTAAAATTAAGTGTAACACACTCATGTATAAATAGATATTTTTATTATTTTAATAATATTTTATCTGGAGGCAGAAAGTTGTTTATTGCTTTATAAAAAATTGTGAAAATTGTGACTATTTACTGTATCATATTTAACCATGACTCTTTCTTATTTCTGTCACTTTAGAGTCCTTTTACCGCCATGTCTCTCTGTCTGATCATGAGGTCACAGCCATGTTGGGTGAGGTCAAGGTTCAGATGCTCCGTGGAGACATCTTAAATGGGGGCACCGATGTCATTGTCAATACGACTGATTTCTCTCACTCTTCTGGTATAATCTAAATGTTGGTTTTATTACTGAACAAAAAATGTGAAAACAGGACCACAAGAGATTTGTTTATATTTTGCTTAAACTGAAAATGACTCTAGGTTTATACCTAACCGTGTTTGCAGGTGTCTCCAAAGCCATTGTGACCGCAGCAGGGCCATCCGTCCAAGCAGAGTTAGCTCAAAGTAAGTCTTAGGAATAACACTAAACACTAAACAGCTTTATAGATTTGTGTTTTTGATTGATTAATTGATTGATTAATCTTTCTTTTTTCTTTCTTTCTTTCTTTGGGAAGGAATTCCATCAGACTGGATGGTCACCACAGGGCCTGGAATGCTGGGATGCAAGGAAATCATCCACGTTGGCTTTAACTGCGATCCTCAGTTGATTCGCAAGTACTGCAAAAAGATACTGGTGCACTGTGAGAACAAAGGCTACAACTCTGTGTCCTTCCCAGCCATCAATACAGGTTAGTACTCCATACCTGTGTGTATGCTGATATATGTATATGAGTCTGCAAGTGGACGTGTTTATTTCTGCATCTTATTAACAGCAAATTAGTGCCCGCTGAAAAAATGTAGAGCATATAATCAATTATTGTAACATTGTATAATGCACATTATTTTCTCTATAACTGTCTTATATCCTATCAGGAGTGGGGGGTATGTCCTATGATAAAGCTTGTAAAGCCATGCTGGATGGGATAGCTGCAGCTATTGCAAAGATGAAACCAAGTTCTCTCTCACTCATTCGCATTGTCATCATGGAACACCCAGTCTTCCAGGCTTTCAGGTTTGAAATAAAACATCTTCACAACATGAGAGTAAATTATACCATAAGCATTGTTTTCCCAATCATATTTTATCGTTTAAATCACCTGCTCTGTGTTTACAGAAAAGAGCTGGAGAATCGCTTTGGACAAATAACTCCTTGCCGCATCAGTCTGAGAGGTTTGTTGTAATTTAAAATTTTGGAAAGTTTCCTTCTGCACTCCCCTTGAACATTAATGAATTTAGGTTTCTTTGTTAAACCAGAACTCTAATGAAAAATTTAAAACTATTCAATGAGCATTAGAAATCTTTGACAATTGCCAGTTACAAAAATTAACTGACAATTACTGCTGTCAGCAGTTTTCATGAATCTAGTACATCTCAGAAACTTTCTAAAGAAATGCATGTAATAAGTATTCAAGTTCAAATGCATTTTTTTTCAGATGTGAGAATAACTCAAGTAATATTCCTGTGATTCATAGCGAGCTAATGTCATAGGTTGTATATAAAAGTTGGACTTAGTTACTTTGACAGTACTGACTGGGTTCCAGACTCAGCCTCAATGTTAGTGTTTTGGGACTGTCCATGTTGGGTTTAAGAGCCAAGAATGACCACATTTAGCTCAGAGGTTAAGTAATAAGTATACTTATGGAGTAATTAATGTTAAGTACCAGTATAAGAAATACTAGAATTTTACCCACTGAAATCTTGAAATAGCTCTACAGCTACCACACAGCAATTCACACGTTTTGTCAAACGAATTCCACCAAAAGAAGCCACCATGACAGGGATGAAGGCCCAGTTCAGAGATTTAAGCTGGTGGTGATGAAACCTTGTAGACAGAACTGTAGACAAAGTTTCCACAATCTATAGATGTTTCTGGTATTAAACAGCAATATTGTAGCCTGCTAGCTTGCACACATTAGCAAAAGAAAACATTAGCATTAGTAACCTGTGCTTTAGGAATATTGAAAATTTAAAGCAACTTCACAGCAGTCTATCGACCTTATTTGATCCTGAACTACAGTCACAATATGTGTAATAGTGACACTAGAGCAGAAGCTGATACTCACTGGGTATTTTCCACAGCCCATTTATTTGCTTTTTTTTTTTATTATTTTCTAGAAAAAGCCAAACAGATGCTCAAGAAGTGGCAAAAGAAACAATCAAATTCCTTCTCTTCAATGGGACCACAAGAAAAAACCTTTGCCTCCTCTAAACCTCAGCCAGCTATGATACGTGTAATAAGCTGTGATCCATACATCACCAAGACCATCCAAAGTGAGCTGGAGAGGATCCTGCAGAAGCACCTGATAAAGAGGGAAGTAGACGTGCAGGAATTTTCAGCGCTTGAGCCCATGGAGCTCGAGGCTGTGCAGGCAAAAATCAGAGTCTTTGGAATAAGCCTGGAGCACAAGAAACATCAACATGACAAGAGCAGTGCTGGAAATATGGTCAGACCAGAAGCAAGAGCTCAGACGGGGTCAGGAAAAGATGTCTACGTGCTGGAAGGCCTAAAAGAGGACGTTTTGAGTGTCACTGAACTCATAGGCAGAGCAACCCAAGAAGCACTTTTTAAAGACTTTCAATATAAAGAAGAAGCAATAACAGCTCTAAATGTGCAGTGGTCTTTGAAGGGCATAAATGGAGCCTGGCAGGAGGTGAGTCTGCGTGACAACTACATGTTGGAGTACGCTCATACGCGGAACAAAATCTTTATTGACATAGATGGACCAGATGGCTCAAGAGTGACCGTAAACCTGAAGACACAAGAAGCCACAAATGGGGTGACAGGAATGACATACAAGCTAAAAAGGATCGAGTCTGGAGGTTTGTCCCATTTTCTAGTTTCTCTTTTTTTGTTTTGTTTTGTTTTATTTTAACCATAGTCACCTGTGTTAAGACCATTCCCTTTTGTGATGTAGAAACTTTGCCTCACTACTTATTTCAAGAAAGGATCTTGCCTTAACCATATGCTTCATTTGTTTGGTTTTTACTTTAGCATTGGAGATGCCAATTAAATGGGATCCTATGCAGGAAGAATTGTTCATGAAGGTAGAACTGCAGCCTACCTCACAGGAATATCGGGAAATAGCCCAGGGTTTCCTGAAAACAGCCAAATTCAACATTTGCAAAGTGAGTATTCTTACAAGAAATCATGCTTGCTAAGATATTTTAACATAAAACGCACCGTACATGAGGCAGTTGACTAATTTGTTTTCTGACCTCAGATTGAGCGTGTGCAAAACCTCTACCTGTGGAACGCCTACAGTGTGTGTAAGCAGCGTATACTTGCCAAGAATGGACCAGCAGAGCTAGGTGAGAAGACTCTCTACCATGGCACAACAGCAGAGTCATGCCAATGCATTGAACGGGACCGATTTGACAGGGGTCACGCAGGAAAACATGGTAAGGCATCTTTTATAATATGTCATTTAAATCCCTCAGCAAGAAAGGACATACTCCTAAAATGTATCCTAATTTTTGTTGGGTTTTTTGTGTGATTTCATTACAGCTGCAAAGTATGGAAAAGGAGTTTACTTTGCTGTCAATGCAGCATATTCAGCTAACGGATTTTCCCCAGCAGACAAATCAGGCTTAAAGAGGATGTATGTTGTTCGTGTCCTGACTGGCCGTTACACGGTCGGTAAGAGCAGCATGATTTCACCTCCTCCTCGAGGCTCAGATCCCACTGACTGCTACGACAGTCTGGTGGACAACCAGCAGCAGCCCAACATGTTTGTGATCTTCCATGATGACCAGGCCTACCCAGAATACCTCATTACCTTCAAGTGAGAAAGACTGAGAGAAGTCATGCATCAATACTGTGGGGTCAAAGAAATGTACTATAGTGTAAATGTTTCTACTCTGAGTCAATGTTAGATCTCGTTATTTAGATTTTGTCTTAAGCAATGTATCCCGGCAATACAGATGTAGTAGTTATTTAAAGTGAATAAGATTTCATCTCAGCTAACTGCGTATTTGAGAGATTGTTAAGAATGGTTGTGAGTCATAACTTTGCCTTATTTGCTTTTTTGCATTTCCCACAATAATTACATAATTACATAGAAATAGGTAAGGATTAAGAACATAAGAAATTACTGTATTTATAAGACTTTGGGGGGGGGGGGTTCATGGTTATTAAAACATCTTTATTAGATGGAGTACATCTTTGTCAACCGCACAAAAAAACAAATACAACATTTTCAGAAGACAAAATAAAGTGTACAAAAAATGACACGTCACATTTTTGTCTGATGCCACTTCACATTGGAAAAAGCAAAAATCCAGTGAATGTGCAGTACTTATTTCCATTATCACTGATCTGTCGGTTTCCCCAAAGACGAACATTGACCATGTCTCCAACTTGTAGCATTAAGACTGCACTATTTGAGCCACTGATGGGATGAGCCCGACTGTAACCATACCATGATACAATCGGGTTTCCATTGTGGTACAGACTGCCACCACTGTTTCCAGTGTTTCCTCCCCACCAGAAAGAAGAAAAGGTGAAATAATAGACTCCTTGAACTGGTGCTGTAAAATACCCTGCATTGAAAAACAACCATAAAGTAACAGCAATTAATCCAATAATGCTCCTGCTGAATAGAACAAACTGAACAGAAATACTTTTTAGAGATTATAAAATTCTCAGCAGCAGAAAAGGGGGAAGGCACGTGCGCACACGCACACACACACACACACACACATACAGCCACACTGGTTTCTAACCTGTTACTGGACTGTAGTGTCCTCCGACGTTGTACAGAACATGTCTGTACACCAGAGGGTAAAGAACATTTGCTGGCCCAATAGTGGCTTCTGTGGGTAAAGCAGCAGAAAATGCAACCTGACGTTGTCCTAAAAACACCAGAAAATATATTTTAGCTTGTTTCCTCCAAATGAATAAATAAATAAAAGTAACAATAACAAGAATAATCAGTTTTCAAATTATTTAATATTTTCATTATTATACTATAACGTTGCCACCATTCTTAAATGTTATAGAGCTAGAATTGTTTAAACACACAGTGACACCTTTTCTTTTTGTTGTTAGTACAACAGCAGTGAAGCTCACAAGAACTGAAACTTTACTAGAATGATAATAACATCTGTATTTCACCAGATGTGGTTTGAGCCTTGGTTCGATTAATTCTGAGCTTTAGTATTTAGCCAGTATTTAATCAGCAGAAAACAGTTGCCTTTCACCTCAACTAAGTATGAATTCAATAATATCAGAGAGAGATGAGACAAAAAGAGAAGGAAAAGTTTAATGCGTTAGGGCATATAAACATGTGGGGAATTAAACAAGGGGAGTGGAAAAGAATTGGAGGTCCTTCAGCAGCCTGAGCACTAAGCTTTATAAAAAAGGAAAGTATTAAACCTAATCTAGTAGAGAGAAGAGAGAAATAGACAGTGTACTATACCTGACACCTGAAACACAAATTAGAAGCTGGTTCCTGAGAGCTGAACGCGCTGCCTCCCATTCTACTCACAAACTCAGAACCATAAGTTAGCCTGCAGCCTGAGACTAAGTACTCTGTTCGGACAATATTGTGCCGTGAGTTCCTTGTGACAGGATTTCAAATTTGATTCTGGGTTTTACAGACATCAAATGAAGAGAAGCTAAAATAGAAGAAATCTGTCTGCAGGCACCAAACATGCAAACCTCCCTAATGCTTAATTTTTCGCCTGCAATAAGTTAAATTTAGTATTATAACTAAAATGATTTTGTAAAAACAATCATCAAAAATGAGTAATAAAAGACTATTTTGGAAAATAGACTTCATGAAAAGTTACATGGCACAGTGACTGCACAGTTCATTATTTTTATTCATTCATTAGTTAATTTTTACCAAATATTTTGTTACCTTCATACACCGTCCTGAGCTCAGTCAGTGTGCTGTTAAGTGCAGCCACCTTCTTCTCACTGGCTTCCAGCTTTCTGTTTGTTTCTTCAAGAGCCCTCACGGTGGCTTTCTGTCGTTCTTCTAGAGCCCCCAGTTCCTTCAGCACCATATAGATGTTGGGTTCACATAGATGGTCAGTTGTTTTGTTTGCTGTCCGAGTGGCTGGTGTTTCAGACCCTGGGTCAGCTGACACGTCGTTATTGTTCTCTGCCTTAGTATCTTCATATGAGAGCTCAGTGATCAGGTTCTGATTGATTTCATTCTGATCACCCATTTCCTCACATTCAGATAAACCAGCAAGTAAACAAATAAGAATAATTACTGTTAATCTCTCCATTTTCCAGGTTAGATGGTATTTCTCCGATTTCTGTGTTTCACTGAAGACCATGGTGTAAAGAACCTATTTATAAAAGGGTCTGAGTTAATTATTAGAAATAAAGTGATGAAAAATATCATATAATCTTATGATGATGGAATAAACTTTAACCTTTTTCCTTATTGCCAGTTTGTTATTCAGGACTTTTATGAGTTAAATAAAGCATTGGAAATGGAATATACATTTATCACACTCACCAGATTACAAACAGAAAACGTGACTTTATCTTTGGCCTGCTTTTTATCTGCACGTGGAATGGGAATAGGATTGTAGGAGAAACAAGGGGTTGGGTAAAAGTAATTAAAGAGATATAGAAACTATGATAACAGCATGACCACGTTTTAGCTCCTCTTTGTTTTTGCTTATCCCCATGTAAAATATTAACTATTGAAAATGGGTTTTTTTTCTTGTGTATGTGTTGTTTGATACTGCAAATCAATTTCCCATTGGGGACAATACAGTTACTATTGATTATTGACCACTGATATTGGTGTGTCTTAGATATAAAAACTATGTACCGCATAGATTGGTGACATTTGTTCATGAAAGTACATTTGGTTTTCAGCCATAGACTGGTTGGATGTTTATACCACAGGACATCTGTGTCTGTCCAGGGTTAAGATTAGAGTTGAGTTTTGTTTTGTACAATCATCACAGCCCAAAGCTTACACCCGAAGCCTAACTCTAACCCTTTTATATAATTCTTTATGATACCTTTTTGCAAGGGTATTTATTCATTTAATATACGAGTGGTAACCATCAACCAACCTTAAAACTACCAGATTCACATTGTATCTATTTTAATGTTTTGAATTACAAAACATTGCAAATTTAAGCAGTTTTACTTAAGACTCAAAATTTTAATACATAGCATTTAGAGAATTATACTGCACCAGCAATGTTGTGGAAATCTAAGACTAGTATCTCTTACTACTATCTAATAAAGAGATTATGATAACAAATGCACACTATTAACAATAAGTCAATAGTGTGCATCTGTTTTAATGTTACTTATTATTAGTACTCTATGCATCCCCCTGTCAATTACGTGATGTTAATTCAGGTCTGTGCAGTATTGTACAATTTTCCCACTGCACTTAGATCTCCCAGAGATTATGCCATCAAATCCTTCCTCCTCATTGTGTATCAATCCCTATTTCTAAGAAAAAAAAGTTCCATTAGTGCAAGTAACTGGAGAACTGTAAAACATATTTTCTCTTTAATAATCACTAATAGAACCTAACTGTATTTAAGGCCAATTGCTGTCATTCAGTTTAATACCTGCTTATGTCAATGTGAAATGTTTGTAGTAGAAAAAAACTCTATTTTCCTTACTCTAAAACAGTACAAAGCATGTGAAGCCTCACTTGAAATTAAACCTATGTGACCCGGTAGCTATAAATAGCTGCTTGTTTATGCAGAAAGTGAACTTGAGACCAAGACAGAGAACGACAGAGGGGATTTAAAAGTGGCAGAATGGCTTTTGAATAGAAAGTAGCAAAAATTATTAGAACAGTATTTTTTTTTTGCTGGATGGCATAAGTAACTGAAAAGACAAAAGTAGCTATTGCTCAAAAAGAAAATAACCAATGACATGGAGTTTACAAGGCGTTACTTGCCAATGGAGTGGGAAGAACGGTGGAGGAGAGAGAAGGAGAGAAGGAAAAGAGTTGTTGAAGAAGGTGGTGAAGGTATAGAACAGGACAACCGGGAGCTACGAAGGATTGTTGCTTACAACAATTCGAGAATGGGCTTGACAAGTAGGAGTGACAAAAAAGAGACTCGAGATGGAATGAATGGTACTAGTCAGGAGGGAATTGCGGAGCACATAAGCGCTGAAAGCTTGGGAGCTGAAGAGAATAAAGTCCAGGCATGCCACAACAAAACCTACCCTAAAGAGGTGTTTGTAGCTCTGAAAGAATTCTTGGATTCATCTCTTCTTACAGACCTGACACTGACAACTGAAAATCAGAAAAGCTTCCAAGTGCACTCCCTTATCTTGGCTGCTGTCAGCGGCTTCTTTCTGGAAAGACTACGGGATAAAAGTGAGGAGAAATCTGACAATAGTGAGGACAAAGATGGAGTCCAGAGGTGGTCAATACAATTGAGTTCAGAGGTTGACCATATTGGGCTTCAGGCTGTTGTTGAGTTTGCCTACACTGGGCTTGTGTCATCTTTGAACAATGATAATATGGCCCGAATCAAAGCTGCAGCTCAAGTCCTTGCAATCCCAAGACTTGTGGACATCTGCAAAAACAAGGAAAGAAAGGAGAACAGTGAATGTTTCAAGAAAGAAGCACAAACCATCTCTGCTCTAGAACAAATAAAAATTACTCTTCAGTCCATTGAACAGTTGTGGGCAGATAGAGTGGGGTGTGATGTCATTTTGGACGTGGATGGAACTTTTTTCCATGGTTAGTACAACTGCTTTTGATATCCTAATGAATGCATCATAGTGGTCAAAGTTTAAGCTTTTCTTTTGTCTCTCTTCAGTCCACAGAATTGTTTTGGCAGTAAGCAGTGATTACTTCCGTGGCATGTTCACATGTGGAATGAGGGAATCCCATCAGAGTTGTGTTGCCCTTCCTTTCCTGTCTACATCTGAATTAGAGGCTCTTATTGGCTACTCATACAGTGGGATCCTTCTACTTAGCTGGGACTCTGTTTTTGAGATTACCTGCATGGCGCTTCAGCTTCAATTCCAATCTGCTCTATCAATTTGCCTCAACTTTATGAAAAAAGAGATACAGGCAAGCTCCTGCCTGGATGTGGCATCTTTTGCTGAAGCATATGGAATATCAGAACTTCTTGAGGAGGCCAGTGACTTTGTGTTGAGGAACTTTATGGAAGTATCAGGCACAACAAAGTTTCAGGACCTACAAGCAGAAAAGCTTTTAAGCTTCCTTCTCTGCGATGGCCTTTGTGTACCTTCAGAGTTGGCTGTATTTCGAGCCGTAATCTCATGGATTGAGGGTGATCCCGAAGAAAGATTGGCCCATGCAGGCTTACTCATGACTGGAGTTCGCTTCCCCCTCATGACCTTTCGAGAGTTCAGAGAGGTTAGAGCCATTAATCTACGCATGGAGTGTTTTGGCAACAAAGAGGTGGAACTTTATGGTTCAGCACTTAAAGAATTTGGTTTCAGCCTTCCAAAGTCCCAGGATCACTGGCGGATCAGGCGACCAAAAGATACTCTAGTTCTGGTTGGAGGAGACCAACTGAATCCAGATGTTGGTCAGCGCATACCGAGCAGGGAAGTTTGGTTTGCAAACTCCCTACGCAGTGGCACAGGGTTGGTGAAGGACATTGAGTGGAGGAGATTAACTGAGATTCCAGATAAACCAAAGTTTAGGCATGGAGTTGCCGTAATGGATGGGAAGCTGTATGTGATTGGAGGGTGCTTCTTTTATGCAAAGGATGACATTATGAAATCTGCCTACAGGTAAATAAAAACTGTTAGTCAGTGAATATACATCTTCTTGCATTCACAAAAACAGATTGTTACATATATCACATTTTATTTTTTTATTGCACTCATGCTAGTTATGACCCAGTGAATGATTGCTGGAAGAGGCTGGCAGACATGCAGGAGTTCAGAAGTAACCTCTCAATCGTGGTACGTGAATCGCACCTTTATGCCATTGGTGGAGATAAAGACATCAACACCAACGTAGACAGTGTTGAGATGTACAACCCAGACACTGACTCCTGGAGGTAAAATTAGTTATTTAAAATGAAACAGAATCTTGAATAATGGATGATGGATATTTTAGCTGCGCTTGAATAATCTATCTGTTTTTGAATTGTGGACATACCAATCAGCCAACAAAGTTAAAAGACTGAGGCAATATGAAAAGAGTCAAGTTTTATAATAGTTATAATGGATAGAAGTTTTTAATGCTTTACCCTTAAATTCAAATGCAGTACCATGATTTCCACAGCAGATGTCAGTCTTGCCCTTGAATTATAGTATGCAATGTTTAAAGAAATTTGTATTTTGCTCTTCTGGTTTCACCAGGTGGAAAGTTACACACATATGGTGGCGCAATTTGCTGTTAGGAGGCTTTTAAAATGTTATTCTATCTTAAACAGAAATGCAAGTTAAAGAAAGCAAAACAACATAAATATTGTCTATTACATGACACAGCATTCAGTTATAGCATTTGTGAGTTAAAGAATGAAATCTAAACATTCAGACGTTAATGAGAATTCATCCGAGTTGCTGCCTTCACCTCGTCCAAAGTCATGCTGTCATCACAGAAATGTAAGCTGCAAGGTTCATGGACAATGCAGCTGAATCACTTTTTGTTTATATTTCACATGATGCTCATTTCTGATAAAATTGTTTTGTTAAAGTTACATATATGTCAAGTAATGCCATTTTGTGGTATATTGGATTCAAGGCAGATTAAAAAAAATATTTTCCTTACAACTGTCCATCTGGACATGACCGCCTGGCTTCTCTTGTTTCACAGCTTTGTCCAACCGCTGGACCTGGCTCTGAGTGGCCATGCTGCTGCTATCATTGATGGAGAGATTTTCATATCTGGAGGTTTCAACTGCAAATATGAGTGCCTTGTTTCCACATGTCTATACCACCCAGAGAGGGGAACCATCTACCTGGCAGACATGACCTATGATAGAGCCCAGCATTGCATGGAAGCCCTACAGAGTCATCTATATGTTGCCGGTGGAGTCTGTAACCTAAGGAAGTTTTACACTGATCAACTAGTTTGTGAGGTATATGATATTGTGGCTGATTGCTGGACTACTTTTGCGTCACTGCCCATGCCCCATGTTGGTGCAGCCTCCATTGTTATGGAGGAGAAGATCTATGTACTGGGAGGGTATTGCCAGGATGACTACAGTGAGTCTGCACTGGTCCACCGCTTTGATCCCATCATGCAGAGATGGGAGACTATGGGCAAACTGCCTGGAGCTGTTACAGACATCCGAGCTTGTCTGATGCACCTGCCCCAGCACCTCAGACAGTAACTGTTTTATTGAAATGATACACTCCTCAATTAGGCAGTCTGTTTAAACACTGAAATTACTGCAATAATAGAAGTAAAATATTCAAATGTGGATATCTAAGGCCTCAATCACTCAGGCCTTCAGACCAGTCAGCAAACCTTTTGATAACCATAGGTTGCTTGGAAAAAATATGTATTCTCCAACCAGTTGGTGAGTGGTTGCTGGCAGTTGCAAAGAGGATGCTGCACTAAGGCTGTTCCTTATGACTATATTGGTTAAAACCAGTTTATCCCAGTCAACCATGGTTTGGATGGAAGATGTTGAGTTGTTTGCATGTATTGTTTAACTTGCAGAGCAGTAGTAAGACTTGAAGTGCAATGAAAACCAGAAGCAGAGACCATTTGTTTAAGTGAAAAATATGCCTTATTGGTTAAACCAACACATTTCAAAAGGCACAAATTTTACTTTGAAGGCAAGTGTTCCCTAATTGAGGTCTGTGTTGGAGCTTTCATGGTTTCACTATCATACAAAGAGCAGTTTTAGAGTGATTGCAGATAAGTCAGCATCTTTGATATAAAACTATAAGAAATACAGATAATCTGCTACTGATCAAAGTAATTGCAAGAAAGTTTTTAGTACAGCACCGTGTATCTCTTTGTGACCAATTTTCCCTTGCAGCTGCCAGTAGCCTCAAGCAACAATTTCAACGAGCAGTCTTTTTCCCTAGCAGCTTGCAATTATTAGGGGTTCACTGACTGTCTTTTTCAATCAGTTTAAAGTGACTGCCATCAACCTTCATGAACGACTTACGAACTAGTCATAATTGCAACCAGTGGTACCAGAAGGTTGCCAGTATCTAGTATCAGTATCTAGGCCTGTGTGTGTGAATAAGAATGATATATATGTAAGTGGTAAGAAAATAGATGGAGTTTATCATTTTGAAATGAATGACTACTTTGACCACAGGCTAATCATAATAGCTAATTCTTAATGACTGTTAACTCTCACTTGGTGCAGCATTCGTGTTTCAGGTTTTCCACATCAGGTTGTCATGTTCTAGGTTCTTTATGTTTAGCTCACCGAGTTTAGGTTATAGCTTAGTTGTGCCTTTGCCTTTTATTTTTGTACTGTTTTACCAACTTTCAATAAACAGCTCGCTGTTTGTTAAAATCAAGTTTAATTTTCACGTGTCCTTACTTTGGTCCACCTCCTCACTCCACACAGTCTTCTTCTGCAGATAGTGACAGTGCCCAAACTTGACTGGTAGTGTAAATATGATTGTTTCTCTCTCTCTCTCTCTCTGATGATCTCTCTCTCTGATGCTCTCTCTGATGCTCTCTCTCTCTCTCTCTGATGGGGGGCTGTCAAGTTAGAATAAGCAAAAAATAAGTGATACAGAGTTGATGAAAGCATTACAACCTAAACTTTTAGATCTGAAGAATTTTCATTGGCACCACATGACAGTGACATTTTGAATGATAAATGATCTGGTTTCGTATTCTTACAGGCTTAGCTGTTCAAATCTTTCCAGGAAATGACCATGTGCTTTCCTAACCATCCCTATCTGTGTGTCCAAACAGATCAAACTATCTGAGAATCTAAGATCATTCCTTCTGTGAGGTTCTAAACGTTTCTGTAACAGCCGAATGCAAGACAGTGAATTATATTTTTGTTTGGTATAAACTTCCACTACTAGGGAAAGATATAATGCTTAGTTACCTTAAGGTTATTGCTGTTGTGATTTGAAGTTATATAGTACAAATAAAATTGAATTGCTGCTGCCTATAGTGCTGCTAATAGTGGTGTTACTGCCTGGGCTTTGACTCAGCTTGAAAGCTTTGGATTTTCAATTGTGTTTCAACTTACTATATGATTACTATTAAAAAGTGTTGACTCCAATATGTGATGATTCCTAATGTTTTTATAAAAAAAACAATTAAACCTCCTGTACTCACAATCTGTGTCCATGAATGTAAAATGTTGCTAAAATGTAAAATGCTGAAACCTTTTGGTTATTCTTTCATGCCAATATGCAATAAGGGAAGAAACACTAGGACAATCTAAGTTAAATACACAAAAAATGTTCAAAATTGCTTTAAAAAAAGAGAGTTGAACCTGGCCCTTTTAGATTTAAATTTGACCAAAGTTAACCAAATTTGACCTGTACAACCAAACAGATTTCTCATCAAAAGCAGACGCCGATTTAGTATCGTACAAAATAATAAATAGTTGATAAGAAGAAACAAGAGGGACAAATCCATGACAAAAAGGAAACACTGAAACATTTTTCACATGGCTAAACCACAAAAACCAGCTCTCCACAGAATGATGTTGACCCAATAGATTTGCCAGTGATATCCAGTCCTCCAAATTCCCAGGTGCTCATCTGGGAATGCCCATTCTTCAGCAAGATGGCCCCTGAAGTGTAGCTGTGATAGTCAGTGTCATGAAGGTGAACTGGTGAACTATAAAGGACTGCTTGCTGTAAACAGAATTTCTTTTTTTTCCCCCTAAATCATTTATGGAAAAAAAAACACTATTAATTTAATGGACTTCATCGGATTTATTTTAGTGTACATGCTATAAAGTACTTAAAATATGTTTCAAACTGGTCCAAAGTCCTTAAAAAGTTTATTGTAGAAAATGTTGCTTCCAACATTGCTGTTGTTCTTTGATATTTCTTTTATGAACTTGTGAAATGTCAAGCAACTTAAAGCAGATCATTTTATATTTAATCAGACAACTTTTTCATGACAACAAGCACAGCATACGCATTAATGTAAGTGTTACTAAGTATTATAATTAATTAGTAAATATGAATGTTAGTTTAGAAGAATTTATTTTTGTGGGAGATGTGTGGAAGCTTGTTTCTGTGCAAAGAAATAGATGCAAGCAGAGGTAAGTATAAATTTTGAGTTTTGGTTATCATCTTAAAAGTTTGAGTTCTCTAGCATATCGAGACACCGTGTGGAGAGAGAGTCTCGATATGCTAGAGAACCCAGGTTACACCGTAACTGTACGTTACTAATTTAGTGCCATGAAATTCTAGGTTTTCAGCTTTATCTATTTTAAGTAATAAGAAACAAACTAAGACGGGACTAAAAAAAAACCTCGTAGTTCTTCAGGTGATTGTTGTTGTGATTCTTGTTTGTTGAGCCAGGATGTGGACAGAAAGGCGACACGGACATCAGTGAGTGGATGAAGGCAAAAGAGAAGTTGGTACAGAATTTTGAGCAAGAACAATATCACGGGTCTAGACACCAAGTTTCATTGCAAGTATAGAAGAGAACTTGAGACAGAGACCTGTAGCTGTATTGGAAAAAAATAAGAGTTTTTTTCATTGGATAAACACATTCAATGCTGAACCCATTTATCACTTTCCAAATGCTATATTTAGCATAATACAGTTCAGTATAACAGTATAATTCAAATATCCTGGTTACTATGACTAAATGGTAAATGGACTGACTCTTATATAGCACTTTTCTACTCCCCTGGAGCATTTAAAGAGCTTTATGCAACATGCCACATTCACCCAAGCACTGCTTTTTATATTTGGCATGATCAAAACACCAACCATCCAATTAGCAGATGACCCTACATGATGCTCTACAACCTGAGCTACAGCCAGGGTGGCTGGACAGAAAGAAACCAATATATTCCCTTTATTCTGTTGCAGGAATCTTCACAGCACCAGTGAATGGTCTCTGCTCAGTTGCAGTACTTCCGACTACTCTACTACTCTCACACTCACACAGCAGGTGCTATTCTTGTGAAGAATAATGTCAGTCAAATTTCAACATATAACAGCCCTTCAGCAGACGGCACTGGCAGCAGCAGCAATGCAGTAGCTCTGCTGGTTGCTGTTGATTGGGTGCATGTAGAATTGTGGGGTCAATACAGCGGTGTATAATAATCTAAACAGCCACAAAACCTGTTTTTTGTTTGTTTGTTTTACTCTTTCATGGTTTATGCATTGTCTTAAAATGTTAAAGCAGCATTAGTCATAAAATCTCTTTATCTCTGTGTAAACCTCTAATGATCTGAGCTAATATTACCTCAGCACTTACCTGAATATGTGCACTTATATTATTAAAGGACTCGGTTCATTGTTGTTTATTTTCAAGTAGAATTTAATGCAAATATAAATTGAGAAACTTCTTCAGAATAATAAATGCAAACCAACCTTGTTGTGTACAGTTTTTACAGCGACAGCTGTTTTCACCAGCATCCCACCACAAAGTTTGGTAACTGTAAAGACAAGAGGGGAGGCAGAGAGCTCCCTCATGTGATCGTACCTTGCTATTGCATTCTGCTGTGGAACTCACACACAGTTCAGTTTAATTCATATCAAATTGTGTTATATAACCAAAGAAAATCGGATGCCAAAGTGAACACTAAAAATCTGACACACACACACACACTATATGAAAATAAGAAAATTCAGATAGATATTTTGACAAAAACTTTCAGAAAACTGAAAAACATATTGTTTAATTTAAATTATTAACAGTTCCAGTTCATTTTCTTTACGCTGTTCAGCTCAAAGTATCTCTCCTTAATTCATATACTTTATAATGATATATTCTCCTCTTGTGATTATAAATAACAATGAGATTTATTACCATGTTTTATAGTCGCAAATGCATTGGCAAACACAGCAGAGATGCACGGATATCATTGTTTGGCCCGGGCATCTTTCCCATGTTCTCCCATTTCTGTGTGGCAGGATCATAGCGGTGCACCACCTTAGTATCGGTGTAGTCCTCCTGACTGTATCCACCCAGCACATAAAACCTTCCCTCCAAAACGGCACTTCCTGCTCCAACATGTGGCACTGGCAGAGATGCAAAGGCAGTCCAGCAGTTACCCACTGGACTGTACACTTCACAAGATAGCTGATCAACAATAGTCATGCTATCATCAGTGGTTACTCCACCTGCCACGTAAAGATATTCACCCAAGATCTCCATACAGTGATGAGCTCGAGGTGAAGCCATGTTTGCCAGGTAGGTGCTTCCTGTTTCTGGATGGTACAGAAAGAGGGATGCAACACAAAGGTAATCATTATTTTCCCCTCCTGTTATGAAGATCTGTCCTTGGGTAACTTTTGCTACATGCCCGCTCAGAGGCAGATCCAAGGGTGAGGTGAAGCTGAAAAAGAAAAGATGAGTGATTTGTGACAGCAAACTACAATATTTTGAAAAGTTTTGAATCATTTTAAACAGCTTATTTAGGAGAAATGTAATGACATGGTAATGAACAATGAATGCTCTGCCCAACCTACTTCCAAGAATTTGTAGATGGGCAGTATCTTTCAACACTATCTATAGCACCGGTCTCACTGTGTCCGCCGATGGCATATATCTTTTCATTAAGTACAACCACTGAAAATGAGCATCTTTTTTCTTGCATTTCAGCCAGAAACTCCCAGCTGTTTTCACAAGGGTCATACCTACAGGTGGTGAAATTATGCACATATAAGAAACAGTTAAGTATATGTTATTATTGTTTTTGGAGGGTTGACAATGAACTGCTCTTACCTGTAAACATTACTCAGGGTGTCACCAATGCCATAATACTTCTTGCCTCCAAACACATACAATCGTCCTTTTAGGACAGCCACCTCATGCCCGAATCTTGCTGGCTCAGGCATCTCTCCCAGCTTTCTCCACTCCAATGCCTTTTTTACCCCTATGTGATTCCTGAGGGAATTCCCAAACCAAAGTTCTCTGCTGATGCTGCGGCTGCTCAGGTCTTCTGAAATCTGGTCACCTCCAATCAGAACGAGACTCTCTTTTGGCATATAGATGCGGAACTGATGCTGTGCACTCTCACTGGAGCAGAAATCTTCAAAGATTTCCTCATACAGCTTTGCCATGTTGTGATTAGACCACATGGTCTGAGATCGCACTACCTTGAATTCCTTGAATGTCATCAAGGGAAACTGGACAGTTTTCATAAGTTCATGAGCTAGTCTGAGCCTTATCCTGGGCTTTGCTTGGATCCAAGCTGCCACTGCTTTGAATATAACAAGTTCAGATGGAACATAAAGTGAGTTACTGTTTAGGTACATCAAGAGCTTTTTAGCTGACAGGTCCGTAAACTTTGAGGTGCATGCCACCATCTGGAAATGCCGGAGGACAAAATCATCAGCGAATTCAAGAAGCTGTGGCATTTCATAGGCCTCAGCAAAAGATACCACATCCAGACAAGATTGAGGATTAATTTCTTGACACAGGAAATTGTAGCACAAGGAAAGTGCAGGTTGGTACTGAAGCTGGAGAGCAGTGATGGTGATCTCAAAGATGCACTGCCAGCTCATAGGTAGAGCACCACTGTAAGAGCAGCCAATTAGAACTTCTAATTCTGACGCCAAAAGGAAGGGAAGGGTCACAAAAGGCTGACGGGACTCCTTCATCCCTGAGGTGAACATGCCATGGAAGTAATCACTGCTTACAGCCAAGATAACTCTGTGGACTAGACGAAAGACATCAATGAGTAAATATCTCTAAAATATCCAGGTCACATGCTTGTTTTATAATGTACTTCATTAAAGGTGAAGCCTATAAAGGCCCAACGTATGTTTAATACACACTTTGTGCAGAATGTAAATCCAGATTTATTTGATGGTTAAATGTTCTACAATATGGAAATCTGGACCACTCAGTAGTCGCCTTGCAATAAAACAGAAATATGAACAACCTGAAAACTTATTTGGCAGAACTACAGATGCATCTTAAGAAAATGTATATTTGATGGTAAAATTTTCAATACACATTTATCTAATATTGAATATAGTCACTTTTGCAATGAAGAAAGTGATAGTGATAGAAAGTGAGAAAATGTATCACAACACAGAAATTTACTTGAGCAAATAGATAAAAGTTAAAGTGGGCATCCAGACAGCATTAAATGGTCTACTCACCATGAAGCAATCCACCACAAGCTTCCAGAGTCACATCACATCCCACTCTGTCCATCCACAGCTGTTGGATGGACTGAAGGCTGGTCGTCATTTGTTGTGCAGTAGAAATACTTTCCCTTTGCTTATCCCCTCCAGTTTTTGTGGACTTCTCTTCTTCCTCAGTGCAGAGATCGAGAACCCTTGGTGCACCCAGCGTTTGAGCAGCAGCCTTTATCTTGTTCAGATTACCCTTGTTTAAGAATGGTATTTGTCCAGTGTAGGCAAACTCCACAATCGCCTCTAACCCAACATGCTCTACCTCAGGACCAAGAGAGATTGACCACCGGTGAACTCCAACACATGTGTCATTGTCTTTTCTTTCATCAGCTCTTTTGTTTTCTGCTTTGCTTCTTTTTAGATTATCACAGGTAAGTGAACTGACAGCAGCCAGCACTGGGGAGTGCACACAGAAACGCGTCCCATCCTCTGTCCTCAAAGTAAGGTCGGTGAGAATGGATAAACTCCTGAATTCATTCAAGGTGACAAAAACATGTATGGGGTAATCCTCTTTGAAATATGTCTTTATGTCATCTTTATCACTAAAATCCCCATCTTCATCCACTGAAGGTTCTGTTTCCTTATCATCTGCAGAAGCTTCCTCTTCTTCTTCACGATCTTCTTTAGTGACCCAAGATTCTGTGACGGTTTCTTCTTCATCTGTCAATATTTCACCGTTGAATTCTCCATTCCACTCCAGAGTAGTCTGAGTTTCAGAGATATCTTCATTTCTGTGTTTGTTAAAATATTTATCCTCAGAAACTGTGAAATCAGAACCTTCTGTTTCTGAACCACTTTCTCCTTTGTCCTCTTCGGTTTCCTCTGCATCCCTCACCTCCGGTTTTGCCTGCACTTCTTCTTCATCTTGATTTCCTCCTGCTTCATTTTCTTCCTCATTCACATCTTCTTCCTTGCTGTCAGCGTCCTCACCATTCTCCTGCACCCCTTCTTCTTCTTCTTCTTCTTCTTCTTCTTCTTCTTCTTCTTTATTACCTGCTTTAACCCAGTATCTTATCCTGTCCCACAATCGTCTCCTTCTCTTCTCCATCACTCTCTTCCATACATCCTACTGCTTCTCAAGGCAGGAATTAGCAACTGCCAGAGTGTCAAGTAGACCTATAATCTTCACAGCTACTTTAATCTTTCAGAGCATTTGCACCTCAGGAATCTAAGTCGACTGGTCGACAGGAATCGACTGTAGATCACTTACTTCTTGAGCTGGACTTCGCACTGTGAAACAGCTCAGACCTTACCTCATCTGCAGACAAGAGCTGTGTTGTCTATTTGTTCGTCTCCTGCCTCTCTCTCCCCTCTTGCATGTGAATGTTGAGTGGCATGAGAGTGCATGATTCCTCATATAACCAAATAAGCTGCTGTATACAGTGTAATATATCACTAGGTAGTGGAAATTCTAGACATCATGAGGCTTCAGGCAGACACCCAACAAAAGTCTGAAAATGACACAGTTATGTTTTTATTTACCATATTGTCAAATATTGTCACATTTTCTTTCCAATTTTGTCCTCATTTTATTACTTTGTTTAGTGTAATGCACTGATATGTCTGCAAAGGATGTGCAGTTTAGTGTTGTGGTCTTAAATGGAGAACTTTGCAGTCTATTAGTGTAGGGAGTGTGTTCAACAGTTCTAAAATGCAAACTGGAAGAAGCAAAAGCAAGTAATAAACAAGGCAATGACTTGGAGGCAGCTGAATCTCTGCCCATCTGAGTCTATCAACATCGACATCTCGGGAAGCCTTGGCAGGCTTATTCATTCTGAGGCATATGACTTGGGGATAAATTTTAGATGCCTAGAGGGTCATCAGTGAGATCACATTGCTCCTCCACATCCAAGTACAGAGGAATGTGGGTCAAGGCGCAAGAGGGAGGAGGAGGCCAAGAGGGCAAAAAAACAAACAACACCTGTTGACTTGAAGGCTTTTGTGCTAACAGAGAAAGCAAACAGCTGGGTCACACTGTGTAACCTTGGCTTGGAAAATACCATTCATACATATGCTCTCTCCTTGCATTACCACATTTTTAGAAATGGTAACTGGATTGGCTTGTGCCAGCTATTTGTGAATTTGTCCCGTCACAGTGCTAGGTAGTGTTTAGTTTTGACTAACCAATGAAACCCAAGAAATCTCAAAGCTGGAAACAAGTTTCTTCAAGTCAGTTGAAAACATTTGTCAAATCAGAGGCAATTAGACAGGAAGTCCCAGTTTTAGAAGTTCTGTCAATATATTATCTGCTAGAATTTTATAAAGATAATTTAAAATCTTCTTTGCCTTATTACTAAATGGTCTTCAGACTTAAGCAGGTTCTAAACGTCTAGTTATGATTTAGTGGAGCATAAATCTCAGAAGGTATGCAAACCTAATCACAAGTACCTTTTTATTTCCTTTTTTTAATCAGGTTGACACTGAAGAGAATACAGTGTTAAGGTTTGGGATGTAGTGGGGTATATTTTGTTTTAGGACTAATTGTATTCATGCCATTCATACAAAAGTTTAGAACCAAACCTCTTTGTCTTTCATTTCAGATATTTTCAGTCCCATTGCCAAAGGTGTGCAAAATCAGGCCCCCAGTCTGTCTGTACTGCCTTTATTTATTTGTGAAAGAATGGGGCATTCTAAAGAGCTCCTTGAACTCCAATATGATACTGTGATAGGATGCTGCTGATGCAGGAAGACAGTTCATGAAATTTCTGGCCTACTAAATATTCGACCATCAACTTTAAGTGGATTATTGCAAAGTGTTTGGGCTCCACAGCAACTCATCCACAAGTTTAGTGTGCAAAGTCACAAACACTTGGCTGACTCGGTCACTGCAGACCTCCAAACCTCCTCTGGCATTAACATCAGCATAAAAACTGTCCACGGAGAACTTCATGGCATAGGTTTCCACAACCAAGAAGCTCGTGAAGGTGTAATGTATAAGTCCATAAAGTGTACCATTTTAATCTGATAAGGAAACTGCAGCAAAAACGGCTAGGTGCATTTATTCTCATTTGAAAAAACCTTTTGATTTGATCTTTGTCTGTACAGCAGTGTTGATCTCGTTCATGCTAGCTGCTGTTTTTGTCTCTGTTTTGTTTAAATGTGTTTAAGCTCAATATCACTGGTTGAAGATCTTTTATCTTTAAAATCAAAACCCTGCTTCATACATCCTCTAAGATCAATGGACGTTTTTTTCACACTGTGGGTTCCTAATAAAAATCTACTGACATGCTTTGAAGTTTCGGGACTGTGAGTAGGTGTGTTGGAAATGAAACTGGTGGGCAACAGATCGCTTAAAAAAAAACACTCCTACCTGAGGACACAGTGACTTTGCCTTCACATGTGAGGCATCACACGAACACATGCCTACTGTGCATTCACACGCAGAAGGATTTAAACAAGCAGGCAAGTGATTAAGGCCCCTTTTCAACTGCACTCAAAAGAGCACTTGAGTGCTTAAACATTTCTTCACACTGAATGTGTGTTTGTAAGAATTCAACTGTCTGTAAGATGTTTTTTAATGTTTTAATACACCCTAAAAACGTCTCCATTCAGGAACAACCTGTACAGATATTTGCCATTGTATATACATTCACGGCAGATACGGATACTTCTGTATCTACATTATTACCTACAGTTTAGCTTTGGGCAGCTGCTCACAATCTTACTTATGAAAAGTCTGTTTCCTCTGCAGCCGTTCTGATTGTTACCATGGCAATGCAAGCAGTGAGAGGAGGAGGAGGAGTGAAGAGCGCTAACCTCGTTATTGGACCCCCCTCCCCCCTTCAGGCCCTTTTGTCAAGAGCAGCTACACTGCTGGGACATGAGGGTTGTATTCTTCTTTTTCGGCTCAACGGAGTGAGAGGCACAAGTAGTTCAAGCACCGAGCACTGTCATCTTTTGTCAGAGTGCCTATTCTGTAACTCTGCATGGTCTAAAAAAAAAAAAAAAAATCAGAAACAATAACTCAACATTTTGCAAAAATGTCATGTGACTGACCTGCAACTTGTACAACTCTCTCTCTCATTTAGTGTCACCTGGGATGAGCTCCAGGATCACCATGGATGGGTGGGAAAATATACATATTTGCATTGATAAGATCCTGCAAGATAAGATCAATGCAAGCGTAATCTAGATCACAGAGTGGGACAGAAATGAGTGAAGTGAAATATTAAAAAAAAAAAAAAGGTAAAGTCATAGTGGCTGACCTAAAGTGTTGCTGAGGTTTTTGGAGGTTAACAGATAATCCTATGTGTAACCACCTAAAACTGAATTTTGGACATGAAAATGCAGAAAGTGTGGGCAAAATTGTTGGTACCAGAAGATCAGGTTAGTCAGTTTTTTAGTCAGAGCTTTACTCAACAATCCTGTTTAAACCAGCTTTGATTCCTTGTTGGTTTACTTTAAGTGGGGAAGTATGGCATTCATCAAAATGCAGTTTCCAAACCATTTGCTATAGTCTAAAAATGGAAATGTAAGGCAGTCTCAAAAAGGGAGATTTTAGACTATTATTGACTTATTTTATTAACTTAACTGCAATAATAAGCAATGGCAGGCACAAAGTCCAGAACTGGAAAACCCTTATCTACTATTTGGATATCCTGACTACACCGGACATAGTAAAAAAAGAAACCGCTGATGTTCCCAGAGGCTAAGGACCCCATTATACCCACCATGTCCTGCCTGGCAAACAGAACTGTACCACAAAGTTGACGTTAAACTGATATTGACTTTGTTAATGTTGTTATTAGCTGCCGTTTTCACTAACTCGTGCGCCTCTTGATTTTTGTAACTTGGTGTGTTATTCTACTTCCTGCCACCCGGTTAAAGACAGCATGATATGATGTTCGTGTTGTTGTTGGTCCAGGTTCAACACTGCAAGTGACCAGTAACATAGCTGTGATGTCATAGTTTAGCAATGTGGAAACACCATCACAACACACACAAAACCCTAACCCTGACTGCCATCCTATTTTTTTCTTGAGAGTCCATCGGCAGGTTTTTTCCACGATGCAAAACTATGACATCATAACAATGTGATTGGTCACTTGCCATGTTGAACCTGGACCAGCATTTACTACAATAATCCAAAAACAACGCCCAATACGGGGATATGGGATACAATTGTGTGGGTTTTTACTATTTTACATTTGAAGATGTATGAGTGCTAATGGTAGTAGCTAGGGATGGGTATCGTTTAGGTTTTATCCAATACCGGTGCCAAACCGGTACTTTTGAAACGGTGCCGGTGCTTAAACGGTGCTCAAACCGGTGCTTAAAGAATGGAGAACACAAAATTGGTCCAAAAACCTCTCATGTTCAGCTGTTTTTTTGTAAAAAGATAACAATGTTAGCCTTTTCTGCAGCTATGGGGCATATATGGCATCACTCTTGGCTGGAAGCAGTGCTTAAACAATGGAAAAAACACAAACTTTGTCCAAAAACCTCTCATGTTTAACTGTTTTCCACTTTTTCTTTGGACATTTTAGCCTTTTTGGCCAGGGTGAAGGGAGTATCGGCCATCAAACAAGACGACAGCCGCATGTAACTATGATGATGTTTGCTAGTTCACCTTACATGCATTAATGTAATAACGTGGTTAGCCTACTCAACGTAAATTACACACGAACAACATTAAGCTACTCACGCAGAGAAGAACGGCTGCTGCTGCCATCATCATTTCTGCTACACTGGCAGGGCTAGGGGCCAGGACTCTACTCTTCGGGTTTTTGGGGGGATGTTGCTAACTCCGGGTCCGGTAACAGGCACCACACCCGCAGTAGATGTGCACGGTGTGAGGTCTCGCAGCAAGCTATCAAATACGGTGCATTTCTTGGCTTTTAAAAGAAACGCTATGCGTCGCCAGGTGTTTCATCGGATTTGAGGTGTTACCTCCTTTGACAGTATCACAGTATCAGCTTAAAGCACTTGTTTTGCTGTGAAGTACAGCCAGACTTTTGACCGCTTTGCCTTGGGCATTTTTAATCTCTAGCTCTGCTCTAAAAGAACGTACGTACCTGGGCCCGCCTACTATCCTCGGAAACGTAAAATGATTGGCTAGAATCTAAAGTGTATCACAGCTCAGGAAAATAAAGCACCGAAATAAAGCACCGAAATGTGCGCTGCTTTTCGGTCTGGTTACTACCGTTTATGTCAGAGCCATCATGGGACCGGATACCGGTACCCATCCCTAGTAGTAGCTATAATGAAGACATAAGTCAGCAGTTTAACCTCATTTCTGCAACCTGCTTGGTTTTAAAGTAGTAGTGGAGAAAAAAAGAAAGAAAGAAAGGCTTTTGTTGTCAAAATACAATCTAGTTTTATTGAATTTCTGGGCCCCATGAAACAGAGATAAACACATATAGAAATAAAATGTAAGACTACTTCATGACAACAAACTAGGAGAGAAAAATCTCTAAAACTAACCAGTTAACACAGTGCAACCTGATATTAACCTAAAATGATCATTTTTCTACAGGCAAGCAAGCATCAGTAGTGTGACGTGGGGAAGAAAAAAACAACAACCCTAACTTCAAAACACATACAAAACAACATAAAATGAAATGTACAGTACAAACATAGCCAAAAGATGGCGTTTTCTAGATATTCCAGCTTGAAATAAACAGCATGACTGATTGTCAAGCTTAGTCCTCTTAAATCATAATTTACATAAGCATTCTTAAATATGACTGTAAGACTGTGAGATAGTGTCCAAACTCCTGTAACACACTGCCACCAAAGCTCGTTTTATTTTGAGGTCTGCAGCGCGTAAATTAATACATGTAATTTATTCGTTATAACAGATGTGCTGTAGATCATACACGATGGGAGCTGTATCAGATCTCTCCTGGTAATGCTTTTTAAATTGGGTCACGCTCTACTTTGGAACCATCGAGTCCCTGCATTCACAAACTGTACTCCTCAGAGGAAGAAAAGGGGACGGGGGGCCACGAAGGTGTCGACAGTGCCAAGGACATAGGAGACGTACTCGAACAGCAGTTAAGATGCGGCGGTAGAAACAGAGGGATTGCATAGTTCGGCAGCATTGTCTTTCGCAGGTTTTCCTACTGAGCCTCCTAGTTTCCTTTTTAAAAGTACCTGCAAAGCCATAAAACCTTGCCCCCCCCCCCCCCACCTCCGTGTCACTCCAGTGGCTTGTTAGATTAAGGAGCGAGATGAGAGGTCTATTTTTACAAATGAGGGGGTGAGGAAAAGTGAGACGGAAGGTGAGATTTTATGAGACAGAGGCAGGAGCTGAGTTTGTGTTGTGTTCACTGTGAGCACATTCTCGATCAAAATGCGCCGCGTTATGAAAGTTTCTCAGTGCCTTTTTGGTTTCGAGGGACGACCTTCGCTTAAAGTCAAGATATTTAAAGAAAGGAGGAAAAGAAACATTGAACACAAATTCAGTATTGCTAATCTATTATTATCTTCAAGTCTTTCTACTCGTTTATAAAGAAATTACGCTATCCCCTACATTATATGAGTCAGTAGAACTTTCTGTAATTTCTGGAATGAAACTAATATCCTGAAGCAGGCATGGCGGGTCAAGCACTGGCCCACGGAAGGAGGAAAGACACGATAAAAACAATGAGAGAAACAGAGAGAGGTAATGACAGGAGGAGGATAAGAGGAAGAGAGAAGGACGACGGCCACAGAGACGTCAGTTTGGAGCCTCGGGTCACCTCATCAGGACTCTTCTGCTTCTCCACGTTTGGCCTGCAAATGATCAGTGGCCTGACCTGTGATATGCTCTCCTGAAAGGCAGACGCAGGAGAGAACTGAGATAGACCTCAATTTCTCTGTTTGTACTTCATTTTTAGACCCTGAATGAGCAGACTAACTAATTAAAGCAACAGGGAAGTAATAGTATGAACCTGGAAAATTCTGTGCATTCAGTGAGTCAGAAAGGAGCTACAGTTTTAAATTAGATCCATAAGTATTTGGATAATGACACTTTTCGGGGGGCAATTTTCTTCCTCTGTACACAACATAGTAGATTTAAAATCAAACAATCAATATTCAAGACTTTCAACTTTAATTCAAGGGGTTTAACAAAAGTACTGAATTAACTGCTTTACCATTTCTATAAATATTAAGCCATATTCAAAGGCTCAAATATAATTGGACAACTGACTCACAAGCAGCTCGTTATTTCATGACAAATGAAGCAGACATAATATCTGAATTTTTGTGAATTTCAAATATGAATGAATGAATGATACCAATAGCAAAAGGCCTGAAGGACCACAGAAGATGACTAAAAGTGCAAGATGGCAGGATTATTTCAATGGTTAAGAGAAAAAACATCACAACATCTAAACAAGTCGAGAACACTCTCAAGCAGGTAGGTGTATCATTGGGTCTCCAATCAAAAGATGCTTTTGTTAATGGAAACAGATGTTTACAATGAGGTGCAAACCACTGGTTACAGGCTCAAGCCTCAGAAAACATGTGAAAGAGCCAAGTGTACATATGTTTGGACAGACAAAATCAAGACTGACTTTTATCACAATGATGGACGAGAAGGGGAAAAGTTAGTATGTCAAGCACGGTGGAGGCAGTGTTATGACATGGATATACTGTCCATGTCGTGTTTATTGATGATGTGACTGCTGATAGAAGAGGACAACGAATTCTGAAGTGCAGAGGGGGTTATACTCTCTGCTCAGATTCAACCGAATGCTGCAAGCTTGATTGGACAGTGCTTCAAAGTTCAAATGGATAATGATACAAAGCAGGCTGCAAAAGTTTTTCATGGCAAAGAAATAGAATTTTCTACAGTGACCTGATGTCAACCGAGTGAAACACTCTTTTGGAGTATTCAACTAAATGCATAAAATTAATGCAAATTTGAATAAAAACCTCTTGAATTAAAGCTGAAGGTCTGCACCACAATCACATCTTGATTGCTTGATTTTGATTTTTTTTTTTATTTATTTATTCTTACCTCGAGTATGGTTCTGCTGTGTGCTCTGTCAGGACTAAGCCTCAGATTCCATCGATGGGATCTATGGCTTCGCCCGCCATCATCCTCGCTCTCTGTGGTGTCTTGTCGCGCTACTCGAGGACGTTTCCGTCTCCGTGAGCTGATTCGCTGGAGAGAACCAGGCTCCTGGAGTCTGAACAAATTGAGTCAAAGGCACAAGGTCAGATACAGTAAGGCACAGCGCAGCACACTGTGTGAATATGAACGCGCCGGTGACCTGCAGTCTGTATCCTCTATATCCGCATCTGCGTCACTCTCCCCCTGAGGGTCAGATAACACACACTCCTCCTGCAATGGAGCGAAAAAGACAAGAAAAAATATATAATAACCAACAGAAACACAGAGGAATGTGTTAGCAGCCATTAAGCTGGGATAAAATATGACAAATACAAAAGTGTTTTGAATTTTTTGAGTTTTTAAAAAGAAAGAAACACATAAATCCCAGTGACTCATCACAGACCAACACAGTTTGTGAAACCAAATACCACTTGATGATGCCATTTGTCTGTGTGAGTGTGCTAATGCGTCACTTTTTATATTACCACCATTGTTATTAAGCATGAATCAGCTCACACCTCTATCCATAACGTAATGAAGTCAGAGAGTATTTATAATCCCAACAGTACCAGTCTTTTTACTTCTTTCTGTCACACAGATAGATAGATAGATAGATAGATAGATAGATAGATAGATAGATAGATAGATAGATAGATAGATAGATAGATAGATAGATAGATAGATCGGTTATAAACTATATATACAAACTATAAACTATACTGAATAACAGGGATAACTCAAAAATCATTGATTTGTTCCTATTCCAGAACACAAAATATATCACTGAATACTAAACTGTATATTATAGTAACAAGAACTACTGCCACGCTGTACTGAAAATATAAGTTTAGCATTTAAAAAAATTTTTAAAAAGTGAGCTATTAACATAATGTGCTGTGTGTTTTTATCTCTGGCCAAAAAATGCAAAAAAAATGCAGTTCCTGTAATGGCCACTTGAGGCTGAATCCAAAAGCAAGTCACCACAGCGCCCTATGTTAAAATGGCTAATTTTGCAACACAACTATAAATTGTTACAGCCTGCTACCAAAAAAAATCTCCCTTTTCAAGACTGCCTTACATTTCCATTTTTTAATATAACTCATAGGTTTAAATTATAGCAAGGCTTACAGTTTCCATTGACTGAGGGTGTGGCCTCAAATGAGCAGGTGGGTGCAGACACAACTATAGCAGCTAGCTGCATGACAGTGATATAGCAATGATTTTCGTACAACACAGTACTGCAATATTTTGTGATTTTTTTTAAGAATACCAAATATTGATAACTTTTTAAAATATAAACAGCATAGACAAACTAACGTTTTTAGCATTAAAAAAATCACTTTGCGTGGGGCTGCATGGCGTCAACGCAGTTAGCTTGTTCACTCATTAGCACCACGCAGCCCCACAAACAAGGTGATCCACGATAACTCCCTAACAGAGACTTGCAGCGTTAATGTGGTTATGGTGTTAAGGCATTTTAACGAGATTAACGCTGACTGCACAGCATGTTAGAATAGATGCACTCTGCTAAACAAGCTACCTAGTTCAAGCTAGTTTTAAGTTCAGGCTCCAGTAAACAGATAAAGGCATTTTATTAAATGATTTCATTATATTTGACTTGTTTGGTAAAGTGCTCATGTTTCCCCTTATCTTGGATATTGTTTCATGTGAGGGTAGCTAGCATTATCACCATCAATTCAGGAAAACTGTATCACAAATCAGATCACCCACCTCACTGTTTAAAATATTTGCGGTGCTTATTTCCATTTTGATACGTATTAGCCAATTATACAGAGTTGTGCAAAAGTCTGGAGTCCCTCCTAATTTTAACTATTTGCTTTAAAGAGCCAGAATTTTTATTTTATTTTTTAAAGTGGTCTTGAGCAACAGTACTCCAGCCTTTCTGGAGCTCTTCCACAGTTTTTCTTTGGCACACAGGCTGCTTTTTCCCCTCTTTCTGTCAGTCCAGTGGCTGACACTTTGGTATTCGCAGCCTGTCACAAAACACAAAACTTGTACTCATTTGTGAAATCTGTGCAAGATGCCAGAGGAAATAAACTATTTGTGCACCAAAAAGGGTATTCCCAAAGAGCTATTACCCAAAAACCTGGCATAACACTGGATGTCTTTTTAAAAAAATCTGAGGAAGCTAGACAAGTAGAGGACAGAAGAAGTGTCAGGCCTAAAAATCTAACCACAGCAAGAGCCAAACTGAAAAACAATAGCAACAGGTCCGCTGGAGTGAGGAATCCAATTTTTGTTTGTTTGTTTGGTTTTGAGGAAGTCAGGAGAGAGGAACCTAAGTGAGTGTGTATGAAGCACGGTGGAGGCTCCATCATGGCTTGGTGTTGCATTTCAGCCAGTGGTGTTGGAGATTTTGATCTAGGACAAAGAAGAACTTTGAATGTCCTTCAAGAAGCTTGGAGAACTATTCAAAAATTAATTAAAGAAAGATTGTCTAAGAGATTTCAAGCTACATTGAAAAATAAAGGTCGTACTAAATATTGACTTTCAAGCTCTGTTTTTGATTTATATGCTGTATTTACCTGTATGTTTGTCCATGTTAAGATAAGATAAGATAAGATAAGATAAGATAGAAAAAGATAATTCTATTCTAATAGAATAGAATAAAATAAAATAAAATACTATATACAGTAGAATAAAATAGAATAAAATGTACAATAGGATAAAAATAGAACACAAATTCTATATACAACTGAGTAAAAATACAACTTTGTCAGAAAAGTTTCAGTACTTGCCTCAAAATATGACAAAATATAGAGTTGTCAGGGCTGGCTCAAGACTTTTGCACAGTGCTGTATATCAGTTAGCAATAAATGGTCCAACCCTAGTTTTAAGAGACTGAAAATCCTTTTTGAAAATGTCTATCAGTGGCATGAGCATCAATCATCTGGCCTAAGTGAACCCTGGTATTACTCATGTACTGCTCACATGCTGGAATCTTAAAAGCCTATAAAAATGCCAGCTGCCTGCCAGGAAATCAACACAAATATCAAAAAGTCTTATAACGTGTTACATATCCGGACTCCACACTCAGCGCTCTGCAACAGCATTAAGTAGCTGCACACAGAGCACTGTCATAAAGACACGCACACATATGCTACACATTACCTCTGTGCCGTATCCCTCAGAGTACCTGGTTACCATCACTTTGTTTTTTCCACAGCGTTCACACAGCCGCGTGTCCTGAGAACAGAAAGCAGGAAGAGAGACAGACCTACTGATTAGATTCACACCTTGAAAAAAAAAACAAAATGAAAAGCTAACATGTGATTCGTCGATATCTGTGAACAGGTACTTTAAAATAAAACAGGGCAGCGACAAAGATGCAGAGAGGTCGTCGGGCAGCATTTAGAGCCTGATTACAGATGAAGAAACACTCTCAGATCTGAGCGGGTTGAGCGACGGCCACAGATACTTAAGTGGAAAGCCTGAGCACTCACCGGCGTAGGCGTGTGTGCTTCTGAATAAAGTGTACAGGGACCGGCCTCGCACAGACACACTACATCTACCTCTCTGCAACTCACCCCCATCTAAGACAGAGAAACAAAGACAGGGAGGATAAACAACTGTGATCTGTTGACTTGATGAAGCTTCTGGTCCCTTTTATCCTTAGACAGCAGCATAATGACAGACATAAAGGAAAGGAGTAAGAAGCTTGTACAAACTTACATAAGGTACAGCAATATCACTGTCACATGACCTGGGATGAGCCTGGCTATTGGATATCATTGGCAAAAGTTTTCATATCTCTGTCAGCGGCTCAGAGAAGAGATTTCTAGCTTTTGACCTTATCTGCCTACTCACTTAAAAACGCTTGACTGCCAAGTGCTGAACACTAGAGTTATTAAAAGGAAAAAAAAAATAACACAATTAAGTCAAAAAGTTGAGCTATTACGTGTTCAGCAACTGGACCTGTGGGTTCCTTCGGTTACATTTTGTGTCAACTGCAGCCTACTTTAGAGCCACATGCAGATCTAAGAGGTAGCAGGTATAAATAAACAGCCTCACCTCACAGTCATTGTTGGACGTCTCTCCGAAGGTAAAGAGGCCGTGGGAGTCGGATTCCCTCCGCAACATGACCTCTGACCTGGCTCACGCACTCACATAGATTTGCTGAGACGCACAAACAGCACACAGTCAGGTTCAAAGCTTGTCATCACTTAACCGTGAACACCTTGTACTCGGTGTCTTCTTCTGATGCTGATACTTAGCAATGTGCTGAAAACAACAGAGTGACTAAAAGTAGTTACCCTATTCCTGATTTCTTAGGGTTTGTTTTTTGCATATTTGTCACACTTACATGTTTCAGAGCATCAAACTAATTCTAATATTAGACAAAGGGAACCAGAATAAATACAAAATGCATCCGTTGCAACAAGTTGTTCTGAAGCAGCAAAGCAGCCCTGACCATCACACTACCACCACCATGTCTGACTGTTGGTATAATGTTGTTTCATGAATTGCTGTGTTAGTTTTTTGCAGATGTAACGGGACTCAAACTTTCTAAAAAGTTCAGCTTCTGTCTCATCAGTCCACAGAATATTTTCTCGGAACTCTTGGGGATCACCAAAATATTTTTTGGTAAATGTGAGACCTGCCTTTGTGTTCTTTTTGCTCTGCAGTGGTTTTCTCCTTGACCTCTCCCATGCAATCTGATTTTTACCCATTCTCTTTCTTATTGTTGTATCATGAACTCTGACCTTAACTGAAGCAGGTGAGGCCTGCGGTTCTTTAATGTTGTTCTGCGGTCTTTCGTGACTTCCTGGATGAGTCGTCCGGGTGATCTTGGAGTAATTTTGGTAAGCCACTCCTGGGAAGGTTCACCAGTGTCCCACTGTTCTCGAGTCCCAAAACCTTAAAAATGGCTTTGTAACTGTTTCCAGACTGACAGATGTCAATGACTTTGTTTATCAGCTGTTTCTTTAGATCAGGACATGATGTGTTGCTTTTTGAGATCTGAGCCTGCTTCATTTTGTCAGACATCTTCTACTGAAGTGATTTCTTGATTCGGCAGGTCTGGCAGTAGCTAATGAACCTGAACTCGATTTAACAACGCGGGGCAATTCGTTTTGCACACAGGGGTTGCAAAGCTTCATTTTTACTTTTATAAATAAAGTCATCATTTAAAAAACTCATTTTTTTTATTTTAATCAGTTATCGCTGTGTAATGTTAAAATGTGTTTGATGATCTAAAAGAAGTAAGCATGACAAATAAGGGGAAAAAATCAGAAAGAGAGTACATGCATTTTCACAGCACTGCAGATATTATAAAAGTATGAGCAACATCAGTAGCAACATTAGACATTTATATATTTTCCAGCTAAAAATGCAAGCACAAATCACTTAAATGTTCTTCTGTTTTTAGCATGTATTTGTTCAATGAGGACCTGTAATTAAATGACTTTTTTTCTTTAAAAAAACAGTAATAATTCAGTCATAGCTGGGTCAACTAACAGCCTGGAAAACCGTGAAGTGTTGTGCTTTGAGTGAATCAGTGAGGGGATAAATGCGTTATTTGGCTACAAACTTGGTGTTACAGGGGTGTGCAAATTACTACGCAAACCGCGAGCTTGTGCTATCAGAGATGTGTCATCACAGGACCTCACTGTAAAATCCGTTCAGCAGTGTCCGCACTCACATTACGTAATAGCACAGCAATCAACGTGGGGAACTTTTCCCATAAAGATACGGGGAAACACGCCGTCTGCGTTTAAAGGTTTTAATTTTTTTAACAAACAAGAATTCAAACATCAGCTACAATTTTCAATTAAAAAACACCGCGAAATAAACTAAATGAATTACAAGTAAAAAGCAGTAATTTAGAAAAGAACAGAGTGACCCGTCTCACCTCAAACGCATCCTGTCCAAAATCGCGGAATAAAGCCATGGACGGTGGTCGTAGTTGTGTAGTATTTAGAGGATGAGCAGCAGGACGCGGCGGTGTTTGTCATTGTGGCGCGGGGAAGCCATGAGCTCGCGCTGCTTGTGAGTGTTTGACATTGTAGCAAATCCTCCGTGTGATGTCAGCGCCAGCGATGACGGGCAGCTACGGTCCGGGAAGCGCGTGCTCACTGGGATACCGAATGTTCCCAAAACAACGCGGGAGCGCGGAGAAGC
Organism: Neolamprologus brichardi; assembly: GCF_056152115.1. Taxonomy (NCBI): domain Eukaryota; kingdom Metazoa; phylum Chordata; class Actinopteri; order Cichliformes; family Cichlidae; genus Neolamprologus; species Neolamprologus brichardi. Next base: position 28,972,983 of record NC_142106.1, on the reverse strand, counting down.
AACGGCATATAACAGGGATTTCCGTCCGGTGCTTTTCAAAATAAATGCATTTGAAGCTAACCATTGCGTGCCTTTTTTGTCCCACTCATACATTTGAAAATGATAAATCTGTGGACGGAATACTAAAAAACATGTGCGAACGTTTCCTGAGAAAAAACGTAAATCCAGTTGTTGAAAAAAATGGTTTCAAAATATTACAAAGTATATCTTGAGAACTCCCCTGAAAATGGAATTTTTAGTAAAAACTAAATTACACTTAAAATATAAATAACAAGATAGGTATTATTGGATTTTTCAAAAAATCTGATGACGTTTCACAAATATTTTTTACTATCCATAATTCACAAATTCATGTTCGATGTCTTAAAATTTCAACTAACTCAAACCTGTGAGAATTTTTCTTCCAATGGTAAAACAAGTTTCCATACATTTTTATTGCATTTGATCACATTCAAAACTTGAAAGCCCACAATATCATCATGTATGTAGTGTATTTTTGATATTTCTAAAGAGGAGGATGGTGCCTTTTCACTGTATCATACAACGACTATGAACAGCACATCGCTATATTAATGAAGTACCAAATAAAACCAAAAACTGGATACACCTGCAATTCATACAGGGAATGAATTGCATGTTAACATCTTAATTATCATCAACAGGTGTGTTGCCACAATGAATTATTAACAAAAAAAAACCCCTCAAAGTAACCCTAACATTTAACTAATTGACTGTTAGTACTGACTTTTTCTTCTCAAATAAAAAAACAAACAAATTGAGTAACATTACAGATAACAGTTTAAAAAAAATTAATAACAGTCATCTTTGTTCAGTAACAAATTTCACTTCTTTTAGTAAAATTGTATTAATCCAGAAAGAAATAAAGTAATTTAAATTCATCGCATTTCGATGTTTCTCTATTCTCAACTACATTGAAAAATATAATTTTTAATATTCTTATGAGCAAAGTTGCCATTTGAAGGTAAAATCCAAATGGCAACTTTGTCATTTGAATATTGTGACTATTCAGAGTCACATTCTTTCCTCCAATAAAACACCCATTTCTTGTGAGTTAGTATGAGCTCATGTTATATATATCCAATAACTCAGTGCTCTTAAAACATGACCTGATTCAAATGAAGGTTTTTTATATTGCGCTTTTCTACAGTACTGGAGCACTCACTGCACTGTATACAATATGCCTCATTCACCCATCATACAAGCACTTTTTTGTATGCCTAAGTGCTTTCCATCTAACAATCATACTCCTCAATACATACTACTCAACTCAGGGTTCAGTATCTTGCCCAAGGATATTTGGCATGTGGACTGCAGCCAGGGATTGAACCACCAGTCTTCCAACTAGCAGATGACCTGCTCTACCTGCAGCATCATATGATGACAAGGTGATCATTTTGAAACAGGTGTTTTGATGCCAGAAAGAAGCAGAAAGGACCACGGTGGTAATAAAATAATAATTATAAGCTCAAGGTCTTAAATCTGGATTTTTGGTCAAATTGCACATTTCTGTTTTTGAAACAAGGACATGTCCACAGGTATGCAGACATGTAGATATGGATGCAATTTTGTGTGTGTATGTTGATGCTTTTATCTACATGTAAACACCATTTCACACCACTGAAAACTGAGCTTTTGATAAAAACTCCTTCCAGAATTGAGATTTTTAACTCCTCCATTTGCAGGTGAGCAAGGAAAGGGGCATAAGTGTGCACCTGTGTCTCCTTTCCTGATGTCAGATGGTGCTCTGTGTTACTATTCATAGGATTTTCAATTCAATTCAATTCAATTCAATTCAATTCAATTCAATTCAATTCTATTTATATAGCGCCAAATCACAACAAATGTCGCCTCAAGGCGCTTCATAGATACAGAGAAAAGCCCAACAATCATATGACCCCCTATGAGCAAGCACTTTGGCGACAGTGGGAAGGAAAAACTCCCTTTTAACAGGAAGAAACCTCCGGCAGAACCAGGCTCAGGGAGGGGCGGCCATCTGCTGCGACCGGTTGGGGTGAGAGAAGGAAGACAGGATAAAGACATGCTGTGGAAGAGAGACAGAGATTAATAACAGATATGATTCAATACAGAGAGGTCTGTTAATACATAGTGAGTGAGAAAGGTGACTGGAAAGGAAAAACTCAATGCATCATGGGAATCCCCCGGCAGCCTACATCTATTGCAGCATAACTAAGGGAGGATTCAGGGTCACCTGGTCCAGCCCTAACTATATGCTTTAGCAAAAAGGAAAGTTTTAAGCCTAATCTTAAAAGTAGAGATAGTGTCTGTCTCCCGAATCCAAACTGGAAGCTGGTTCCACAGAAGAGGGGCCTGAAAACTGAAGGCTCTCCCTCCCATTCTACTTTTAAATACTCTAGGAACAACAAGTAGGCCTGCAGAGGGAGAGCGAAGTGCTCTAATAGGGTGATATGGTACTACAAGGTCATTAAGATAAGATGGGGCCTGATTATTTACGACCTTGTATGTGAGGAGCAGGATTTTGAATTCAATTCTGGATTTAACAGGAAGCCAATGAAGGGAAGCCAAAACAGGAGAAATATGCTCTCTCTTTCTAGTCCCTGTCAGTACTCTTGCTGCAGCATTTTGGATTAACTGAAGGCTTTTCAGTGAGTTTTTTGGACATCCTGATAATAATGAATTGCAGTAGTCCAGCCTGGAAGTAATAAATGCATGAACTAGTTTTTCAGCGTCACTCTGAGACAGGATATTTCTAATTTTAGAGATGTTGCGCAAATGGAAGAACGCAGTCTTACATATTTGTTTAATATGTGCGTTGAAGGACATATCCTGGTCAAAAATGACTCCAAGGTTCCTCACAGTGTTACTGGAGGCCAAGGTAATGCCATCCAGAGTAAGAATCTGGTTAGATACCAAATTTCTAAGCTTTTCAGCGCCGAGTACAATGACCTCAGTTTTATCTGAGTTGAGAAGCAGAAAGTTAGTGGCCATCCAAGTCTTTATGTCTTTAAGACATTCCTGCAGTTTAACTAATTGGTGTGTGTTATCTGGCTTCATGGACAGATAGAGCTGGGTGTCATCTGCATAGCAGTGAAAATGTATGCTATGTCTTCTAATGATGCTGCCTAAGGGAAGCATGTATAATGTAAACAGAATTGGTCCTAGCACTGAACCCTGTGGAACTCCATAATTAACCTCAGTGTGTGAAGAGGACTCTCCATTTACATGCACAAATTGGAGTCTATTAGATAGATATGATACAAACCACTGCAGTGCAATACCTGTAATACCTACAGCATGTTCTAATCGCTCTAATAGAATATTATGGTCAACAGTATCGAATGCTGCACTAAGGTCAAGAAGGACAAGCACAGAGATGAGTCCACTGTCAGAGGCCATAAGAAGATCATTTGTAACCTTCACTAAAGCTGTTTCTGTGCTGTGATGAGCTCTGAAACCTGACTGAAACTCTTCAAATAAACCATTCCTCTGCAGATGATCTGTTAGCTGTTTGACAACTACTCTTTCAAGGATTTTTGATATGAAAGGAAGGTTGGAGATTGGCCTATAATTAGCTAAGACTGCTGGGTCTAGAGATGGCTTTTTGAGTAAAGGTTTAACTGCAGCCACCTTGAAGGCCTGTGGTACATAGCCGATTATTAGAGATAGGTTGATCATATATAAGATCGAAGAATTAATCAATGGCAGAACTTCTTTGAGCAGTTTTGTAGGAATGGGGTCTAAAAGACACGTTGATGGTTTGGAGGAAGTAATTATTGACGTTAACTCAGAAAGATCGATTGGAAAAAAAGAGTCTAACTTAACATCAATGGAACTACAAGTAGCTGTAGATAATATTACATCTGTGGGATGATTATTGGTAATTTTTTCTCTAATGATAAAAATTTTATTTGTGAAGAAGTTCATGAAGTCATCACTAGTTAACGTTAAAGGGATGGTTGGCTCAAAAGAGCTCTGGCTTTTTGTCAGCCTGGCTACAGTGCTGAAGAGAAACCTGGGGTTGTTCTTATTTTCTTCAATCAGTGACGAATAGTAAGCTGTTCTGGCTTTGCGGAGGGCTTTCTTATAAAGCAACAAACTATTTCTCCAGGCTAAATGATGATCCTCTAAATTTGTGACACGCCATTTCCTCTCCAGATTACGAGTCGTCTGCTTGAGGGTACGTGTTTGAGAATTATACCACGGGGTCATGTACTTCTGATTAGAGACCTTAGTTTTCACTGGAGCTACAGTATCCAGAGTCGTACGTAGTGAGGAGGTGAAATTATTAACAAGATAATCGACGTCAGATGGTGCTCTGTGTTACTATTCATAGGATTTTCATTGGTCGACATCCCTACACAATGAGCTGTTGTCACATGCTACTCTGCCATGCCCTTGACAGCACATGAGGTTGTTTTCTGACATTTTCATGTGGATGGGAGATATTTAAAAAACAAACAAACAAAAAAAAAAACAACAGAAAAAAATACAGAAAAATCTTTGTTTTAAAAAATACTTGTTTGTTCGTACAGCAGTCCCTCGCTATAACGTGGTTCACTTTTCACGGCCTCGCTGTTTCGCAGATTTCTTTTTGCATGCTTTTTTTTTTTTAAAAGCGCATTGTGTTCTGCGTCCTGATTGGCTGCACACCATTGTCAGTCAATCTCGTGTCGTGTCTCCTGTACTGTACAGAATGCTTTCAACTTGTCAAATTTACATAAATCTTCGATCGCTAGCAATGTGATTCTGAAGTGCTGTACTGTATGTTTTATCCCCAACAAACACAAGAATGTTGACGAAACGTTTTGCACGGTCAAAGGCACCTATGGTAGCATCCAAAAGGCAGAGGACGATGCTAACCATCGCACAGACAGTTGGACTTCTGGACATGCTAAAGGAAGGTAGAAGTTACCGTATTTTTCGGACTGTAAGGCACGCCGGATTATAAGGCGCATTAAGTAAAACTAAACAGTCAGAAAAGTCAATTCATTCTTCTTGCTTTCTCCACTTCCATACGACTGATTCATTATTGTTGAATTCTCTCACAGCTGCTCTATTCTCATGTTCTGGACCTGAAAACAGGGTTTGATCTTTGGTTTCATTCCATAATACTTGACTTATTTTTCTACGGTTTGAACTTTGAGAGTGTTTAAGAGAAAAGTGTGAAAATGTTGATGCCTGTCTGAGAAAAGTGTATAAAGTGTGTAGTGAGGGGTTTTACAGCCTTAAAACATCTATAATAATTGTAAAAAAAATAAAGTTGGCTACTTTGCGAATTTCACCTATCACAGGTTATCACTGGAACGTAACTCGCGCAATAAACGAGGGACCACTGTACTCCGTAACAATGATAAGATATGATACTAAACTGCCAGAATATTTGAATCCATATTGTTCTCTACCTCTGGCTGGGTTGTCACACCCTGGTTTTGTGAGGCGACAATACATCAGGTCCAGTGAAAGGAGCAAATGTACCATCACTGGTTTCAAGTCCCACATTGCATTGTTGCAATGAATGTGTGCTAGAAAGAAGTGTGATACACTGGTATGTAATTGTCTTCAGAAAAATAAGACCTTCAGTTGCTTGGCGAAAGATGGTGCACATTCAAAGGCATGTGTTGAGTGGTTTGAATGTAATTCAAGGTCTTTTTTTAGCTTGTTCTAGAGAATCTTTGGCATGAAGCTGAAAGCACATGCCCAGTTCCCCTTAGATTCAGGTTCAGGATACTTTATTTGTACCTGTAGGTAGATTTGGTTTGCAGTGGATGAGTCATCCTTTCTCACATGCACAATTTTCAAGACAACACAGAAAACACAGAGCCGCTTCAACATCATCTACATTTTGTTCATTTAAATGATAGCTGCTGAAAAAAAGCTACTTTTACATAGTTTAGATTTTATTGTTCTGCATTTGGGTTAATGCATTTATGGACATAATAATAATAATAATATTATTAAATAATACTGTATCTGGATCAGTAAAACAGCTCAACGCTATCATTGCATTCTTTCTAGAAAACTGTGACATGGTCACTGATATATGCATCTTTATTATCTAACTAAATTGATAAGTCCTAGTTCTAAGTGACCTTGTAAATGAAATATTTAAAGCTCTAATTCCTGACCCCCCACTTCTTAAAAACATCAAACTGGGTACGATTATGGGTAGTTTTTATCCTGATCTTTATCTTGGCACCGGGTTACAGTCAACAGTTGTGCCGGGACAGACAGAGAAGCAGTTGAAAAGAGATGCACACAGTCACATATACAAACACGACAACACAAATATACAGAGGGAGAAGTTCCCACTCATTTTAATCAAAAGAACTCACCCGGAAATGCCGTTCCCAAGGGGGATCTGTCTGTTTTTGTACAGATGTCACGTGATAACTAAAATATTGTTAGGTTAGGGCAGCTGACATTATGTCTGGTAACTGGGTAACAGTCAACCTAATTCAGCCTTTAACTGCAAGTATGAACATGTTTTAGTGAACACACACTTCACTATCGGTACCAACAGATTTTTATTTGTTTTTTTAAAGCCCTCAACAGAAATGGTCTCAGTGGAGACGTGGCTGTAAAGAAGTCATTCTTAAGGAAGGAAAAATGGAGAAAAGGCTAAGGTATGCAGAACTACACAAGAACTGGACTGATGAGTGATGAATTTAAGTGTAAAATCTTTGGTTGATATCAGGAGGAGGCTCTGTCATGGTTTGGAGCTGAATTTCAGCCAGTGGTGTTGGAGATCTGTCAAAACGATTTTTCATGTGTAAAAGTACCACCAGGTTTTTATCCACCATTAAATACCACCTGAAAAGCATTTGCTGCCTTGTTCCGCATTACAATGATCCAAACATACTGCCAATGCAGTAAAAGCATGCCTAGATAGAAAAAAAACACAGTGGAACACCATCAGTAATGGATCGGCCTCCTCAGAGCCCGGACCTCAACAGCACTGAAGCAGTGTGGGATCATTTAAAGGGGGTCAGCATGCAAAGAAGAGCTTTGTCTTGAACTATTCCTGAAGACTACTAAAAAATTCAGGTAGTGTTGAAAAATAAAGGTGGTCGTACCAAATATTGACTATCAAGCTCATTAGAAATGTACAAACTGTGTTTTTGCCTTAGATACTGTATTTCCATATATTTTTATGAGCGTTTCAATTCAAGAACTTGTTCCACCCATTTCCCCCTTTTCCAAAATGTAAATATGAAGGGTAGTCTGAGACTGTTGCACAGTACTGTATATGCTAAATGAGCTTAACCATTGCAAATAGACCTCATTTTAGCCAAAATGTCCCTTGAGCCCTACTCCTGCTTGTAGACAGCAGGCCCACTGAACAAGATAAAGTGTAATTAGAAGAGGCTTAATGGCCTTGGGAGGGATTCGCATTAGAGCTGCACGTCGACCGTGCAAATGACTCCCTAGAACACAACTGTATATTTTGTGTTTTGAAATGCTACGATATTAATGATTATAACTTGCAATCTTACAGCAGTGTTCTTGCAGTTATGCTCACTGAACCCTGTTTTTTAAAGTCATTCATTTGTTTTCATTAATGATTTATTTTCTGTTATGAGATGCTGTTGTACCCATGAATATTTTCTCCATTTTAGCACAAGGTTTAAGCAAAGGATTTACAAGCATGCATGGAATAATGGTGCGTCATTGTGTGCTTTGGCCTAATGTCGTGCAGTTACTGTTTGCTGATTTGTTGTCCACAAAGTTGCATGTAAAATGAAAGCAGGTCAACATTTGGTCAGTTGCACTCTTTTATGTGCTCATAGGGGAGAAGGGGAGGCAAAAGAGGAGGGGATATCACAGATCTTCAGAAGCAGATAGAGAGGTTCTGTATACACAAGTAGCAATACAAACAGGAGATCCAGGCTCGATAAGAAAATTAAGGGAAAGGGTGCAACTCAAATAAGCCGAAATTGATACACCAACGGACGAATGAGTCTCTCTCGCTTCCTCATGAAAGCGCCCTCGTTGTCACTTGGAGAACAACAGAGGAAGATGAATGTCGAGGGACGGCTACAGAGGCACATCATTTGGATATTCAGACAGGCATTCTTTGGATTTTCTCATCAGATTTGGATACAGGGCTAAATACAACCTGTCAAAAATTGTAAGAATTTTCCTTTGTCTGAGGCTGTGAGCTTCTGGCACCCAGACAAGATACCGGTGGACTTTTGGATCAAACACGGCTTGTCATTTTAGATGCGAGGGACAATCGCTACACCCTAAGGCAATTGCAGGTTACGGTGCAGCGAGAACACCCAGAGGTGGTTGAAAAATTGTGACTTGGGTGTGTGAGTTATGCACTTCTGTGGTGGACAAGTGAGGCAGAGCATCCACAGACATTCAGATGGATACAGAGTGTTTGTGAGGTGGTTGTTGAATGCATGGTGAGAAGACAAGAAAGGATTTAAGTTTTGCTTTATGTGAAAGATCAAGACGTGTGGAAGAACCTTATTCTTTTTTTTTCTCATATGAAAAAGAAGTTTTCACCTTGAAGTAGCCTTTTATTAAGCAGGAAAAAGTAAGTATAGGTCGCCATGGTAATGGTATTGGATTTTTACTTTTGAGTTACAGGCAGCTTCGAAGGATCAATGAAGGAGCTGGAACAATCCAAAGAGCTGACCTGGGATTTTGACCAATCCTGGAGTTCATTCCTAACACCAGCTGCACGCCTCTGTCTCAACACCTTGGATTTTTCTGACCTCTGGGATGAGGAAGACAGCACAGAGGATGAGGGAACCCTAACAACTATCAAATCATCAATTTGTCTCCGAGAACCTCCGGCGCCCCCTCCTCTTCCTCCCCCACCTCCCCCTCCTCCTTCTCTCGCCTCACCTTTGCCCTCTGCTTCACCTAAAGATGGTATCGTTAAGTCTCGCACTTTGAAGCTTCACTGGAGGGAGCTGCAGAATCTGGCACCGCTCCCCAGGATGACACGCTTTGGGACTCAGACCATTTGGGCCGGACTCGAGCCGGTGAATTTGGATAAAAAACATCTGGAGTACTTGTTTAAGTCTAAAGCCAATGGCAGCAGTCTGAACATTGTTTCAGGGCGGCAGGTGAGACTGATGACAGAGACGTCCTTTTGTTCATTCATCCATGTAATTCTGGTTTTCAAATAGCTACAAACTGATGTACATTATATAGATTAAAATGCCTTAAATCCTTTTTTATTCCGCCTCAACACAGAAGCAGCCATCAATATCGGTGTTGGGAGTGAAGCGCAGCAACATCATAACTATTGCCCTGAGCAGCTTGCCCCCTCCGCGCCTCCTCCCACCTGCTATCTACAGCATGGACAGCTGTGTGTTAGAAAGAGAGGACATTCAGGTACAGTAAAGGGTAAATTGCACAGATTTCGAGCTAAAGCATTTTTGTTTGATGAACTACCCAGCAATACCCAGGTAAAATAAAAAGGTTACAGACTAGGTCTGAGATAATCTGTTCTACGCTCATTCCAAAACAGCGTCTTCAGGCACTGATCCCGACTGAAGAGGAACTCTGCCTGATCAAAGAGGCCAAGGCCCAGAACCCTAATGCCTCTCTGGCACCGGCTGAGCTTTGCCTCCTCACTTTGGGGGAAATCCCACACTTGAGCACCAGGCTTCAGCTTTGGGCCTTTGCTCTGGATTACGACTCCTTGGAGAGGGTAAATAAAAATCCAATCATTTCCCACTCACAGATCATTACATAATGAAGCTTTGCCAATACCCCTTGGTGCCACATTTTTATGCAATAGGTACTCCTTTAGCACTCCATCAAACATTTAAGATATTCCCATAGACTTCAGTAAGTCTATAAATAGTCTGGTTTTATCAGTGTTCCTGGATGCATAACAGTGATAACCAAAGAACGGAGAGAGAAGCTTGTTGCAGATGGAAGAAGCTTGCATGAAAGTTGCCTAAAAAGGAGCAGCCAAGGCAAGCTCCTCTCCTTGTTTTTCTATGGCACGCCACCACTCCCACCCATGTGCAGTTTTCATTGCTTGCATTCATGCAGTATCATGGTACACTTTGAACAACACACAATATGTCAGAAAATAACACATAAAATGTAATCAAATATGATAAACTACACTTTAGTGCATAGTTTGGAGAACCGCAAATAATGTCTTGCAAAGTTGAATGAAAGTGCAGGACACTGCACTTATACAAACTAACACAGGTTCTGCCGGGCAAAAACACCACTTGATGACTTCTCCTAATACATCACCTGACTAAAAATAAAAGATGGATGTGATGGCTCAACTATTCTATATGAACCACCAAAACGGCCTCTAAATGTATACTCCTCTTAAAAAGGAAATTGCTGAGCCTCTCTTCCATCTGAAGTTGGGCATGGAACAACTGGCAGCCAGCCAGACCTTCAAGTACATCCTGGCGACAGTGCTAGCGATCGGTAACTTTCTCAACGGATGTAAGGTGAGTGCATTCCCACGCAAGCTTGATTTTATCCATCTTTCCATTATTTCTTACAACACATTGTTTTATCCCAAGGCCCGTGGTTTTGAGCTGAGTTACCTGGGGAAGCTGTCTCAGGTAAGGGACACACACACTCGCCAGCCCCTACTGCACCACGTCTGCGTGTTACTGCTGCAGCTCTATCCAGAATCCTCTGACCTCTACTCGGACATCACCGCGGTTACTAAAGCTGGAAAGGTGTGTGGCTGCATCTGTGGATTTGCATTTGTCCAACACAGCTGATTCATTCTGAAGATCACTTATAGAGTCAGTTAAACCAGCAAACTGTGGAAAGCACAAAAACCTTCTCTTCTCTTTACAGTGTGACTACTCCCAAGTCCAGTCCAACTTTACCCAGCTGGAGAGCCTGTGCAAAGCATCATGGGAGCAGGTGAAGCTGCTGAATAAAGCCGACGAAAAGAGGAAAGGAGGAAAGGGGGAAAAGATGAAAGGGATAGGTGATGAGGCCCTGGCCCCGGACGGTTTGCTCCGTCACAGGCTTCCGAAGATTCTGAAAGAGTGTGAGGAAAGGCTGAAAGTCCTAAGAGCCGTCCATCGTAGGGTTATCAACAGGTACTCTAATCATATTTTAAATTATATTTGTTAGCAAACAAAACATTTCCCATCTCAGTCCTTACTCACACAGGCCAAGTACTTTTTCAAGTTTCACTGCTACTTCCTGAGCAGTGGGGACTATTTGTACAGAAGTTTTCCATACAAAGTGTACACATCCACAGCAGTCTGCTAGCAATACAAGGAAAAGCACAAGGAAGTTTTCATTGCAGCATCTTAGGCTTCTTTGTGATAAATTTTATCTGAAAGTTCTTTAGCAATTGGTGGTTTCCAGGAGGCCATGGATCTGCCAGTGGGTATGGCAGACTGACTGACTCCTCAATCAACAAGTCATTGCTTACACCGTTATTATTTTTTTTCTAGGTTCCACTCTTTTCTCCTGTTCCTTGGCTACTCCCGGGCCATGGTGAGGGACACCAAACCGGAGGACTTCTGCAAAACCATCAGTAACTTTTCCCTGGAGTACAGGACCATCCAACAGGCTATCCTACTGCAGAGAGAAAGAGAGCGGGAGCGACAGAAAAATGCGACCGAAAGCCCGGGTCCAAACACCCCTGTAGGAAAAAGAAAAAATCAACAAACTCCATCAAAGGTTATGACACTAAATTAATTTATACAAAAATATTATACAGTCAATTTGGGGGGTATGAGGGCACTATTTTATTAATCCATTCATACTCCTCCAGGACAATGATGAGCAGGGTAGGCTGGAGGAGGTACTGAGAACACCCGAGTCCATGTCAAGATTGGATGTCACTTTGCCTCGAAACCGGAAGAGGATGGCTGACCTCCAAGGTACTTTATATAATATGCTCATTCCATTTTTTGTATATATATATATATATATATGTACATGTATATGTATAACCCCCCCCCCCAACAGCCCTTAAGAATGTCTCCCTAATTCTGAGGCCTCAAGGTTGGCCAGTATTAGGGATGCACCGATACCGATACTGGTATTGGGTATCGGGGCCGATACTGTAAAATGTGTGTGTACTCATACTCGTAAAAGTTAACCGATACCATGAACCGATACTAGCTTATTTCATTAATCAGAGGGTGGCTTGTCATTTTTGTTGTAGTTTTTTAGATTGGCCACTAGGGGGACATCCCCTAGAGACAGTGCCAATAGTTCAGTGATATTCTGTTAAATTACAATGTGGAGACTCTGCAATAATTTAACAGAAGTGCTTATTTTTCACTTGAAATTTTTTGTGGTCATATTTATTAAGATATTATTTATTATCGGCAGACAATAAAATAAAACCTGCCTTCCAATTCATTGCATTTGTGTGTGTGTGTGTGTGTGTGTGTGTGTGTATGTGTGTGTGTGTGTGTGTGTGTGTGTGTGTGTGTGGTAGAAGTATCGGTTTTTGTACTCTGTATCGGCAAGTACTCAGATCCAAGTATCGGTATCGTATCGGTTTGAAAAAATTGGTATCGTTGCATCCCTAGCCAGTATGATTGTCACCTGTCACAAATGAATTCCTTTTTGTTTACCTCACAGGTGCATTTTCTCGGAAAATGAAGTGGTGACCCTGCTGACATATGCAGAAGCAATGTGTGATTGTTATTAATGGCATTGTTGTTACACTGCAGCTTTACATTTAGAGCACTATACCAGTAAAAAATTGACAAGCGCATGAGATTTCACATGCTATTCAATGTTAATCCTGATCATCTTGGGTAAAATAATGGTTTTGATCAAATACATAAAAATGTATTCATTTCTATCTCTGTCTTAATGGAACTAATTCAAATAAACTACAACTTCAACAATCAATTGGATCAAATCTATTGTGTATACATCATTAAAAAAGAGAAAACATTAACTGAATTTTTCATATTAGCTCCTTAATAAAAAAAAAAAAAAAAAGTAAAGACTCAAAATAGAGACTGGCAAGTATGTCTGTTTTTAGGACTTCACCCGTGCTGCTCTCAACCAGTAAAATACTACAGTTGTGCCTCGGTTTCGGGTTAAAACAAAGCACAGCCATCAATGTTTTAGAGCCACAAACTAGTGTCGTACAGTCGGGTAGTCAATTGATTAGCATACATGAATGTCGTCATCAATGAGCGGCAACGGCAGTGGCAAGAGCACGAAACCAATCACTGAAGAGATTAAACAGACACGGGGCTCAGGATATCCAATCAGAAACTAGGATTCGGAAGCGGGCGTGGCCTTCCCCTGTCGCCAGTGCGAGTCGACGCCATTTCGTGTCCACTGGTTTCAAGGTGATACGTTGAGCCAGCAGCGCTGTAAGCGGATCTTTACCCGTGCAAGTAGAAAGAGCGTTGAATTGTTCTCATTTTTAGTGTTAAGCTCCTGGTGAGTATTTTTAAATGACAGATTTTTTTTTTTTACCTTTTTACATTTTTTTTGTTTTTGTCCTGACTTTGAACCGTCTTTGGGACTTTTTGTTTTTATTTTTAATGTGTTTTTCCCCTCCTGGCTGGTATTCCTGAGACTGTGTTGGCTGTAGTGACGTACATTTTATGATGGCACAAACTGCACAGAAACTAGTTATAAGTAGCTTCCACAACAACATATAAGCTTATATTTTTTTTCTTTTATTATTTGTTTTTATTTTTCGAATACGACATTTTAAAGCCTCGATTTTTGTAGGGATGCCGTGTAAAACTATGATTTATTTGCGTGTGTTCTAATTTCTATGAAGATAAAATATGGAAGGATTTTCTGGACAGTTTTGCCAGAAAGAAAATAAAAGTGTCGCCGTTTTTCTGGGAATATGTTTTTAAATTTTGCATTTTATTCTGGTCCTGTGTTTTGCCTCCACTTGAAACTTGTTATGCGGTCGTTTACGACGAGTCCTAACGACGTATTTTTCCGTTTTCTGTGTGATTTTGGCGGTGCGTTTGCCGCAGCTGATCTCAGGAGTCCTGTTATTTTGCAGGCGAGATGTTTTCCCTCTGTGAGAAGCGGGGGCGTTTTTGGAGGAACATTAAAGCAACAGTGCTTTTATGTATCACGTTCATGGACGGGGGAGGGAGGGGGGACTGTAACACTGGCGCTACAGAATTATGCATTTGGTAATTTTGATATAATTACTCATTTTTTGTTTTTTAACAATCTTGGCAATGTACTCTGAGCTGTGCAGCTGCTTAGACCTGAGGTGCTCAAGTGGGCCTGCTGTAAGGCAGGCTTATAGACCTATGTGGGTTTTTTTTAAGCCTTTCATTCGATTTAAAGCTTTATGAATTAACATTTATATACTAATGTCTGTGAAGGTTCTCAGTCATCCAGGTCATCGTAGTCAAAGGAGCTTGCAAAGAAAAGCGTCTGGACTTCTTTAAGTTACTTGAAGACGTTTCACCTCTCATCCGAGAGGCTTCTTCAGTTCTAAGGTCAAATGGTGGAGAGTCCCAGATATAACCCTAGTGGGAGTGTCCCCCCACAGAGGGACAAAAGGACCCCCTGATGATCCTCTAATCGCCTGAGCCAAGGTGTGGAACTGGGTGTGGGTCCCAATCAGCCAGAGTTTCGGGTGAGTTCATTGTGAAACCTGGCCCCACCTTATCATGTGAATTCCTGAGGTCAGATGGCCCAGCTCTCTGCCAGCTCTCTGACACCAACTCTCTGCCATCTATAATCCAGTTTTGAGATCCCTTCCCAGACGCCTTAAGGCCCACTCACACCCTGGGCCATCTGACCTCAGGAATTCGCATGATAAGGTGGGGCCAGGTTTCACAATGAACTCACCCGAAACTCTGGCTGATTGGGACCCACACCCAGTTCCACACCTTGGCTCAGGCGATTAGAGGATCATCAGGGGGTCCTTTTGTCCCTCTGTGGGGGGACACTCCCACTAGGGTTATATCTGGGACTCTCCACCATTTGACCTTAGAACTGAAGAAGCTTCTCGGATGAGAGGTGAAACGTCTTCAAGTAACTTAAAGAAGTCCAGACGCTTTTCTTTGCAAATTTATATACTAATAAACAAACTTATAATCAATTATGCAACATTTTACAGTGGAAAGTCAATGAAGTCTACTTTTTTTTTTTTGACCCACCTTGCTGTACCCCACTTCCACGGTTCCCAAGTGGGTGTGGTCTGCAGTGAAGTGGCCTTAAGCAGGGGTGTTGTTCTGACCCCTACATGGAGGGCAGGCAGGAGGCCAAAAATAAAGGGACCACCCCCCTTTTCGCAGACCACCGATTCCTTTGTGGGTCAGTTTACATTAACATAGAAGCTCAGATAGCAAAATAGTTTTTTTGTGTTATAAATGATAGAGTTCAGTGAAGAGATACAGATTTAAAATGTCAATTTCTCCTTCAGAATCCCTGGTATTAAAGGTAGTATAACAGCTAATCCAGGTTTATCGTTCTGTAGAATGAAAAAAAGTTAAATGTAATAAAGTTGAAGTCCTACTGAGCTCACTATCATGTAATTATTTTTAAATTTCAGGATTTTTCCAGAAGGTATAAAGTAAAAACACTCTTTGGTAGTTACTACATTTTTTTAAATGCAGTACTCAAAATTACCTCTAGGGGCTCTTGCACTCAAATTTGATAAACACCGGTTTCACAATATTACCAGAGCTGTTAAGAATAAAATCTTCGTCTTTATTCTAGCTGTGCTAAATGGACAGAACTGTACTGTACATCTACAGGAGCTGCTCAGTCATGGTAACCCAGGCCATGAAGCTCCTGGTGCACAGTGTTTGTGCTGATGTTAATGCAAGAGGAGATTTGCAGCTCTGCAGTAATTTGCTTAGCAGGGGTTTTGTGACCTTTAAGCATCGGTGACCCTGGTCTGTAATTTTACAAGGTCGGGCACACTACTACTTCAAAATGCTTCCATCTTGCAATAACACCACTTAAAGCTGATCGTGGAATATCTAAGATCGAAGAAACCTCATCATCAGAACTCCAGTACTTCTGTACTACCTAAAGTGCATATAGTTAAACAGTCATGAGCTGTAATAAGTATCTTTATTGTAGATGTGATTTTTTTTTTTTAAATGTCTAATCATATTTTTCCATTAGTGTTTTTAAATTTTGGTTTAAGATTAAATTCCTTGGAAAAATTGACTTCTCATATTCCCGGATCTCTTGTCACCACAGTGTGATGTAGAGCTCACATCTTATTCTAAATAAGTGATGAGCCGCTTTTGTAGCATTCATGTTTTTTGCCCTGACGTTTTCTCCCCTGCTTGTTGTGATGACAGCATCAGAATAGTCTGGAAACCTTCTTTTCTAATTTATACCTTTTTTTTTTGTTTCCCCCGTTTAGTTTTTGAAGCCACTTTTTTCAGCAGCAGCAAATCGTAAGTTGGTCTACACTTTTTTTTGTTTTTTCACCTCAACTTTTGCATCATTTTTTTAATATATTACTCCACTTTCACCCCTTTTTGGCATTAGTCTATTTTCTACCTCCCCCCCTTTTTTTTCTTTTTTGTTTAAAAGTAGAGAGTAGTTCGGGGGGCTTTGGGTGCTGTAAAAGTAGAAAAATCAGCCACTTAATTTTCAAACTGTTTGGCCCTAATGGCCTCATAAATGAGCCTCCCAGTTTGTGATAATCAGATGCATCATGCTGTTGATTGTGAGTGGCCCAGTTTGTGTTGGAGCTGATTGCTGGATAACACCTCTTCAAATCTTCCCACATAAAGTGCTTAGATGAAGGGAAAGCACCGACAGAGACCAAAAAGAGGACTGTTTCTCCTTCTTTGGAGTGATTTATTTCCTGTTCTTTTTGTTGTGAGTGTGCATGTTAATTGACAAGTTAAAAAAGTGCTCCATTACTTACGTAAACACAAAGTTGCCTGCTCTATAAGAGGCAATTATCTGTCCCTAAAGTGGCTTTTTACTGCAGCATGCAAGGAAAATAACCTTAATGAGTGACTAATTCAGTAATCACTAAACACTGATTTTTTTTTTCTGCCTTTTTTTTTTTAAAATTCAGATATTTTTTTAACAAGTTCCATTTCGCCTTTTCACCTCCATCATCACTGCTCGGATCTGATTTGGAAAACAAATCAAAAGACCCTCTGTGGTGACGACCACGTCGCCACTTTCTGCTCCCTGAATGTGTATTAAAAAAACCCTCTAGCAGAGCTGCTCTTGTCATTTTGTCTCGTCTGTCTTCAAGCATGAATCCTGAGAGCTGCAGTGTGTTGTTACAGTTGAAGCACAAACACAAATCCAACATTCACTCGCACAACAGACGTCCAGTAACGACCCCACCTGCCAGTCCTAGGGAAGCTGAACAGTCAACAGGTTTTTTTGTGGAGTCATTGTAAAATGAGGCCCAGATGAGGCAGTGGACAAGAAAAGTTCCACAGAGGTGTGTTGAGCCATTAATGAGTGACTATAATAAGCAGTTGTTCCTGAATAATGAGCCCCCGCATGTTGAATTTAGAATTAAATCACAAGGGGACCACAAACTATCATGCAATTGAATAGAACAGGGAACGTAACAGGCCTGCAGTGAATGCTAGTTAAAGGAAGTGAACACAAATGGCTCCAAATATCATTACACATAAAAGACAAACAAGGTCCTCAAATTGATGGGCGTGTGCCCAAAGATTTGAAAATTGCAAAATTGGTGTTCGCGAGATATTTGCCTGTTTCAGTCCAAACACAAGCTTCCCATCCACATGCCTATAATATACAAGGGTTTAATGTTCCTTTCTCCATCTTGTGTGTAAATATAACTTGACTGGTTGTGTTTAGCATCAGACATTCAGATCAAACTAGAGTGCACGTGTGCCTTGATATTCTTGCCTAAATCCCCCACAAAGCTTTAGAAACATAAGCTAAGGAGGCCACAGTTGTCCCCGGCACCTCCTGAACACGCACCGTGTTGTAGACGTCCTGTCAGCTCGCCAAACAGTAGACGCATCCTGGCCAAAATCATGCAGTGGCAAGCAGCGCTTTCAGCTGTGGCCGGAATGCTGTAAACTGTAATCCTCTGCTAGGAGTCACCAGCCAGAGCAGAGCGGGGAGAGGCTGCTGGGCGCAGTTGTTTTGGCAGCTGAGGCGTGACTTTGCAGTAGCTGAAGTGGTTGATAATGAGATGAATGACTCCGGGGACTGAGCAAAGAAAATCATTTCCCGCATGCTGGGGTTTAAAGTTTACTACAGAATTGTGACCAGAATAAAATAAAGACTTCTTATGAAATCACCCTTTTCCTGTAGTGTCGCTTTGACACTGCATTCAGGGACTTTTCCCCCTCTCCTGCAGTGTTACATAACTTTGCAGTATTGGCCACTGGTGAGACAGCAATCCAGCAACAGTGTGGCAAGACTGTACTAATTAAAATCAACGCTGGTACGCCACTGACTGCATGCATACACTGTGCGTTTATGCAGAACAGCAACAGGAGAAGCTTCCAAAACTGCACCGATGCAAGTGAAACATGAAGTGATGCAAAACTTTCATGTCAGCAGAGCCGTCAGAGGGGACTCGTACCTGCAGACTCATGAAGTGCACATGACGCAAACTTCCTGGTGTGCGACGATCCAATTTTGATGCAGTCGGCACTTCAGAGGTTGCTGTGTTTATTAAGCTGTACCACGTTATACCATCACAACACATTTTATAAGCTTTGTCCGGCCGCTGTAATGCAAAGAAAACCATTTTAGCTTCTTCACCCTCTGTGGAGGATCAAGGTTATTGGATTTGCTCACGAGTGAATATGCTTGTTTTTGTCATAACAACAATTTATCCCACAGGTTTTTAAAATATTTTAACACCTCTTTCCATTTTAATCCCCTTTTTTGGCCAAATATGAGGAAAAATCAAATCTTTTGGAGGTGTAGCAAAAATCCCCCCCACAGTCTCCATGTTTCATAGCTTCTCGACGATCCTCTTCTCTCCAACAGACACAGACAGGCAGACCTCCACCGACCCGAGTACAGACACAATGGAGTGAGTGCTGGCTGCTTCATGACCCGATCACACTGTCTACTCTGCTGTTTAGTATCTATTTTTAGATGCTCTTGATAGTGCAAACTTGCAGTTAGTGTGTAAGGGGTAAGAAGCACAACTTAAAGGTCTTTGTGCGTAACAATAATTGCAGTGGCATTCTTATATGATTATAATGAGGCTATTATGTAATTAGAGATAAATGAACTCATAGTTTGATTAAAGAGAATTAATACCTGTCTTCACAATGACGAAGCATGTGAAGCTTTTCATACACAAAATGCCAAAAATTAGTTGGAAGGGCTGCTGGTTTTAACATTTTAGAAGTCAGGTTTTCATCTTTGGATGTTTTATAAACTATTAGATCAAAAGAAATTCATCAATAATCAATTCACTGACTATCATCCCATTTTAGAGGAATTCTCAAAGGCAGTGTGATTCAAGTCATACCGTTAAAGAACTTGAAGGTTCAACACTCAACTGACCTTTGAGCAGAGATTATCATTAAACTTTAGCACAAGACAAATCTATATCACACCTTCTTGTTTCTCTAAACACTGCTGACCTCCACATGCTGTCTCTGACCTGCTTTTCTTTCCCCACTGCTATCTTCACCCATGCACTCACCCTTCTCTTTCTGCCTCCCTGCCAGTTGGTCACCATCCTCCTCCTCCAGCCTGATGGCCAGCAGCAACGTGACCAACAAGACCGACCCCCACTCCCTCAACTCCCGCGTCTTCATCGGCAACCTCAACACCCTGCTGGTCACCAAGGCTGATGTGGAAGCGATCTTCTCCAAGTACGGCAAGATCGTCGGCTGCTCCGTCCACAAGGGCTACGCCTTCGTCCAGTACTCCAACGAGAGGAACGCCAGGGCCGCCGTGGCCGGGGAGGACGGCCGCATGATCGTTGGACAGGTGCTAGGTGAGATGGAGAAAAAAACTGCATTTTAAGGTGTTGCTTGGTAATGTCACTGAAGAATAACGCAAGTTAATGAATAATATAATACTATTTGCACTACATTAAAGACATTTGGAAGTGTTAGATGGTATATTTTGTTACCTTCGATCTAGGTATGCCTCCTTCTGTGCAGTGTCTATGTGATATAGGTAAGGTTGTGGCAGTAGCTTTATATTTATTGCACTGAAAGCAAAATCAGTCTCTCTAATTTGGCAGGAAAGCAAATGAATACATTTCCCAATTTCCCTATTTTTCTAGTCACGAGTGCATTTAGAAAATTGTATGGAGACACAAAGTATAGGCTGTAAATATGTTCACTCCCTGACTTGTATCTGTTACAATGTGCAGTTTATTTGCTCACCTACAGATTAAAATCTGGGACGTCCTTCCCACAGTTTAAACACATGCTGCTGCCCTCTAGTGTTACAATCAAGTAAAATGAAATGAAGTAAAGAATAAGGAGAGTTGCCTCATATCCACTCTGAACGAGAGCAGAGGAGCCTCTCTGTTGTTCAGGCAAATAAAAATAAATGTGAGGACTTATTTGCCGATACAGTCTGTTAGAGGTAAAACCTGCACTAGTCTGACAAAAATGAGAGATGTGGTGTAATGTGTTTGATGAAATTTCACACATTCTCTCCCATAGCGTTTTTCTTTCCTGGATTTCTAGTCCATCCTACTTTACCTCGATGTTTCTCCTCCTACAGACATCAATCTGGCAGGTGAACCGAAGCCTCATAGATCGAAGACAGTGAAGCGATCTGCAGGAGACATGTACAGGTGTGTGCATGCTGCTTTGCTTTCAGTCACAGTGCAGCAGCTTTAGCACATGTTGCTGGCTAATCTTTCTGTTCTGTCCCCTCTCTTTTCACAGTTCATCTTTTGATTTGGACTACGACTTCCAAAGAGATTACTATGACAGGTAAGCAGTTTATTCTTTACACATGTAAGAATAATCTGCCTGCTGCTCAGCACATTTTTGGCCAGCTGGGGGGTTGTAAAGCAGCTTGCAGAGCCAGTAAGCTCAACACTTTGATGCTCTCCTTCTCAGAATGTACTCCTACCAGTCCCGGGTGCCTCCTCCCCCTCCCCCTCTGTCCCGCGCGGTCATCCCCTCCAAACGTCCCAGGGTGAGCCTGAGCAGCGGAGGGAGCCGACGAACCAAGACCAGCTTCTCCTCCTCCTCCTCCAAGAGCAGCCAGAGAACTTCACATACAAGTAGGTTCCTCACAGAGTCATCCATGCCGTCTTTACTGGTGACTTCCAAAGGTCATCTCAGTAGTGGCTTATCCCATACTTCCCCTACAGTGAAGGCAGATGATCTACAGACCATAAAAAGGGAGCTTACACAGATCAAACACAAGGTGGACTACCTGTTGGAGAGCTTAGACCGCATGGAGAAGGACCACAGCAAGAAATCAGGTGGGTCCTGCTTTGATTTTAGGGCAGCCAGGCACCACATCAACAGCCTAAAAACCTCCAATGTGAGACCAAGAATGCATTTACAAACAGACACGTGTACGTGATTATTTACTTGTCAGGTTGGCATTAGCTAATACCAGTTCAAGCAAAGTCCACTTCTTCCAAAACAGGAGATTCACACATATATTCTCTGTGACTGCTGCTGCACAAAGATGAGTCACGGAGGTGCTTATGCAAATCTTAAATATACATTTCATGCACCCAGCGCCATCAATTATATAAACGTTCCAGGTATGGAGCAGACTGGCAGAAAAATCTGGTTTTTATTTGAGTGTTTTTGTGTATTTTCATTCCACCGTCTACTCAGAGATGAAAAGCTCCAAACCTGAGCCAGGTGAAGTGTCTCCTCTCCACTCATCTACCTCCAGCAAGAAGGAAGACAGTCTGAAGAGGGGCAAAGAGAGCCGGGAGCTGAATGACTCAGAGGAGGAGGGAGACCTGCTGGAGGATGAAGATGAGGTGAGGATAGGGGGAAAAGGAAAGGAGGACATCAGCAGCTCTTTTAAACAAGTTGTTGTATGCACATAGTTTGTTTTCAGCTATTCTCATTATTCAACAGGCGAATTTAGTGCAAAGAACTTAACATGATTTATTTTTAAAACCATAAATCCAAAAAAGTTGGGATGATGTTAAAATATAAATAAAATTATTTCCAAAAACCATAAAACAATATTTCTTTCATAGTAGAGCAAAGGAAATATCAGATGTTTAAAGTTAGACATTTTACTGTTTTATGAAAAATAGGAGCTCATTTTACATTTAATTGCAGCAACACGTCTCAGGAGAGTTAGGACGAGGGCAAAAAAAGAAACAGCCGGAGGAGCATTTTGCAGCTCGTTAGGTTGCAGTAAAGAGTCAGTCACATGATTGGGAGAGCTGGTTTTATGGGCTGAGGTTTACCAATGTGCAAAAGTCCTTCACATATAGATACTGGAACAATTGCTCAACATAAAATTGTGAATACTTGAATCTCTCATCATCTACAGCAGCGGTCCCCAACCCCTGGGCCTCGGACCGGTACCGGTCCGTGAGTCGTTTGGTACCGGGCCGCGAGAGTTGAGGCTCAGGGTTTTCAGGGGTTTTATCAATTTTTTAGCGTTATTTTGTTATCGTTTTTATCGTTAACTCGGTTTTCCTGGGTCTTTTCATGTGTGTTATGAATAAATCTTCTTTTTTTTCGGTACCGGTACTAGTTTTATTTTGTTGTATCTATTCCGTGGCGCAAAAAAGGTTGGAGACCGCTGATCTACAGAGCATAACGTCATCAAAAGATTCAGAGCATAAGGCCAAAGACCAGTATTGATCTTCGGGCCCTGAGGCAGCATTGCATTAAAAACAGACGTGACTGTGTCATGGAAATCACTGCATGGGCTCAGAAACACTTTTAGAGATGTGGAAAAGCTTCATCAGCGCTGAAAGGTATACAGATGAAGTCTTTTTCGGCAGAGGCCTTGCATATGTTTTAGATATAAGATAAGAGATAAGATAAGATAAAACTTTATTAATCCCTCGGGTGGGTTCCTCTGGGAAATTTGGTTTCCAAAAAAGCACAGCACCGACAGAAGTTACAGAGTTACAGAATATTATATATATATATATATATATACACATATATAAATACAAAGACATATATAGATAAAATATACAAAGGGGATAAATAGAATAAATAGGAATAAAAATAAAAATAAAAATACAAGTGAATTGCACATTTCAAGTATGGTATATAATATTAATCATCGTCATTGCATTTGATAGTTATGTTTACATTTTACACACCGTCCCAACTACTGTGGAGTTTGGGCTTCATTTGCTTGATCTATGTGTCAAATACTGACGTTAACCTTTGTCCTGTGTGTGTGTCCCTGTGTGCAGACGAAAAGCAGAGGGAGAGAGGACGATGATGATGACGAAGGTGAGCAGGAGGAAGGAGAAGACGATGGCGATAGTGCTAACGGAGATGAATCCTGAATGTGAAACACACACACTCACATTTCTCCACACCAGACTTGTACGCAGTGGTCATGTCTGCTGAACTGACTGGACAGTTATTTACATCATATAGTAGCTATCACTCCTCTCATGCACAAATTCACAGATATGAGAAGTACTTGTTTCAGAATTTTCTTTCAAGTCGGGAAGGTAAATATACTCTTTCTTTTTTTTTTTTTTGACTTTTTATATGAACATGTTTCTGCTTCTTTCACATAAACAGCAAACTCAGCCGAGCTTAACTGTAACGTTTTATGTGTTTGAACGATTTGTCACAACGGATTAAAGAACTGATTGAAAAATCGAGTCCCTTACCAGCTATTAGCTAGCTAGCTCAAGTGCTGCGGTTTGAACTAGAGTGTAGTCTTTAATGCTGGTGGGCTCCTGCTAGACGTTTTAACATTTAAAATGTATTGCTGATCCAGCTGCTGCACAGCTGCCTCCTAACCAGCAGGTGGCAGTGTGTCCCAACAAGTGGCCCACACAAAGGCCACAAAGAGTACTTCTTTTGTTCTCAGAAAATCTTGGACTTCTGCTTGTCGGATAATGCCACAAGCATGCGCTCGTTTGTGGCCACACAGATCCCCACTGGTCCTGAAATAGTCTTGTGTGCTGCGGAGGTGTGATGACCTTTACTGACCTTGACTTGTGTAATGCAGTGATGCTCCATGTTTGTTTGTGTCCGTTTCTTTTGTTTCCTGTTTCATCTGACTGCACTGGTAAAAGTGAATAAACATGTTTTCCAGTGTGGAGCCTCTGTGAGCCTTTCATACAGTCCAGATGCACACAGTCACTGTGACATTCAGGTGGGGCTAAATCAACGAACTGAACTGAGAAACTGTGCGTTATGCAACAGTGTGCTGAGTTGACAGGTTGAGGCTGGAGTGAGCAGGATTTTTATAACTAATTTGGTATTTTCTCATATACCTCCAGGTCCATGTAGTTAGTTAGCTCTAAAATTCCTACAAAGGTTTGTTAACAGCTGTGCACACTGACCCATCACATCACACAAGACTTGTGACTCAGGTGGTCGAGCGGCTTGTCTACCAATTAGATAGAAAGCAGATTGATCGCCGGCTCCTGTACTCTTCAGTCTGTCTGTGAAGGTTCTCAGTCATCCAGGTCATCGTAGTCAAAGGAGCTTGCAAAGAAAAGCGTCTGGACTTCTTTAAAAGAAGTCCAGATGCTTCTTTTAAAGAAGTCCAGACGTTTTTCTTTGCAAGCTCCTTTGACTACTCTTCAGTCTACATGCCAAAGTGTCTTTTGGGCAAGATGCAGAAGCCCGAGTTGCTCCTGATGCATCCATTGGAGTGAGTGTGTGAACGTGAAAGTGCTGTATACTGTATTTTCCGCACTATACGGCGCACTTAAAATGCAATTTTCTCAAAAATATACAGTGCGCCTTACAATCCGGTGCGCCTTATGTTTGAATTCTGGTTGTGCTTACTGACCTCGAAACAATTTTATGTGGTACACGGCGCTCAAAAATCTGTCAAAATTTTTTTTGGTGCGACTTTGGTAATCTACAAAGCCGCACCGCTTGATGGATTGCTCCATTGTTGGAGCATTATGGCTACTGTAGTCAGGAGCCTCGCGGAGTAATCTGGGTCCAAAACGTCGTCCGCTTCAGGTCCCAAAATCAAACGATCACTGCGGCATCACTGAGTTAAAAACTGTCTAAATTCTTTCATCTTTAATAAAATGATCAGCGTTGCTTCTTTACCAGGTGTAACGATTAAGTTCAATATCCAGGCAGAATGTATTAAATTCAACTGAGTTAGAAGTTAGCAGGGAGTTAGCTCACTTGTTTCCACCTAAACATGATATAGCATGTTCTTACTGAGAGATTTCTGAAAAAATGAAAATGTACAGCTCTGCTATCCAGTGTTGCCAACTTAGCGACTTTTTTTTCTAAAAAGCGACTAGCAACAATTCTGGCAACTTTTTCTGGTGTTATTGGAGAATTATGACGACTTTTTGACGTGAAAGCACATATTGCTCTTACTCTCAACAAGCAGCGGCTGCTGCCGTGGGCACCTCACCCATGCCAAAGCGCTCACAGGCAGCGAGTAGTCCTCACGGAGCAGTCCCCCCTAGCTGATGTCAGAGCAGGAGATATTCACTCTTACGCCTACAAAGTGCAAATGAATCGCGCATGAGCGAAGCCGCTGCAACCCAACTGTAACACAGGGTGGGAACAGTGGTAAATGTACATTTTTCTTTGTCTAAAATAAATCAAGGCACTAAAAGACATCATTCCCATCATTGAAAACTTAGAAATCAGTTTCTATGACAGGTAAGCAGTTTATAAGTAGTAAGGTTTAAAACTACTTAAAAAGACACACACACTCAAAGTAACTGGCAAAAGTGTCTGTTTCAAGTCACTTTTGCCAGGTGTTCTGGGAATCCATCCTACCCGTTGTTTCTACGCATGCACACAACATGAAATTAAGTGGCAAATCATCCTACCTTTGTGAATATGAGCTAGAAGCATCATTTTACAGCTAGAATTCAGTGGCAAATCATCTTACCTTTATTAATAAGAGCTAGACACATACTTTGACGGGTAACATTACGTGCCAAACCATTGTACCTTTGTGAATGTTACCTACAAGCATACTTTAATGGGTAAAATGAAGTGGCAAACCGTCCTGGCTTTATGAATGTGGGCTACAAGCATACTATGATGGGCAAAGTTAATGGGCAAACCGTTACTTACCTACTTACATTTGTGCTGGAGTTATTCTGTGACAGCAGAAATGTGCATAAACTACTTAAGGTAGGACGTTTTGCCAAAGTAGGACATTTTGTCAAAACACCGGTCCCAAGTCTACAAAGAGGGAGGGTCGGAATTGTGACATTAAAAAAAAACAATAATTGCTAAAAAATATATATGTATATTTGTAGTTCTAAACATATTCTAAATGCTTTTGGGTGTTTTTTACTCACTTTAAGTCTCTTCCACAATGTTATTTCTCTCTCCTGCAGCGTCTGTTACAATTACCTGCACATGACCAATTATGCAAATTAGGCGATTAGAGTTCTAGCGACTTTTAGGACAGCCAATAACATTTTTCTTACTGAGGAGTTGGCAACACTACAGCTATCACTTCCAACATAAATGGAGACAGAACTAAACAGCAGTGATGTTTGTAGGGTTACTTAAGTTGGACTAGCTGGTATATAATGATGTGCTACGTGATCGCTAGTGACACAGCTGTGTTAGCATAACAAACACGGTGAAGCTGGAGGATGAACGCTAACTGTTTTCCACTCAATAAAAGTTAACGTGAAGGTTCCCGATGGTTAGGGACAAATGCAATCGCAGGGCAGGATGCTGTAAAAAGACCAAACTTCAGTCAGAAGAACAACTGAAATAATCAACATGAGGTTAGTCATTAATATACTGCAACAACATGGGAATAGAGCAGCTGAGAGAGAATTCAACATTAATGAATCAATGGTAAGGAAGTGGAGGAAGCAAGAACATTTATTCACTGGATATGAAAGGTGATCTCTTTGAAAAGAAAAAGTCACAACAAGCTCTCCTCAAGGTAGGTACGACTTTTTTAACTTTCATCACTGAGAACCCTAAACTAATGAAGCACACAGGAAAAATCAACAGAAACCGAATCTTATGTCAGACACCAAAATCTGCAGGGAGCTATGGAGCCTGTTTGCCCAGAGCTTAATGAATAAGCATCAATGCTGCTTCCTTGTTAATATATGTCACACAGCTTGGAGAACTTAAAGCTCTGTGATGAATGGAGGAACGTGAAGTCGGCAGGGATAAAGAGGAGGAACAACTAATCAATAAGCGAATAATGGGGGGGGGGGTATGGCAGACAAGCAGGGTGAGACTGATAATGATAGTATAAATGATGGATGGATGGATGGATGCACAGGTCACAGAAGAGTGGAGACAGATGGAAGAGGCGCTAACAGATGGAGAGATGACAGGAAGAGCGGAAGAGATTCTGTGGCGTGCACAGAGAGGGAAGGGGGTGGGAAAATGTGATAGTGGTCTAACAGTTAAACAGTTAAAGTGAGTGATTGCAGAGTGGTTTGAGCTTGGAAGGTCCTGAAACACTGCTGCACAGGATGGAAGATGGAAAACATTACTTTTTTATATCGGAGGCTTAAAGTTTTTCTGAAACTGTACTTCCGGGCCTCCGTTTAGATAATCGACTGAAGAAAATATCAGGCAGTCCCATTACCCAGCAGGTAACACTGTTGCCCTTGTGTTCTCTGCAACAAATGACAGCATTTTCAAGGAAGCTGCGTCACTCACCGTTGCAGCTGCAACAATGAGTTGATCATCAACGCGTTTTTGAATGCCCACTCTCTGTTCGCATGCATGCACCACACCCTGTCTTCAGATCAGTTAAAAATTGAGGTTAAAGCATGAACTCGCATGACTTGAGCACCGTTAACATGCTGTTATGTTATAGATGCCTTGAAAGCACTTCAAACTGGTGCAGTGAAGGTGAGTATGTCTAATAACACACGAGGTTCCCGACAATACCTGAAATTGTGTTAAATGAAGCAGTTCAGGTGACGATGTCCGTCTGCACGACCTCGCCCGCATACTGTCTGGGCACGCGCCACACTGTATGACTGTAACTAAGTGAGCATGAATGAAATTAAAGTGGTGACATTGCAGTGGGTTGTTAACACTCTACAGAGGTGTGAGCTCTATTATCTGGGGAACATTTCCCAGCCCAGCAGACTTGGTGGGCCTGCAGCACAGAAGAGCTTCTTCACAAGCAGCCGCAGTTGTTCTCACTTTCTGGTTTTGTCATTTACGAACATACTCCGCAAAGACTTCACGTGTTTAGATCGTTGTGCTTCACACATTTGGGTGGCACTTTGTGAAAACACACTTACTTCACTTTGAGTTTCTAAAATCTTTCCGCAGTGCCGTTTATGACTGATTTTCTTACATCAGCTCATTTTTATGCGGTTCAAATACAGTGGAACCCCGATTTACGAATACCCCATTTAACGAAAAATTCACGTTACAAAGGCACTTAGCAGCAATATTTCTGCCGTGTTACGGCAAAATGCCCGCGTAACGAAATCCGCTGGCTCTGATTGGCTGAGCTCACAATGCCCACAATGCCTTCCGAATCATGTGACAACCTCTTGGCTTTCGTACTTTGCTGTGCCACTTGAACAACGTATTGTTGTTGCAGTTAGCAATTAGCCTATAGCCTATCGTTCACTCAAAAGGCGCGATGGGTGCTTCAACTTACGAAAATTTTCGACTTACGAAAGACCCTCGGGAACGAATTAATTTCGTAAGTCGGGGTTCCACTGTATTTGAATGCGCACATGGTTAATGGTACAGTTGCAGGAAAAACTGGACACCATCGCACAGCCATAATTACGGCGTCTGTGGGTGATGAACTTGAGATTCAAAGACAGATCTGCAACCGTTAACGTCAACTGCCGTCTTCAAAGCAACTCTGATGACGATAAAACAGCAGTAATATAAATTCAGCCTGCTATGGGTTTGCAGTGAATTGGATCAAGTTAGTTGCATGCAATCTGTTTGAGCAAATGCGTCAATTAGCCATGAAAAGTCAGCAAAATATTGCAGCTCAATCGCAGATTCAGTTTTTTTCTTTTTCAAATGAAGGGAATTAAAATAAAGAATAAACATGTACTGCTTCTTGACCTTAGTAAACCATGTGCACTAGGTCGCAGGTTTGATTCCGGCCCATCCAGAAAGAAGTCTCAACACCAAAGCAACAGCTAAACGAGTAGCAGCCTTGTTCTCAATTTGACTCTACTGAAGCATTTAGTGCCTGATAGTTCATTAACAATGTACCTCTGCTTTAAACCATTAAGTCACTGTATCCTGTGACTGTACTGAGAACAATACTGCAGACAAGCCACCAGAAAAACAGCCATAAATCATTGTTGCAGTGATCATTGTGTCACATACAACAGGAAAGCTGTTAACAGTGTTCATGAAAGGCTGTAGTGCTTTCAGGTGTGCCAGCTGAGCCCACCTAGAACAACCTGAACCAGCTTTCACAACTAAACTGTGGCCAAGCGATCCACCTTTCTTTTAGCATTGCTTATACACATGTTTTGTGTTATGCAGTCATGCACATATGCAAATATCGCTGTAACCATTGGCCAAGCCAGTAGCATTGGAGTTTTTTTGGGTGAGATTTACAGATTAAAGGGGCTCTGGAACTGAAACTCTGCGGCAGTTTGGGTTGGGTGTAAAAACCTAACAGAGACATTCTCCAGTGGGAAAAGAGAATCTGCAACAATTCAAAAGGAAATAAAAGTGACACAGGTATGAAGAAGGAAAAGACTGAGGGTGAGCGAGGGAAGGGAGATAAAACCAAAGAAATAATTTGAGCCACCGAGAGGTCGTGAGGAGAGATGGGAAGGATGAGAAGGTTGGGGAAAGAGAAGACAGAGGAGAGGGATGAACACGAGCGGCATTGCAGGACTGCACAGAGGTCGTGAGGCAAGGAGAGGTGGGGAGGGGAGGGGGAGGAAAGGAGGTACAGGGATGGAGCTGTAAGTCTCCAAGGAGATTTCTGTGTCACTGGGAGCTCTTTGTGTGAATGTGTGTTGACTGTGTGTGTGTGAGCATAAAAGTATCTGAGCCGGTGTGAGTCTCAGAAAATCACACCAGTTCATAGTGAGTGAGCTTATTTTTTCTTTTTTTTGAATATGTGAGTGTGTGTGTGTGAGAGAGAGATAGCGGGGAATAGATAATGTGTCAGGAAAACAGAATGAAATACAAGTTAAACATCAGGAGATGAAAGTTCACTGCCTGTGGGTGTATTTCACTTTGGTTTCAAGCAAAACAGCTAGCTTTACGTGTGTGTGTGTGTGTGTGTGTGTAAAACAGGCACCGGTAGCACAGTGGAAACTGTTTTAATTGTCTAATTTACATGTAATTCCCCATCCATTAGATGCAGTAATAACTGATGCACTAACGATCATCAAGGCTCTGCACTGTAAAAACCTCCTGCCCTGAAAATATTCTCATTCTGCTTTCAGTTTTGGCTTTTCAAACTAAGAAAATGTGTCCATATTTGACCTGCTTCCTCTGAAAAAACACCAAATGTACCCCCCACCCCCGCACCCCGTCCTTCAGCGATTCTCTAAAGTAAATTAATCTTTTTTTCTTCTCGTTTTGTTTAAATTCAAGTCAAGGTGTCCCTATTTTAAATACGCTGCATCTAAAGGGCAGATTTCTCCACCTCCAGGCTCAGTCTTGTGAGCACAGTCAGTGACCTTGAAGCACATCTGGCATAGAAGATGTAGCTATATAAGGCCAGATACGCTGCCACATGTGCCTTAAAATTTATAGATAGTAATAGGTTGCGAAAAGCTCGTCGTCATTGTGAACAACCAGGATAAAAAGTCCTCATAAATTTATCGTAATGTCCCAGGTCTTTGGCAACAGCCTAAAGACCTGTCTAAAGAAACAGTCCCACCCACAGTGTGGGACACTAGCTCTGGCCTTCAGTGGGATTAAGGACAGAAACAACAACTTAACCAGTCCACATTTTGGATGTTCAGATTTCCCGCTGACTCCGTTTGACTTGCTTTGGCTCACATCTATGTGGGGTTAATTGGAATTGGTATGGATGTGAGTGTGAATGGTTGTCTGTTTCTCTGTGTTAGCCTATGATGGATTGGTGACCTGTCCAGGGTGCAGCCTGCCTTTCCGCAAACATTGGCTGGGGAAACCTACAGCCAACAATCCCGTTTGGTTAATTAATTCATAAAAAAACAAAACTGATAGATGGATGCAATAAATTACATTGAGCTACCTTCCTTGTTTCTGCTTTTGGTCCTGATGGAGAAATAGTAATTCCTGCCTTAGTAAGATGGATTAAAAGTAAATGTATAGTGCTGTGCAAACGTTTAATCTCTTTATATCTTGGTAGGATAATTAGGAAATAGGTGCATTGGCTTATTGAAACATGCATACAAATATTTGGAAATGCAGTGTATAGCCTCCTGAGAACCAGCCTATTCATTTGTGTCCTCTGTGATGGACATTTGTTTTTGGTCTATACCTTTGACTTATTTGAGCTATTCTTATAAGTCATTATGTACTAAATAGAGAACATTATGGGCTTTCCATTGTTACCCCATGTTTGGGTGGCCTTTTTTAACTCCAAAAAAGTTCAGTGGAAAGATTTTTTCCTCGGTTCTCATAAGGTTATGGCAAAAACTGTTTTTATCATTCTAATGAGCTTGAAAGTCGCTATTGGTATGTCCACCTTTATTCTTTAGCACAAGGTTTCTCTTTGACAAGGTTTCTTGTAATTTCTTTAAGTAGTCTTAAGGAATAGTACTCCAGGCTTCTTGAAAGACATTCAAAGCTTCTCTTTGGATGTTGGCTGCCTTTAGATGATCCTGCACTGCCTCAACAGTGTTGAGGTCCGGGCTCTGGGGAGGCCAATCCATGACTGATGGTGTTTCACTGTGTGTTTTTCTATCCAGGTATGATTTTACTGCACTGGCAGCGTGTTTTGGATCATTGTCATGCTGAAAAATGAAACTACTGCCAATCAGACACTTTACCAATGATATTTTATGGTGGATCAAATCTGATAGTACTTTTCTGTGTTCAGAATACAATCAGTTTTGACAAGATACCAAGTTTTATCATTGGCTGCCACTGATTTTCAGTTCAGGTCTTGTGTTTTTCCCTTCATTCTGGCTTCTTCACCGCCAACCGAGACCATTTCTGACGAGGCCTCGGTGAACAGTAGATGGATCAACTATTGGTCCAGATACATTTCTTGGGTTCTGTCTCAGATCTTTGCTGGATTTCTTAAAAGATGGACAGTTGTTTGTTGTTGTTGTTGTTTTAGTCCTGTCACTACTACTTTTGTGTCATTTGTTGGGAGAGGCAACACATTCTGTCCATTTTTCCTTGAGAAAATGACAGTTTCTCACTACTACCTTCTGGGAACAGAGCTTTGAGCAGGCAGGTGAGTGCCACGTTCAGGCTGATTGAAACTGATTGCTGGCAGTGAAATGTGTTCAAGACTAAATGTGAGTCGGCTCTAGCCTCGTGGTTCTGGAGTTTGCTATGATTTAATCACACCAGAGAAGTGGCACCACCTGAGCCTGCACTATTTATGACTGAGAGGTTTTTTCTCCAAAGAGGCATTATGAAGTCGCACGACCTTGAAATGACATCTCCCGAAGACAGAGGGATTTATTAAAAAAAATAACTGAAACAAAGATATTGATTTTTACTATCACTGACATTTTGCAAACTTAAATAATTAATCTGTTGTTATTTTCTAATATTTTAAACCAAAAAAAGAAGAATACTACTTGTTGTTTGTTTTTGTTTTTTTCTTTCAGTCTGTTGTGGCTGCACTTGGTTGCCCTAAATTTAGCTTTACAAAGAAGATTCCAGCCGTGTATTTGTGCATATTCATGTGAGTTTGTGTGTGTTTGGAAAAGTAGTATTGTGTGGTGATTGCCCCCTGTGACTAGCCCCCTAGCTGCTGTGAATATAAATGAGAGAGAAAAGGGAGGTTCCCATTGGACACAAATCGGAGGGAGAGAAGAGGAAGAGGAGGAACTGTTGCTTTGAGCTTATTGGCCTCCATTTTAGCAGGAAAACTTAGATTGTTTTCCTCCTCCCATTTCTTTTCTTTCCCAGAGTGTCCCTCTTTCTGTTTTCCTGATGTGTGCAAGCTTCTCTAATTACTACTCTCCCCCTGTCTTTATGCTCTTGCCCTACATCTCTCCCTAATCCTTACCCTTTTTATTTCCACCACACTTCATCGCTTTCCTTCCATCCTTCTGTCCAATCTGTAAATCATTAAAGACTCTCCCTCTCTTTTCCCTTTATCCTTCCTTCCCTCTCACCCTCTCACTGTTGACTGATCTGACTGTAGCCTCAGATTAGATACGACCCTGCAGGCATAATCATCCGCCAGCTTTCCTGCTCCTCGCAGATAATCTGCTTGTGTTCAGGAACACAAAAATCTGCCGATAAATCTGTTTCCCACTGTAATACATTTATACATGTACACCACACTGATGCTTCTGCTAGCGGCAGAGAGCACCGAGTGGAAAATACACCCTCCTACTTTGCTGAGGTAAAACTAGCAGCATCGCAGTATTGAAACACTGTAACACACATTCTCCATTTTCAACCTCAGTGAAGGGAATAATTCAGCTTGTTGCGAAACATGCTTCTTTGCTTTCTTGCAGAGTTAAATGAGATAACCGACACCACTCTGATGTCTGGAACTGCAGCTATGGGATATTTCTTGACTGGGCAAGAAACTCCCTGCAGTAAAACATCAAACATTATTTTACAGCTTCCTATTATTACATTTGAACATAGACAACATACCTGTCCTCTTCTGGTTTTGGGATAGCAGAGTGCTGAAGTGCAAAACGCGTAAACGTCTACAACACTCTGCTGACTAATAACTTCAAAGCTCCAACCTCCTTTGACATTTACATCAGCAAACAAAAAGCAAAAAAAAACAAAACAAAACTGTGCACCCATGGGATCGGTTTCAGTGGCCAAGCAGCTCATGTAGGTGTAATGTGTAAGGACTTCAATATCTTTGTCTCTATACTGTATTCTCTTTACAAGCCTACACACAGAAGCTGTAACTAATTTGTTTCACTGCTTTTAACATGATAAAGGATTCCTGGTTTAAATTAGGCTAAAGTTGACTGAAAAAGTATCTTTTTTACTTTTAAGAAACTTTTAAGCAGATTCATTGTTATTTAACTTAGATATTCATATACACAGTAAACAACCTCTAACCTTAAAACCAATAGTATATCGAAGACAACTTTTGAATGCAAGTAACTGCAGCTACTTAGTAGCTTCTTATGTCTGTTTGTTCCAGCAAAAATTGTATGAATGACACACAGAGTTCTTGGAGTAAATTATGTTTACTGTCTGTCATTATATACACACACATGTGTGTGTGTGTGTGTGTGTTTGATTCTAGAATACTTTGGTATAAAGAGGAGTTCATGGTGAATTCAGTGCCTGCAAGGTGCCCAAAGCAAGTCCAAATTATCACCCTTGCACCACTGTGTTTGACAGCTGGTAAAAGGTGTTTGTATTTAGATAAATTTTTACAAAATGAATAAGAGAAGAGTCTTTCTCCTGGCAACACTTCCAAGTAAGATATAATTGTTTAGTCTTTTTCTAATTGTGCTGTCATGAACTTTACGTTTTCAATGTCCATAACAATCACAATAAGTCTCTCTCTCACGTTTTTTGCAGTTTCTGAGAATTGCATGGTTTGACTTTGCTAGGACATCCATCCCCGTGGGAGTCCTGTGAAAACGTTATGATCCTATTGTGTAAAATATAATGGGGTCATAAATGAGCCCATCCTGTCATTCAAACCTGGTCACTTATAGGGTGAGATTAATAGTCTCTCATACTGTGACAGTAATTAACTGTACAGTAGTGAAAACCTTTTGACCTAACCTGGGCTGCTTTTGTCATCCAGATGTCAACCAAATGCTAAGACACATCTGACATGCTAAATGTGGCCCATTGGAGAAATGCAGATGTGCAGATGCAACGTTTAGGGCAAACATGCAGTGCATTCTGGTCCCTGGAATATAACTATATATAAATAAATATAAATATTTTGTAAATCTATTGCTTTTACTGTGCTGGATTAGAATATTCAACCTCGCTAAAATCTTTACACAAGCACAGCATCTCCCCCCCCCCCCCTCCCCCCCTCCCGGTTATATAAAACCATCACTCCAAAACAGGGTTTTGAGGTCCCACAGTGCCTTTCTGTCCATATGGTGGAATCTTGCCACCTCGTTTTGTCACGTCATCGGGGCCAACGCTGCTTTCCAACACATTAAAATTCATCAGTATAGCTTTATAGCTTTAATCTCTAGATATTGGGTTATTGGCAACACAGGACTACTCTCATCTCTCCTCTGTGTCTCATTTTGCTGATGAACTCTTCTCCCGTGTGTTTGCCTCTGCATAATTACAGAAAGGCTTGGAAAAAAGTAATAAATAAGGACCAGAAATATGTGAATGAAGGAGCCAAGATGGTAAGACACAGAGAGAAAGGGGTTGTATAACAGACGGGGTATAGGGGACAATGGATAAAAAAAGAGACAGACTGAAAGAGACAGCTGTGACGTCATGGCCACTTTAAGTAGGTCAGGCACGGAGTTGTGATGTCACTCGCGCTGGAATCAACCCACTGGGCCAATGGCATGCGGGAACACACCCCTTTTTCCACCACCGCTGCCACCAGGATAATAAAATGCACCCTCCTCCTCTTCACCCCTTCTTTTCTGCAGCTGTCTCAAATCACACATATGCACACACCCAGTAACACACACGCATACATTCCTGCAGCTATAAACACCACTGCTGACTGTAACAGTACACTACTGTAATTCTCAAGATGCAGCAGCTTCTATTTGTCTCATCTTTTCTTAGTCTTTTTTCTTTCTTTTTGCACTTGCCCCCTTTCCAAAAATGAAAAGCCTTTTCACTCAGTCAGACGAGACTGAAGGAGGCATCTGTGCTGCATGTAACAGTGGAGCTGCTTCTGATGTTCTTTTGACTTTTAGCATCAAACAAATCCACTTCCCCTTCATCAAGACTTGATAGCAGATTCTGTTGTATAAGTGTGTGTGTGTGTGTGTGTGTGTGTGTGTGTGTGTGTGTGTTAGATTCATACCAACCCCGAGGCTGAGGCACACCCATATGGAAAAGAAATAGTAAAAACATATATGATTTACTCATGAAAGTGGCCACTTTCTCATTACTTTCATATATTTTTTTAGTAAGTATCCAAAACATACAAGTTTCATTATATAATTTTTCAAGGGATCTTATATGTGTTTTCACTCTTGTATGCTTTTCATACAAGTTTCATACAAGACAGATACAAACTTTATAAGATTTATATATATCTTTTCCATATGGGACATTATTTGTGACAGAAGATAAAAACTTGCCAGTGTAAAGGCCTAATTTGACAATAGTTTTATGTTCCCCAAGAAATTTATACAACATTTGACAGAAACAAAAAGATTACAAAAAAAATAAATAAATAAAAACAGATAATAACTTGGGAAGGATTCTGGTGTAAGCTCCATTAGCGGAGGTCAGACAGGCAGGAAAGCAGTGTGCGGTATTCTCAAACAACATAATGAGACAGTGACACTAACATGATCCTAATTATCACTAAAAATGCATGGCTGAGCTGATTTGTTTTCCCTGTATAAATGTTCACATTTTCACCTCCTGTGCTCAACAAGTAAATTAATCACAAAAAAGTTGCTTGATTGGTTGCTTGTGTTTCTTGTTCTTTAAAATTAAAATGTTGTTTACAAGGCTTCCAGTCGGAAAGATTTTTCTTTTGTCATTCTAGTGAGGAAGCTGCACTTGGCTGAACTGTAAATCAGTCGGGAATAATGGAGAATAGAGTAAGCAGAAAGATTCAGATGTAAACGGTACTTAAATGTAGGGCTGGGCCATATCATACTGTTCACGGTAATACCGGTATAATGTTGGGCAATGATAAGAAAATGAAATATCGCGATAGAATATGGGTAAAACGCGCATGCGCAGTGCCTTTGCATGACGGAGAATGAGAAGGGCGAAAGCAGATTGTTGAATGAATCGGATGAACCAGAACTGGTTTGTAAAAATGCTGCAACTTCACTGGTGTGGAACTGGTTTCGCTTTCATCCATCAGATACACAACAAAGCACTATTTTTGGTAGGGCATGCTAGCGGGCCGTCGTTATTACCGTGTTTTTTTTGGAAAATACGTCACACTTAAAATCAATCCTTTGATTTTTCTGAAAATCGACAGTTCCCCTTATAATCCCGTGTGCCTTATGTATGAAT
This sequence comes from Neolamprologus brichardi, assembly GCF_056152115.1. Classification (NCBI taxonomy): domain Eukaryota; kingdom Metazoa; phylum Chordata; class Actinopteri; order Cichliformes; family Cichlidae; genus Neolamprologus; species Neolamprologus brichardi. Next base: position 28,935,718 of record NC_142106.1, on the reverse strand, counting down.
TCTGGTTGTGTTTACTGACCTCAAAACGATTTTATGTGCTACTCGGCGCTCGAAAATCTGTCAAATGTTTTAGTACGACTTTGCTAAGCTACAAACTGCTACGGACTGCTTGATGGATTGTTGGAGCATTACGGCTACCGTAGGAAAGAGCCTCGCGGAGTGATACGTACTGTGCTTCAACATAATATTATATTGTGTGTGTGTATAACCTCTTTTTAACTTTTGTGGATATTATACATGGTTATGCTGAGGATATGTCGGCCAATTTCCACTAGAAATGCCTTTTGGTTAAACTGTCAGCAGGGAATTTGCATTTGCACTGTTAAATATTTATATAGCTTTAATGCACATAAAACAGCTGCTTCTTCAAGTGAAAATACATTGACGTTTGTTTTTGTTTTTTGCACAAATAAAGTTCTGGAGTTGTAAAGTATTTTGTCTAGTGTCATATCGTCAGTTATATCGTTATCGCAAATTTTCAAATGTATATCGTGATAAATATTTTTGGTCATATCACCCTGCTCTACTTAAATGTCTTCGTTAGTACTTCATACTTTATCATTACTGTTCTTTTCTGATTCTGGTGTTGATTTAAAAAAAAGAACAAAAAAAAGAAAGAAATTTAACAACCTCTGGAAGTTTGTTAGCGTCACTGAAAAGCCCATCCGTAATCATGATTTACTGAAAAGTTTGAGTTAGTATTTTGAAATTTAAAGGTAATAACTCAACATTTCAACTTAGCTCTGCTTGACATGTTTTTACCCAGTCACAGAAACAAGCTTCTATAATAACCTAAAAAAAGAAGCCAACTTTAAACTGCCTTGATTAAAGATCGAAAAGCCTGCTAAAGCAGAAACAATTATGTTGAAATGCTAACTGTTTTCGGTGCTTTAACATCTGTAATTTGAGTTGCAACTGGGCATCTCAACAGTGTTTGGGGTGTTGTCCCATTTTTAAGCTTTTTAATGCAATTATCTGACAAATGACATTCTTTGCTGTGTGGTTAAGCATACTCACTTTTCTTTTTCTTTTTTTTATTTTAGCATGAAAGCACCTTGCTAACCTAGCTAGCTAGCTTAACTAATAAGATAGCTAGTTAATGGTGAGACCGCACCCATTGGCTAACAACTTGTCAGTCGCAAGCTGTTGGGCCAGCAGTCCCAATCCCCGGGCCACAGACCGAGAGTTGAGGCTCGGGTGTGAAATTTATGGTTTTTATCATTTAATTAATCATTTTTATCATTAACTTGGTTTCCCTGGTCTTTTCCTGTGTGTTATGAATAAATCTTCTTTCTTTTTTTTATTTGGTACCAGTGCTGGTTTTATTTTATTTTATCTTACCTGTTTTATTAACAAGTGACTAAACTCCTCAATTCAGCAGAAAGGTGTTTACTGCCATCATTGCAAAGGGTCATTTTTACATAATTTCATATAGGACTGGATGTCTTGTTGCAGCCTTTAATGGTGGTCATTAAATAGCAGACAGCTTTAAGATGGTTCACTTTTTAGGCACAGAACTTGACAGCCAAAATTTTACTATCTATTGTAGTATAGCGCTCTATGCTCTTGTCATGAGTGGTGCCTGGTGCCGACGGTGATGGACGTCACTGTGACAATGTTAATCGTTTTATTAAAAGTTGAAATTTAGGGAAAGGTAATCAGACATTCTCTGTGTTTGAGTACATGCTTTAAAAGGGTCTCAATTTCAGTAATAATATTAAAATGAATGAGGTCTTCATTGTGCATTATTTACAAGCGAGATCAAATGTGTGCTACAACATGGCCCGAACCACTGGACTGGACATATGATATGAAATGTGCAGACACACAGCACTGCGTGGGCGCATATTTCTGTAAGTGAAAACAAGGTGAGCATTTCACAAACAGAAAATTATATTATTAAGGTCACATGAGTAATTCACACAGTTATATAAGGATGCAGTTTCTGCATCTGTGGACATTCGCCTTAACGGCTGGGATCTATTTTTTTTTTGTTTACAATCCTTATAAAACATTCCAGTTTGTTTTTGCCCTGATAGATTAAAATTTTCTCCCTTTACACTGTTTTATATCCTTTATCCTGCACTATGTGGAGAAGAAAATCCTCCACCTGAGTTTCAAGCATTCATGCAGACCAGATGGTGTCCTTAACATTGTAGGGTTATAACACATCGAGAGAAGTCTGTAGCCCTGACCAGCGTACTCAGTGTCCCTGTCTTATTACAGACAGGTCACATGACTCAGTCAGGGAACAGGACAAGGTTTCCATCAGAGGAGTAGTATGTTCCAATTGTCCTTGAGGAAGAAACTGAGCATCTGCATTGTCAGGTCTGGTGTCTGCAACTATTTGCATTTTATTTACAAGACGAGTACTGTGTAATGCAAAAACAGTGTACTGTACGTTTTTGCAATTACTTTCACACTGGCTAAGAACGTAATCTTACCAACATAACAAGAGTATGATGTGACAATGGGTGAGGCACACATGAATGTGTGTTTGTAAAAGAGGGCAATATAAATCATTCTGGATACGCATGCAAGAAAATCAAATGTTATTTTGGAGAAAAGTCTCTATTGTGGGTGTTGATGGGAAGAGATGGGATTTAAAATTGTAGTTTAATAAAATTGTTTAACGTTTTATTCATTAATGCATCTTTTGTATCTGTCAAGAACCGCACTTGCAGGATCCAAAAGCAGCAATACGCTTAATGCGAGCAAGTACAGATTTTATTGCTTTAACGAAAGGTGACTCGGAACAACCAAGGAAGCAAAATCGCGGAACTGAAGGAAACTGGGAAGACAAATTACACGGGGAAGCCGTAATCGGCATCGTGGGAGGCTGCAACAGAAAGGGGAGAAAATTACTAGCGAGCAGGAAAATTGAGGGACACAACTAAACAGGGCTATAGTAATTTGGCTTACGATCTGAGCCGGACCGTGGGGCTCGGGAGGGGGGAAGCGTGTCCGTGGGAAGCGAATCCGAGGAGGCAGGGATGAGGACAGATGGTGCAGTTAGAGATCCGAGCAGGCCATCAGGGTGTACACCTCACCCCTGGCGTCGTTGCCCAGCTCTCAATTTTAAATACATGTAGACATTGAGGGCTATCAGGAGGGGCTATGCGCTTACCTGCTGCTCTCTGGCAGGTAGCTCCATGCCCTCCTGGGTTTTAAAAGCATGAGGGTGGGAATGGATGTTTGTATCTGTGTGAGCCTGTTTGTCTGTGTCTATATGTCAGGTTGGGTATCAGACGCCACCTCTCTGGGGACATCTCAGACTCTCCAAGGTATGGAGGCCTGTCTCCCCCCACCACTTCCCCTGCCGGTGGCAGACGCCTTTAGACATCGGTGCGTTGGTGGTTCTTTGTGTCCGGGGGTGTGTGTCCAGGTACACACCGGCTCACTCCTGGTGGCTGCTTATCGGGGCCTGGAGCCTGGGGCTCGCTCGGGCGACTTTGGGGGTAGGGTGACCTCGGCCTCTCGGTCACTCTGGCACAGCTGGCTGCCGGCGGAGCTCACGGGCACGTCACTGCAACCCCCCTGGCTTCTGCTCCGCGGCTGCGGAGTGACCCCTCATCTGGGGCTCTCCTCAGCTCTTTCCGGGACAGTGGCGCAGCTGCCCCTCTGTTGGTCTTCCTTGGTCTCTTGTGTTCTGGGGGCCTCTGGATGTCTGGAGTTTTGATCTCCTCCATACCTGCTTCATGCCCTGGAGGACGGGGCTGTGTCCCCCCACACCCTCTAGCAGATCATTACATGAAGGAACCTTTTAAAAACAAACGCGTCCATGCTCACAGGTGTACACACGGGTGCTCACACACACAAACTACACCCTTTTTGGCTCCTACCTCAAAGCACACTGTGCGCTGTCGATCTTACGTGCTGCACAATAATGTTTAATATTTAGTATTTACTGTCATATTCCCATATATCATCATGATGATGTTGTTAATTGTATTGCTCTTTTTTTTTCTTCTGCTTGTTTTCTCTTTTTTCTTTCTCAACCGGTGATCCAGGTGATTGATACATGTATTTTTTGTCTGCTTATTTTGTTGTTTTTCGCCCTTTATCCCCGTCCCTCTTCCCCGCTGTTTTTCTTTCCCTCTTTCTTTCTCCCCTTTCTTTTCCCCAGTCAAATCTGTCCCGTATTTAGCAAGTGAAAATAAAATAAAATAAACAATAAAAGGTGAATCAAATAAACCATTACAGGAAGGCTGGGATGGTCAATTTGGTAAAGTAAATCCGTTGGGCATCGTTCTTTGCTTTTAGACAATAATTCTGATGACAAAAGAGCCAAACGGGACAGGCCAAAAAAAAAAAGATCCGAGCAGGCAGGAGGACAGGCAGGTGGCAGACACAGAAACGCCGGATAGTAACCTGGGCACACGGAGGCAGAATTAACACAGTTGATGTAACACTTACATATATACAAAGCTTTGCGGGGAGCCTAGTTACCACTGGGGGGTGACTAACGGACTGGTGTGGAGCGTCCGTCGGTGCCGGGTTAAACAGTCCTCCTGGCAATTGCCTGGAATGGGATGCAGGTGTGATGATGATGGCCCAGCCCGGGGGTGTGGCCACCGGGGCATCCCACACACTCCTCAGATACAGAGCCACGGACCATGACAGTATCACTTTTTTGATTATGTACACGATAGATGGATGCATCTTTGGGGTCGGAGAGTGAACCTACTGTGAAGGTGTGTTAAACCTGCATTCTTTCTAATGGCCAGCAGTGGGCGACTCCACTGGTTGTGAAACAAGTCAGTATGAATGGAAATCTATGAGAAAATGACCCTACTTCTCACTTGTAATATATACGTAAGTGAGGACTTTCCTTTAGCAATTGTGGTCTCAGCTGCTAGCATAATGCAGCCCCATTTCCAGCAAAATAGAAAATAAAGCAACTTATGGTCATAACACAACTTCAGATCCTAGTGGGAAATGTTGTATTAGCTGTGTCCATCTTACATGTACAGCCTATAATTGGGCAACAAATAACAGGAACAAGTGTTAAGACTAAGTGCAAAAACATGAAAACTAATTTTTTTTTAAAAAACTGCTCTCGTCTAATGCAAAAGTGTTTTTTCTGTGGAAAACGTTGCATTGTTCAAGGCATATGCAAGGCATAATAAAAAAAAAGCCTGGCTGTTCCAGGGTCATTAACAATGACAATTTTTTGTCCATTGTTATTTTCTTCTCCTTCCATCAGCATTAACCAGGGAGACTGCAGTCAGCAGGAGGCTGACCTTGGAGGGTAAAATAGGGGAGGATGTATTTATGAGGCTATATGGGAGAATGTGTGTGAGTGTGCACAGGGAGAAGACAGGGTCACAAGGTCAATTGCAGTGATTAAAAGGAGCCGATGAGGACCACCAACTGAAGCTGCAGCACATTTTGTAGTTGTACTTGAAATCTCAGAGTGGAAGAGACAACTGATCAAAGTAACTTTATTCACAAAGAATCATTTTTTCCCACAAAACAATGGTAGAGGAAGAACAAAAGGAAAACGAAGCTGCTGTAGAGTAGCTGAAATGGAGGAGATGAAAGTTTAAATCTCCAATTCTGGGTTAGCATCCCCCACAGGAGAGCCAAAAGGCCCATAGCCAGTTACAGTGGGGCAAAAAAGTATTTAGTCAGCCACCGATTGTGCAAGTTCCCCCACTTAAAATGATGACAGAGGTCAGTAATTTGCACCAGAGGTACACTTCAACTGTGAGAGAC